>NC_088204.1:32582554-33187932 GCF_037126465.1 Ornithodoros turicata | reverse complement strand
GCCCCGCCTACATCCACTCAAAGGGAATACGTAATAACCCAACCTAAACAAACCTTAAAGAAGACCGAGAGACACGGACACAGAAGACGACACACGTAAAACTGAGAAGACACACGTACTGAGAACTTACGTGTCTCGTCTTCTGTGTCCGTGTCTCTCGGTCGTCTTCGTGGATCTATACCAGCTAGCTTTCACCCTTTCCCTTGTTTCACTAAACAAACCTCACACACAGACCGGGTGCCCCGCCTACATCCACTCAAAGGGAATACGTAATAACCCAACCTAAACAAACCTTAAAGTAGACCGAGAGACACGGACACAGAAGACGAGACACGGAAGAGGGAGAAGACACACGTACTGAGAACTTACGTGTCTCGTCTTCTGTGTCCGTGTCTCTCGGTCGTCTTCATGGATCTATACCAGCTAGCTTTCACCCTTTCCCTTGTTCACTAAACAAACATCACACACAGACCTGATGTCCCGCCTACATCCACTCAAATGGAATACGTAATAACGCAACCTAAGCTAACATTTCACACAGACCGGGTGCCCCGCCTACATCCACTCAAAGGGAATACGTAATAACCCAACCTAAACAAACCTTGAAGAAGACCGAGAGACACGGACACAGAAGACGACACACGTAAGACTGAGAAGACACACGTACTGAGAACTTACGTGTCTCGTCTTCTGTGTCCGTGTCTCTCGGTCGTCTTCATGGATCTATACCAGCTAGCTTTCACCCTTTCCCTTGTTTCACTAAACAAACCTCACACACAGACCAGATGTCCCGCCTACATCCACTCAAATGGAATACGTAATAACGCAACCTAAGCTAACATTTCACACAGACCGGGTGCCCCGCCTACATCCACTCAAAGGGAATACGTAATAACCCAACCTAAACAAACCTTGAAGAAGTCCGAGAGACACGGACACAGAAGACGACACACGTAAGACTGAGAAGACACACGTACTGAGAACTTACGTGTCTCGTCTTCTGTGTCCGTGTCTCTCGGTCGTCTTCATGGATCTATACCAGCTAGCTTTCACCCTTTCCCTTGTTTCACTAAACAAACCTCACACACAGACCAGATGTCCCGCCTACATCCACTCAAATGGAATACGTAATAACGCAACCTAAGCTAACATTTCACACAGACCGGGTGCCCCGCCTACATCCACTCAAAGGGAATACGTAATAACCCAACCTAAACAAACCTTAAACAAGACCGAGAGACACGGACACAGAAGACGACACACGTAAGACTGAGAAGACACACGTACTGAGAACTTACGTGTCTCGTCTTCTGTGTCCGTGTCTCTCGATCGTCTGCATGGATCTATACCAGCTAGCTTTCACCCTTTCCCTTGTTCACTAAACAAACATCACACACAGACCTGATGTCCCGCCTACATCCACTCAAATGGAATACGTAATAACGCAACCTAAGCTAACATTTCACACAGACCGGGTGCCCCGCCTACATCCACTCAAAGGGAATACGTAATAACCCAACCTAAACAAACCTTGAAGAAGACCGAGAGACACGGACACAGAAGACGACACACGTAAGACTGAGAAGACACACGTACTGAGAACTTACGTGTCTCGTCTTCTGTGTCCGTGTCTCTCGGTCGTCTTCATGGATCTATACCAGCTAGCTTTCACCCTTTCCCTTGTTTCACTAAACAAACCTCACACACAGACCAGATGTCCCGCCTACATCCACTCAAATGGAATACGTAATAACGCAACCTAAGCTAACATTTCACACAGACCGGGTGCCCCGCCTACATCCACTCAAAGGGAATACGTAATAACCCAACCTAAACAAACCTTGAAGAAGTCCGAGAGACACGGACACAGAAGACGACACACGTAAGACTGAGAAGACACACGTACTGAGAACTTACGTGTCTCGTCTTCTGTGTCCGTGTCTCTCGGTCGTCTTCATGGATCTATACCAGCTAGCTTTCACCCTTTCCCTTGTTTCACTAAACAAACCTCACACACAGACCAGATGTCCCGCCTACATCCACTCAAATGGAATACGTAATAACGCAACCTAAGCTAACATTTCACACAGACCGGGTGCCCCGCCTACATCCACTCAAAGGGAATACGTAATAACCCAACCTAAACAAACCTTAAACAAGACCGAGAGACACGGACACAGAAGACGACACACGTAAGACTGAGAAGACACACGTACTGAGAACTTACGTGTCTCGTCTTCTGTGTCCGTGTCTCTCGATCGTCTGCATGGATCTATACCAGCTAGCTTTCACCCTTTCCCTTGTTTCACTAAACAAACCTCACACACAGACCAGATGTCCCGCCTACATCCACTCAAATGGAATACGTAATAACCCAACCTAAACAAACCTTGAAGAAGACCGAGAGACACGGACACAGAAGACGACACACGTAAGACTGAGAAGACACACGTACTGAGAACTTACGTGTCTCGTCTTCTGTGTCCGTGTCTCTCGGTCGTCTTCGTGGATCTATACCAGCTAGCTTTCGCCCTTTCCCTTGTTTCACTAAACAAACCTCACACACAGACCGGGTGCCCCGCCTACATCCACTCAAAGGGAATACGTAATAACCGAACCTAAACAAACCTTGAAGGAGACCGAGAGACACGGACACAGAAGACGACACACGTAAAACTGAGAAGACACACGTACTGAGAACTTACGTGTCTCGTCTTCTGTGTCCGTGTCTCTCGGTCGTCTTCGTGGATCTATACCAGCTAGCTTTCACCCTTTCCCTTGTTTCACTAAACAAACCTCACACACAGACCGGGTGCCCCGCCTACATCCACTCAAAGGGAATACGTAATAACCCAACCTAAACAAACCTTGAAGAAGACCGAGAGACACGGACACAGAAGACGACACACGTAAGACTGAGAAGACACACGTACTGAGAACTTACGTGTCTCGTCTTCTGTGTCCGTGTCTCTCGGTCGTCTTCGTGGATCTATACCAGCTAGCTTTCACCCTTTCCCTTGTTTCACTAAACAAACCTCACACACAGACCAGATGTCCCGCCTACATCCACTCAAATGGAATATGTAATAACGCAACCTAAGCTAACATTTCACACAGACCGGGTGCCCCGCCTACATCCACTCAAAGGGAATACCTAATAACCCAACCTAAACAAACATTGAAGAAGACCGAGAGACACGGACACAGAAGACGACACACGTAAGAGTGAGAACACACACGTACTGAGAACTTACGTGTCTCGTCTTCTGTGTCCGTGTCTCTCGGTCGTCTTCATGGATCTATACCAGCTAGCTTTCACCCTTTCCCTTGTTTCACTAAACAAACCTCACACAGAGACCGGGTGCCCCGCCTACATCCACCCAAAGGGAATACGTAATAACCCAACCTAAACAAACCTTAAAGAAGACCGAGAGACACGGACACAGAAGACGACACACGTAAAACTGAGAAGAAACACGTACTGAGAAATTACGTGTCTCGTCTTCTGTGTCCGTGTCTCTCGGTCGTCTTCATGGATCTATACCAGCTAGCTTTCACCCTTTCCCTTGTTCCACTAAACAAACCTCACACACAGACCGGGTGCCCCGCCTACATCCACTCAAAGGGAATACGTAATAACCAAACCTAAACAAACCTTAAAGAAGACCGAGAGACACGGACACAGAAGACGACACACGTAAGACTGAGAAGACACACGTACTGAGAACTTACGTGTCTCGTCTTCTGTGTCCGTGTCTCTCGGTCGTCTTCATGGATCTATACCAGCTAGCTTGCACCCTTTCCCTTGTTTCACTAAACAAACCTCACACACAGACCGGGTGCCCCGCCTACATCCACTCAAAGAGAATACGTAATAACCCAACCTAAACAAACCTTAAAGCAGACCGAGAGACACGGACACAGAAGACGACACACGTAAGAGTGAGAAGACACACGTACTGAGAACTTACGTGTCTCGTCTTCTGTGTCCGTGTCTCTCGGTCGTCTTCATGGATCTATACCAGCTAGCTTACACCCTTTCCCTTGTTTCACTAAACAAACCTCACACACAGACCGGGTGCCCCGCCTACATCCACTCAAAGGGAATACGTAATAACCCAACCTAAACAAACCTTAAAGAAGACCGAGAGACACGGACACAGAAGACGACACACGTAAGACTGAGAAGACACACGTACTGAGAACTTACGTGTCTCGTCTTCTGTGTCCGTGTCTCTCGATCGTCTGCATGGATATATACCAGCTAGCTTTCACCCTTTCCCTTGTTTCACTAAACAAACCTCACACACAGACCAGATGTCCCGCCTACATCCACTCAAATGGAATACGTAATAACGCAACCTAAGGTAACATTTCACACAGACCGGGTGCCCCGCCTACATCCACTCAAAGGGAATACGTAATAACCCAACCGAAACAAACCTTGAAGAAGACCGAGAGACACGGACACAGAAGACGACACACGTAAGACTGAGAAGACACACGTACTGAGAACTTACGTGTCTCGTCTTCTGTGTTCGTGTCTCTCGGTCGTCTTCGTGGATCTATACCAGCTAGCTTTCGCCCTTTCCCTTGTTTCACTAAACAAACCTCACACACAGACCGGGTGCCCCGCCTACATCCACTCAAAGGGAATACGTAATAACCCAACCTAAACAAACCTTGAAGGAGACCGAGAGACACGGACACAGAAGACGACACACGTAAAACTGAGAAGACACACGTACTGAGAACTTACGTGTCTCGTCTTCTGTGTCCGTGTCTCTCGGTCGTCTTCGTGGATCTATACCAGCTAGCTTTCACCCTTTCCCTTGTTTCACTAAACAAACCTCACACACAGACCGGGTGCCCCGCCTACATCCACTCAAAGGGAATACGTAATAACCCAACCTAAACAAACCTTGAAGAAGACCGAGAGACACGGACACAGAAGACGACACACGTTAGACTGAGAAGACACACGTACTGAGAACTTACGTGTCTCGTCTTCTGTGTCCGTGTCTCTCGGTCGTCTTCATGGATCTATACCAGCTAGCTTTCACCCTTTCCCTTGTTTCACTAAACAAACCTCACACACAGACCAGATGTCCCGCCTACATCCACTCAAATGGAATATGTAATAACGCAACCTAAGCTAACATTTCACACAGACCGGGTGCCCCGCCTACATCCACTCAAAGGGAATACCTAATAACCCAACCTAAACAAACATTGAAGAAGACCGAGAGACACGGACACAGAAGACGACACACGTAAGAGTGAGAACACACACGTACTGAGAACTTACGTGTCTCGTCTTCTGTGTCCGTGTCTCTCGGTCGTCTTCATGGATCTATACCAGCTAGCTTTCACCCTTTCCCTTGTTTCACTAAACAAACCTCACACAGAGACCGGGTGCCCCGCCTACATCCACCCAAAGGGAATACGTAATAACCCAACCTAAACAAACCTTAAAGAAGACCGAGAGACACGGACACAGAAGACGACACACGTAAAACTGAGAAGAAACACGTACTGAGAAATTACGTGTCTCGTCTTCTGTGTCCGTGTCTCTCGGTCGTCTTCATGGATCTATACCAGCTAGCTTTCACCCTTTCCCTTGTTCCACTAAACAAACCTCACACACAGACCGGGTGCCCCGCCTACATCCACTCAAAGGGAATACGTAATAACCCAACCTAAACAAACCTTAAAGAAGACCGAGAGACACGGACACAGAAGACGACACACGTAAGACTGAGAAGACACACGTACTGAGAACTTACGTGTCTCGTCTTCTGTGTCCGTGTCTCTCGGTCGTCTTCATGGATCTATACCAGCTAGCTTGCACCCTTTCCCTTGTTTCACTAAACAAACCTCACACACAGACCGGGTGCCCCGCCTACATCCACTCAAAGAGAATACGTAATAACCCAACCTAAACAAACCTTAAAGCAGACCGAGAGACACGGACACAGAAGACGACACACGTAAGAGTGAGAAGACACACGTACTGAGAACTTACGTGTCTCGTCTTCTGTGTCCGTGTCTCTCGGTCGTCTTCATGGATCTATACCAGCTAGCTTACACCCTTTCCCTTGTTTCACTAAACAAACCTCACACACAGACCGGGTGCCCCGCCTACATCCACTCAAAGGGAATACGTAATAACCCAACCTAAACAAACCTTAAAGAAGACCGAGAGACACGGACACAGAAGACGACACACGTAAGACTGAGAAGACACACGTACTGAGAACTTACCTGTCTCGTCTTCTGTGTCCGTGTCTCTCGATCGTCTGCATGGATATATACCAGCTAGCTTTCACCCTTTCCCTTGTTTCACTAAACAAACCTCACACACAGACCAGATGTCCCGCCTACATCCACTCAAATGGAATACGTAATAACGCAACCTAAGGTAACATTTCACACAGACCGGGTGCCCCGCCTACATCCACTCAAAGGGAATACGTAATAACCCAACCGAAACAAACCTTGAAGAAGACCGAGAGACACGGACACAGAAGACGACACACGTAAGACTGAGAAGACACACGTACTGAGAACTTACGTGTCTCGTCTTCTGTGTCCGTGTCTCTCGGTCGTCTTCATGGATCTATACCAGCTAGCTTTCACCCTTTCCCTTGTTTCACTAAACAAACCTCACACACAGACCAGATGTCCCGCCTACATCCACTCAAATGGAATATGTAATAACGCAACCTAAGCTAACATTTCACACAGACCGGGTGCCCCGCCTACATCCACTCAAAGGGAATACCTAATAACCCAACCTAAACAAACATTGAAGAAGACCGAGAGACACGGACACAGAAGACGACACACGTAAGAGTGAGAACACACACGTACTGAGAACTTACGTGTCTCGTCTTCTGTGTCCGTGTCTCTCGGTCGTCTTCATGGATCTATACCAGCTAGCTTTCACCCTTTCCCTTGTTTCACTAAACAAACCTCACACAGAGACCGGGTGCCCCGCCTACATCCACCCAAAGGGAATACGTAATAACCCAACCTAAACAAACCTTAAAGAAGACCGAGAGACACGGACACAGAAGACGACACACGTAAAACTGAGAAGAAACACGTACTGAGAAATTACGTGTCTCGTCTTCTGTGTCCGTGTCTCTCGGTCGTCTTCATGGATCTATACCAGCTAGCTTTCACCCTTTCCCTTGTTCCACTAAACAAACCTCACACACAGACCGGGTGCCCCGCCTACATCCACTCAAAGGGAATACGTAATAACCCAACCTAAACAAACCTTAAAGAAGACCGAGAGACACGGACACAGAAGACGACACACGTAAGACTGAGAAGACACACGTACTGAGAACTTACGTGTCTCGTCTTCTGTGTCCGTGTCTCTCGGTCGTCTTCATGGATCTATACCAGCTAGCTTGCACCCTTTCCCTTGTTTCACTAAACAAACCTCACACACAGACCGGGTGCCCCGCCTACATCCACTCAAAGAGAATACGTAATAACCCAACCTAAACAAACCTTAAAGCAGACCGAGAGACACGGACACAGAAGACGACACACGTAAGAGTGAGAAGACACACGTACTGAGAACTTACGTGTCTCGTCTTCTGTGTCCGTGTCTCTCGGTCGTCTTCATGGATCTATACCAGCTAGCTTACACCCTTTCCCTTGTTTCACTAAACAAACCTCACACACAGACCGGGTGCCCCGCCTACATCCACTCAAAGGGAATACGTAATAACCCAACCTAAACAAACCTTAAAGAAGACCGAGAGACACGGACACAGAAGACGACACACGTAAGACTGAGAAGACACACGTACTGAGAACTTACGTGTCTCGTCTTCTGTGTCCGTGTCTCTCGATCGTCTGCATGGATATATACCAGCTAGCTTTCACCCTTTCCCTTGTTTCACTAAACAAACCTCACACACAGACCAGATGTCCCGCCTACATCCACTCAAATGGAATACGTAATAACGCAACCTAAGGTAACATTTCACACAGACCGGGTGCCCCGCCTACATCCACTCAAAGGGAATACGTAATAACCCAACCGAAACAAACCTTGAAGAAGACCGAGAGACACGGACACAGAAGACGACACACGTAAGACTGAGAAGACACACGTACTGAGAACTTACGTGTCTCGTCTTCTGTGTCCGTGTCTCTCGGTCGTCTTCGTGGATCTATACCAGCTAGCTTTCGCCCTTTCCCTTGTTTCACTAAACAAACCTCACACACAGACCGGGTGCCCCGCCTACATCCACTCAAAGGGAATACGTAATAACCCAACCTAAACAAACCTTGAAGAAGACCGAGAGACACGGACACAGACGACGACACACGTAAAACTGAGAAGACACACGTACTGAGAACTTACGTGTCTCGTCTTCTGTGTCCGTGTCTCTCGGTCGTCTTCGTGGATCTATACCAGCTAGCTTTCACCCTTTCCCTTGTTTCACTAAACAAACCTCACACACAGACCGGGTTCCCCGCCTACATCCACTCAAAGGGAATACGTAATAACCCAACCTAAACAAACCTTGAAGAAGACCGAGAGACACGGACACAGAAGACGACACACGTAAGACTGAGAAGACACACGTACTGAGAACTTACGTGTCTCGTCTTCTGTGTCCGTGTCTCTCGGTCGTCTTCATGGATCTATACCAGCTAGCTTTCACCCTTTCCCTTGTTTCACTAAACAAACCTCACACACAGACCAGATGTCCCGCCTACATCCACTCAAATGGAATATGTAATAACGCAACCTAAGCTAACATTTCACACAGACCGGGTGCCCCGCCTACATCCACTCAAAGGGAATACCTAATAACCCAACCTAAACAAACATTGAAGAAGACCGAGAGACACGGACACAGAAGACGACACACGTAAGAGTGAGAACACACACGTACTGAGAACTTACGTGTCTCGTCTTCTGTGTCCGTGTCTCTCGGTCGTCTTCATGGATCTATACCAGCTAGCTTTCACCCTTTCCCTTGTTTCACTAAACAAACCTCACACAGAGACCGGGTGCCCCGCCTACATCCACCCAAAGGGAATACGTAATAACCCAACCTAAACAAACCTTAAAGAAGACCGAGAGACACGGACACAGAAGACGACACACGTAAAACTGAGAAGAAACACGTACTGAGAAATTACGTGTCTCGTCTTCTGTGTCCGTGTCTCTCGGTCGTCTTCATGGATCTATACCAGCTAGCTTTCACCCTTTCCCTTGTTCCACTAAACAAACCTCACACACAGACCGGGTGCCCCGCCTACATCCACTCAAAGGGAATACGTAATAACCCAACCTAAACAAACCTTAAAGAAGACCGAGAGACACGGACACAGAAGACGACACACGTAAGACTGAGAAGACACACGTACTGAGAACTTACGTGTCTCGTCTTCTGTGTCCGTGTCTCTCGGTCGTCTTCATGGATCTATACCAGCTAGCTTGCACCCTTTCCCTTGTTTCACTAAACAAACCTCACACACAGACCGGGTGCCCCGCCTACATCCACTCAAAGAGAATACGTAATAACCCAACCTAAACAAACCTTAAAGTAGACCGAGAGACACGGACACAGAAGACGACACACGTAAGAGTGAGAAGACACACGTACTGAGAACTTACGTGTCTCGTCTTCTGTGTCCGTGTCTCTCGGTCGTCTTCATGGATCTATACCAGCTAGTTTACACCCTTTCCCTTGTTTCACTAAACAAACCTCACACACAGACCGGGTGCCCCGCCTACATCCACTCAAATGGAATACGTAATAACGCAACCTAAGGTAACATTTCACACAGACCGGGTGCCCCGCCTACATCCACTCAAAGGGTATACGTAATAACCCAACCGAAACAAACCTTGAAGAAGACCGAGAGACACGGACACAGAAGACGACACACGTAAGACTGAGAAGACACACGTACTGAGAACTTACGTGTCTCGTCTTCTGTGTCCGTGTCTCTCGGTCGTCTTCATGGATCTATACCAGCTAGCTTTCACCCTTTCCCTTGTTTCACTAAACAAACCTCACACACAGACCAGATGTCCCGCCTACATCCACTCAAATGGAATACGTAATAACCCAACCTAAACAAACCTTGAAGAAGACCGAGAGACACGGACACAGAAGACGACACACGTAAGACTGAGAAGACACACGTACTGATAACTTACGTGTCTCGTCTTCTGTGTCCGTGTCTCTCGGTCGTCTTCGTGGATCTATACCAGCTAGCTTGCACCCTTTCCCTTGTTTCACTAAACAAACCTCACACACAGACCGGGTGCCCCGCCTACATCCACTCATAGGGAATACGTAATAACCCAACCTAAACAAACCTTAAAGAAGACCGAGAGACACGGACACAGAAGACGACACACGTAAAACTGAGAAGACACACGTACTGAGAACTTACGTGTCTCGTCTTCTGTGTCCGTGTCTCTCGGTCGTCTTCGTGGATCTATACCAGCTAGCTTTCACCCTTTCCCTTGTTTCACTAAACAAACCTCACACACAGACCGGGTGCCCCGCCTACATCCACTCAAAGGGAATACGTAATAACCCAACCTAAACAAACCTTAAAGTAGACCGAGAGACACGGACACAGAAGACGAGACACGGAAGAGGGAGAAGACACACGCACTGAGAACTTACGTGTCTCGTCTTCTGTGTCCGTGTCTCTCGGTCGTCTTCATGGATCTATACCAGCTAGCTTTCACCCTTTCCCTTGTTTCACTAAACAAACATCACACACAGACCTGATGTCCCGCCTACATCCACTCAAATGGAATACGTAATAACGCAACCTAAGCTAACATTTCACACAGACCGGGTGCCCCGCCTACATCCACTCAAAGGGAATACGTAATAACCCAACCTAAACAAACCTTGAAGAAGACCGAGAGACACGGACACAGAAGACGACACACGTAAGACTGAGAAGACACACGTACTGAGAACTTACGTGTCTCGTCTTCTGTGTCCGTGTCTCTCGGTCGTCTTCATGGATCTATACCAGCTAGCTTTCACCCTTTCCCTTGTTTCACTAAACAAACCTCACACACAGACCAGATGTCCCGCCTACATCCACTCAAATGGAATACGTAATAACGCAACCTAAGCTAACATTTCACACAGACCGGGTGCCCCGCCTACATCCACTCAAAGGGAATACGTAATAACCCAACCTAAACAAACCTTGAAGAAGACCGAGAGACACGGACACAGAAGACGACACACGTAAGACTGAGAAGACACACGTACTGAGAACTTACGTGTCTCGTCTTCTGTGTCCGTGTCTCTCGGTCGTCTTCATGGATCTATACCAGCTAGCTTTCACCCTTTCCCTTGTTTCACTAAACAAACCTCACACACAGACCAGATGTCCCGCCTACATCCACTCAAATGGAATACGTAATAACGCAACCTAAGCTAACATTTCACACAGACCGGGTGTCCAGCCTACATCCACTCAAAGGGAATACGTAATAACCCAACCTAAACAAACCTTGAAGAAGACCGAGAGACACGGACACAGAAGACAACACACGTAAGACTGAGAAGACACACGTACTGAGAACTTACGTGTCTCGTCTTCTGTGTCCGTGTCTCTCGGTCGTCTTCATGGATCTATACCAGCTAGCTTTCACCCTTTCCCTTGTTTCACTAAACAAACCTCACACACAGATCAGATGTCGCGCCTACATCCACTCAAATGGAATACGTAATAACGCAACCTAAGCTAACATTTCACACAGACCGGGTGCCCCGCCTACATCCACTCAAAGGGAATACCTAATAACCCAACCTAAACAAACCTTGAAGAAGACCGAGAGACACGGACACAGAAGACGACACACGTAAGAGTGAGAACACACACGTACTGCGAACTTACGTGTCTCGTCTTCTGTGTCCGTGTCTCTCGGTCGTCTTCATGGATCTATACCAGCTAGCTTTCACCCTTTCCCTTGTTTCACTAAACAAACCTCACACACAGACCGGGTGCCCCGCCTACATCCACTCAAAGGGAATACGTAATAACCCAACCTAAACAAACCTTAAAGAAGACCGAGAGACACGGACACAGAAGACGACACACGTAAAACTAAGAAGACACACGTACTGAGAAATTACGTGTCTCGTCTTCTGTGTCCGTGTCTCTCGGTCGTCTTCATGGATCTATACCAGCTAGCTTTCACCCTTTCCCTTGTTTCACTAAACAAACCTCACACACAGACCGGGTGCCCCGCCTACATCCACTCAAAGGGAATACGTAATAACCCAACCTAAACAAACCTTAAAGAAGACCGAGAGACACGGACACAGAAGACGACACACGTAAGACTGAGAAGACACACGTACTGAGAACTTACGTGTCTCGTCTTCTGTGTCCGTGTCTCTCGGTCGTCTTCATGGATCTATACCAGCTAGCTTTCACCCTTTCCCTTGTTTCACTAAACAAACATCACACACAGACCAGATGTCCCGCGTACATCCACTCAAATGGAATACGTAATAACGCAACCTAAGCTAACATTTCACACAGACCGGGTGCCCCGCCTACATCCACTCAAAGGGAATACGTAATAACCCAACCTAAACAAACCTTGAAGAAGACCGAGAGACACGGACACAGAAGACGACACACGTAAGACTGAGAAGACACACGTACTGAGAACTTACGTGTCTCGTCTTCTGTGTCCGTGTCTCTCGGTCGTCTTCATGGATCTATACCAGCTAGCTTTCACCCTTTCCCTTGTTTCACTAAACAAACCTCACACACAGACCAGATGTCCCGCCTACATCCACTCAAATGGAATACGTAATAACCCAACCTAAACAAACCTTGAAGAAGACCGAGAGACACGGACACAGAAGACGACACACGTAAGAGTGAGAAGACACACGTACTGAGAACTTACGTGTCTCGTCTTCTGTGTCCGTGTCTCTCGGTCGTCTTCATGGATCTATACCAGCTAGCTTTCACCCTTTCCCTTGTTTCACTAAACAAACATCACACACAGACCAGATGTCCCGCGTACATCCACTCAAATGGAATACGTAATAACGCAACCTAAGCTAACATTTCACACAGACCGGGTGCCCCGCCTACATCCACTCAAAGGGAATACGTAATAACCCAACCTAAACAAACCTTGAAGAAGACCGAGAGACACGGACACAGAAGACGACACACGTAAGACTGAGAAGACACACGTACTGAGAACTTACGTGTCTCGTCTTCTGTGTCCGTGTCTCTCGGTCGTCTTCATGGATCCATACCAGCTAGCTTTCACCCTTTCCCTTGTTTCACTAAACAAACCTCACACACAGACCAGATGTCCCGCCTACATCCACTCAAAGGGAATACGTAATAACCCAACCTAAACAAACCTTGAAGAAGACCGAGAGACACGGACACAGAAGACGACACACGTAAGACTGAGAAGACACACGTACTGAGAACTTACGTGTCTCGTCTTCTGTGTCCGTGTCTCTCGGTCGTCTTCATGGATCTATACCAGCTAGCTTGCACCCTTTCCCTTGTTTCACTAAACAAACCTCACACACAGACCGGGTGCCCCGCCTACATCCACTCAAAGAGAATACGTAATAACCCAACCTAAACAAACCTTACAGTAGACCGAGAGACACGGACACAGAAGACGACACACGTAAGAGTGAGAAGACACACGTACTAAGAACTTACGTGTCTCGTCTTCTGTGTCCGTGTCTCTCGGTCGTCTTCATGGATCTATACCAGCTAGCTTTCACCCTTTCCCTTGTTTCACTAAACAAACATCACACACAGACCAGATGTCCCGCCTACATCCACTCAAATGGAATACGTAATAACGCAACCTAAGCTAACATTTCACACAGACCGGGTGCCCCGCCTACATCCACTCAAAGGGAATACGTAATAACCCAACCGAAACAAACCTTGAAGAAGACCGAGAGACACGGACACAGAAGACGACACACGTAAGACTGAGAAGACACACGTACTGAGAACTTACGTGTCTCGTCTTCTGTGTCCGTGTCTCTCGGTCGTCTTCATGGATCTATACCAGCTAGCTTTCACCCTTTCCCTTGTTTCACTAAACAAACCTCACACACAGACCAGATGTCCCGCCTACATCCACTCAAATGGAATACGTAATAACCCAACCTAAACAAACCTTGAAGAAGACCGAGAGACACGGACACAGAAGACGACACACGTAAGACTGAGAAGACACACGTACTGAGAACTTACGTGTCTCGTCTTCTGTGTCCGTGTCTCTCGGTCGTCTTGATGGATCTATACCAGCTAGCTTTCACCCTTTCCCTTGTTTCACTAAACAAACCTCACACACAGACCAGATGTCCCGCCTACATCCACTCAAAGGGAATACGTAATAACCCAACCTAAACAAACCTTGAAGAAGACCGAGAGACACGGACACAGAAGACGACACACGTAAGACTGAGAAGACACACGTACTGAGAACTTACGTGTCTCGTCTTCTGTGTCCGTGTCTCTCGGTCGTCTTCATGGATCTATACCAGCTAGCTTTCACCCTTTCCCTTGTTTCACTAAACAAACCTCACACACAGACCAGATGTCCCGCCTACATCCACTCAAATGGGATACGTAATAACCCAACCTAAACAAACCTTGAAGAAGACCGAGAGACACGGACACAGAAGACGACACACGTAAGACTGAGAAGACACACGTACTGAGAACTTACGTGTCTCGTCTTCTGTGTCCGTGTCTCTCGGTCGTCTTCATGGATCTATACCAGCTAGCTTTCACCCTTTCCCTTGTTTCACTAAACAAACCTCACACACAGACCGGGTGCCCCGCCTACATCCACTCAAAGGGAATACGTAATAACCCAACCTAAACAAACCTTAAAGAAGACCGAGAGACACGGACACAGAAGACGACACACGTAAAACTGAGAAGACACACGTACTGAGAAATTACGTGTCTCGTCTTCTGTGTCCGTGTCTCTCGGTCGTCTTCATGGATCTATACCAGCTAGCTTTCACCCTTTCCCTTGTTTCACTAAACAAACCTCACACACAGACCGGGTGCCCCGCCTACATCCACTCAAAGGAATACGTAATAACGCAACCTAAGCTAACATTTCACACAGACCGGGTGCCCCGCCTACATCCACTCAAAGGGAATACGTAATAACCCAACCTAAACAAACCTTGAAGAAGACCGAGAGACACGGACACAGAAGACGACACACGTAAGACTAAGAAGACACACGTACTGAGAACTTACGTGTCTCGTCTTCTGTGTCCGTGTCTCTCGGTCGTCTTCATGGATCTATACCAGCTAGCTTTCACCCTTTCCCTTGTTTCACTAAACAAACCTCACACACAGACCAGATGTCCCGCCTACATCCACTCAAATGGAATACGTAATAACGCAACCTAGGCTAACATTTCACACAGACCGGGTGTCCAGCCTACATCCACTCAAAGGGAATACGTAATAACCCAACCTAAACAAACCTTGAAGAAGACCGAGAGACACGGACACAGAAGACGACACACGTAAGACTGAGAAGACACACGTACTGAGAACTTACGTGTCTCGTCTTCTGTGTCCGTTTCTCTCGGTCGTCTTCATGGATCTATACCAGCTAGCTTTCACCCTTTCCCTTGTTTCACTAAACAAACCTCACACACAGACCAGATGTCCCGCCTACATCCACTCAAATGGAATACGTAATAACGCAACCTAAGCTAACATTTCACACAGACCGGGTGCCCCGCCTACATCCACTCAAAGGGAATACCTAATAACCCAACCTAAACAAACCTTGAAGAAGACCGAGAGACACGGACACAGAAGACGACACACGTAAGACTGAGAACACACACGTACTGAGAACTTACGCGTCTCGTCTTCTGTGTCCGTGTCTCTCGGTCGTCTTCATGGATCTATACCAGCTAGCTTTCACCCTTTCCCTTGTTTCACTAAACAAACCTCACACACAGACCTGGTGCCCCGCCTACATCCACTCAAAGGGAATACGTAATAACCCAACCTAAACAAACCTTAAAGAAGACCGAGAGACACGGACACAGAAGACGACACACGTAAAACTGAGAAGACACACGTACTGAGAAATTACGTGTCTCGTCTTCTGTGTCCGTGTCTCTCGGTCGTCTTCATGGATCTATACCAGCTAGCTTTCACCCTTTCCCTTGTTTCACTAAACAAACCTCACACACAGACCGGGTGCCCCGCCTACATCCACTCAAAGGGAATACGTAATAACCCAACCTAAACAAACCTTAAAGAAGACTGAGAGACACGGACACAGAAGACGACACACGTAAGACTGAGAAGACACACGTACTGAGAACTTACGTGTCTCGTCTTCTGTGTCCGTGTCTCTCGGTCGTCTTCATGGATCTATACCAGCTAGCTTTCACCCTTTCCCTTGTTTCACTAAACAAACCTCACACACAGACCAGATGTCCCGCCTACATCCACTCAAATGGGATACGTAATAACCCAACCTAAACAAACCTTGAAGAAGACCGAGAGACACGGACACAGAAGACGACACACGTAAGACTGAGAAGACACACGTACTGAGAACTTACGTGTCTCGTCTTCTGTGTCCGTGTCTCTCGGTCGTCTTCATGGATCTATACCAGCTAGCTTTCACCCTTTCCCTTGTTTCACTAAACAAACCTCACACACAGACCGGGTGCCCCGCCTACATCCACTCAAAGGGAATACGTAATAACCCAACCTAAACAAACCTTAAAGAAGACCGAGAGACACGGACACAGAAGACGACACACGTAAAACTGAGAAGACACACGTACTGAGAAATTACGTGTCTCGTCTTCTGTGTCCGTGTCTCTCGGTCGTCTTCATGGATCTATACCAGCTAGCTTTCACCCTTTCCCTTGTTTCACTAAACAAACCTCACACACAGACCGGGTGCCCCGCCTACATCCACTCAAAGGAATACGTAATAACGCAACCTAAGCTAACATTTCACACAGACCGGGTGCCCCGCCTACATCCACTCAAAGGGAATACGTAATAACCCAACCTAAACAAACCTTGAAGAAGACCGAGAGACACGGACACAGAAGACGACACACGTAAGACTAAGAAGACACACGTACTGAGAACTTACGTGTCTCGTCTTCTGTGTCCGTGTCTCTCGGTCGTCTTCATGGATCTATACCAGCTAGCTTTCACCCTTTCCCTTGTTTCACTAAACAAACCTCACACACAGACCAGATGTCCCGCCTACATCCACTCAAATGGAATACGTAATAACGCAACCTAGGCTAACATTTCACACAGACCGGGTGTCCAGCCTACATCCACTCAAAGGGAATACGTAATAACCCAACCTAAACAAACCTTGAAGAAGACCGAGAGACACGGACACAGAAGACGACACACGTAAGACTGAGAAGACACACGTACTGAGAACTTACGTGTCTCGTCTTCTGTGTCCGTTTCTCTCGGTCGTCTTCATGGATCTATACCAGCTAGCTTTCACCCTTTCCCTTGTTTCACTAAACAAACCTCACACACAGACCAGATGTCCCGCCTACATCCACTCAAATGGAATACGTAATAACGCAACCTAAGCTAACATTTCACACAGACCGGGTGCCCCGCCTACATCCACTCAAAGGGAATACCTAATAACCCAACCTAAACAAACCTTGAAGAAGACCGAGAGACACGGACACAGAAGACGACACACGTAAGACTGAGAACACACACGTACTGAGAACTTACGCGTCTCGTCTTCTGTGTCCGTGTCTCTCGGTCGTCTTCATGGATCTATACCAGCTAGCTTTCACCCTTTCCCTTGTTTCACTAAACAAACCTCACACACAGACCTGGTGCCCCGCCTACATCCACTCAAAGGGAATACGTAATAACCCAACCTAAACAAACCTTAAAGAAGACCGAGAGACACGGACACAGAAGACGACACACGTAAAACTGAGAAGACACACGTACTGAGAAATTACGTGTCTCGTCTTCTGTGTCCGTGTCTCTCGGTCGTCTTCATGGATCTATACCAGCTAGCTTTCACCCTTTCCCTTGTTTCACTAAACAAACCTCACACACAGACCGGGTGCCCCGCCTACATCCACTCAAAGGGAATACGTAATAACCCAACCTAAACAAACCTTAAAGAAGACTGAGAGACACGGACACAGAAGACGACACACGTAAGACTGAGAAGACACACGTACTGAGAACTTACGTGTCTCGTCTTCTGTGTCCGTGTCTCTCGGTCGTCTTCATGGATCTATACCAGCTAGCTTGCACCCTTTCCCTTGTTTCACTAAACAAACCTCACACACAGACCGGGTGCCCCGCCTACATCCACTCAAAGAGAATACGTAATAACCCAACCTAAACAAACCTTAAAGTAGACCGAGAGACACGGACACAGAAGACGACACACGTAAGAGTGAGAAGACACACGTACTGATAACTTACGTGTCTCGTCTTCTGTGTCCGTGTCTCTCGGTCGTCTTCATGGATCTATACCAGCTAGCTTTCACCCTTTCCCTTGTTTCACTAAACAAACATCACACACAGACCAGATGTCCCGCCTACATCCACTCAAATGGAATACGTAATAACGCAACCTAAGCTAACATTTCACACAGACCGGGTGCCCCGCCTACATCCACTCAAAGGGAATACGTAATAACCCAACCTAAACAAACCTTGAAGAAGACCGAGAGACACGGACACAGAAGACGACACACGTAAGACTGAGAAGACACACGTACTGAGAACTTACGTGTCTCGTCTTCTGTGTCCGTGTATCTCGGTCGTCTTCATGGATCTATACCAGCTAGCTTTCACCCTTTCCCTTGTTTCACTAAACAAACCTCACACACAGACCAGATGTCCCGCCTACATCCACTCAAATGGAATACGTAATAACGCAACCTAAGCTAACATTTCACACAGACCGGGTGCCCCGCCTACATCCACTCAAAGGGAATACGTAATAACCCAACCTAAACAAACCTTGAAGAAGACCGAGAGACACGGACACAGAAGACGACACACGTAACACTGAGAAGACACACGTACTGAGAACTTACGTGTATCGTCTTCTGTGTCCGTGTCTCTCGGTCGTCTTCATGGATCTATACCAGCTAGCTTTCACTCTTTCCCTTGTTTCACTAAACAAACCTCACACACAGACCAGATGTCCCGCCTACATCCACTCAAATGGAATACGTAATAACGCAACCTAAGCTAACATTTCACACAGACCGGGTGTCCAGCCTACATCCACTCAAAGGGAATACGTAATAACCCAACCTAAACAAACCTTGAAGAAGACCGAGAGACACGGACACAGAAGACAACACACGTAAGACTGAGAAGACACACGTACTGAGAACTTACGTGTCTCGTCTTCTGTGTCCGTGTCTCTCGGTCGTCTTCGTGGATCTATACCAGCTAGCTTTCACCCTTTCCCTTGTTTCACTAAACAAACCTCACACACAGACCGGGTGCCCCGCCTACATCCACTCAAAGGGAATACGTAATAACCCAACCTAAACAAACCTTAAAGAAGACCGAGAGACACGGACACAGAAGACGACACACGTAAAACTGAGAAGACACACGTACTGAGAAATTACGTGTCTCGTCTTCTGTGTCCGTGTCTCTCGGTCGTCTTCATGGATCTATACCAGCTAGCTTTCACCCTTTCCCTTGTTTCACTAAACAAAGCTCACACACAGACCGAGTGCCCCGCCTACATCCACTCAAAGGGAATACGTAATAACCCAACCTAAACAAACCTTAAAGAAGACCGAGAGACACGGACACAAAAGACGACACACGTAAGACTGAGAAGACACACGTACTGAGAACTTACGTATCTCGTCTTCTGTGTCCGTGTCTCTCGGTCGTCTTCATGGATCTATACCAGCTAGCTTTCACCCTTTCCCATGTTTCACTAAACAAACCTCACACACAGACCGGGTGCCCCGCCTACATCCACTCAAAGGGAATACGTAATAACCCAACCTAAACAAACCTTAAAGAAGACCGAGAGACACGGACACAGAAGACGACACACGTAAGGCTGAGAAGGCACACGTACTGAGAACTTACGTGTCTCGTCTTCTGTGTCCGTGTCTCTCGGTCGTCTTCATGGATCTATACCAGCTAGCTTTCACCCTTTCCCTTGTTTCACTAAACAAACCTCACACACAGACCGGGTGCCCCGCCTACATCCACTCAAAGGGAATACGTAATAACCCAACCTAAACAAACCTTAAAGAAGACCGAGAGACACGGACACAGAAGACGGCACACGTAAGAGTGAGAAGACACACGTACTGAGAACTTACGTGTCTCGTCTTCTGTGTCCGTGTCTCTCGGTCGTCTTCATGGATCTATACCAGCTAGCTTTCACCCTTTCCCTTGTTTCACTAAACAAACCTCACACACAGACCAGATGTCCCGCCTACATCCACTCAAATGGAATACGTAATAACGCAACCTAAGCTAACATTTCACACAGACCGGGTGCCCCGCCTACATCCACTCAAAGGGAATACGTAATAACCCAACCTAAACAAACCTTGAAGAAGACCGAGAGGCACGGACACAGAAGACGACACACGTAAGACTGAGAAGACGCACGTACTGAGAACTTACGTGTCTCGTCTTCTGTGTCCGTGTCTCTCGGTCGTCTTCATGGATCTATACCAGCTAGCTTTCACCCTTTCCCTTGTTTCACTAAACAAACCTCACACACAGACCGGGTGCCCCGCCTACATGCACTCAAAGGGAATACGTAATAACCCAACCTAAACAAACCTTAAAGAAGACCGAGAGACACGGACACAGAAGACGACACACGTAAAACTGAGAAGACACACGTACTGAGAAATTACGTGTCTCGTCTTCTGTGTCCGTGTCTCTCGGTCGTCTTCATGGATCTATACCAGCTAGCTTTCACCCTTTCCCTTGTTTCACTAAACAAACCTCACACACAGACCGGGTGCCCCGCCTACATCCACTCAAAGGGAATACGTAATAACCCAACCTAAACAAACCTTAAAGAAGACCGAGAGACACGGACACAAAAGACGACACACGTAAGACTGAGAAGACACACGTACTGAGAACTTACGTGTCTCTTCTTCTGTGTCCGTGTCTCTCGGTCGTCTTCATGGATCTATACCAGCTAGCTTTCACCCTTTCCCATGTTTCACTAAACAAACCTCACACACAGACCGGATGCCCCGCCTACATCCACTGAAAGGGAATACGTAATAACCCAACCTAAACAAACCTTAAAGAAGACCGAGAGACACGGACAAAGAAGACGACACACGTAAGACTGAGAAGACACACGTACTCAGAACTTACGTGTCTCGTCTTCTGTGTCCGTGTCTCTCGGTCGTCTTCATGGATCTATACCAGCTAGCTTTCACCCTTTCCCTTGTTTCACTAAACAAACCTCACACACAGACCGGGTGCCCCGCCTACATCCACTCAAAGGGAATACGTAATAACCCAACCTAAACAAACCTTAAAGAAGACCGAGAGACACGGACACAGAAGACGACACACGTAAGACTGAGAAGACACACGTACTGAGAACTTACGTGTCTCGTCTTCTGTGTCCGTGTCTCTCGGTCGTCTTCATGGATCTATACCAGCTAGCTTTCACCCTTTCCCTTGTTTCACTAAACAAACCTCACACACAGACCGGGTGCCCCGCCTACATCCACTCAAAGGGAATACGTAATACAACAACCTAAACAAACCTTAAAGAAGACCGAGAGACACGGACACACAAGACGACACACGTAAGACTGAGAAGACACACGTACTGAGAACTTACGTGTCTCGTCTTCTGTGTCCGTGTCTCTCGGTCGTCTTCATGGATCTATACCAGCTAGCTTTCACCCTTTCCCTTGTTTCACTAAACAAACCTCACACACAGACCAGATGTCCCGCCTACATCCACTCAAATGGAATACGTAATAACCCAACCTAAACAAACCTTAAAGAAGACCGAGAGACACGGACACAGAAGACGACACACGTAAGACTGAGAAGACACACGTACTGAGAACTTACGTGTCTCGTCTTCTGTGTCCGTGTCTCTCGGTCGTCTTCATGGATCTATACCAGGTAGCTTTCACCCTTTCCCTTGTTTCACTAAACAAACCTCACACACAGACCGGGTGCCCCGCCTACATCCACTCAAAGGGAATACCTAATAACCCAATCTAAACAAACCTTAAAGAAGACCGAGAGACACGGACACAGAAGACGACACACGTAAGGCTGAGAAGGCACACGTACTGAGAACTTACGTGTCTCGTCTTCTGTGTCCGTGTCTCTCGGTCGTCTTCATGGATCTATACCAGCTAGCTTTCACCCTTTCCCTTGTTTCACTAAACAAACCTCACACACAGACCGGGTGCCCCGCCTACATCCACTCAAAGGGAATACGTAATAACCCAACCTAAACAAACCTTAAAGAAGACCGAGAGACACGGACACAGAAGACGACACACGTAAGAGTGAGAAGACACACGTACTGAGAACTTACGTGTCTCGTCTTCTGTGTCCGTGTCTCTCGGTCGTCTTCATGGATCTATACCAGCTAGCTTTCACCATTTCCCTTGTTTCACTAAACAAACCTCACACACAGACCAGATGTCCCGCCTACATCCACTCAAATGGAATACGTAATAACGCAACCTAAGCTAACATTTCACACAGACCGGGTGCCCCGCCTACATCCACTCAAAGGGAATACGTAATAACCCAACCTAAACAAACCTTGAAGAAGACCGAGAGACACGGACACAGAAGACGACACACGTAAGACTGAGAAGACACACGTACTGAGAACTTACGTGTCTCGTCTTCTGTGTCCGTGTCTCTCGGTCGTCTTCATGGATCTATACCAGCTAGCTTTCACCCTTTCCCTTGTTTCACTAAACAAACATCACACACAGACCAGATGTCCCGCCTACATCCACTCAAATGGAATACGTAATAACCCAACCTAAACAAACCTTAAAGAAGACCGAGAGACACGGACACAGAAGACGACACACGTAAGACTGAGAAGACACACGTACTGAGAACTTACGTGTCTCGTCTTCTGTGTCCGTGTCTCTCGGTCGTCTTCATGGATCTATACCAGCTAGCTTTCACCCTTTCCCTTGTTTCACTAAACAAACCTCACACAGAGACCGGGTGCCCCGCCTACATCCACTCAAAGGGAATACGTAATAACCCAACCTAAACAAACCTTAAAGAAGACCGAGAGACACGGACACAGAAGACGACACACGTAAGGCTGAGAAGGCACACGTACTGAGAACTTACGTGTCTCGTCTTCTGTGTCCGTGTCTCTCGGTCGTCTTCATGGATCTATACCAGCTAGCTTTCACCCTTTCCCTTGTTTCACTAAACATACCTCACACACAGACCGGGTGCCCCGCCTACATCCACTCAAAGGGAATACGTAATAACCCAACCTAAACAAACCTTAAAGAAGACCGAGAGACACGGACACAGAAGACGACACACGTAAGAGTGAGAAGACACACGTACTGAGAACTTACGTGTCTCGTCTTCTGTGTCCGTGTCTCTCGGTCGTCTTCATGGATCTATACCAGCTAGCTTTCACCCTTTCCCTTGCTTCACTAAACAAACCTCACACACAGACCAGATGTCCCGCCTACATCCACTCAAATGGAATACGTAATAACGCAACCTAAGCTAACATTTCACACAGACCGGGTGCCCCGCCTACATCCACTCAAAGGGAATACGTAATAACCCAACCTAAACAAACCTTGAAGAAGACCGAGAGACACGGACACAGAAGACGACACACGTAAGACTGAGAAGACACACATACTGAGAACTTACGTGTCTCGTCTTCTGTGTCCGTGTCTCTCGGTCGTCTTCATGGATCTATACCAGCTAGCTTTCACCCTTTCCCTTGTTTCACTAAACAAACCTCACACACAGACCAGATGTCCCGCCTACATCCACTCAAATGGAATACGTAATAACCCAACCTAAACAAACCTTAAAGAAGACCGAGAGACACGGACACAGAAGACGACACACGTAAGACTGAGAAGACACACGTACTGAGAACTTACGTGTCTCGTCTTCTGTGTCCGTGTCTCTCGGTCGTCTTCATGGATCTATACCAGCTAGCTTTCACCCTTTCCCTTGTTTCACTAAACAAACCTCACACACAGACCGGGTGCCCCGCCTACATCCACTCAAAGGGAATACGTAATAACCCAACCTAAACGAACATTAAAGAAGACCGAGAGACACGGACACAGAAGACGACACACGTAAGGCTGAGAAGGCACACGTACTGAGAACTTACGTGTCTCGTCTTCTGTGTCCGTGTCTCTCGGTCGTCTTCATGGATCTATACCAGCTAGCTTTCACCCTTTCCCTTGTTTCACTAAACATACCTCACACACAGACCGGGTGCCCCGCCTACATCCACTCAAAGGGAATACGTAATAACGCAACCTAAACAAACCTTAAAGAAGACCGAGAGACACTTACACAGAAGACGACACACGTAAGAGTGAGAAGACACACGTACTGAGAACTCACGTGTCTCGTCTTCTGTGTCCGTGTCTCTCGGTCGTCTTCATGGATCTATACCAGCTAGCTTTCACCCTTTCCCTTGTTTCACTAAACAAACCTCACACACAGACCAGATGTCCCGCCTACATCCACTCAAATGGAATACGTAATAACGCAACCTAAGCTAACATTTCACACAGACCGGGTGCCCCGCCTACATCCACTCAAAGGGAATACTTAATAACCCAACCTAAACAAACCTTGAAGAAGACCGAGAGACACGGACACAGAAGACGACACACGTAAGACTGAGAAGACTCACATACTGAGAACTTACGTGTCTCGTCTTCTGTGTCCGTGTCTCTCGGTCGTCTTCATGGATCTATACCAGCTAGCTTTCACCCTTTCCCTTGTTTCACTAAACAAACCTCACACACAGACCGGGTGCCCCGCCTACATCCACTCAAAGGGAATACGTTATAACCCAACCTAAACAAACCTTAAAGAAGACCGAGAGACACGGACACAGAACACGACACACGTAAGACTGAGAAGACACACGTACTGAGAACTTACGTGTCTCGTCTTCTGTGTCCGTGTCTCTCGGTCGTCTTCATGGATCTATACCAGCTAGCTTTCACCCTTTCCCTTGTTTCACTAAACATACCTCACACACAGACCGGGTGCCCCGCCTACATCCACTCAAAGGGAATACGTAATAACCCAACCTAAACAAACCTTAAAGAAGACCGAGAGACACGGACACAGAAGACGACACACGTAAGAGTGAGAAGACACACGTACTGAGAACTTACGTGTCTCGTCTTCTGTGTCCGTGTCTCTCGGTCGTCTTCATGGATCTATACCAGCTAGCTTTCACCCTTTCCCTTGCTTCACTAAACAAACCTCACACACAGACCAGATGTCCCGCCTACATCCACTCAAATGGAATACGTAATAACGCAACCTAAGCTAACATTTCACACAGACCGGGTGCCCCGCCTACATCCACTCAAAGGGAATACGTAATAACCCAACCTAAACAAACCTTGAAGAAGACCGAGAGACACGGACACAGAAGACGACACACGTAAGACTGAGAAGACACACATACTGAGAACTTACGTGTCTCGTCTTCTGTGTCCGTGTCTCTCGGTCGTCTTCATGGATCTATACCAGCTAGCTTTCACCCTTTCCCTTGTTTCACTAAACAAACCTCACACACAGACCAGATGTCCCGCCTACATCCACTCAAATGGAATACGTAATAACCCAACCTAAACAAACCTTAAAGAAGACCGAGAGACACGGACACAGAAGACGACACACGTAAGACTGAGAAGACACACGTACTGAGAACTTACGTGTCTCGTCTTCTGTGTCCGTGTCTCTCGGTCGTCTTCATGGATCTATACCAGCTAGCTTTCACCCTTTCCCTTGTTTCACTAAACAAACCTCACACACAGACCGGGTGCCCCGCCTACATCCACTCAAAGGGAATACGTAATAACCCAACCTAAACGAACATTAAAGAAGACCGAGAGACACGGACACAGAAGACGACACACGTAAGGCTGAGAAGGCACACGTACTGAGAACTTACGTGTCTCGTCTTCTGTGTCCGTGTCTCTCGCTCGTCTTCATGGATCTATACCAGCTAGCTTTCACCCTTTCCCTTGTTTCACTAAACATACCTCACACACAGACCGGGTGCCCCGCCTACATCCACTCAAAGGGAATACGTAATAACCCAACCTAAACAAACCTTAAAGAAGACCGAGAGACACTTACACAGAAGACGACACACGTAAGAGTGAGAAGACACACGTACTGAGAACTTACGTGTCTCGTCTTCTGTGTCCGTGTCTCTCGGTCGTCTTCATGGATCTATACCAGCTAGCTTTCACCCTTTCCCTTGTTTCACTAAACAAACCTCACACACAGACCAGATGTCCCGCCTACATCCACTCAAATGGAATACGTAATAACGCAACCTAAGCTAACATTTCACACAGACCGGGTGCCCCGCCTACATCCACTCAAAGGGAATACTTAATAACCCAACCTAAACAAACCTTGAAGAAGACCGAGAGACACGGACACAGAAGACGACACACGTAAGACTGAGAAGACTCACATACTGAGAACTTACGTGTCTCGTCTTCTGTGTCCGTGTCTCTCGGTCGTCTTCATGGATCTATACCAGCTAGCTTTCACCCTTTCCCTTGTTTCACTAAACAAACCTCACACACAGACCGGGTGCCCCGCCTACATCCACTCAAAGGGAATACGTTATAACCCAACCTAAACAAACCTTAAAGAAGACCGAGAGACACGGACACAGAACACGACACACGTAAGACTGAGAAGACACACGTACTGAGAACTTACGTGTCTCGTCTTCTGTGTCCGTGTCTCTCGGTCGTCTTCATGGATCTATACCAGCTAGCTTTCACCCTTTCCCTTGTTTCACTAAACAAACCTCACACACAGACCGGGTGCTCCGCCTACATCCACTCAAAGGGAATACGTAATAACCCAACCTAAACAAACCTTAAAGAAGACCGAGAGACACGGACACAGAAGACGACACACGTAAGACTGAGAAGACACACGTACTGAGAACTTACGTGTCTCGTCTTCTGTGTCCGTGTCTCTCGGTCGTCTTCATGGATCTATACCAGCTAGCTTTCACCCTTTCCCTTGTTTCACTAAACAAACCTCACACACAGACCGGATGTCCCGCCTACATCCACTCAAAGGGAATACGTAATAACCCAACCTAAACAAACCTTAAAGAAGACCGAGAGACACGGACACAGAAGACGACACACGTAAGACTGAGAAGACACACGTACTGAGAACTTACGTGTCTCGTCTTCTGTGTCCGTGTCTCTCGGTCGTCTTCATGGATCTATACCAGCTAGCTTTCACCCTTTCCCTTGTTTCACTAAACAAACCTCACACACAGACCGGGTGCCCCGCCTACATCCACTCAAAGGGAATACGTAATAACCCAACCTAAACAAACCTTAAAGAAGACCGAGAGACACGGACACAGAAGACGACACACGTAAGACTGAGAAGACACACGTACTGAGAACTTACGTGTCTCGTCTTCTGTGTCCGTGTCTCTCGGTCGTCTTCATGGATCTATACCAGCTAGCTTTCACCCTTTCCCTTGTTTCACTAAACAAACCTCACACACAGACCGGGTGCCCCGCCTACATCCACTCAAAGGGAATACGTAATAACCCAACCTAAACAAACCTTAAAGAAGACCGAGAGACACGGACACAAAAGACGACACACGTAAGACTGAGAAGACACACGTACTGAGAACTTACGTGTCTCGTCTTCTGTGTCCGTGTCTCTCGGTCGTCTTCATGGATCTATACCAGCTAGCTTTCACCCTTTCCCTTGTTTTACTAAACAAACCTCACACACAGACCGGGTGCCCCGCCTACATCCACTCAAAGGGAATACGTAATAACCCAACCTAAACAAACCTTAAAGAAGACCGAGAGACACGGACACAAAAGACGACACACGTAAGACTGAGAAGACACAAGTACTGAGAACTTACGTGTCTCGTCTTCTGTGTCCGTGTCTCTCGGTCGTCTTCATGGATCTATACCAGCTAGCTTTCACCCTTTCCCTTGTTTCACTAAACAAACCTCACGCACAGACCGGGTGCCCCGCCTACATCCACTCAAAGGGAATACGTAATAACCCAACCTAAACAAACCTTAAAGAAGACCGAGAGACACGGACACACAAGACGACACACGTAAGACTGAGAAGACACACGTACTGAGAACTTACGTGTCTCGTCTTCTGTGTCCGTGTCTCTCGGTCGTCTTCATGGATCTATACCAGCTAGCTTTCACCCTTTCCCTTGTTTCACTAAACAAACCTCACACACAGACCAGATGTCCCGCCTACATCCACTCAAATGGAATACGTAATAACCCAACCTAAACAAACCTTAAAGAAGACCGAGAGACACGGACACAGAAGACGACACACGTAAGACTGAGAAGACACACGTACTGAGAACTTACGTGTCTCGTCTTCTGTGTCCGT
This sequence comes from Ornithodoros turicata, assembly GCF_037126465.1. NCBI lineage: Eukaryota > Metazoa > Arthropoda > Arachnida > Ixodida > Argasidae > Ornithodoros > Ornithodoros turicata. The sequence goes on along the minus strand of NC_088204.1, from coordinate 33,159,177 downwards.
GTCTCTCGGTCGTCTTCATGGATCTATACCAGCTAGCTTTCACCCTTTCCCTTGTTTCACTAAAGAAACCTCACACACAGACCGGGTGCCCCGCCTACATCCACTCAAAGGGAATACGTAATAACCCAATCTAAACAAACCTTAAAGAAGACCGAGAGACACGGACACAGAAGACGACACACGTAAGGCTGAGAAGGCACACGTACTGAGAACTTACGTGTCTCGTCTTCTGTGTCCGTGTCTCTCGGTCGTCTTCATGGATCTATACCAGCTAGCTTTCACCCTTTCCCTTGTTTCACTAAACAAACCTCACACACAGACCGGGTGCCCCGCCTACATCCACTCAAAGGGAATACGTAATAACCCAACCTAAACAAACCTTAAAGAAGACCGAGAGACACGGACACAGAAGACGACACACGTAAGAGTGAGAAGACACACGTACTGAGAACTTACGTGTCTCGTCTTCTGTGTCCGTGTCTCTCGGTCGTCTTCATGGATCTATACCAGCTAGCTTTCACCCTTTCCCTTGTTTCACTAAACAAACCTCACACACAGACCAGATGTCCCGCCTACATCCACTCAAATGGAATACGTAATAACGCAACCTAAGCTAACATTTCACACAGACCGGGTGCCCCGCCTACATCCACTCAAAGGGAATACGTAATAACCCAACCTAAACAAACCTTGAAGAAGACCGAGAGACACGGACACAGAAGACGACACACGTAAGACTGAGAAGACACACGTACTGAGAACTTACGTGTCTCGTCTTCTGTGTCCGTGTCTCTCGGTCGTCTTCATGGATCTATACCAGCTAGCTTTCACCCTTTCCCTTGTTTCACTAAACAAACCTCACACACAGACCAGATGTCCCGCCTACATCCACTCAAATGGAATACGTAATAACCCAACCTAAACAAACCTTAAAGAAGACCGAGAGACACGGACACAGAAGACGACACACGTAAGACTGAGAAGACACACGTACTGAGAACTTACGTGTCTCGTCTTCTGTGTCCGTGTCTCTCGGTCGTCTTCATGGATCTATACCAGCTAGCTTTCACCCTTTCCCTTGTTTCACTAAACAAACCTCACACACAGAACGGGTGCCCCGCCTACATCCACTCAAAGGGAATACGTAATAACCCAACCTAAACAAACCTTAAAGAAGACCGAGAGACACGGACACAGAAGACGACACACGTAAGGCTGAGAAGGCACACGTACTGAGAACTTACGTGTCTCGTCTTCTGTGTCCGTGTCTCTCGGTCGTCTTCATGGATCTATACCAGCTAGCTTTCACCCTTTCCCTTGTTTCACTAAACATACCTCACACACAGACCGGGTGCCCCGCCTACATCCACTCAAAGGGAATACGTAATAACCCAACCTAAACAAACCTTAAAGAAGACCGAGAGACACGGACACAGAAGACGACACACGTAAGAGTGAGAAGACACACGTACTGAGAACTTACGTGTCTCGTCTTCTGTGTCCGTGTCTCTCGGTCGTCTTCATGGATTTATACCAGGTAGCTTTCACCCTTTCCCTTGTTTCACTAAACAAACCTCACACACAGACCGGGTGCCCCGCCTACATCCACTCAAAGGGAATACGTAATAACCCAACCTAAACAAACCTTAAAGAAGACCGAGAGACACGGACACAGAAGACGACACACGTAAGACTGAGAAGACACACGTACTGAGAACTTACGTGTCTCGTCTTCTGTGTCCGTGCTCTCGGTCGTCTTCATGGATCTATACCAGCTAGCTTTCACCCTTTCCCTTGTTTCACTAAACAAACCTCACACACAGACCAGATGTCCCGCCTACATCCACTCAAATGGAATACGTAATAACGCAACCTAAGCTAACATTTCACACAGACCGGGTGCCCCGCCTACATCCACTCAAAGGGAATACGTAATAACCCAACCTAAAATGTTGAATACTTGGAAATAAACAATAAAAGCATTAAAAACACTTTAAAGAAACTGCGAAGTTCCATTTCCATCCTTAGCGCCTCAATGCATATTCTTTGCCCATCACCGACATGGACATGATATCCAGTCACATAAATCTACCACTGACCTTCCAGCGCCATCTGTAGCAGTTCCAATGCTATGGTAATGCGTGATGGCATGTTTGTAAGGAAAGGGGGAAATGACAATGTGGCATTGTCTGCATATGCTACATGGGAATTCAGAAGTCCAGTTGTCCGTAATGCTTCGCTTAGACCCATGTAGTATACAGCGCCTGCACAGTTGCAGATTTTACATTACACGGGCACAGCCTATTTCTTGATGTTTAAGCGCAAGATTTACGAGCTTTCGTTCCGGTCTTCCATGATGTGTGCGCAGTTTTGTAACACGAACTTCGCTTAGTTCTGTACAGGAACACGGGGCCAGCATAAGGTCGACGTTCAGTTTCGTACTGCAAAAGCGGCAGATTGGATCTCGTAATGACGCCTTATTAGTCCCTTGTCGTTCCATGAAATGCGCTTTGTGATAAATCACACAAAGGGTGACGCACAACTAGTGCACGTGAACGTCTTCTCTTTTTTTGCTGCTATGGGCGCTCGTGCTCAATCACAGGCGGGCAGCCAAAGTTTTGTCCGACTGTAAGTGCTGATGCTATACGCCAAATGTCATTCACGAAAGACCCTTGGGACCATCCTGGGTAGCTCAGTGGGTAACGTGCTGGCTTGCTGAGCTCAAGATCGCGTGGTCGATCCCGGCGAAGGGCGGTAGCAATGTGGGGGAGGTAAGCATTGCTTCGAGCACCGTGTGTCGGAGATTTCCGGCGCACGTCAAAAGAAGCCCAGGCGGTCCAAATTATCCGCATTCCTACCCTGCGGCACGTGCAACATGTCACAACACTGCGCAGACAAACCTTACGTGTAACATCACAGTACCATTATATTATTATTATATTTTTTATTAAAGACCCTTGGTTCAGAAATCTCGAAGCACTTTTGACCTTTTTGGACGCCAGAGGACTTCGATGCTTATTGTGAAGGGGCTCATTATTTCATTGATGACCTATGCCTTTTGGTATAGGTCATCCTGCTCCCGTGTACGCATCCGAAGCAGCAAACAGGTAGTTATATATATCGCTAATATATCAATGGCCAGAATTCAGGGACACGACACAGAAAGCCGGCTTCCCGGGATAGCAGACAACCATGCAAGGAAGCCGACTTGACAGATTTGCACGAGGATATGGGAGGACGAAAAATTCGGGGAAGGACGAGGAGGAGAGATAAGAAAGAGAATTTTTAACGTCATCTGCACGGCAACAACACCGTGGGCACGGCGGGCACACACGAGAGCTCGTACTCAGGTAAAAAAGATGCAACGCGTGGCTCTGAAATTGGAAAAAGCCTTTTGTGTTGGTTGAATGTCGTTGCGAAATCAAAAATCGTGCTATAGAAGCCCGTGAAGCGAAATAATTGGTCCGCGTGAGAAACGCACGATCTTAATATTAATAATTGGTGGCGCCGACTATGATCATGAGCGACGCCACGGTAGATAGATTGGTCTATTTGTGAACAATTTTATGATGCAAAGGCAGCTATGGCCTTAGGGCCGGGCCCCATAGCTTTTGTTTGAGCTGCAGCGCCAGAGCGCCATCAGCGCCAGCGCCAGAGCGCCACAGCAGCCGAAGATTGCTAGCGCCCTGGCGTTCTTGCGGCGGCAGCGGCAGCAGCAACTTGAGGCGTCCCATAGCTTTAGCGGCTTTAGCGACAGCGTGGCTGGCATGGCAACGCGGGTGTTTATGTGCAGTATCATGGCGCGGATCCTGTACACAGCATCTACGCATCTGCTATCCGAGGTCCTTGTGTAATGTGGACTTGAACAAGAACAAGACTCTCGTGAACCTCGAAATAACTATGCCGTGCTGTCCGTGTCTCTATACGCTGATCGTTTGTTGATGTGTACAGACCAAGTATGTGGCTCAGTGTGGGGTTTGATAGTGAACGTCGGATTGTGGAACCGAATATGCATACACATGTACATCGATATACGCTGTACAGACTTCTCAGGTATTTTTTCGTACATGATGTTACATTCTCAGACGCGTTTCATACAGCTGACTGTCATGCAGCCCTAAATTGTACATAATTCATGTCATTGATGAAATAAAGGACTTTGCGTCAGGAATTTTACCCAAGGCCCCTTTCTTTCAACAATCCTGCTTCTGCCCATCCTACGCGAGTGAAAGTGATACATTGTGGTGGCCCAAGGTCAGGGTTGAAAGGTATCGGGAAAGTAGGTAATGAGGCCAGCCTAGTGTTTAGTTTTCCCGAAATTGGGAAGTTTTTCGCTTTCCCTTTCTAAAACGGGTCAACCTTTCGAGACGATCACCGTGTCGTCAGTCTGGATTCGCACGCTTCCATCGCAAGTTCATCTTCGAAAGAATGCCGCGCTACAATCACAGACTACTACTTCGGTGACGAAGAATCTTGCTTAGAGCCGCAGCAGCACTGCTGACCCTCTCCTTTCGTGTGAAATGGAAACGCACGAAAAAGCGTTCACAGTGGGTCAGTGTGCTGTGGCAAGCACGGGAAACAGAGGGCGACTTTCACACCCTGGTAATGTACCATCCCTATTATCTTTAACTTATGGGCGGCTGAAGTTACATCATAATGATTTTTCAAATATTTTTCATATCTATGCCTATTTACATTCTCATTAAGGGTCCCAGCATTTTGAATTGTCTTTGCCTTATACTAAAGTTCCAGCAAACTATTTCAACGATGGTGCTACTATTGTTTAACTTTGCAGATGTCTAAGATGAGGACTCACGACACTACCGCATTCAGGAGATATGTCCGTGTATCTCCTGAGCAGTTCGACTACTTGTTGAGCCTCATCAAACACAGGCTGCAGAAGCATCCCCATGGCCGTCCAGCTCTGGAACCAGCACATCGATTGGCCATCACTCTGAGGTATGTTTTGTCCTGTTTGCCCAAAGCGGCTCTTCTTTTCATGCTTTAAAAAATTTGACGGTGATTAATTGCTCATATGCTGGTATAATAGAGCGCTCATTTGCTAACTCTACTGCCCACCAATCGAATATGAATTTAACTTTGAAATTTCAGGTATCTTGCGTCTGGAGGCTATCTCAGCAGTGTGGCATATAGCTTCCGCATAGGGTTCACGACAATCAAGAGGATTGTTTATGAAACATGCACGGCATTGTGGGAGGAACTGATGCCCATCTACCTGCCTGTAAGTTGCAAATCATACATGCATGCTGCTTGTAGTAAATGCATATGTACTCATAAAGACTGTGGAGCCATTCAAAGCTATATTGCCTTTTGTTAACTGCCTCATTCTACAATTTTTTTTTTCTTCAACAATGTTGCTATAAGGTGGCAACATGCTTTGAATATAGCTTTGAATGGCAGTCTTGCTGTGTTGGAAAATTACGGAGTAGCTACCATAGCATCCGTTTAGCATTGTCTTGACAGCCCATGTGGGTCACCTGCCGAGTACCATACCTGATGCACTCATGTCATGTAACTATCACATAATGGAATCTCTACTTAAGAACAAAGTCAGACAAAACTGCAGGAGTTTGCAGAAAAGCAAATGCGTTTCTTGCTTTTCATCTTTCTGTACTGAAGGACTGACTTTCACATTGCCATTGCCACCATGTAGGTGTGTTATACTCAAGCCAATGTTTGGTATGTTACAGAACCCTACACCAGAGGTGTGGGCACAGTCCGCTCTGCACTTTGAGGAAAGGTGGGCATTCCCAAACTGTGTTGGTGCTGTGGATGGGAAACACATAGTGATCGAAGCCCCAAAGCATGGAGGGTCCATGTTTTATAACTACAAGGTGGCGTAATATTCTCTCATTCTTTTCTGTAAGTTAGGATGAAACCATACAGAGCATTTTTCCTCATAGGGCTCACACTCCATCGTACTGATGGCCGTAGATGATGCCAGCTACAAGTTCCTGTATGTTGACATCGGAGCTTATGGCTCTCCGATGGAGGCATATTCAAGGCGTGCACATTGGGCAGGGACCTTGAAGCTGGTGGCCTGGGACTCCCACCGCCAAGGAGGCTTCCTGGATCATCCCTGGAAGCCCCCTATGTGTTTGTGGGGGACGAGGCCTTCCAGCTACGTCCAGACTTCATGAGACCATTCCCTGGCACAGACTTGGACGACACCAAGAGAGTGTACAACACCAGGCTCTCACATGCCAGGTATGACAGTTCATGTATTTCTGTGACTATATGAAGATGCTCTACAAGGCAAATGTAGGTATTTTATACATATGCAAATTTGTAGTACACTATCCATGTCTGAATACCAAACATGAGTCACTGTGACCATAACCAGCAAAAGCCTCACATGTAGTGCACTGCAAATGTGCATTTCTATAAAATTAGTGCAAGTGAATTAATTCACTGAACCGGGAAAGGACAATGCGTATAAGTCTACTGATGATGGCTAAGGAAGATGTTTTATGCCACACCAAACATATTCAATCAGTAATGTTTGTGTGGATAGTTGTAGTATTCCAATACGTATAAAGCACAGCCGGGTGGTAATACATTTGCATATTGCAGACGGTGTGTAGAAAATGCCTTCGGGATCCTTGCGTCCCGATGGCGCATATTCAGAAGACCTCTGAATGTCAAGGTGGAGAACGTCGAGCTCTTGGTCCAGGCTTCCATCGTCCTCCACAATTTCCTTAGAGCGCAGGAAGAGGCAGCTCCGGGAGGGGAGACATATTGTCCACCGGGTAAGGCAGCATCAACAACAGTAATAATAAGAAAGTAATGAGAAACCAACCACACATAACACAGGAGAACACTTTATTTCGCACTTTGCACAGATGTGTGCTGATGCAGTGCAGAAAATAGACCACTGAGAAAGTAAAAAGTTGGCAAGTTTTTGTAGGAACTTGTACTTTGATGCTTCGAGTAGGTGACAATACATATAAACAAAATGTGAGGACAGAAATTACATGTAGCACACAAATCCTAAAGTACATACAACAAAAAACATACAGGTACATGCAAAAATGCTTAAGTATGAGGCTGTAGAACAATTAATATTAACACACGTGTACTTAAAAAATGTATGTTAATTAGGTAGCTCATTAGTTGGCAACTTTCCAAAAAAAGTTGAAATGGGCATGCAAAGAGCACTGAATTGATGACACACTGATAATGTCTCAAATTACTGTATGACTTGCCCATTTATGTATTGGCTATCAAGTCACTAATTCAAGTGTTAGTTAATTTTAATTAGTTAGCAATCATACAAAATACTGGCTGAACAAATCAACTTGACTTCATCCAAAAATATACACTGTGTATCTTTTTATCTGCAAGAAATCTTCGTAAAAAGGGGAGTTGCCTTAGGACGCTCTTACATTTGTCATAGGATTACTGGACAGGGATGCTACTGGGAAACCATATATTTCCTAAATTAGGGGACTAATTATGTTTCAATGAGCTCTTTCGTTATTGACCTTAGGGAGCACATTATAAAGCACAAAACAACCACAGAAGGAAACAAAGATTGTGAAACATAACGCAAAAAGAGTTTCTTTGAATTGCATGTGACGTCTTTCTGTAACGCTAACTGAAGGTGCAGATATCGACGCCACTGTGACTCCTGTGCTGATTACTTACTGTTTGCAGCAGATGTCACAAGTAAAATGCTGAGGTTAATAGCGCGCACTGTGATTACTTTTGTGCTTCATCAGTGGCTCGAGTGCATCATGTGCAGATCAGGCTTTAATATTGCAATTGTAACATGTTCCCTAAAGGCAAAAGGGCAAGGGTGCAGGCCAGCTGGTACATGGTGAAAAAATTGGAACCCGAGAAAGGGACAGAGGAGGGACGACACGACACGTTCTCGAGAACGTGTCGTGTCGTCCCTCCTCTGTCCCTTTCTCGGGTTCCAATTTTTTCACCATGTTCCCTAAAGTAAGTAATTAAACTATCTGATATCTGTTAATGAGTCCATTGATTGAGAAATAATATGCCTTTCTAGTAACAGCCCCATTGACTAATCCAATGACAAAAGTAAAAGCGTGCTAAGGCGTCTCCTCTTTTTATGAAAATGTGTTGTAGCTAAAAAGAAACACCCAGTTTACTTTTTTTTTGTAAAGAATGAAAAATGAAACATATGCACGCACAATTACATTGATTCTGATTCTAGGACACCTTGCAACAGTGGAGATGATATTGTAAAAAAATGTAGATCCAATATAACTGAATGGAAACTTTTTTTTATGAGTATGAGGGGATAACCTGTCAAAATTCTGCTAAAGGCTTTGCAGATCGACGCTGCAATGCTGGTGGAGCGGAGGACGGTGAGTGGAGACAAATGCTCGCCAGAAATCCAGCTTGTGCACTGAGGGACCTCACGGCTACTCTCGCAAGGCGTTTCTCCCGTGAGGCAGCGAACGTAAGGAGCGTCTTTGCAGAGTTCTTTTCAAGTGAGGCAGGTGCAGAGGAGTGGCAGTGGGAGAAGGCTGGTGCTCGGAGACCACACAAGGACGTCTAGAAAGGTCTGTAACAATGTCTCTAAACAATGTGTTTACATAAGCAATGAAAAACTGTCCTGAGCTTACGTGCTTAAGTACATAGTCTTTAAACCACTGAGTGCTTTCATGCATCAAGCGTTATTGAAGGGCACCAGTATGTCTTACCTACATATTTCTTCTTCAGCCTACATATCTCCTTTTTTTTTTTATTTACCTCTGTCTGTCTCTCTCTCTCTGCCTTTAAAGCTGGCAAATATATTGTATACAGGGTGTCCCAGAAAACGTGTCATGAAAACTAAAAAAAGAAAACTACGCCACCTAGAATCATGCAGGCAATGGCATTTGTTCTTACTATGTTTTTGCCACCTCCTGATGTGCATGTCATGTAACATAAGTTTCATTATGTAAATTTTTGCAAACTGAACTCGGAAATTTGCCAAGTAAAGGTCATTTTTTTACCCCACCAATGTGAAGAGCATGATGAATTTACTCAAATTAATGATAATTGACAGGAATATTGAGGAGCTATCATATCAGAAAAAATAGCCGAAAATCGTGCTGTATGGAGCTCGCAGAGTATACCGTGTGAGGAATTGTTCAGTGGAATCATTGTCAGTCTGAGGAAAGGAGGTTAGAAACCCAGCTCACACTGGCATGGCAAAAAGAGATAACTAACATAGCTTAACGCGTCCGTCCTCGGCTGAGACCATACCTTCCCTCTCCCAATTTCAGGAACTGTCAGTTTTTCTACTACTATCACTCTGTGGGCTGAGTTTCCAACCTTCTTTCGTCACACTGACAGCGACAGCACTCAAAAAGCCCTCGCGCACCATACTCAAGCGCCCCAAGAAGGATGCTGTTCGGCTATTTTTCCCGACAGGATAAATACTGAATATCACTGCAAATTATCGTGAATTTCAGTAAATTCGGCATGCCCGTCATGTTGGTGGGATACAAAAGGGACTCTTACTTGGCAAATTTCTGAGTTTACTTTCGCGAAAATGTACATAACTAAACTTAGGTTACGTGATATGCACATCAGGAGTTGGCAAAAAACCAGTAAGAACAAATGCCGTTGACCACATGACTCCAGGTGGCGTAGTTCTTTTATTGGAATTCAATGACACGTTTTATGGGACACCCTGTATAGCTAGGGAGTGACTTTTTTGGCTTAAACCTGGTATTCAACCAATTCGTGTTAAGCACCAACCCGAACTGATGTTTCCACTGCAGACGAACAAAGGTCACCACAGAAACGCACACATGCATGTTTGTGCCTGAAATGTCGGCACTGTGTATGCCTTTAGGAATTGGCACTGGTAGGTAACCACGCACACACAAAAGATTAGGAAAGGACCTAATAAATAAGAGAAGAAACAAAAACACCCAGTAACATGCAAAGACACAGTTGTTACCACCCAATTTCTCCCCAAATTACAGATGTAAAAATAGTGCCTGATTTCCCCCTCCCGGATCTGCGAAAGGCATTTAAGCCAAAGAAGTCAATCCCCATATATATAGCCCCCCCCCCCCCCCCAAATGCAGACTACTCACTCTTCTTCCATCACAATGTTTACAGTCTCCGGCTCCATGTAGGACTGCACTAACCGTAGCACTGCAATCTCGCATTCAAGCTGTCTGTGGGCAGGTACTTTCGCTACCCAACTTGACACAAGCTTGCCAAAGTGGTAGCTGGGGTCCAAATGGGCCTGCAGGGCCACGTTCGAGTCCCTGAGCTCTTTTGCAAGCGACCTAAGTGCACCCTGCAGGTCATCCTCCATATCCGGCGTCGCTTTCCTCTTTCTGCTGCGACGACGTGCCGTAGCAGGCGGTGCTGACAGAGGAGCATCCTCCTCATCTGCTGAGACATAAGGTCCTTGAGACATGGACGGTCCCTGACTCTCCTCCCTTGATGCCCCAGCAGAAAAGTAGTCGTGCTCGTCCAGCACCTCCTGGGCTACACCAACCTATTGAAGAAGAGTGCAAATGAGGACAGAGTTTAATGTCATATTTAATGCAACTGCTAGTACAAATGGCTTGTTGGAAGCATTCGAGCAAAGCATTCAAGTGGTGGACAGAGTGGATATCTATTGCCTGTGTGGTATATACAGTGTATATATATACTTTGTAAAAACATGTTTATGCATTACATGTACATGCTGTAATATTGTGTATATAATGTAGCATCATGTCTTCAAACACCTGCATAGGAGTTTTGTACATATTATAGGAGTGGGTCTTTCTTTTTTATACGTCATTCAACTTCACCTGTGCCTCAGGTCCTTCAGTGGTAGGTTCTGGAGTGTCTTGTCTTGTCGGCTCTGAGGGCCGGTTGGAGACAGTCCTGAAGAAAATATATGTTCCATAAATGCTATGTTACGTAGATGCAGTGTTTTTACATTATACTGAAAGGGCTACCTACCTCCTCGGTGTAACGACATCCTTGAGGAAGAGGAAAGCATGGTAAAATTTCCACTTGGGTGCCCCACTGCTCTCCTCTGCCTCGAGCACGTCGTCCAGGCACGCCCCACTGGCTGCCGCCTTCTTTGTTGCCAGCAGTGTCCTACGGAAGCTGTCGAACAACCTCTTCCAGGTTTTCTTGCATACTTCCACTAGATTTGTGACACAAAGAGTGATTAGAAGTTAACTATTGTGGAACTAGTTGCACATGTGTTTTTGAGACCAATTATGTTTCTGTGCGTTTTACTGTGTGTGTTGTATAACTGCTTGTAAAATTGCCTCATGTTTTGCTTGTTTGAATGTATTTCAAGACACAAGAGAATTGTAAAACAAATTGTAAAGATTTCTGCAGTTCCTCAGCATGTACTGATGAACAACATGTGAGGCGGTGGTATAATTACATACTTTGTTTGTCTGGGACTGTACGATTACTTACAACAGCGGTCTGATGTACTCCATGATCAGTGCATTGATTCTGCAGTTTGGGAGTTAACTGATATTGTGTGTACTGCAATTGATAATTATATACCAAAAAGCCACTCTCGTAATGACAAATACCTTCTTTGGTTTTCTAAGGAGCTGAAAGAATGTTTGTAGGAAGCTGTACAAAAAGAATGGCCCACAGTACTGGTATGACAAGTTCAACCATGCTCATGCTCTTTGTTGCACGCTATTTGCCAGAGATAAGACACTTCATGAGAAGTCAGTCAGGAAGAGCCTAAGTAGGAGACAGAAAAAATTTTGGAAACCTGTTAACCAGTATAAACGGGACAACTGTCCTTATGACGTCACAGAATGGGACAATTATCTCCTGGCTACTGGGCCTGCTATATTGAGCAACATATTTGCAGACCACTTCAGTTAGTGTTATTTTTCTGGTACTGTTTGAACAAGCATGGGACACTGGAATACAGAGTAACGACTGTCTCCCACTTGCTCCGTTTGCAATTGTGACGTTCTTTCCGCCATTCGAAGGGTTGAGTCTAAGGCAGCCTCTGGTATTGATGGTATTTCTAACTTTATTGTCAAAAGCTGTACTGAGTACCTGTTGTGTCATCTCAGTCATATTTTTAACTTGTCTTTGCAGACGGCTGTGTCTTCAGATAACAGGAAATTAGCTAAAACTATACCTTCCTTTTCAGTATGGTGATCCATGTTCTGTTAATGAGTATTGACTGGTTTTTCTTTGGTATGTCCTTTTTGTAAAATGCTTGAAATGGTTGTCTATACTTTTTTCTATTACTTCTTATCCAACAAAACTTGTTCAGAACAATATGCCATTATGAGAGGTAGATGTATGGAAACGAACTTGAGTACATTTCTGCACTACACAGCACCACTTGTCCGTAATGGGCAACAAGTAGACGCTGTCAATTTCGACTTCAGTAAGGCGTTTGACTGTGTGGTGCCTGATATGCTTGTTCTGAGACGTAGTTAGTATTGCTTGTACAATAATTATTCTGTTTGGATAAAAAGTTACCCTAATGACAAAACTCTTAGTATGGGTGGGGCTTGCTTACTTCATTTCTCTGTATATTTGTGGTACCTCAAGGGTGCAACTTGGGCCCTCATCTATTTCTCATCTTTGTCAACAATGTCGTTGCCATAGTGAAGCATTATGATATTTTACTGTTTGTAGATCACAAAAAAAAATTTCCATTCAGTATCTCCTAATACAGATTGTGGTTTCGTTCAAGTAGATATCGATGTGGTTACCGAAATGAAATGCATATATACATATATATTACGTACTGCTAAAACAAACATTCTGCCCTTTATCAGGAAACCTTCAACGTTGTTGTATGATTACTGGTTAGAGCGTGTGCAGATTGAACAAGTGAATGTTGCACATCGTGTTGATGTGTTACTCGATAGCTCTTCAAAAGCTCGATGATTTCGTTTCACACATTTATGGTTTCTGCATGAGGATGTTGGGGTTTATAAGGTGTATTCCTTGGAACTTTAAGGAACTCAATCTGTGACCTCCTTGTTTTAAAGCCTTGTTCACAGTAAGGTAGAGCTTTCTTCTGTCAAGTGGAATTGCATTTCAGAATCCCAATAAGACTACTTGGAAAGTATCCCGAGGAAATTTGTTTATATTACTTATAATATATTTTAAAAAGGGCGTGGTACTAAGAGTACCATCATGTTTTATTGAAGCTGTGAATGGTGTTCATAAGGGCAAGCCGTCATCATCAGGACATGACATTTCTTTACAGGCTTATGCATAGCGTCGTTGATGCACAGTGTTTCTTACGTGCCATTGATATGTTCCACTTAGATACAAACAACAGACAAAAGAGACCCCTGTTAATCTGTTCTCCATCATCATGTGACTTATTTGGTTATACTTCCCTGGTTGTTTGTCTTGAGTGCATGTACAACCACTTGAAATTTGAAAGTCCGGATATATGTACGGACTTGTGTTCTTTTGCTTCCTGTGTTAAAAATATTTTTATGTAGTTTGATGTTAATGTTTATCTGGCTTCTTCTCTTTTGTATCATGTGTTACTTATATTGATAGTGTACCTTCGCTTACGATTTCACTGTTGACTAAATTCCTTGTCGCTCTCTCTCACCGTTAGGAAATAACATATGCCCAGGCATGGAGGAAATATTCGACTTAATACTGAGTTAATCCAAGCTAATACATTGAACGTGGGGTTTTTCCCGGGGCATGCAATCAGATATGCTCACTCAGCCAGGAGTCAATAGCTCGCACTTCTTCCAGCTTTTTTCTTTATGCACACAATCAATAAAGACAACGTAAAGTGAACTGTGCTGTTAGTGTAGACTATTATCTGCTATGTAAACTTCACTGTCATAGTCCTTGATCTTGTATAAATAATATTAACTAATGAATTAGTCATTAATAGCATCAGCAGTCTTGGTTCAGCAGTGGACAATAGTATTAAAGAAGTCAAGCAACTCTCTGTTCTTTTCTCATTGTTTAGAATGAATCAGGGGTGTTCTAAAAAGTGCAAGGTTGAGTAATGATGTTGGTTTCAGCACTGGTTCTAGCTGTATCTTGCGTTCCGAAATGCATGAACCTCTACTTTTTCAGATAGACCACGAAGTGTTCATGTCTGTTCTCATCATGTTCACTAAGTAGACTGCTATAGATTTCATCACAGCTAGTTTTGGTTTCCCATTCCCCCGGCTGAAGGAATTTGGCCGATACAAAAGAGATGATGAAACCGTCCTTTTCAACTCGTAAAACAATAATAAATCAGGGAATTTCTTACCTGTCATCTGGGGGTGGTTAAGTGCCTCAGCAACTTCTAACCACAGCCTGGAAACTTCGTGGCGATCTTTGTACTGCGCGTTCCACTTGTTCCAAAGGGGAGGCCTCTCCTCAACTTCGAGAATCAATCTCTCGCGGAGTTCATCGCTTGGGCAAGACATCCTGAAGACTGACAGACTGTAGTACGTCGAACACCGGCCAGAAAACCGCGGCTCAAGGTTTCTCGTAGACGACATAATGAAATCAAAGGGCCGACAATGCGCTAATCCACCGGTCGACAGAAGCTTCCGCACCTGTCCTTCGTTAGGACGGCGCCTATACGGCCTCGAGAAGGGATTTCAACGATTTCAAACAACTCGGGGGGTTTATGGTTACTGGCATGCACTCACTCCGTGCAAAGGAATGGACTACGGTGTTCTCTGGTCGGCATATTTTATTATCATATGTAGCAAGAAGCATTCACAAAAAACGTTCTTTGACAAAAATCTACAGTACAGAGAGACCTTATGAAATAACACACCAAGTATACGTACAGTAAGCACATTTCCTCTTTAAAGAAATGAGATATGGAAACAGACAGTGTGATGTCATCCAGAAGAACAAAACAGTCAATTACACCAGAGTGCTGCTAGACAGATTATATGACAAAAGTCAGTTCCTTGGATATGCCCATCGGTGTCTAATGACACGACAGTGGAAGGCAGTCCGTTCCAATCATTGAGAAGTTCGCTTGCCTGTGACCGATTGGTCTCGTCGTCGCCTGCCTGCAGTGCGCTTGAAGCCATGTGTGAGATGACAAAAAACATCCAGATCTACAGATTTTCCCACCACAAAGCTTGATGTGATCGCCTACAACACATGCACCATTGAAATCAAACACATACATTTGACCAACGCCGCCATAATCGCGAGCTGTCGACCGTCGATGTAAACAATGCATCTGATTGGCTGGAAAGACGAGCGCCAGAGCTGCAGAGCGCCAGAGCAACCAAATTTTTGGATACGGGAGCGCCAGAGAATTCCTGCCGCTCCGGCGCTTTGGCGCTGCCGCCAAAAGCTATGGGACCTCTCCTGCAGCTGGCGCTGGCGCTGTGGCGCTGCAGCTCAAATTGGAGCTATGGGACCCGGCCTTTAGTGTAACCTTTAGTGGAAATTAATATATACATGAACGATGCCCTCGAGAATAATTTATATTGCAATTAAAAAAGAGTAGACAGGGACGTCCAGAGACCGCTATTGCAAACCTGCTGTTCGTCAATCAACACCAATGTAGGTACATTTACGGGATCACTTATTTTTAGTACGTACCGGACGTAACCACTCGCGACAGTAAGCAAACAAGAAAATGAGCCAGCTGCTGGGACTCCTTTTTGAATGTGGTCGCAGTTATGTCGCTGTCTTCACCTATCTTTGAATGAAGAGGTAGCATATGTTCTCGGCGCTTATCATCACTCTTATACAGTGTTTTATGAAGGCCTGCGGTTGAATTATTCGTTAACAAGTGGCGATATCTACATATCTAAAAGATTTCTTTTTACTGAGCATAGCAATTAGCATGCTCTCATTAATTAAATAAAAAGCCCGTTTTCACTGGACGCTTCCGGAACCTCTATTTTATTAAAAAAACATCTATTAAAAAACGCGTCGACACTTGGTGATTTCCTTAAGTAATTAATTGATTGAATTAATTAATCCAATTAATTGATCGATTAAGATAACCGGTACTACATTTGAGTCCCAAATTCTTGTCTGTATGGATCTTACTTTCATCTCGAAGACCCCAATACCTATATGGTAGAGGCTAGCGCTCCAATAGTCACAACGAATAAAAGACGACAGTAGTTTCGTTTTCCGAAACACACGAACTCGGGCCGCGCATGAGCGCATGGGCAAGTGCATTTGTTCTATGGCTACGTCGGTGCCATCAATTTTAGTGCAAGTCTTGTTGACCACACTCGCTTAACGCCTTCGCCTTATCCGCTAAGTCTTGACCAAGTCTGGCCTCACACAAATTTCGAGCCGTCACTCAGGACTCGACGGTGCATCGCTCGCTTCCCTACTCGTCCCATTTCTCATAACTCCATGACATCAACACATGAGGCTTACAAAACATAGACTCCACGCACTCTACTCCGCCACTGCACGAGGATGACAGCATACGATTTTTATTTATTCTTCTACTTCTTTTTCATTTCACCGTGGCTATGATAGTATTATTTACTACTGAGAGTGTCCGCCTATGAATGCGACATTGGATGAAGGTAACGCCCATGCTGAGTGGCTAAGGACATGTTCCTACTTTTTTTTAATCTTGCAAGCTGTGTTCATCGCAACGACATAAAATTGCTTGTGTAGTGCGTACGCAATGACACCGAAGCAGCACTTCGGCAAAGTAGGGTGCTGGCGCAGCCGGACGGGTTCTGCTCCCGCAGCGCTCTAACAGCCGTTCCATTACCGGAAACAGTAACAGAAAACAGAAGGCTGGTAGCAGAAACGGGTAACGCAGCAAGATATGACCCAGGAATATAGCAATGACGAAAATGGAAACGGAAACGAAAATACGTCCGTTATCCTTCCCTGATTCTCCTCAGTTGTCTCGCGACGTAAACCCACAATTATTATTATTACCTTCCCTGATTATAATGTACATTCCCTATACCTCCCAGGGTCCCATCTGGGACCAGCAGCATTCTGAAACAAATAAATAAATCGTTATATTTTCGTGTCGTCCTTTTTGTCTTCCGGATTGCTTCCTTCTACAGACTGCTCATATGCAGACTGTAATCAGAAAATCTATCGCTTCCGTTGGTTTCCTGCAATTAACATATATCTCACGCTCATAGCCCAACACCGACTTGAACATTTCGATCACAATTTCCCGTTAACGGACCTTACAACTTAGAAAGTAAAGGTCGCTCAAATGAAGGGAAGCATGAACACATATCACCAATATCACTACACAGAGGCAAAACTGACTGCTCGAACACGTATTTACCGTTATCATAGTACACACGTCCCAGATCCGTACGCGCCGAAGAATATCAGGACTGATATCTAGGTGTACCATTCGTTTACTGCTGCGGATGACACTCAAGGGGCATTTTGCATGCAGAGCAAAGAAAAGGCACACTCATGGGTTAACCGCAGGTGAGTAATCACGTGGCGAGTAGCACTGAATCAGCCGCAATAGGCGATTAGATCGCATAGCGCCGAGATACGCATGGCGCCATCTCTCGGCAGGAACATATGAAAACTGGCCAACGGCACACCAGTCTCTCTAGCCCACCATAACTTGGCCTTCAGGAAAGGAACATCACTTGCGCTGCGCATGCGCCAGCAGTGATGTCACGTGTCTTTCTTTTTCATCTTGCCGTCTGCTTCACAGGGGTGGCATCCAATGCATCGCTCCGTAGACGAAAGCGTGCTAGGCGAACGCAGTGCATCCTGGACAGGTCCTGGGCGCACGTCACAGCAAACGTCAAAGCACACGTGACCTTACGTGCACGAATCGACAAACGTTCTTTTTTACAACTATTTGTCCGATACCATCTACAAGCTGCGCACCGTGTGAATGAGTGGGAGGCGCTCATTATTTAAATAAAAATTTCCGTATAAAAACATAACTTCTAAAGCAGGTGCTGTCGACATTAAAATGGGTGCTACCACTTTTGGAAGCTGCAGGGGCCGCCTTTAGGAAAAATCTGCCACCGAAGCGTGTCATTTGTTGCAGTAATTAATTAATTTCGGTTTATTTATTTTTGTCACGGCTGGTCGCCGTGAAGCGCAAAAGGACGCTCTTCCATTCCTTTATCCAGCAATAAATTATGTCCTTACACCAATGAATTACACATATGAATTACGTCCTGTCCGAAATGTCCCAAAACTGACTGAAGGTCCCAAAAGTGGTAGTACCCATTTTAATGTCGACAGCGAGCAGCGCGTTGTGATAGTTGCATAAGAATCTGAAGCATATTCTTGTGTGTTCCACTTTAAAGGGGCATTCAACCGGTATAGGAACAACGATGTATATTATTTTCTACCTGTTCAAAAATGGCGTCTATCATTATGGAGGTCCAGAACGATGTAATCAAGTCTTTCCTTTGTGCTTCTTTCCCTGCCTCGTGTTTTACAGTATTTCTGAAACCTGCTCCGCCGCCTGAGTTCTCACAAACACTAGCGTCGACGTCATCTTGACATTTGATGCCGTTCACGACCTACATTGCTGCATATTTAAGAGCTGTGTGAGAGCTACTGGATTACATTAATGGAGAATGTCCTGCCATAACGTATTATTTGTAGATCTTTTCCAGAAACCTCCAGTAACAGAAATGGTATCACTTTTTTGCCGCACTATTTCTTGAAGTGAAGCTTTCTGCAGCGGCAGAGCCAGTGTGGCGATGAATAGGTTGTACAAGTTGTAGCTGAGTTAGTGGAAGGAGCTTGGGATTGACTGGCGACAGAAAATGGCATTTCGATGTTGATCAGTAATGTTTGCTGGAGCATTGGAGACAGCAGAGAGGTGTGTCGATCTCGTCCTTGGTTTCCTTTGTGATAACTTGTGTTTCCTTTGTGAATAATAAAGCATTTCGTGTAAACAAGGTATTGCACATATCTAGGTTCAATGAAGCGCATGCATTCAATCTGTGCAGTTTCTTTTTTTAACGAACACATCACTATAGTGCCCCTTTTATGTATAGAATACATTCTCCGCTGGCGGAGATATGCCTCTGTGTCTGCAACGCTTTGTGTTCTCTCAGTAGACTACCGTTCAACAAACTGACCCACGGAAATATTGTATCAATTTAACATTGAAAATATATGACAAACCTCAGGTTCTGTGATCCCAAATGTGGTTTATTCAATGTTAATATGAGGACGGTAGCGGCCTCGGAAAAATAATATGCATTCGTGACGTGCATAATAAGAGGCCGAGCCCACATGGCTCTGATGAGTCCACATAGGGAACCGTCAGCACCACTACAGCATTAGCAGACTGGCTCTTCTGTGTTGTTCCATCACATACATGTCACATGTCACCTGGATGTATGATATAACCGTAGGCGATTAAAGTAAAATGCAATAGACGGGAGGAGTGCCTTCATTGACCCTTGTCCTTGTCATCTGTTCCCCTTCCTGGGACACCATCTGCAACCGCCGATGCTGCAGACGATCCCATGTTTCCAACGCCGTCAACAACCACCTGCGAAACAACGCAATGCACGTGGAACGGGATTTCAACGTGATGTCATTCAATCGGCCACTTCTCGTCACGAGAGTTTGTCGCAAACAGTTGCGATAAGGAAACTTAGGGTCTGATTGCCTGTAATCTATTCGGCATAGTTTAAATAATTGATTAGGAGTGAAATATGCACCAAAAACTGCCGAAATATGCATGCAGCTATGCACTGAAAATCTTTGAAATATGCAGTAAAAATCATCAATATGTGCGGTGTTTCTCATTGTTTCTCATCCGTTCTACAGAACACAGCGAAGAATACTTGCGCCACAGATATAAATTATGGAGCTGAATGCTTTGTGTTCGTTATTGCTAAAATAGCGTTAACGCAGCCTAGCTAGTGGAGGAAACCCATGTCGAAACAAGCCTGAACATGGGCATCACGAAAAACACGAACTAACGTGTATGTTCGTATTTTTCGTGCGTGTTGTGTGGCGTAGTGTTGGCCATGCTCAAGCTTATTTTGCCATGGCTTTCAGCTCGCCACTGCATCATAGCGATTAAAATGCGAAGGCTGCCCGTCTTCGTAACGGTAATGTGGCGAAGGTGAAGTACGGCCCATCAGCCATGCACGCTGTGGACGATGGAGCAGCCAGGGCAGCCCCCCACAGCTCTCGCAAAATCTGTATCAAAATGCGTGTTACTGCACACTGAGCAATCCGTGCCTCTCCATCCGGACGCCAGAGGCGTGTTCGGATTGGTTACCGGAATGTAAAAACGGCACTTCGCGCTTCATCGCCTGCGTGCTGCGTACTTTCCCGGCGCTCTCATTTGAAATTTGAACGGTGGACGCCGGTCGGCGGCGTCTTTCGTTGCGACGTTGGAAGTGCGGTCGCCGTCTTATCCGTGTATTATGGTGCCTTTGGTCGTGTTGTACTGTTTCTCGGTACACATCGGTTCACTCGGTACACACGAGCATCGGTCTAGGAACAGCCAATCGGATTTCAAACAAAAGTGTTGTTGTGAATTCTGGCTCGATGAACACGTTCGAGCGCCGTCGGATTTGCATAGCAGTGACGAGGAAATAGGATTCATGAAGGAGCATTATTTTATGTTTGACGTATAGCAGGCAAGGACATGGTAATCAAGAGATTGTGCGCAAGTATGTGACACTTGTTCGTTGTTGAGAATAGGCTGTGTCGATATGCATGTTTCGCAAGTTGGAACTTTGTTGAAGTGTGACAGGAAGCACCACGCAATGGCCTCACTACGCTCAGTGCATGGAAATGCGTCAACCTGGGAACTGTGTCAGTGTAATGACTGAAATAAATTTCTGTTCATTACAACACTTTCCACGGTTGTTTTGGAATCACGGAATAACTTCACGGCGTGCATGAAAGCTAGTAGACCTAGAAGTCATGGGTAACCGATACAGGCCCGTATGGAAAGCAGAAGTCAGCAAGAGCCAGAACCGGTCAGGCTGCAAGCCGGACGGAAAGACTTCTGATTTGAGGATTGAGGGAGCAACCGCTGCATTCTCATTGGTCTTGTGCGCAGTGTTGTGTGAATTTTCCTATACTATGGGCTCTATGGGGAGCTGCGGAGTACGGCGGCCCTCACCCCAGCTGCGGCACCTCACCCCACCAAAACGAGAAAAATATTCGATGCCGACCAGAATTTTGGCGAAAGACGACCCAACGCCGTCCCGAAACCAATAAAACCATCCATGAAAAAGGGTGAAGTAATCACTCTCACCTGAAAATATGCCAAAATATTCATTTTTCATGCACTTTCAAGCGATGCATGGCACAACGTGCAAAACATGCATTTATATGCACCACAGAACCCATCTGATTGATCTCAACCCAAAACGAAAAGTGTTTTTTTCGTCGTTCAGATACGAAACCGCATTGAGAAAAAAACATGCATCTGCATGAAAATCCGCGCTCTAGTTATTAACAACAAGTGTTTTGTTAGCAACTACATTGCGTTATCAACTAACCTGGACTCTCCTGCGGACACCCTTTACAACCGCAGCGGTGCCTGTACGTACACCGGTAGCCACACCGTGAATTCCTCCACGAACATCATTCATGATAGATGAACCATTTGGCTGCTGTATGTTGGACATCATATTGATTAGACTCGAAGACAGCACCCTTTCGCAGACCCTCTGGCAGCGCCTGTACACGGTCCCCACATCGGCCTCCGGGTCTGAAAGGACGCCCTGAAGGAGAAGCAGCACGAGAACCAACTGTGCCTTCCAGTGTTCCATTGTGCCCCGTGTTAAGACACAGTGGAAGAGCCTAGCCTTTTATGTCGTCTACCCGGAAACAGAAGGTGGCGTATGGTGTCCGGTTTTCCCTCTGCATGTTTGTTTTAGACAAGGTGTGCATTGTAGGGCATATTCCTGGTCATTGGCCGAACCTTTCGAGTGCCGCATGCTGCACGAAATCCCGTAGAATAGGGAGGAGCATTGGGGCGGTGCTTTTCAACTCTACTCAAAATGTATGACTGATGTAAAGTCACGTTAGGCGACGATTGGTGTCATTATTTATCTAGCATGGTTGTACACTATATTCTCCGAATATGAAAGGCAAAGCTTTACATAAAAAGAAGAAGAACAAAGGAAAGAAACGTGGCGATATTTATACGAGCTCTTCGACCGTAGACGAAACACGTGCGGAAGACGAGGTATATTTCCTTCTCTATAGTATCATATAGAGATTTGTACCGTTTTGACATACAACTCGTCTTGGGAGCGGCAGCGATCATCCACTTTTTCCTCGAATAATAGTTCATTATGAAAACAAACCTCAGGTGAAGTGACCTCATTTATGCCTAGGAAGCTGTTGGTTGTCGTGGTATTCTGCCAGCCTACGTCATCGTTCACAGGCACGGGGGACCCTCCGCCATTACTTCCCCGTATCGGCTACGTATCTTACATCTGATTGTGGTTCAACTATGGGGTGCTCATCGAATGTTTTGGCTTTTTCACTGGCAAGCAAGTGTGTCTCCACGCTTCCCTTCCTTGACATTCCGAAAGCTCCACCACGCTCTCTCTGTATAGCCGTACCCAGTGATGGGCAAAGTACCTCAAAATTGTACTTAAAGTAAAGTACCTGGTGTCATTAGTACTTCAAGTACAGTACCAAGTACCTGGTGTCATTAGTACTTCAAGTACAGTACCAAGTACCTGGTGTCATTAGTACTTCAAGTACAGTACCAAGTACCCAATTCCATATGTACTTCAAGTAAAGTACAAAGTACTAAGCAAAATACTTCAAGTACTCATCAAGTACATCGCCGATTTAATTTGTATCACTTTGCATTTCACTGTTTAGTATCTGTGTCTCCCTTTTTTGGCAAAACTTTAACGAGCATTCTTGACAAATGCTCTGAAACCATAAGGTCCTAGGTTAAGTGCTAACCCATGTATATGAACTTAATCAGATGTTATAATTTGCAGTTACATGTAGAGAGGTAATCAGTCAGCTGTGCTGCGATTATGCAAAATAGTATTATACCATGCAAGATCGCCTGCCTAGTGTGGTGTTCCGGTACTAATCTTCGGGTATAAGAGGCTAGATAATTTCAAGGGGGGGGGGAGTACAAGCCAACAGAGATTATACATTTCTGGGCATTCCTTGCTGCTTTTTGAAATACAACATGCTTAAAAAAGAATATGAAGAAAATTAAAAAGGATGAAACACGATGTAAGCTTTCATTTTTATATGACTGTGATATGCAGCAGTGTAATCCATATGACGAAGAAAAAAAACGTAAAATGTAAAAATGAAAGCATGTGTGTCTTTCGAGTGTTCATCGTGTAATGCAATCACGCATTGTGATATCAATTGATTATTAATTGCCAATGAAGGAGACAATATAAAAAAGCATCCTGCATTGGGAGAACTGAAATGACAATCGACCAAGTCATTGTGCTGCCGGTTACAGTATCATAATGTGTGCGTGTCTTTACATTCCAGTCGTTTGACATAACCATAGAAGCGTTGATACTTTTTCAACATTTCAAGCCTCTCAACAATAGATTTGCTTCAACAAATATGCTCTTTATGTGCACAAAAATCCTTTTGGTAAAATGTCATACTGGGAATCTTGGTACTGCATCCCCCTACTAGAAGCGCTAAAAGGACGGCAAAACGACAAAAACATTATATCCATGTGTTTTCGTCGTCTTCTTGTCATTTTAGCGCTATAGTAGGGCGCATCTTTGATACTCCTTTATAATTTTGTGTCTGGAGTCCAAGTTTGGGTACTTGAGTACTTGATGGGAAAGTACTCGAAAAAAGTACTTTAAGTACAGTACAAAGTACACGATTTGAAATGTACTTAAAGTAAAGTACAAGTACACAGAAATGTACTTAGAGTACTACTTGAGTACTTGGTACTTCAAGTACTGCCCAACACTGGCCGTACCGATGAGAAACACGGTTGATTGTCCTCTCACCTTCTTTTGCGGCCATCTGCTGTACCAATATTGCGGTGAAACATGGGTCAACAGTCCAGTGATAGATGCGTATTTTGGAACGTGCCGACACCCGCTGTGTCAACTGAAGGCATATTCAGGTCACTTCCTCATTTTTGAAAGGTGCTTATACGCTGTCCAGTTCCGCCCACAGGACAGTGGCTCCCAAGCTCTTTGGTGACCCTAAGAGAAGGCGACCACACGAAAAGGTCATATACTGTCGAGGAGGAAGTGCAAAAATACTCCAAAAGGCGGGAGACGACATAACGGGACAAAAAAGTAGAGAAACTCCGACTTAACATAACAAAATAACGAGGTTTACTCAGACGTTTCGTCCGCCATGCGACGGACATCATCAGTGCGAAATGATGTCCGTCGCATGACGGACGAAGCGTCTGAGTAAACCTCGTTATTTTGTTATGTTAAGTCGGAGTTTCTCTACTTTTTTGTCGAGGAGGAAGTGTTTACGGTACTTAATGGGCCATTCCACAATATCATACACGAGTGGTTCCTCAACTGTGGGTTTCGTGGGAGGTCACGAAGCGGCCTACAAATCTGAAAATCAATCAATCAATAAATAAAACGCGATATCGTGTCCGCTATTCGGCGCTACCAGGAAGCCGGTGGCAGCAGACCTGGAGGTTTCTCAAAAATGCCCTTGCATGCGTGGGGTACGCGACCCTTTCGATGGATCACACAGCCTCGCTTTCACGCCTGCTTTCACTTGTGCACGAGGGCCAAAATCTATGTCGTGGGGTCCACTCACTCCCAATAAAGGCCACAGTGTCTGCATCTAACGCGACATACACGGACACCCCGCCTTCACGGTGCACCGTGCAGTGGCGTCTTCTCGGATTAGAGCGGATTCCAAAAACCTAGCAGTAGTTAGCAGATCACGGCGCCGTATTTGCTGAGGATTAAGCGTTCGTTAGAGTTTGTGGTTTCAGTTTTGCGTGCATGCAGCAGTTTAATAATGGAACGAGTTCTGAGGCTGTCAAACGAAGATCATCTATGGAGTCCGGAAGCACAAGCGCTTCTGCCGTTGCGCAGCACTTTTTGGCTCACAGAACTCGCTCTGAATGTAGCTCCTATAGCTCCGTTTCGGCTAATGTTCATGCACTGCGATCCGAAGACGACCGGCATCGCGACGAGGGAAACCGGGTACGTGGGTAGGAGGAAAACTGGGTAGGGGGCGGGTCCTCTATATTCTTAGGGGAGGAGGAGGCGGCGAAGTTTAGGAACCACTGACCTACACGGTTCATGAATTGAGAAATAATATTCATGCTCCTGTCAAATTTCGGAACTTCTCTTCGAAACTTAGATGTTTCTTGCATACCGGCTGTCATTGTGATGTGGCAAAGGAATAACACGCGATATAGATTTAAACTCCATATTATTCGAATATACTGAAATTATCAGAAAACGTGCCTTGACGTCACCGGCCATTAATGTTCCTCGGGGAATGAGACAGCGACACGTACAGGGCTACCCTCTGGATATTGGGGATTTGCCTCACTGCCTGCTTACCAGAGTTGTACACGTTACTCGAAAATAGTAATTGATTACAATTACTGTTACTACTGCGCGAAAAGTAATTCTTTACCGTTGCAAATTACTTCATCAAAAATGTATACGTTACCGATTAATAATGTAACGCGTTACCTTTCCCGTTACTTTTAAATTGTGGGCCATTGCAAAGCCAACAAGCTTGCAGTGAACGCAACCATGCAGCTCTTGTTGCAACTTCTAATATGAGACACCAACATACATGATAAGTGAAATTCACAAATACATTTGAAAGCAACATACAAAACACATACGCGTGTTCATTACAGATTTATTAGATATTATATTATTACAGATTAGATATTATATACAAATTTAAAACAACATGGAAACATTCGCTTCGTTTTGTTACTATTGGTATGTTCAGCACGCACAATTTATCAATAGAGTCACCTATTTTGCCGTTGCCCCAGTAGGTCGCGGTTGTAAGGGATTATCATATTACTGTGGCGTGCATGGAACACGTGTGGGCTATATAGAGACGGCCGTAACAGTCACCTCTGCGTCATTGCTTCAGTCGGACTCGTGGCGGAACAGAAGAACAGATTGGCTTGCTGGAAAGGGTTGCCGTTGTTGACAGAAGGTTAAAAAAGTAATCAATTACCGAAAATTGGAATCAGATTACTTGGGGAATTACTTGCTCACAAAACTAATTGATTGCGTTAAAAATTACTGAAAAAGTAATTGATTACTAGTAACGCAATTACCAGTAACGCGTTACGTACAACTCTGCTGGTTACGCATCCAATGCCCCATAAATTCGGTACTTTATGCTTTGCACGAGCTAAATTCATGCAGCAGGTGGTTAACGGAACCTCCGAAATCGATGTCGCGGAAGCCTCTACGAGTTGCTTTTCTACTTCTGTGTGTCCACCGAAAAACGACGTACGCGGAGGCTGAATGCGGAGGGAATCTTGCAGTTCTCGTGACTCTTTGCAGATTTACCGTAATGACAGCGGCGCTCACTCATGCCTGGACGGTGTTTGTTTTGTCGGCACTCTCCCACTATAAATGCGGCGTGTGTTTCGCCCTTGTGTTTTCGTACATGTTTTGACAGGAAATCCAGTGCGAAGTTGTGACAATAAAGTATAATAGGTATGTATGCTTACGTTCATTTTGTGTTCGTCATTGCTTTCCTGCAGATGCTAAGTACTAGGGAGTTGTTCTCCAATCATGGTCGTCAAAGTCGTTAAAAAAAAATCAGTCGTTAAAAGTAATTTTAGTAGGTGGCAAATTGAATGGCTGGAAGGTAGCCCCTTACCCCATATATTTCTGTTGAGCCGTTTTTTTTTACACGGGTCAAATGATACGCTACCTGACGCATCCTGTAAGTATATAAATTATATTAAAATTTTAGCAATGACGAATTTATGGAATTTACGAACGTGTAACTTGTCACTAACTGGGCGGCATATGCACAGTCGAGCTCCGGCTCCATTCCTCAGTTCAGAAAGCCTGAATAAGTACACAGATAAATATAAGGACAATGTTGTTGTTTTCACTGCTCAAGGTCTTTAGGCGGCATCTAACAGTGCTCCCCGCAGCAGGCACGTCAACAGCCTCTCCGAGGTGACGCTATACGCAACTTAATACATATAGATACAATTGATACTTATACTACTATGATACACACACACACACACACACACACACACACCCATATATATATATATATAGAAGCAAATGGCGGACAGCAGAGTCAGATGACTACGAAATTATACAACGGGACCAATGAGCGAGTCTGAGACGGAGATGAAGGGGAAATTAACTATATTGTTAAGGTTAATAAAGTAAACACATTGTAGAAAAACGGTCGACGTTTCGCCGGAGGCTCCGCCTTCTTCGGGACTGGACAGGGTCGTTAGTTCCAGTGTGTTTTAAAACTCTTTTCTCGGTGATGTCAGTGGGGTTTCAGTGCGCCAAGCGGCGTCTGTTGTCGTGTCCGGTCCGGGAATTTTCCTGGTGGTGTGTTATCAGGGTCATTGTATCGTCCATGGAATTGTCGTGGTCGCGTGATGCGTAAGAATATCCATTTTGGGAAGTTTAACAATAGTTTGCTGTTAACTCGAGCACTCTGGGGGGATGATGGCAGGCGACGTGTGTAGCCCTCTTGAGGGGCTTATCTTTGAACTGTTATGACCTACAAAAAACATTTCACCAAACGAACTGTAGATATGAGGAGGCTGATTCAGTCTTTTTATTTTGCGCTTAAACTATGAACAGATGAAAGGGTGCCCAAGTCTTCGTTTATGAGAGATTTGAACTTATAAATAAGGAAGGACTCCCGTTGTTCCCTTGACCTATCTGATTGGAATCCAGATTCAAGAATAAAATGCGATACATCCTCAATGGAGTGACCATGTTGTTGGAAATGGCGTGTAACAGGCAGCGTGGGTTTCTTAGCTACATCAGACCTGTGGTTATTAAATCGGATTCTGAATGAGGTTTTCGTCTGTCCGATATATTGTGTATTGCAGGCATTACATTGGATGGCGTGAATGACATTACCGGAGTTGCAATCAATGTCCCCATGTATAATTGCCGTGAAATGTGAATTTGTACTTTCGACTGTGTTGCATGTCTGCATTAATTTGCAGATCTGACATCTTCTGCCATTACAAGGTTTCCAGCCTGTTGTTTGACATGTAGGTTTGTTAACTTTCGCGCTTACTAGTCTGTCCTGAAGATTGCGACAACGGCGGTATGTTACGCGGGGTGCCTCTGGGAAGATAGATTGTGCGCGTTCAGATTGCAAGGGTATGGGATGATGGCGCTATAGAATGGCGTTCACGTTAGGAGCATTTCTGTGGAACGTAACAATGACCATCCCAACCCGTAACAAGCCACCAACCCGTGTCCTTGCAGCTGACGAGCTACATCCGAACTTTCAGGGTGTCAGACAGATCAGCGACCAAAGTAGGAACCTCTTGCCACGGCTCCTTCGGCGAGTCTCTCCACGTCGGACCAACGATCCTGGAGTACCAGACCGATGGTGGCCATCCCTCGAGGAAGCTGCAGCCGCCAACTAGCGACCCTCACGATGACCTCAACACGTCAGAAGCTCGCGAGACTGACTAATCGCCGATGAGTCTGTATCGTTGAATTCCAGACAGGATACCCCCCATAACACGAGGACATTCTTTAAGTTACGAAACATAGCCGAGAAATCACTCCGTTACAAATCCCACAAAGAAGCCTTGTCCCTCTATCGACAGCAAAATAAAGTCCCAAAAGGTCTTGAAATCGGCATCAATTCTTCATTCCCGTTAAGTGAAGATCACAAATAAAGATGGAAAACCGTCTTAAGTAACGCGTCCACGGCATTCACAGATATCTTGGTAGCACACTGCGACGAAACAATTGATAAATTAGCAGCGGAAACTCGACTCAATCAGTCCCAAGGAGACATATCCATCAACACAAATTCGAACTGGATCAGTTCATCAGAACTAACGACTATCAAATTCGCCTCCGACAATTAAAAAAAAAAATCATAGGACCTCGTTCGAGCCGACGTTGGAGATTCTGTCGAAAAACAGCCCCTAGTAACAAACAACAAACCAGACCAAAATTTCCTTGATAACTGTTACCCTATAATGTATCGGTCCGGCTTGAAACTCAGGATACATTAGAAAACCAAAGCAACAGTGAAAAACGTCCCAGACACGGAAAACCACAAAAGTAACAGCAACGTAGTCAACCTTTCGTCTTCCCAATTATCAGTCACAACTTTCACTTTTAGAACACGCATTATCATTCTGCCCCGCTAGAAACAAAAATCAACTCCACCTAGGTCTTGACAACTTCGCCAGATGAATGCGACTTAAAGAGTGCTTTCACGACAAGCCTGCAAAAGATACCGATCCATTTGCTCCAAAATCAGAATTCACCCCTGAGCCTAACCGGGAGAAAGCCCTAGATATGTACATCAAAGCTGTCCAGAAGGATGTCCTTAATACCTACAATAGTTCCACCCCCCCCCCCCCCACGAGGGCAAAACCAAACCTTTCCAAAGAAGAGCAACGTAGTCTAGCCGAACTAGAGAATCGTGTCGACCTCGTCACAAAAAGAGCAGACAAAGGGGGCGCAATAGTTGTTATGAATAGGGAAGACTACATCTATGAACGCATTTGCCAATTAGCTTGTGATCAATTCTATAGACCTCTAGAGAACGACCCCACCCCACAAATTGTCGCATAACTAACTAAGGCACTTAAGAGTTTAAAAACTCGACAAAAATTAATGCCAACTTACATAAATTCCGTTTACCGAAAGATCCGAAAGCCGGTAGGTTCTACACGCTCCCAAAACTCCACAAAAAGGTAACCCCAGAAGACCTATTGTGTCATGCAACAGATTCCCCGTCCTTCACTGAACATGACTCCGAAAGTCCCATCCCGATCGACGGAATACTTTTTGCATAATTCGTGTGTAAGCGGCGCTACAGCAGACGACGGATGCGGGCGTGAAGCGGAACTCCCTGCTGAGAATCTCTTGCAACGTCACAAGGAATCTGACCAATAAGAACGCGGCGAGTCAGAGGAGTCCCTGCGACTTGCAGCTTGCATGGGCAAGGTCAGGGAGACGAAGGCGAAGGCACAAACGGAGATGGCGGACTCGGAACGCGGAAGTGGCGAATCGTGCTGTTCAAATGCCTTTAGTAATAGCTCCCGTGACGAATATACATGTTTGATGACGGCTCATGCATATTCGACGGATCCGCTTCCTCTGCAAGTCGCTGGTGATGTACGTGCCGCAGCTGCGCTAGCGCAACAGAACGAGCCTCAGGACCACGGGATCACTCTGGTTTACACTTCGCAAAATAAACTTCGAGAATAAACTCCTCGAAATATATCACGAAAAAACCCACGGTGTAAAGATAAAGCCGTAAAAATCAACTTTTGCCATACAAATGCTTCAGATTCAAACTTTCAAAAATAAATCGTCTCTGATTGGTCGACAGGCACGACAGCCTCAGAGCAGCGAAGGCTTTTGTCTCCCGCGTCTCAAAATAGTTCTTGCAGGGTGAGGCTTTTTGCGGTGGGCTGGGAACGAGAGTACCAAGTCTGGACGAATCGTTTACTGTATTCTCTGCCGGCTATCATGATTCTGTTAACGCTGCAGTTAATGCTTCGCTGCTCGCCTGTCAAATTTGAGTATGTCGAACTCTGAATTCGTGCCGTGTCACCAAAGGAGTTCCCGGTGTTGGTTCCAGCTATGGTGGACACCTGCTATATTATGAACATGTCGCGAACATCGCCATTCTCCTGCAGGGCTGCCTTTGGTTGTGAAATCGTAGAGTCGAAAAGTGACGATCGACGAAAAAGCCTGATTCCGATACCGTGTGGATGTGTTGTGTTTGTCCGTCTATATGTGTTGGTGTGTGTTCCAGCCTCAGAACCGTAGAATCGTGAAATCGGAACCTGCTTGTGGTTTTCCTTGTGAGCCTACGTTCTGATAAATGCAGGGAACAGGTACTGGACAGACTCTCGAAATGCATTTCTGCAAATAAGCTGCATATGAATGTGAAGAAATTGTTTGTTTGTTTGCAAGAAAAAAACTATTTTCTCTCGGATGAATAACTTGAGTCAGCAGAGGTGCCCTAATTTTTTGTAACCAGCATATGGTAATCTCAAAGTGTAACGAAATAAGATTCTAATTTCAGGAACATCCACATTGATCCGCGCAGCTTCCTAGACAACGATTTGCCATGCAAAAGCTGCAAGAAATGTATCAAGACATAATACTTCAAGCACTTTGTTTTCACTGGTCTTTGAATACCCTGGAACCTAAGAATGCCATGTTCAAGGTCTAGAAAACCATGAAATTTTCTCACAGAAATTTTTGCATTTTTTCATTTGCATGGATATACAGTGCAAGTTCTGGTTGAAGAAATTGAAGAAAACCAAGTGCAATAAGTAACTAAAATCAGAAGTGTGAGAAATGAATGGCACCCTCTGTTGTATTTGTTTGCCTTGCTTGAGAACAAATACACCTGTAGGTTCTCAAAATGGAAAAGCAGAGTGTCGATTTTCGTGGGAGACAGGCACAAACGCATCTTTTTTTTTTTTTGCTTCCTTGATGGCCTCAACTGATGAACAAGCTGCAGCACATTATGGTGACATTTTTTTTTGTTTTTGTAAAGAAAAATAAACCTGTAGATTTTCAATATGTTACAGGAGAGGACTACTTATACAAATAAGGGAAGATTTCTTTTAGACGACCTATATGTGAATATACTATCTGAAAAACAAAATTTCTTTGCAAGTGCTTGATATTCTCAAACACTTGGTTAAACAATGAATATAGATCAGCTTGATATTTTTATGTGAAGCTAATCACATGCAATCAGTTACAAGCATAAATAATCTGAGGCTCCTTCAAGAATGCTAATTTGCCGGAAATTTATCGTAAACTTTAGCCAAAATGTGCTCCGTTCTTGAGTTCACATTAGATCACCAGATTTATACTCGTTCTACATGCCCTTTGGGATGGCAGACCCGTGCTTCCCCTCTAACACCAGGCAAGGAAAGCGCACAAATGATGTATACGTAGATGTCAGAAGGAAGCTCGTAAGCGAGAACTTCATATTTCGGCACAGTTTAATGCGCCCCCATTGTTCAAGAAAACAAAATGACGATTTACATTCGATATATGCATCGTGTAAAAAATGCACACAATTTTTTTCAGAGAGTCAAGCTACATCTCTGGCTTATTTTGGCTGGAATAGCCGAGATTGACAGTTACACAAGCTGATGTATGTCAGCATTGAAGATATAAAGGAAAAAAGGCAATTTAAAATGCCTCACTCAATTTACCTTGACACACCTTGACAGGTGTTTTTTTATCCTAAAATGGTTTTATTGCCAAAATCCACGAGAATGACCGTCATCACATTAACAAGTTTCAACTGTATACCAAGTAATAACAAACATGTGCTTACTTTTTCTGCAATCAAGATGTGAATTACATCGTTGTGTTACAGGCTTCAGTGAAAAAATCACTGCTTGTGATGTCACTGCTGAGTGATACGGCACTGCTAGTGACGCAACATGAGATTCCAGTGTCTTTCGCCCCACCCTATGTTATTTCATGAGCAATTAGCATCAGAATCAATGAGCTTGCATGATGCACTTACGAAGGGTAATTTCATGTGTGCCAATAAACATACTGCAGTGCTTATTTACAATGTGGGTGTGGAGCACACTCATATTCAGTATGCCATGTGAACTAGAGGAGCATTTTCTGCAGTAAACATTAGATGAGCGAAGACGCCAAAAAATGTAAGCACTGTTTACGTGCATTTGACAACCTGCATTTTTATTACTGAGAGGCTCTCTTCGAAACTAGAGGGAAAGGGTGCTGGCAATGTGGCACATGTTCATAAGATGTAGATTCAGAGACACAGAAAAAAATTGGCAGTATATCATGATCTCAATCGTGTCATTGTGTCCGTGTTTCTGTCTCCTGTTCTGCATCTGTTAATCATTTTGTGTAGTTGCTGGATTTTAGCACAACAGCAGGGGTCAGCAATTAGAGAACATCCAGAATGTGCAAGACATGCATTTCCTCATTCAAGTAACGCTGAAGAAGTAACCATTCGAAGAAACAATACAACAGTGAAGCTGGCTTCAGTACACTACAATATGTCACATGTAACAATATACAGTATGCCTCAGTGTTTCCCAAACCATGTGCCAGGACCCCCATTGAGGCCGCGATAGCCCAAATGGGGCCCAAGAGAAAGCAGATGAAGTGAGCGCAATATACCACAAAACCAAGGAAACTATCTCGCTACGACTGCATTATATTGAAGTTGTTTTACAAAAATGCAAGTTCAGTTCAGCGCACAATGAGTCGGAAAACAAGCTAACTCGCAGCAATGCTTTCAATCAAGCTTGTCGCAGTATTCCTCACTGTATCATGACGAGACCCTGGACCTACATCAGACGCTACTTGCGCACACTAGTATAACATTCATATTTATTTATTTATTTCGAGAACCCCAAAGGTCCGGGGGATATTATATGGGGGTGGGAACTCGAGTGTAAGATACATTTACAGCAACTTGATAAAAACAAACAAGCAACCAAAAAAGAACAACACAATCAGCAGTAAGTAAACAGGAAAATGAAGAAACGACCATCAAACTTATATGAAAACAAGTATTAAAGCATGAAACAGGGAGTTCGTTCAATAAGTACAGATAATTAATAAATATGGTAAGGGGGAGGAGAAAAATTTCATAGCAACTGACATAGAAGCGTGGTGGTCTTGTGGGTGGAGTGAACGGGAGAGGGTGTTACAAAATACTGTATGGTCGATAATAGTTGCCAGAGATGATGGGAGGTTGCTCCATTCGATGGCAGTTGAACAAAAGAATGTTCTGGATAATGCATTGGTATTACAATGAAAGCGTGTGACCTTGTTAGTGTGGTCGATGCGAGGAAAAATGACACTCGAGCGGGTGATGGGCGATTGGTGCGGTGGCAAGATGAAAAAGAACCTATGGAAGAGGGCTAACTTGGCAAGATGGCAACGATGTTCGAGTGAGTCGAGATTAAGATTTGATTTTAATGCGGTTACAGAGGTATTGGATTAGTAGTCGTTGGAAATCAAACGGGCAGCCCTATTCTGAACGGCTTTTATGGCATCACAGATATACTTTTGGGGAGGGTCCCAAATAGCTGATGCATATTCCAGCTTCCAGCTTGCATTAATACAAGAGCCGTGAAGGTTAGGAGCTTAAGATAGAGGGCGCCAACCTGAAGGTGCGTCTACCAAAGCCTAGGGAGCGAGAAGCGTTAGTTTTTATGTGGTTGATGTACTCGTTCCAAGTTAGGTTGAACGAAAGGTGGATTCCAAGATATTTGTAAGAATCTTAATGTGATATCACTTAGAGTGTAGGGGAAGGAAGGAAGACAGTAGACCCGTCTTGAAGAAAACGACAAAATGCGACACTTTGCAATGTTCAGAGGCATTTGCCACTCATTGCACCAACGCCGGATTAGTGAAAGGTTGCTTTCTAAGGTTAGTTGGTCAGAAAGAGAGAGGATTTGCCTGTACACTACACAGTCGTCAGCAAAGAGACGAACCGTGGGACATATGCCTGAAGGAAGGTCATTTATACAGATAAGGAAAAGGAGAGGGCCGAGGACTGAGCCCTGAGGGACACCAGAAAGCACAGGTACATTTGGGGATAGGTCTTTGTTGCAAGTAACAAATAACGAACGATTAGTCAGAAATTGAGCTATCCAATGGACGACATATCGGTCTAGATTAAGCAGAGAGAGTTTGTATAGAAGCTAAGCACCATAGAAGAATTGCGGCATATAGAAGTGCGGCACCATATCGAAGGCCTTGCAAAAGTCTAAGAAAGCAGCGTCGGTCTGATGATTATTGTCTACGTGGAGAAAGGTGTCTTGAACAAAACCTTCTAGTTGAGTTTCATGAAAGAAGCATGAAAATTGAGTTTCACACGAAAAGAGCTTTCGAAACCCGTGCTGCAAGGGATTGAAGAAGCATTTTTCTTCAAGGTACTTAACTACGTTGGAGAAGATTATGTGTTCGAGAATTTTACATACTATAGAAGTGAGTGAAATGGGCAGCAGTTATTAACGATGTGGCAGCTGCCTGATTTGTGAATATAGGGACAATCTTCGCCGTCCTCCAGTCCTGTGGTAAAGCAGGATCTTCGAGTGACTGAGTAAATATGCAACATAGAATCTTGCTGGAAATAGATCTTGTGTTGTATAGAATCTTTGGGTTAATAGAGTCTGGACGAGCACTTGACGACAGCTTAAGTGACTCAGTGATTTTAGAAATGCCATGAGTGCTGATATGAATGTGGACCATAGGTGAGGACGCGATTACTGATAATGGAGTTTGGGTGTGCCCGTTATCGGTGTTGAAAACGGATGAAAAGAAGGAAGCGAAAGCGTTGTAGAGGTCACTGTCGGCGATAGTATCGCCGTTGGTGTCAGTTAGACTGAGAAGGTGCGATTTTGGCAGAGAGAAAATTTTCCAAAATTGTTTTGGTTTATTCGTCAAGAGAGACAGGAGGTCGCCGGTAAATAACTTATGTTGCACTTCCTTGATCGAGATCGTGTATTCCCGTTCACAGTAGTGAAATTTAGCCCATGATACGTCGTCGCCAAGACGCTTTGCCTTCCTGAATAAACGCTTTTTCTTGGTTAGCAAGATTTTGAGACTTTTCGTGGACCAAGGATTGCGATCATAAGATTTCACTCTTATCTTGGAACATGGTACTCGGTAAGGTAGTTTATATTGTCACGAAAGAGGGACCAGTTACCCTCAACACGAACATTTGGACGACTTGAAGAGATATAGAAGAAAATGGCCTTGTGGTCACTGAGACCATCAGTTACATGCAAAGAAGTGATGTGCTCAGGATGGGAGGTTAATTAAAACCAAGTCAATGGTTGACTGTGTGGCATGGATTATTCGGGTAGGATGTGGAATGACCTGCGATAGATTAAATGTAAGGCATAAATCCACAAACAGTGTCCCCTGTAAACTCCGGGAAAGATTGCAGTGGAGAAAGTCCCAATTTATTGACCGTATATGTATCATGGTATATTGAAGGTATATATAAC
The DNA here is from genome assembly GCF_037126465.1 of Ornithodoros turicata. Classification (NCBI taxonomy): domain Eukaryota; kingdom Metazoa; phylum Arthropoda; class Arachnida; order Ixodida; family Argasidae; genus Ornithodoros; species Ornithodoros turicata. The sequence goes on along the minus strand of NC_088204.1, from coordinate 33,123,098 downwards.
TGTATATGTATCAGGGCAGATTTCAAGCTTCCTGAGCGCGCACAGACGGCGATCTCAGTTGTCTGGCGACGTAACAGACGGAGAAAGACACCGGCCGTCACACACATCCCGAAAGCCATGCCCATCTTTGTTGATGCACCTACGAAACCATAGGAAGACTGCCGAAGCTCTCCCACACGGATTAAGTACTTGTAGCTTGAACTACAAACAGTTTGGTGCACACTCTACAAAACGAGAACAGCTGATTACTGATTTCATGGGCGCGGCCATGCGAGCCGAGAAGGACAGTTCAACAGAGGAGCAATTTTAGGTGAGTTCGAACGCACATGGCGCTATTCGTCGGTGGTACAATTCCCGAGTGAACCCACCTCGATCAGTGCAGATAACGCTTTTTCATTCTTTTTCTTTTTAGTATTATTTATTATTATTTTTTATTCACTTCCAATTCTAATTCATTCCAATTCCAGCTCAACCGCTCAGCGCGCTGCGTTCCAGAAACATACGGTTTCCGAGCCAAGACAATATAGTTGCGAGCGCAGTTGATATACAGAAGTATATACAGATCCTGTACCTGAAGACCACCACCCCAAACGTGGTTGCCACGGTTTCGGTTTTGGCCCATTTGCATGTCAAATTTCAGGGATGTATATTTTAATACACGTACGTGTTTTAAAATTTTTAAACATGGTGTGGTTTTAAGTAGGACAGTTTCCCATATCGGTATCTGGCTTTTGTTCAAGACGTCCCTATTTGAGTTAATTAATGAATTTAATTGATTAGTCATCCTTTAGTCTTTCTTGGGAAAGATACGCGGCCGTAGAACTCAACTGTGAAAATGGCGTGCTCCCGTGACTTTTTTATAAAAAAATTGCCCAAGCTGAAACACACACACACACAAAATAAACGGGAACGTGCCACTAAGGTATACTTCGTGGTCATAGCCATTTTTAATAGATATTTTTTTTAAATAAAACAACTAGGACTAAGTGGAGGAAAACCTTATCTGCAAGGTATTTCGGCATTCTAATTTCCATAATTCACTAAGATGTATTTTTTTTATGAAGCTGTTTTTCTTTCTTTCGAGAAACAAAAAGAGCAGAATTGCTGGCAATCGTAGATGTGAGATGAATCCTTAATCTGCATGCTTCAAATTATTATCCACAGAGGTGACATTTGTTTGTAGTGCACCGTTCCAGGTTTTCCATTGCGGAGATACACGTAGCTCGCTCGCACTAACTCTGAAGTATCCATCACGGCAAGGGGGAGCGAGCCCTAACCTAACCTGACAAAACCTAACCTAACCTGAAGGAGAGCAGTGCGGGACATGGAGTTAGAGATTGAAAAGTGCGGCATATACAGAGATGTCCTCAGAGAGAAAATTCGGGGGGGGGGGGGGGTGCAGAGCCACCGTGAAAACTCGAGGAGCGGTGGACTGTTCCCCCTGCCCGCACATTCCGATTTATGCCGAAACTAAACAGGAGCAGCTTCCCAAGCTAGGGCACCGGAACGAACCGACAAGAGTAAAAAACGGCAAAGAAAAAAAAGAAAGAAAAGAGGGGAAGGAAGCACAAAAAAGGTATATTCGCTTGATCCGCAACGGGACAAAAACCATTGCAAACACGTTTTTCTTGTGCTGGCCATCGGCATTTAGCAGCCTTTCTGAACCCTGATGTGGATTACACGCCCAAATAATGACAAATGAGCAAGCAAGCATCCTCGCTGCTCACTTTTTGGAATTTAACGTCGTTTGAAGTGCAAATTCTTGCGCCCACCACTAGCGCTGACTTGCGCCACCCCTTTAATTGCTCCTCTGTTGAACTGTCCTTGTCGGCTCGCATGGCCGTGCCCATGAAATCGGCAGTCAGCTGTTCTCGTTTTCTGTACACCAAACTGTTTACAGTTCAAGGTACAGGTACTTAATACGAGTGGGAAAGCCTCGGCGGTCTTCCTGTGGATTCGTGGGTGCATCAACGAAGATGGCCATTGTTTTCGGGACGGCTGTGTGCGCGACAGCTGATATCTTTCCTCTTCTTTGCCTGTGTGCGCCCTGACACATATACAATAATATAAATGCTATACTGCTGTGCGCAAGTGACGTATGCTGTAGGTTAGGGGGTCCGTCATGACAGTGCGAAATAATGGGCTGGACCTGACGGAAAGCACGTTAACTCGGTTCCCTAGTGTTTGTGCGCTGAACTGAACTTCTATGTTTTAAAAACAGCTTCAATGTATTGCAGTTGTAGCGAGGTAGTTTCAAGAGGGTAAAATAATACACAGTCCAGCTTGATGAAACGCCGTCAAGAAAAATAATCACGAAAGAATGAAGCACGAAGTCAGAGTAACTATTTAATACGCGAGCTTTCGGGCAGAGTCTGCCCTTCTTCAGACAAAAAAAGCAGTCGAAACATTGCTTATACAAGGAGTGGGATGGGTGAGAGAAAGAATCAAAGAACAAGAGAGAAGCAACGCAAGGATGAAATCACAAAGAACAAAACAGAAGGCAATACGACGCCAAGATCGTTGGAAGAAACGTACACCACTCTTTCCATTTGGATTTCTGCCGGCCGCGCTTGTCCGTTGAAAAGAAGAAAACGGTTAAATATAAGTTGCTTACAGCTGATGTGAATTCCGCGAAAAAATTTGCGTCCAAAAGTTGGACAGTGACATATTGTAAAAACAATGTTCTTTGTGATTTCATCCTTGTGTTGCTTCTCTCTTGTTCTTTGATTCTTTCTCTCACCGATCCCACTCCTTATACTATAAGCAATTTTTTGACTGCTTCTTGAAGAAGGGCAGACTCTGCCCGAAATCTCACGTATTAAATAGTTACTCTGACTTAGTGCTTCATTCTTTCATTATTATTTTTCTTGACGAGGTAGTTTCCTTGGTTTTGTCGCATGTTGCGATCACTTCATCTGCTTTTTCTTTTCGCCAAGTGGTGTGACCCCCGCTTTGACTATTGCGGCCTCCCTAAGGTTAATGTGTCAGTTTTGAAAACACTGATATTGTTACATGTGACACGTTGTAGTGTACTGCAGCCAGCTTCACTGTTTGACTGATAATTTGCACGGCTACTTCTTTAATATTATTTGAATAACTTTCATCTGATACTGTACCATTAAATAGGATAGGAATCCATTATGGTTTAGAATTATTTTTCCTTTGCAATGTTCCCACACTAATCTTGGTGACAAGTTGTCTCTCATTATATTCATTTTGAGTTGTATTCCACACTGCTTGCAGCATAATGTGAGAATGAGAAAATGTACGCTTCACATGTTCTCAGCATCCTCTACAGCAACTGCTCTTGGCCTTAAAATCCAGAAACTACACACGAAAAAAAAAAAAAAAAAAACACAAATGTAGAACATATGACACAGCAAAAGGACACGATAAAATGATTGGGACTCTGTTATGCTATTTTTTTTTTGTGTGTGTGCATCTCTGGTTCTGCATTTTTGTGAACATGTGCCATGCTGCCGGCACCCTTGCCCTCTTGTCACAAAAACAGCCTCAGACATAAAAATGCAGACAAAAAAGTAGAGAACTCCAACTTAACATAACAAGAGAGAACAAATATGGGGACACAGGAAGTTTTAGAGTCTTGGCACATACGCGGTGACCCCTCAGTTTGTAACAAAAACCGTGGCCCCTCCCTGAACAATACTCCCATCTCCTTAAATAGCGACCGGTTATGCAATCTGTTATTCAGTTTGGCACTGGTGATGTCCGTCGTATGACGGACGAAACGTTTGAGTAGACCCTGTTATGTTGTTATGTTGAGTCGGAGTTCTCTACTTTTTTTGCCTAGTTGTGTCATCTCCCGGCTTACGGAGTATTTTTGCATAAAGATGCAGGTTGTGAGAGGCACATAAACACTGCTTACATTGCTAACCTGTCTATCACAAGACATGTTAAAGGATTGCAAAATTAAAATTCAATAATACAAAAATGATTCTGAAATACATAATTCCAATAGAAGGGAGAGTAAACGTTGAAGTAACAGGTAAAGAAGATACGAAGGCAGAAAAAATAGGCGATGTCAAGTTGCCGGTGGTGAGTAAATCAAACAGTAATATTAAACGGTAGGAACAACTTATTTATTTACACATGGTAAACAAGACTTTCGTGCACGAGACTGCACTTCTTCAGGTTACAAAAATATAAACATGGTACAGGCACATATATACAGTTGAAGGGGGAGTTCTGGCATGAGAGGGTAACAGGTTGATGGAAAGGATGCAAACACAGATAAAAATCAAAAGAACATAAATACAAAAGCAGGGGTATCAGAAGCGAAACATAACGCGAGCCCAAGGGCTTATACACAGGAAAGGAGAACACTTGTTGGTGACGTTCGAGGAATTAAGGATAAAAAGGGGGGTTATGGCGACGGAATGAGGACACAGGTGCGGAGTACAAAGGTGACAAGTGGACCGTGAGAAAGTGAAGACGGAGGTGGTCTCAGGAGAGAGACAAATGAAGAAAATGTGGAAATTGGAGAGTTGTGTGTGTGTGTGTTTATCATTATCTTTTTTTATTTGAAAAATTATATTTACGGGCTCAATAATTGTAGTGGGCCTGCGTGGATGTTCAAACCATGAGGCTTCAGAGACTGGAATTTTGCAATTAAAAAGGATTCGCGATTTTTTCGCTTCATGTCACTGTTATAACCCGATTCAAGGATAACGATTTTGAGGTCTGTACCTAAAGCGTGTCCAGGAAGGTTAAAATGTGTAGAAACGGGTGTAGGATGGTTATTAACAATATCGGATTTATGGCCGTAAAACCTTTCCCTCATGGTGTTCGAGGTTTCTCCAATATACTGAATACAACATTTAGTGCACATAATGAGGTAACATACGTTAAAAGAGTTGCAGTGCAATCCCTGTCGGATTTCGAAAATAAAAGAGTTTGAGCTGCTCGAGATAAATGTACATGGGCTAATGAAATGACATGTTTGGCAGCGTTTGTTACCACAAGGGGAACACCCAGGATTTGGTGGGGATAGACGGGATGAAACTAGTAAGTTACGAATGTTACGTGATCGACGGAATGTGATATTGGGGGGAGCAGGAAAACTTATTTTAAGTCTTTCGTCGCTGTGGAAGTACGTTGAGATGGCGGGTTGAAGATTGACCCTGCACCACTCAGGTCTTCGTTATAGGCGGTAACGAAGGATAAGGGGTTTTGTTGCTGCCGCGGTTCATGTGAAAGTAATTAATCCCGATCTAGAGATTTGCACGCGGAGAGAGCATTGCTTATAAGGTTGGGAGGGTAGTTTCGTTTTCTAAAATCGTTGGACATTTCTTCAGCGCATGCCTCAAAATCTCCTGGGTTAGAGCATATGCGTTTTAGACGTGTGAATTGACCAAAGGGGATGTTCCTTTTCTGAGTATTAGGATGGTAGCTGTTAAAATGAAGGTACTGGCGTTTGTCAGTGGGTTTCTTGTATAGATTCGTGACGAGCTTACCAGACTGTATAGAGACAGTCACGTCTAGAAAATTCACTGATGCTTGGGAAAGATTACACGTGAACTTGATGGCCTGATGTACGGAGTTAAAATGCTCGAAAAACGCAATTAAGTTCGTAAAACTCTCAGCTAGTGGTGGAATCCTGTACTACAAGGAATGCGCCCTCCCGAGGACAATTCCGGTTTCTTTTGGGTCCCCATTATAAGAAAACAACAAAATATCACCACAAAAGAAAAAAAAACAGAATAGACGGGACGCGAGTGACAGACACATCCTACGTTTACCTAACGGCGATTTGGAAGGTTCATGGGCGCCGTAGCAGACGACGCGGGCTGATTGCGATACCAGCTCTCACCAATTCCCCATAGAGCCCATAGTATAGCTAAATTCACACAACACTGGGCACACGACCAATAAGAGTGCAGCGATTGCTCCCTCAATCCTTTAATCAGAAGTATTTCCGTCTGGCTCGCAGCCCGACCGGTTCTGGCTGTGGCTCCATACTGGCCTGTACCGGCTACCCCTCACCTCTAAGTCTACTAGCTTTCATGCACGTCGTAAAGTTATTCCGTGATTCCCAAACAACTGTGAAAAGTGTCGTAATGAACAGAAATGTATTTATACTGACACAATCGGCAGGTTGACACATATACATGCACTGAGCCTACTGAGTCCATTGCCTAGCGCTTCCTAGCACACTGGAACAAAGTTCAAACTTTTAAAACCCGCATATCGACACAGCTTATTCCCAGCAACGAACAACTGTCACATACTTGCGCACAATTGCTTGATCATCATGTCCTTGCCTGCTACACGTCAAGTGCTAGAAGTCGGCCCAGGACGCACATTTCCCCAGGGCGTCAGTCGTGACGTTGCCCACATACGTGAGGCCGACAACGGCAAGCCCTTTCACCATCACCACCATCAAACATAAAATGCTGCTTCATGAATCGTATTTTCTTGTTACCGCTATGCAGATCTGACGGCGCTCGAAGATGTTCATCGAGCCAGAATGCACGACAACACTTCAGTTTGAAATTCGATTGGATTCGAAATACGCTTGTTCGAATTCGATTCGAAATACGCTTGTGGCGTCCGACCAATAGAGAGGCACGGATTGCTCCGTGTGCAGTAACACGCAAGTAGTGTATAGATTAACTCTGCAGCCAGGAAATGATGTCAAACAGGAAATGACGCCATCAAGGACGTATGACGTCACTCCAGGCCGCAGCCGCTCCGCCCTCATATCAGTGAGTGGATAAGATAGTTAATCAGTGACGTCACATAGTTAATCTTAGTGATATGATATCAATGATAAGATTAAGTAACAATAACGACGTCATGGTGAAACACACTAGGAATCGAACTTGGGTCCTTTAGGTTGTCAGACGAGCATCTTAAGCCACTGGGCCACGGGCTCTACATGTTTACTTGCGTCGCTAATCAGAATAGAATCGTGTGGGGTGGAGAGGTTGTTTGATTTCTTTTACGCCAGGTGGCGTCATGGGGAGTTGAGTTCGTTCATCTAGAGATGGCAGCACTTCCAGCAAATTTACCGCCGTTCAACAGATGGCGCTACTCGCGCCCCCCTTCGCGCCCGCAGATTTTTGTGTCATGTTCAACAGCTTACAGCATATTTTAAATTTGCCCGCCTTTTCTGACATTTTAAACAGATGGCGAATTCACTTTTGCCTCAACAGATGAAGCTATGACGAATTAAAAAAATTCCTGCCATTAGTCCATTAGACTCCTCACGATGATTTCGTTCAAAAAAAAATTACGAAGCACTTCTACGTCAGTTTACTGTCAAACGGCTCGAGTGATGTATTTCTTAGTAAGACAAGGAGCAAGTTTAGAATGAAACTCGCTAACTCAGTGCAATTAGATCGAAAGTGGCAGGTTGCTCTGACTGAGATGAATATTCCATTTGCAATTAACAATAACACGAGGAGAGCCCCTCCTCGATACTGTAAGCATGAGAGAGCAAGCAAAATGTGGGAGAAAACATTATTGTAAATTTTTCTCCATCCCTAACGAAACAGTAAAAAATAACGAGTATAAAAAAAAGAACAAATTCATTCGCTTTTTCATGACTTATTTTTATTATAACAGTTAGATCACAGTTATCTTTCAAGTCTATAGTCATTTCAAAGAATGAGCAAAGCATAGTGCTACTCTAGTTTACAAAACAGTTGAGCTTCGTTGACATTTGGATTTTCATACTCTAATTCACTGTGTTATGCAAAGTAAGTAACGGACATATTGTAAGACAATTACACACATGTCTTGCTGTAGGGATAAATATTCCTTCTATTGACGTTACATGACACAGTCAACCTAACACAGCATCGAATCGACATTTAAATTAAGTCGATCCACATACCGTGTGAGGACGACGATGAGGCAGTGTTGATTTTGTGTTGGTGATATCCAAAGCGAACAGAAAGTCCAACAGATCACTGGTCTCTTTGCAGAGATTTTCCGACAAAAGGAGGTCATCACACTCAAGTCTTGACTGATGAAGTTGTAGGACAACTTTCCCGTTGCATGAGAGAGTCTTAGAAAGGCTGTCTCGCTCCGATGAGGAGCAAAGTCGCTCTACACATGATGCCGACGAGCCGCTGAAGTTTCTACAGTGAGCCAGACGGTATGGGGAAGTGACGGAGACAATCATGAACCGTTCGTACTGCATTTCCGTGAATGCTACAATGAACTCGGATGCTATGAACATTGAGCAAAGCTCAGTCTCACCACAGAGGGGCTCGCAGTGACGGCGAAAACATAAGGATTTGACAGGCAGGCCACATGACTGCCCCCCTCTCTGGATTCGACGCTGTGCTAGGAGTTCTGTTGAATGTTTCAGCCATCTTTATGTCAAGGTTTTCTTTCCCATACTTTTATTGACAACTTCCACGTGACAACAGCGTGCCTTGTAGACGTCATAGACACTAATTATCTCTTTACGCAAACTCATCACTAGCCTAATCTCACTTCGTTCCGCTTGACAACTTTTGCGCATTCGACATCGTGTTACATCTTTTCCTTCCACGTGATCGCTCCATGCATATGGCTTCGTGTTACATCGTTGCAGTCAACATCCTCGTTACTCACGGTCCGCAAACTCTTCGTTAACCTTTTCTTCTTTTTTCCTTTGCAAAGTAGAGCGTGGGTAGCACTTTCGAAATCTGCTTTCGCAAAGGAAGAGATCCAGCGTCGTCTGCTTTTCATCACTTTTCCGAAGAGAGGCGAGCATGGAATGATAGCGACACATGTTAAGAACTAAAACAAAAAAAAACAAGTTGAAACGAAATAGTAATGTCTTCAAAGAGTGCTTGATTATTATGTACATATTTCTACTCACTTAAAAACAAAATAAAATAAACTAGTGATTCTCCGATTAAATCTTTTTATTGAGATATTTTAACAACAATATAACAGCCCTCTTCGACAGCGTAATTCCATATCCAGAATGATGTTGGCCATGTGTTCGACCGAGTGTGTATACATTTTGTGGGCAGCGGTGAACTTTTAGCTCCCGATCCTCACACAAAGAACATACTTCTACACATTCCTGATCGTAAAAGCTATGACTGACATTCACCAATCTCAAGCACATCTGTAGCTGTTGTGTTTCATTGTGTGTGAGAGTAACTCCATCGCGTGTTGGAAGACCAGTCTTGTCCCAAAGTCGTAACGCCAGCAGTGATGCATTAGGAGGACACGTATGGGCATAAACATATTCTTCCAGCTCAACTTCTTTGCTACAGTTACCTTGTCGAAGTGAAGATGATGACTTCGTTAACTCAAAAGTTACTATGACGAGAAAGAATATGTGACACAGAAGACAAAATAGAAAACACACCTATCCATTTCGCTCTTTTATGATGAAGTGAGAAAGTCTTAGTATTGAGGATGAATTTATTTCTTATTGACGATACATTTTTCTTATTCACAAACAAGTCGATTTTTCAAAAGGTCCAGAGTAAATAAAGTTATGTACTTGGCAGTTGAATGGAATCCATGCTTTATGGCAGTGTCGATAAAACACAGACTCTTTGTAGCAAGTTGCATGGCATCGAAACGAGTCGAATTGTCAAATAGCTCACTCATTTGCCGTGACCATTCGGTTAGTAAAACGAAGGATGAACTTGTTAAAAACGAATCGTCTGTATGAAGCATGGAATACATTTCCTTTGCAGTTTCCCAAATGACTTGATTTGGAGGATTATTCGGTAGAGCTCGAAACAGCACAATGTTCGTCACAATTTGAAAAGCTTCCGCTAATGGCGTCCTCTTGACCGTTGTTAACCCACAATTTGATAGCTGCTTCCAAGAGGTATGTTTCTCATGTTTACATGGCAGATGGAGTTGAAATATGTGGGACCTCCTATTCCATTTACCGCATTCATCTTCTCCTTTTTCCGATTGCTCTGTTTCGTTGTCTGTGGACCATGAATCGCCAGGCTGGGTTTCAACGTCGGACCATGCTGTACTGGTCATTTTTTTTTTCAACCGAGGTAATTTTCTGCTATCCACTTCTTGTCCGCAGTTCCACTGAATCTAACTAAATACTGGAGCTTTCCATTTCTAACTCGTCTTTTTATAATCTTTTCTACTTTCGGTACTTCTCTCACTCTTACCATTTCACTCTCGTAGAAACTACCAATGATATCTTCATTGTTAAGGTCACGCAGTAGGTATGTATTAGGATAACCTATTTTGATTGCTCTCACCGAAAAAATCTCTTTCGTAAATGACTGTAAATATCTCTTTGTTAACTGGTGTCTATATTTGGCAATTCTAACGAGATTACCAAGATTGTAACGTGGTTTCTTTGGGGCTTCAGTTGGGGTAGGGTAAAGTCTTTCTCGGAAAATGTGCTCGTTTTCTTTGGTTACATCCACAGGTCTCGCAGAGAGAGTCCTGTGCACTCGATTGTTGTACGCTTTGATTACTTGAGGTAGAATCTTCACATAACGTTTATGACCCTGATATGTAAAGATACGGTAAAGTGTAGACACAATACTTCGCTGACATCTCTCAACGATCGCACATATATAAATAGACATAGAATGATATAACGTTATGCCTTTTCTTTTCAAGAACTCTCGCACTACCTTGTTCGTAAACTCTGTTCCTCGATCACTATGTATCGGCCATGGAGTACCGATCCTCTTAAATGCAACTTTAAACGCTCGAAGAATCTCAGGAGATTTTTTATTGCGAATGGGTACAACAGCGAGGAGCCGGGAAAAAGCATCTATACAGAAGAACAAATAGCGAAAACCATCATTTTGCCCTTTTAGAGACTGCATGTCCTTTAGGTCGATTTGGAACATTTCCTGCTTTCCGAGTGCAATTATTTTCCGAAAGGTCTTGGGTCGCTTGTACTCCTTATGTAAGCTGTAAACATCACTTGTCTCCAGATATTTAGCAACTCTGCCCTTCTTTTCACCGATGGCTTGAGCGAGTCTCTGCACTCCACCAAAACTGCCGGCATGTTCTGGGTCGTAATAGGCGGCCATTAGTGCTTTCTTCTGCTGCGAACTCTAAGAGCGTCAAGGGATAGATAGGCATTTATTGAAGCTGACACGTCTCCTCTCATCCAGGAAGGTTGTCTGTTGTGAAGTTCATACTTCAGCAATTCGACAATGGACGAGTGTGGCACTACCTTCCCGTGACATATAACTCTTCCGTACTCGTCGTAAGCTAGAACAGTTGTTATCAGTTTGAGTGTTGCTAATACCTTTTTATGACGCCTTGGAGGGAAGTGCGACAATATGGTTTCATCTTGAAAATAGTCTTTCTGTTCCTCCTGCACAGGGTTCAATATGGGCTCCATGTTAGGTTTCGGCGGGCACGCTTTGCAGCACGTGTGATTGCTGGCGAGGCACCTTCAGGTGTGCTTGTTTCACTTGTAACAGGCGATGCTCGACTGCTCGATTCTCCCGTTACTCTGTGTTTTTTTAAACAATTTGAATGCACAATAAGTGTTGGTAGATTCAGTTTGACCAATAGCGGCAAGATGCGATCGAAGTAAGGAGGAGTTGGAACATTTCTCGCTCTTGAGACAAGATAATAAAGGAGATCGATTATATTACTATTCTCCAACGTTTGACCGTCAACGATTACTTCGAAGGTTCGCGCATTCCAGGAGATTGTTGGTTGTAGAAGTTGCAGAAGTTGGTTTGCCCTGACCTTATAACCACTACTCATAAAACCAACAATTGTGTCACTTTTCTCCCCTTCCTCGATCTGTGTTCCTTCTTCTCGCGATCCAGGAAGTGTTTCGCTTGTATGTTGTTTTGCAGCTCTACTTGAATGTAGCAAAGAGTGAAGATACTGAATTATCTCTTTTGCCTTGGTGTCATCCGGTTCATCTTTCTTCAATACATTTGGGATGTGATATTCTCGGTAAGGTACAAGTTCGTATTTCTGCATCGATTATACTCCGATTGCTTTTGCAATCGCTCTTCCACCCAATGAGGAGATGAGACCCAACAAAGGTGGTAATAGAAACTGCAGAAAACCACCTGATTGTTGCAAGACCTTTTTAGCTTTCTTGACTCCCGTTGCGTCTCGTTTTGCCAAAATGCGAATTGATGCTGCGTAAGGTTTTAATTGCTTTCTTACTCTCGGAGTTACTGTGACGTTTCCTTCACAAAGGTTCATACAAATTTCTCTGACCGTATTCAACTGATCCTTTGTAGCATGCTCCAAAAGATAATAACGTTGCTCGGGTGACGTAGTTTCTGCGAGCAAGTGAAGAAAATGAATATTCTTCTTTACACGTTTCATGTTTTATATACTATTTGGCGATGATCGTCGGGAAATATGTTCGTCCACACTCCATAGTGGTCTGAACAATTTTGAGACAAGTCAATTACGATGTATGAATACGGTTTCTTACAAGCATCCTTATATATGCTTGTCAATAAGTCGCTTTTGTTCCGTCCAAACAATTGTCGTGAAAGTATTTGTAATTGATCCACAGTTCGAGCAGAACGACATAGAATTAGAGCACTGCTATTGAACTGAATACATCTATACAGAGGATCATTAACAAATAAATATTGAGTAATGAAGATGGCCGAACAGTTGACATCGTGGCATCCAGCTACATAGAAGTTACAGATTTCTTTTAGCCTTTTCTTGTCAGCCAAGCAATCGTCAAATATGATTAAAGAATTTCTAACATCCTCCAGGTTAGTGGGAATATCTTGACTGAAAGTTACCTCGGGAAAATCATCAAAAATAGGTTGCTTGTACAAGTATATGTATAGTATACGATCGAAAGGTTTATCGAAGACAGTGGCTCTATGCTTGATCAAACGTGTAACGAGTGTCGTCTTTCCACTTTGACTTTGTCCAGATATAGTCATTGAGACAGGAGTGATAAACCTGTAAGGTCTAACCTCAGTCATCTCTTCCAAGTAAATGAAGACTGGTATAAATAGCACATTACATAAGACTTTTACTCTTTTTTTTCTTCAAGCATGTGTGTTTTTTTATGAAAACGATAAATGGCAAACAACACTTAACCTTTATGCACTCCTTTAGTTTGTCAATGTTGGATATGGGAGCTGAGAAACTCATATCTGTATATCTTGTGCAGCAAGTCAGTGTAGAATTCTCAAGTTCTAGCACTTTCAGTTTGTGCAAACACGCAATATGAGTCTGTGACTGTATCTTTTTTTTTCGGAACAAGTCTGTTCTAGACGTTTTTTTTTCTTACTTTTTTCCTGTTCAAACTTGTCTAGACATGTGATGAGCACGTGATTGGTTACGTCAGAGAAGGTACCAACAAAGTTGTAGAGGACGGTGGTCTTCCTCTACATGAGCCCCGACCGGCGATGATGGTATGCCACGGAGAGGCGGTGACGGTGGCCTATCTCCATGGCCGCGCCGGTGGAACAGAAGCCGGTGCTCCACGCGCGTGGCCATCGTTGTCGTCGTCGTCCGCTACAGGGGTCCCCCGGCCGTCAGATGCGTTGCGGACGCATCGCAAGAGCAGGGAACAACGGGAACAGGGGCACGGCACACGTTGGCGGCACTTCAGTGCGGATGAAGACGGGGAGAGCATCCGTGTGTAGGTCATCCTTGTGGTAGGTGTGGACGGGAACAGCGATCCGTCGCAGAGAGAGTGAGGCGCTCGGTGTCGTGGTCCTGGGGTGCCGCGACCGGCACGGGAGCCGAAGCTCGATAGTCCCAGGTGGAGTGAGTGAGGTGCCGAGACGGGCTTAAGTGTGCCGAGGCGTCGGCTGCCGCGACTGCCGCAACCGGCAGGTGAGCGCAAGGCTCGAGTGTCGCGGCCGGCAGTGAGAAGCGTGAGAAGACTTGAGCGAAGAGAGAAGCGTACGTGAGAGAGAGCGAAGAGTGCGGTAGGAGTGAAGGTGGGCCGTGTGTGCCGGAGGTAGTGCTGCTCGATGGCGTGGTCGGAAATTTGGGATGGTGAAGGACCGAATTGCTCCGGACGTGATGTTCTTTGTCCGGGTCACCAAATGTAGAGGACGGTGGTCTTCCTCTACATGAGCCCCGACCGGCGATGATGGTATGCCACGGAGAGGCGGTGACGGTGGCCTATCTCCATGGCCGCGCCGGTGGAACTGAAGCCGGTGCTCCACGCGCGTGGCCATCGTCGTCGTCGTCGTCCGCTACGAAGTCAAACATGTCTATGCATGCACTGTTCGCAAAGCGCTATATAAGACTGCCCTCCATGACGATTCTTCACACAGATCCTCACAGGAGGAAGGGTACGTTACACTTTTTTCCTTTCGCTCCGATATGTGGGAAAGTGTGCTTATATTTATTCTTATTTTCAGCTTCACTCTGTGTGTAGAACAGAATATAAGTGAGCCAGAGTGAGAAGTCACCACAAGAGAAGGTATGACATCTATTTTGGATAAGCTCGATAAACTCAAGAAACCTGGAGATGGAGATATTCAGAAAATGAGTACCCTACCGAAGAATGAAAAGCTGGAGGTCTTGGATTTGCGAAAGATTGCCACGGTGTACGGCGAAGCGGTCTATGTAGAAGTGTTGATGGAGAACGACAAACGTGTAAAGTTCTACCTTCCTAGTCGCTTTAAGCGTTTGACAGAGGATGATCTAGAGGAGATGAGACAACTGCCAAATCTTAAAATTGAGAAAAAGGAGAGATTCAAAGATGGCAAGAGAGTTGCCTCGCCCGACATTCTATTCACTCATGGGAAGAAAAAGTGATGATGCATCGACATATCGGCAGCTCCTATCCTGAGGCACTTCTCTCCACATCATGGTGACTTGTCACTTATGTCCTCAACATGAACGTCAGTACTATGCAACAATAGAGGGACTCCAAATTCATCTGGCAAACGTTCACGAACTCCAGACACCCTGCATACCATTTTGTGAGACTCTCTGCACACTACAGAACTACACGAAACGCTTCGAGTTGCATCTACATGACAGAGACGAGGCGGGGCATGAAGTGACAACGTTTTTTCATGAGTATGAACACTATCTTGCTAATGTATTGCGACACTTTGGATTCCCACTGCGCTACTTCACATTTCTTAAAGTAGAACTTGGGCGACATACGCCCGATGAGGAGTTACGACTTGAGATTCATTTTGTACCTTCTAAAGTGAGAACTGTTTGGTCAGAGGGAGATGTACTGCCTTCGATTGCGCAGTTGAGTAGTGAGATAGCACAAACATTAGAAAACTTAGAAATTCAAGGCTCCGTTTTTTTTCCTCTTTCGCATTCTTCTCTTGTATTCTAAACATTGGACGTTTGGCTCCTCAACTAATTGGATGTTCCCAATTTGAGTTACCGAGTGAATTGAAACGAAAGTATCGTTCCCTGTTGAATGTGGATTACGGACTACATGAAGATGAAGAGAACATGTGTTTTGCCTTCTCCGTGATTGCTGGACTACATCCTGCCTCGCATCACAGGCGGAGGGCATCTTCCTACAGACCATACATAACACAGTATGTATTTCCTGATACATTTCCCGTAGCTTTCCCAAGATGTAGAGATATTTGAGAAACGTAATGAAATTAGCATTAATGTGTACGCGTACGAAAAGGAAGAAAACTACATTTACCCCATCAAAGTTGTTGATGAGGAGCGTCAGAAACATGTGGACTTGTTACTAGTTGACTCTCATTTTGTGCTCATCGCAAATTTTAATGGATTGTTTGTTCCACGTGGACAATTTCATTGTAAAAGATGTACAATGGGCTTCTGCTCAGAGGGAAGTCTGAAGTGTCATTTAAGTATGTGTAAGCAACAGAAAGTAGCCAAGACCATTTACCCAAAGAAGGGAGAGACATTAGCATTTGCAGGGGAACATCTCATGTCAGAAGTTCCCTTCTACTGTGTGTATGACTTTGAAAGTGTGCTGTCACCGTGTCTGGATTCAGGAAATGTGTATGAAGATCACATCCCCTCTTCATTTTGTCTGTTAGTGATACGCGCATCCGACTCATATGTCCTCCAAAAGCATCTGTATCGTGGACATAATTGTGTCACTGTCTTTATGGAGCTACTGCACAGACTCCATGACGACATTTTGGAATGGATACGTACAATTGCCCCTCTAGAAATGACCGCAGAAAACGAGCAGCAGCATGCCACAGCAAGTCACTGCAACGTTTGCCAGGAATCTTTTGCAAAGAAGCAAAAAGTTCGTGACCATGACCATGTAAGTGGAAAATTTCGACAAACTTTGTGTAACACCTGTAACTTAAAACTGAGAGTGCCTCCTAAGATTCCAATCAGTGCACACAATGCCAACTATGACTTGAGTTTTCTTTTGTCTCACTTGCATTTGCTTAAGAAAGTAGACATAAAGGTGATTGCCAGTAGCTCCCAAAAATTCAAGGCTATAGACGTTGGGTCTTATCGATTCCTAGATAGTTTAAACTTCCTGAATGCAAGTCTCGAAACATTAGTGAAAAATCTACGTGAGAAAGGTGAAGACAACTTTCGTTGTCTTCGTCAATTTTTTCCAAACGAAGAACACTTTCAACTAGTTGTTCGCAAAGGAGTGTTTTGTTACAATTTTGTCACCACTTTCGAAGCCTACAATGAGCTTTCTCTACCTCCTCGGGATCAATTCTTCAACACTTTGAATGGGACAGAAGTAAGTGAAGAAGATTATTGTCATGCACAGAGGGTCTTTGAAAAATTTCAACTTCGTAATCTGGGAGAGTATTCAGACCTATATTTACTCACAGACGCACTGCTTTTAGCAGACGTGTTTCAGGGCTTTCGTAAGTGGACACTTGACTTTCACAAGATTGAACCTTTTCACTTTGTGTCTCTGCCCGGATTAAGCATGTCTTGCGCCCTAAAAATGAGTAAGGTAGAGCTAGAGTTGATTCACGACCCTGACGCATACCTGCTGATTGAAAATGGCATACGAGGAGGTATTACACAGTGTTCGCTGAGGAAAGCGACTGCAAATGTACCAGGAACAGAGCAGTTTTACCCGAAAAGCCCAAGTAGCTTGATCCACTACATAGACGTTAATGGGCTTTACGGTTCAGTAATGAGAGAACCACTACCTTACGGAGGTTTCGAGTGGCTTACAGAGGATGAAATCACGAACTTGGATATAACACACCTCCCAGATGACGCACTTATGGGTTACTTCCTCGAGGTAGATCTAGCATATGACAAAGTAATCCACCAACGTCACAGAGATCTGCCAGTTGCCCCCGAGAAAATGTCAGGTCCCTATGATCTGCTGTCAGAGTATACAAAGGAATTGATGAAGAAGTTTCACCTTCCTGAGAAAGCTACCGATGCAAAATTATTGTTGACATTATTCGACAAAGAGAGATATTTTCTACACTATCGCAATCTGCAGTTGTATATGCATTTGGGCTTGCGTCTCACCAAAGTTCACAGGGTTCTAAAGTTCAATCAAAAGCCCTTTCTCCGATCCTATGTGGACTTCAATCACGATCTTCGAAAACCAGCTACGAATGCCTTCGAAAGCTCCCAAGCTAAGATTGCAATTAATAGCGTGTACGGACGTTCGTGTATGCAGGTTAGAAAGTTTGTAAACTGTCGTCTCACAGTAACCGACGAACAAGTGCTCAGACTCCTACGCAAACCAAACCTAAAGGAGTTCCGACCGCTGAGCTCTCATGTTATCCTCTTCCAATTCTCTCAATCTGTGCTCCGCATGAGACAGCCACTGTACCTAGGATTCGCGATACTGGAACTGTCCAAGCTGAAGATGTTTGATTTTTACCACAACCACCTTCTTCGTGTAGCTCCAGATACTAGACTGTTGTATATGGACACAGATTCCTTCATCATAAAGTTGAGTGAAGAGAAAGCGCTTCTCGAACTAGCTGACAAGCATCTGGATAACTCTAGCTATGACCGCGATCATCCGTTATATTCGGCGAAAAATAAGATGGTACTGGTAATGTTTAAAAACGAGATGCCTCGTGATCACATTCTCGGTTTCTGTTGTCTGAAACCAAAACTGTACGCTCTCGAACTGAGTAGCAAAAAGCAGTACAACCGTGCGAAAGGTGTGAAACATTCTGAAGCACAGAAGCTTCTTTATTCCCTGTACACCGACGCTCTTGAGTATGGCAGAATACACTCTATTAAACAGAACCTGATCGTACACAAAGACAATGTAAACAAAAGTGTCTCAGTGACAAAGATTGCTCTCAACCCTTTGGATACAAAGCGTTACATTTGTGCAGATGGAATTGAAACGTTCCCTTTTGGTTTTCACGTTTGGTTTTGGTGGTCACGAGCTATCGGGGACCACCGCACCGTTTTATCATGTTTCTTATAAGGAATACTTCGTCTTCGAGCACGTTCTCGTTCTCAATAGCTTTGGTGGTGCTTTCTGCACGCGCAGCAAGTCCGCGCATAGTGTGGTGCCAAAGCTATTGAGAATGCGTAAGTGTACGTCACACGTTAGGTGTTAGGTCTTGTTGGTAGCATGAAGCACAGTGCGGGCACAGAATGTCCGCTCACGACGGCCGTCGTTGCACAACGAGGCCATCCTGTAAGGCTTGTTAAAGAAGACCGGCAAAACTATCCTTGAGGCTATTAACAACAGCAATTATCACGGAACACACCCAAAACATTCACCTTCGCCCATAGATCTCCGCCATCGCATCGACGATTTGGCGTTAGCCAAGCCACGAGCGCGGCTAAGCCAGGACGAAGCCGGGATTGGTCAGGGTTTGCCGACCACAAGACCGCCGTGCCAGGAAAATTAAAAAAAATTTTTTCTTAAAAACTGCAAACAAATGGGTGAAAATTTTTCACATGTATGCTCCCTGTGCGGAAACGAACGCACAGCCCAAGCATGGCTCCATTCTGTCGCAGTCGAAAATCGGCGGAGCTGAGCTTTAAGTTTGTGAAGCAAATTCATGTATCCCTTTGCATAGATGTCTCGTTGAAAGTCGAAGTCGTCGGTGTAGTGTTGACCGCCAACGTCGAGCACTGCTCTTTTGAGTTTAAAATTTTCAAGCTTAAAAGGGTTCCGTTCTCTATGACCCTGATATGCTTCACTCTTGACCATCAATACGGTCAACTTAGAAGGAACTCGTTCACTATAGAGATCATCAAATATCACCTGAGATTGGTTTGGAGCGATTGTCCTATACTTAATCTCTAAACCTCGAAGAAGGTATGTGGCGGGTGTCGTTTGAATTCTTCTTTCAATGCCAACGAGTACGCTTGGAGAAACCTGCACACGTCGGAGGTAGAGCACAATTCGAGAAAACTCTATTGTATGCTTTTCAGTCTCGCTGGGACTAGAGAGGAGCCTAAATTCGTCAGTGCATTGTCTTAGCACCACTCGTATATCGGTGTTATTAAGGACAAATTTCTCTTGCTGACAGATGTCGCTAAAGATAGGAGAATAAAGATCACAGAGAGTTGATCCTTTGGTGCGTTTATAGCGTGCGAAAAGTCCTTTTGCTTCGTTGGGGACAGCAAAATTTTCAGATTCTCCCACTGGATCTGGTTCGTAAAGTATTGCAGACAGGGTGTGAGTTTGAGTAACATTGTTTGCATTTGTAACAATGTCCAAGTAAGAACGATAGGCATAATGTTCGAAATTAGATACCAGAGTCGAATTAAGATAAATGTGGACATGATGAAAGAGAGAAGATGCAAATGCTTGTACAGGAATAACGTTGTCAGTTGTCACTGTACTGCCAGTTGTAGTGAATGCTGCGTCTCCATTTTTACGCACAACTCTACATTGAATGTGTAAGAAACTCGACTGGAGATCAAAGAAGCCGCCACCGAGACCTGGAACATTATATTCAATCACACCGCTCGAGGTAGGTGCAGAAATGGGGAAAAACTCCACATATTCTGACTTCTCCAGAGAAAAGTTTGTCGGTGGAACAGAAAACAGGTCCAACTGATTCGTTGTGCAGAAGCAATTTTTATGTACTAAGGCGATGGTAGACATCTTTTTTTTCCTCAGGTGAAAAAGTCAACCTTTCTTCGTTTCTTCGTTGGTTTTACTGATCGATCAATTCTGTTGCCCTTGCTTTTATTACGTTTCCTACCCTTCCCTCTGAGTCTATGCAGCAACTCGTCACGAGTTGAATGGATGGTGCGACCAACCCCTTTCCTTAGTGCCTCCTGTCATGTATTGTCATGTGTTAAGTTTCAGTTTCGTTTTCATTCTTCTATTGTATGGTCTGCACTATCGCCGCCAGGGGGATCGTTGTCGTGGCGTGAGTTATGGCGTCATGTGAGGCGTGTATGTAGCGATGGCTGAATGCTCAGTAAAATCCTTTGCAATCTCATCGTGTACCTGGCATCCGTATCGATGATCACTCGGAACACCACACTGGCGACGAGGTAAATCCAACTGGTCGAAGAAATCATGGCTCACGGCACTATCACGCCTTTTCGGCATGGTGGGAACTCGTCCGCATGGCGTGACCGGTTTGAGTTTTATTGTGAGGCCAACGACGTGACCACCGAGGAGAAGAAGAAAGCCCTTCTCCTGTCATTCTGCGATGAAGAAATATACGGTATTGTTTGTGGCATGGTTCTGCCGCAATCGGTTCGCCAGGTACCGTATCAAGAGTTGCTGAAGCTTCTCAACGATCGTTTTGAAGCGAAACCGTCCGAGCTGGTGGGACGTTCCCAGTTCTACAGAAGAGATCAACATGAGGGGGAGTCGATTGATGACTTCGTATCGGCGCTGAAGGTTTTGGCTAAAGAATGCAACTTCGGTGAAGTCGCGGTGTCGGGTCAGCGTTCTGACGCAGCCAGTTCCAACGCGGCGACCCAGGCGGCTTCCGCAAGTGAAGACAGTGTGATGACAGCAGCACCGGCAACCGCAGCAACTCGGACATCCGTGACTGTGCTGCAGCCTCAGTCCACCAGTTTGCCTCTTAACATGGTGTTGCGTGACGGATTCGTGTGTGGACTCAGGGATACTCACCTTCAACAGCGTCTGCTCAGTGAACGTCACCTAACGTTTCGAATTGCGTACGACATGGCCAAGGCAGCCGAAGCAGCTGCAACCCACCAAGCTCAGTTGAGACCACGAGAGCACAACGGAAAGGTACACGCTACCGCGAAGACAAATACTGGCCTTGGACCGGCTCGGAAACCCAGAGGAAACGACGGGAAGCCTAAGGACAGCTTTCAGAGGCACGATTGTTACCGCTGCCTGGGGTCTCACAAGCACACGAATTGTCCATTCAGAACAGCAATTTGCTTTTCATGTGGCAAGCCTGGACACTTGCGGAAAGCCTGTCAAAAGCGCAAACAAAAGGGCGGAAAGACTCATGTGGTACAGGAAGAGCAAAAAGACAGTGATTTGTACAACTTGCACCAAGTACATTCCGTGCATTCTACTGTTCCCAGGTACACTGTAACTCTGCGCGTGGATGACAAGCTTGTGCCCTTCGAGGTTGACTCTGGTTGTGCTTACACACTTATAAGTGAAGAAACATACACAGCTGCTTGGATCAAGAAACCACCCGGCTCAGGCCAGTTGAGGTAGGCTTGCAAACGTGGTCGGGTGAACCAATGAAGTTAAAAGGTTCGGTGCAAGTCAGAGTCAGGTGGAAGTCAAAGGACTATCTGTTACCTCTTCTGGTGGTGAAGGGTACCGGGTGCAGCTTGTTGGGCCGCAACTGGTTCCAGCCGCTCAACATCAAGATCAGTGGTGTCAACAACGTTTCCGCTGCTACCAGCATAGATGCATTGCTGAGCAAGTTTTCATCAGTGTTTGCGGATCCTTGTGAAGGACATGCTGGGCCACCAGTTGAAATAGAACTTAAGCCAGATGCCGTGCCGCAGTTCCGGAAGGCACGCCCGGTTCCTTTTGCCTTACGCGGGGCAGTGGAGCGTGAACTCGAGAAGTGGGAAAAGCAAGGATTCATCTCGCCAGTTCAATATTCGGACTGGGCTACTCCAATGGTCATAGTGCGTAAAAAAGACGGTGAGATCCGCATGTGCGGTGACTATAAGTCAACAGTTAATGCTATGGCTAGGAAGGCTTCTTTTCCACTACCCACAGCGAGTGAAGTGCTTGCGAGTCTGCAAGGCGGCAGTGTGTTTTCGACTCTCGATCTGGCTGAGGCGTATCAGCAGTTGCACGTGACGGAACAAACATCAAAGATCCTTACAATCAACACACTGAAAGGGCTTTACGCCGTCCACAGGCTGCCTTTTGGTATTTCGGCTGCTCCAGCCATTTTTCAAAGATTTATGGAAACCATTCTGGCAGGAATTCCAGGCACGAGTGTGTACCTGGATGATGTGATTGTTGCAGGGAGAACAGACGATGAGCATAAACAGAGGCTGGAAGCAGTGTTACGACGACTGTGTGATGCCAATCTGAAACTAAAGAAGTCTAAGTGCCATTTTGCTATGCCGGAGGTTCGCTACCTAGGGCATCGCATCAATGCAGAGGGCATTCATACGACCGAAGAAAAAGTGCAAGCACTACTGGATGCTCCAGAGCCAACAAATAAGGCGCAGCTCCAATCATTTTTGGGGATGTTAGCATTCTGCGATAAATTTCTGCCAGATCGGGCATCGACAGCTAAGGATCTCTACGAGCTACTGCGAAAGGAGACTACATGGTCTTGGGAGCCAAAGCATAAGGAGGCTTACAACAACCTCAAGCAGCTAGTGAACTCGCGCATTGTGTTGGCACACTACGATGAAAAAAAGCCCCTCCTTATTTCCTGCGATGCTTCTCCTTATGGGATTGGGGCGGTTCTGTCTCAGCCTGACGAGCACGGTGAAGAAGCCCCGCTAGCTTTCACCTCTCGAACTTTGGGCCAAGCGGAACAGAATTACTGCCAACTGGACCGGGAGGGACTGGCAATTATATTTGCCACAGCAAAATTCCATCAGTTCATCGCCGGTCGCCATGTTACCATTGTAACAGACCACAAACCACTTCTGGGAATTTTGGGCAGTAACAGACCGGTTCCAGAGGTTCTGTCTCCGAGGATGCTGCGCTGGTGTTTGAAACTGGCCGCTTATGATTATGACTTGATCTATCGCAAAGGAAGCGAAAATCAGAATGCTGATTTCATGAGTCGTTTGCCCCTAGAGAGCGACTTGGATGAACCAAATGCCCCGGCAGACGTGCTAATGTTAGAAGGCTTCAAGTCGCCGCCACTTTCCATAAAGGATCTCCAGACGTGGACTCGGGAAGATGACATTCTTTCGGATGTGCTTAAAGCAGTGCAAGCAGGAACTGTGCAAAAGCTTACAGAAGCGCGTTTCAGGCCTTATGTTCGGTTAGCATCTGAGTTGTCTACCCATAACGGCTGTGTAATAAGAGGTTCACGTGTAGTGATTCCACCCCGAGCCCGAAGGAAGGCTCTGGACTTGCTCCATGCAGGCCACAGAGGTATCGTTGCTGCCAAGGCCTGCGCCAGAGCCTACATGCGGTGGCCGGGCATGGACTCTGAGATTGAGCATCAGGTTCAAGACTGTGTCATCTGCCAGGAAAACAGAAGGCTTCCGGCGAAGGCTCCCGTACCTCATTTCTAAGAAGCTTCTCGACCGTGGCAGATCCTTCACTTGGACTTTGCGGGACCGGTGGAAGGCTTCATGCTGCTTGTAGTGGTGGACTCATTTACGAAGTGGCTTGAAGTGAGGAACGTGCACTCAGCTTCGTCGATGACTGTAATCCGAGAGCTGAGGTGGATCTTTTCCACCTTCGGTATCCCTGAAAAGATAGTTTCGGACAATGGTGCACCTTTCGTTTCCGCTGAAATTAAGGACTTCTACAAGAGCAATGGTATTACCCTGGTGACTAGTGCACCATATCACCCGGCAACCAATGGCCTGGCGGAGAGAATGGTTGCCGAGGTAAAAACGGCGCTTCGGAAGTATACTCAAGGGTCGATTGAGTGTCGACTGGCTCGTTTTCTTTTCAAACAGCATTCAACTGTCAGCGCCAGCACAGGGGAGACACCAGCTGTTCGGATGTTTGGACGAGAGTTTCCTTCGAGTCTGGACTTGCGTCGTCTTAAAAGGAGAACAGCGTACGAAGACAGGGATTTGTCAAGAGCCAGAACATTGGCACTACAGCAGAGGGTCTGGATACGCAATTTTAATGGCACCCCGGCCTGGATACCAGGGAAACTTGTTGAGCGTCATGGGCTGCGATCATGGATTGTCGACACAGGAACAAGACTGCAACGCAGACATCTCGACCACATCAGACGGGCGGCAAGGAAACCTGAGGTGGACCCTGCCCAGCAAGAAATCCACATATCTCCGGCCACAGCCTGGGGAGCTCTACAAAGTCCAGATACGGTTATAGACGAAGATTCCACGGATTCTTCCCGTATGGCCGTAATACCCACAAGGAATCGCGAAACAGTGCGTGACTATCCTACAAGAGCTCGGAAGCCTCCGGGTTGGATGAAGGACTACGTTTTCGCCTAGTAGGGGGAGATGTCATGTATTGTCATGTGTTAAGTTTCAGTTTCGTTTTCATTCTTCTATTGTATGGTCTACACTATCGCCGCCAGGGGGATTGTTGTCGTGGCGTGAGTTATGGCGTCATGTGAGGCGTGTATGTAGCGATGGCTGAATGCTCAGTAAAATCCTTTGCAATCTCATCGTGTACCTGGCATCCGTATCCATGATCACTCGGAACACCACACCTCCTCCAAACGTTGTTCCCTGTTTCACTTCCTCCGCTATGTGACGTCCTGTATCAAGAAGTTTCCTACCTACATAGGGCGCTACCTGTTTAGTCAGTATAGGTATAAACCGCTGCACCAACTCAGAAAAAAAGCCAGATCCAACTTGATAAAGAGGAGCTGAGTAATGTGGCAATGGTTGATCTCGTTTACCGCTGCCGAAATGCGATATACAACAGGGTGTCTGAGTTATATGCATTTTCGAAAATGTAATGTTACTCCCACACGACCAGAACTAGCAATGAAGGGAATGAAATCACCTATCTCGTTTGCCAGTTCGATTTGAATGCTAGTCAGCTCCTTGACAGTCACATATTTATAGTAAAGATTTGTGAAAGAGTAGGACATAACCTCATTCCGACTCTGCAGTCTAAATGGGAGAAGTCGAAGAAGGGGTGCGGTTATATCACCTACAGCTTCACTTTCGATGACATCGCTGTAAACGAAAATGTAATTTTGCGCTGGGAAGAGGCAGACATCACGCTGAGCAACTGTGAAACTGGAGAAGGTTGTTCGTTTTCCAAATCCAAGCATCAGAGCTAAATATGGGTGAAATGTAACGTAACCCTCATTGCGACGTTCCAGTTGACAAACTCCATTATAGGGATTGTAAAATATGAGACGAGCATCTTCTGGTAGGTGTAAGTTTGCTCGATATGCATGATTTATCGCATCGGCGAAGTCCTTCCCTGACTCATAATACCCTTCTGGAACTCCGTATTTGGTTGTACGTGAACGATACGTGATTAGGGTGACTTTCTCTTCAGTGTCCACCTGATATTTCAATACTTTTACTGGCTGGCCTTCATCCAATTCCGAAGAACCGATAATCTTTTCAGGAAGGCCAAGCTTAGCAGAGAGAGTTGAACTTAATTCCAGACCAGTATTTAGTGGAAGTTGTATTTCATAATGACCACTGACTCGTATTAGTTTGGCTTGGTTTTTGAAGTGTTTCGTTAGAAGTTGACGAAAAGGTACAATAATGTTTTCTCCCGCAAGAAACTTAACTTGCTCTGTCGTGGTTACGCCACCGAAGAGGCTAGTCTCCGATATACCATTAACGATATCTGTGACATTATTAATTGCAAATGGGATAGTCACCTCCGCCAGAGCAACCTCCCACTTTCCATCTAATTGCACTGGCTGAGCTAGTTTAACTCTGAACTTGCTCATTGTGTTACTAGGAAATCTCCGCAAAGAGACCAGTGATCTGTTGGACTTCCTGTTCGCTTTGGATATCACCAACACAAAATCAACACTGCCTCATCGTCGTCCTCACACGGTATGTGGATCGACTTCATTTAAATGTCGATTCGATGCTGTGTTAGGTTGACTGTGTCATGTAACGTCAATAGAAGGAACATTTATCCCTACAGCGAGACATGTGTGTAATTGTCTTACAATATGTCCGTTACTTACTTTGCATAACACAGTGAATTAGAGTATGAAAATCCAAATGTCAACGAAGCTCAACTGTTTTGTAAACTAGAGTAGCACTATGCTTTGCTAATTCTTTGAAATGACTATAGACTTGAAAGATAACTGTGATCGAACTGTTATAATAAAAATAAGTCATGAAAAAGCGAATGAATTTGTTCTTTTTTTTTATACTCGTTATTTTTTACTGTTTCGTTAAGGATGGAGAAAAATTTACAATAATGTTTTCTCCCACATTTTGCTCTCTCTCTCATGCTTACAGTATCGAGGAGGGGCTCTCCTCGTGTTATTGTTAATTGCAAATGGAATATTCATCTCAGTCAGCAACCTGCCACTTTCGATCTAATTGCACTGAGTGAGCGAGTTTCATTCTAAACTTGCTCCTCGTGTTACTAAGAAATACATCACTCGAGCCGTTTGACAGTAAACTGACGTAGAAGTGCTTCGTAATTTTTTTTTTGAACGAAATCATCGTAAGGAGTCTAATGGACTAATGGCGGGAATTTTTTAAATTCGTCATAGCTTCATCTGTTGAGGCAAAAGTGAATTCGCCATCTGTTTAAAATGTCAGAAAAGGCGGGCAAATTTAAAATATGCTGTAAGCTGTTGAACATGACACAAAAATCTGCGGGCGCGAAGGGGGGCGCGAGTAGCGCCATCTGTTGAACGGCGGTAAATTTGCTGGAAGTGCTGCCATCTCTAGATGAACGAGCTCAACTCCCCATGACGCCACCTGGCGTAAAAGAAATCAAACAACCTCTCCACCCCACACGATTCTATTCTGATTAGCGACGCAAGTAAACATGTAGAGCTCGTGGCCCAGTGGCTTAAGATGCTCGTCTGACAACCTAAAGAACCCAAGTTCGATTCCTAGTGTGTTTCACCATGACGTCATTATTGTTACTTAATCTTATCATTGATATCATATCACTAAGATTAACTATCTTATCCACTGATCTCACTGATATGAGGGCGGAGCGGCTGCGACCTGGAGTGACGTCATACGTCCTTGATGACGTCATTTCCTGTTTGACGTCATTTCCTGTTTGACGTCATTTCCTGGCTGCAGAGTTAATCTATACACTACTCACGCATTTTGATACAGATTTTGCGAGAGCTGTGGGGGGCTGGCGATACTCTCCCCGTATACAGTAGGTGCGTTGTTTTCGGCAAAAAAAGTGCTGCAGCTAAATCCCCGGTTTTCTGGGTTGGGAAGACCGCGAAAACCAGTTTAGTGAAAGGTGCAAAGGGACTAAACCCTTGAAAAGAATGCAATTGTGCGCCGGGGGGGGGGGGGGCACTGTCGTCTGCTACGAAGCTGGGCTGTAGCTGCGTAGTTTTGAGTTTTCGTAGAGCGTGGAGTTTTGTTCGTACGCGCAGTCCCACATTCTTCTGGTTCTTGTGACGGTAATGGCGTGTAACGCGAGTCTGGCGGCCTTTATGGAGCTAGTTGATTCGGACTCAGAAGACGAGTGGTATGAATCGCGCTTGGTTTGTGCTACAATCGAAGTTCTCGAGAGGCATGAATGCTGTCGAATTCCTCTGTATTATGAAACAGTCATGCCGAGGTACATGGAATTCGAGTACAAATTTTGTTCCGACTGTCTTCACGCCGTGTCCAGCAACTTGCCGACATGTACGAGGCCTCCGAGTTCTACCCGAGCTCCCTTGGTGGCCGGCCACGCATTCCAGCTGCCAAGACTGTGCTCATCGGCCTGTCGTACCTGGGATTCGATGACCCGCTGAACAAGATCGCCGACAGGTTTGATGTGACTATTTCTGCCGCCCATACGTGTTTGACCCGTGTGCTGAACTTTTTGCAACACATAAGCAGCACCGTCATCGTCTGGCCCGACGAGGAGAGGCGCGAAAAGATCAAAAAGGGATTCCTGGCGAAGGTGAATGGAAAAGGTGTCCCGAAATTGATAGGGTGCGTCGACGGATCACATATAGAAATCAAAAAGCCCAACCAGTCAGCTGATTCATACTACAACCGAAAAAAGTACCACTCAGTTGCCCTTCAAGGTATATGCCTTGCATCTGCATTTCTCGACGTTTTCGTCGGCTTTCCTGGCTCTGCCCATGATGCACGGGTTTTAAAGGGACCGAAAAGTGAATATAAACCTATCGAAACTTTATGTTCAGCGAAAAGCTTGAACCTTCAAAAGGTCAAATGTCAAAGAACTCCGCTGAAATCGCTGTAGTTTTTCTGTAATCGAATTTTCCATAATCGCATGTCCAGGGACCTAGTAGGAAACCGAGCAGTCTGTCAACAATGGCATGACCCCGCGCCATCTGTTGAGGACGCGTGTAATACGCGCACTTCCGGGCGCTAATCCGGCGAAAACGAGAATGGCAGTGGGCATTTGTGACCGCTTTCTAGTCGAGAATGTCGAGCCTCTTGGACATAAGTGCGCTGGAATTCCGCATTCGAGAACTGTCACTCACACAGAACTGTTCGTGCGTTAGCGTGCTGGAAAGTGTGTTCTTCGCAGCAGAAGATTCCTCGTCCAGAGATTAATCCGAGTCACGTTCGTCCTCAGCAGTAGCTCACCGTGCCGTGAACATGGACTGCTTTGTGAAATTTCCATGTATCAGGGAGAAGCACTTATGTAAGCCGAAACAAGCGCTGTTTTTTCGTCGTGCAGGTGTTCATGTGTGAAATGCAAACCGACGGATACTACGGTGGATACTACGGTTTTTGCTGCCGAGAGGTAGAGAATGCGTGTGAAAAGCAGACAGACGATTGCATCAGAACTAACGAATATTTCGAAATACTGTGCCTTGACACCGAAGTACTGCAGTGTCTTTTACATACAGCCGAGAAATCGAAGATCATGGCAACCTACACGGCAGCGCCATGTGGTCTTTACGCGCTACTTGAACGGCAAACTGGACGGAAAACCCTTATTTCTGCAGGAAATTCCGTTATACCACCCGTTGGCGATTCACAAGGATATGGGGTGCTCCGTGAAAATACAATAGAAAATACTCCACTGGATCTCGATCTGCGTCATGCATGCTATTAGGGATGCTTTCCCATCAGTGCGCTGACCTGTAGAAATGTTGTCAGCACATTTTCATTTCTTGTTTGCTGCACGTTTTTCTCATTGATTTTTCTTTGCTGTCACAGCATATTATAATGACTAGTTTGTACCTGGAGGGTTAAGTAACCTGTGGGCATAGATGTATTTGTAGGTTGTACTCATGTCTCACTTGTATATGTGAGGAGTAAGTAAGACAATTTTCATCAGTGTCATTCAGCGGAACTGTGTTCATAACCTCTTAGTATACTTCTTAGTGACCACGTTTCCAAATGTCAACTAATAATTGAACCACGATTGGGATTTAACACTTAATTAACTCTGTTTTGCTAAACGGAGTACTTGTAACTGATTCATTATCACGCCGCCAACTAACATTTGTAAAGAGGGACTTGAGGGCTGACTTCAACTATTATTAACCCTTGATCTGTGTTCAAAGTTAACAATGCACCATTGGTGTGCATAGTACTCCAAAATGGCTAAATAATTTATTGCATAAGTTCTCTGTTACTGTAATTGAGATGTACTTTTGTAAAGTACTTTTGACAGCCCTGCAAATTGAAACTGGCTTCAGTGTACACTACAAATGCATCGTAACATTTAATTCAAATATAATATAAGAGCAGAAGCAACGTTTTGTCCCAATTCAAACTATATCTTTCTTTTTTATTGTCCAGGGATTTAGGAAATAGAGTAGGACTTCCTGCCCTCTGATGTTTTGACTTACTTGAACGTACAGTTGTAAAACCTACAACAAAATAAACAAGAGAAGTATAAACAGTTTCGTCTTTCCCTTTTGAATTTAACAAGCTAGTTATATTTTACCATTTGTTCACTTTTGTATTCTCTGTTGGTGAAAAGATTACAGGAAAAATGATGCTGCAGATCAAACAATGACCTGTCATCTTGATGAACATCAGAACATTTCTTCAGGCATGCTAAGTGAGACCAAAGAAATGTACAATGAACGTTGTACAAAAACAGCAAATCTCCGTCGAATAAAACTTTATATATGTGGATGTTACCACATCGTGTAGTTTCCACCCAAAAGTAGGACTAGGCAAGGTTGTTTGGAAGGTTGTTGGGATGTTGATGTGCTATACCGTTAGAGCACATCAATATAGATGAGGGGCAAACACAGTAGACAGCGTAATGGCTGCAAACTCAAGTGAAGATTTATTCAACAGAACAAGAAACCGAAAGCGTGAGCAAAGAAAGGCAGTGCCCATGCAGTGTATGGTGAACCGTATTCATTTCTGAGAAGGTAGGATCGGAAGAGCAATAAAGAGAAATGACAGTTGCGTCCGAGATAGGGGAACTCTGCAAATTTTGGGACCAATATGATGTGGTAACCTTGCATGGCTCACTGCAGCTCTGACACACATTGAACAATTCCAGTAGTTGCGGCTTCAAAGACAATGAACGTTTGCTGTTGCACTGGGTATTCAAGTGTAGAGGATGCATCTCTAGAAAATTAATTAGCGTTCCTTGGTCATAAAGTCATAACTGCATCTCAACAGGAACTATTCTCGTACCCTTCAAACAAGCTAGTAGTTCTCATCGGTTTCTTCTCCTCTTGTTGAGGTCATACTAATGTTCTGCACCTGTCCAAAGACTCAAAAAAATGTCACAAAGTCTGCAACACGTAACAAATCTAGTGCTTCCATCTGTGGACTTTGCATACCTGCTTTCAGTTATTTCTGTCATGCCAACTTGAGTGCCTGGATCACACATACGAAGCAGTCTTGCGCCACTTCAACACTGGAAGGCCCCTAAAATTAAATTTGTTGATGTTGACAAAGTTGAGTACGGGACAAGTAGGATAACATAAGTTAAATGGAATACGACGTCGCTATATTGTAACTTATACGTGTGACGCCTGTACATACCTAAGACGTTGTGTTGAACTCGTCACCTCGGTGAAGCAAAATCACTGGGTACTGAGCATCAGTGTGCTTCGGACGTCTTCGCAATTCGCCTTCTACGGCATCTTCCTAGTCATCGGCAGCAAAATGAGCTCAGCACATACCACACGAATGCTACATCTAATAACCGAGTGCTTTGAACCACATTCGTTTTCGCGCACTCTCCTCCTGTTGAATCTTGTGGTAGAAACGCCTGCCGCCGATGGTGAACGAACATGCTTTTTGCATCCCCGAACACCAAAACCACACCAGGCATATGTAGGTCTCTCGAATAATTGACACAACAACCACGAACATGTCATTCACTTCTCTTCGCGCGACCAACACGACCGCCCACGACGTAAACAATAAACGCGATAACACAGACGGCCTTGCAGATGGCGCGGCGGATCGTAGCTCGTAGCGGCGAAGTAGCTGAATGCTTTATTAACGTAAAAGCTATGGAAGTGAGCGTCATTTTTAAAATAGTGTTTAGCTGTAAGATAATGTGCGCCAGCTTCGTTCTCTCCAAAATTAGCTCTCACGTGGTAAGGGTTGACCAATCCCTGGGAGCCCTGGACCTGAAACCCAAGTTGCTCTTTTTCGCCGTTCGCTGGCAGCACCGTCCATGTTCCGGCAATCTTCAAAATATTTATACGTAAAAAATATGCCGAATTGAGAAGTAACGCTTTCTGTGTCTTATCAAACAACGATGTTGTGCACGACAGTGGGCAAAAATATGGGGGTTATTTTTCACTTTTCGGTCCCTTTAAGGAACAGCTTCTTCTTCCCCGATGCTCCAAGAAAGTGCGCAGGTTAGCATTTAATGTCGCCAGTTGCTTGCTTTAGATCATCGCCATAATTATTTCACAGAAGTAAAACCTCAAGTCGAAATGTATTTCTAGGCAGCTGTATCCTCGGAGATGCCGCCTACCCATTACTACCTTGGTTATGAACACCGTACAAGGACACTGGTCGCGAATTTCCAGGCTGGAAGAAGAAGTACAATCATGCACACAGCCAGCAGAGGGTCTCCATAGAGCATGCCTTTGGAGTGCTGAAGCAGAGGTTCCGCAGGCTATATTATATTGACGCTGACAGCATTGAGCAGGTGTGCCTGATTGTAATGGGCGCTTGTGTGCTGCATAACTTGTGTACAGCCGAAGACGAGCTGGAAGACGTTTGCCAGCTTGAAACGTTGCCCACCCCAGAGAGCATCGAAGAGGAAGAACATAATGCAAGTGAAGCAGCGGCTCGTCACTACGCAGAAGAGATTCGAAAGCAGATTGCCCTCACTTTGTAAATATGCTGGGTAAAAAATATATTGAGTTTTCACGAACGCTAGCTGTAACTTAAATGGATGGTCAACTCTACTAGAAACGTATCCAAATGTCAGGTAAGGTGACGAAGAGGCGGTATGCAAATTTGAGAGGAAATGACTGGTAGATTTCAAGATTGTCGTTTATTGCACAATCCCTTATCCTCACGATTAGCATGTTAATTACTTCCATTGCTTTGTGTGCTTGTGCAGTTGGCACTGTTGTGCCCACACACACATTTTACATTGGCACGCGAGGCCTGCGTTTCTGCAACTGTTCTAGCAGAGCAAGTTTGCGTTGCTGGTACGCTGTCCTCGATGCTGTGGACTCCCTGAGCTCCTTTGTCAGCTCATACACGGCCTCGGCAGCAGACTCCTTCCTGGCTCCTCTGTGCGGTCTCTGACGGGGGGGACTCCTGCTGCACTTGTAGCTCCCCGAGTGGAGTTTCAGGTGAACTGTCCTCCACCACACTTGGCAACGGTGAGCCCCTGCTGCCACATCTGTTATCACCAAATCTGTTATCAACTGTTATCACACTTTGTGAGGTATACCATGCGATATGACTGCCTGATACGAAAACCTTGTATGTGGGGCGTAAAACTTCATACGCCTTATATAGATGCCTAAAACAGCTATTCACTGCCCGGAGACCTAGTATTGTGACAAATTGAGCAGCATCTTCAAATATTTCTACAACTTGTGAGTGGCATTGGAAGAAAATGGGTGCTTACACTGGTTGCTTCTGAATTTTTCCTTGGCCGACCAGTACTGTGGGGGTTCACGTGGTGTTCTTTTTCCAAAACATCCTGAAGTTCTCCTGAACAAATAAAGTCATACAAGAAGGAACTGCAATTTTCAACCAGCTCATGCTTAACTGGCAGCACATGCATCCATACAGCTTACTCTTCGTTTTGACACTGAACTCGACCGCTCACGCTTGCACTGTTAATAGTTTTGGCGGTCTTATACGCCTGCTCAACTACGGGATTTCCATTTGTTTGTTATTTGCAGCTCCGTGTACTGGACAGGAAACTCCCGGTTGAGCATGTCCGTCAGTGCCCTCATGAGGGCCTTTTTGGTCCGATAACCGCCCTTCGTTCGCAATTTCTGTTTTTCTTTTTTGTACGACGCGATCAGGAAAGCGGTCTTCTTCACGCCCCAGAGCTTCTGGTCGTCATCGTCCTGGGGAATACCGGGAATCGTCTGGCTCGTACTTTCCGACCCGGCCGTATCACTTTCGAACGCGGGAGTATCGCCCTGTGATGGAACCAGCGGTAAACGGATCCTAAGACCACCTAGTTAGGAAATAGAGGACACAATATGCATAAACCACATCGACGACCAACGCCACGAATTTATGAACAGGCGCTCGCATAGCGTCGATCGGCAACGAGCCATCGCGCCAAGGTGCGATACAAGAAGGTGTGTACTTACTTCCATTCACGTAAACGCATTGGCCATCTTCAATCACCTGAGTGCCATTTTCGTCGAGAAGGGGCCAGATTTCGAAGACCGACGTCACAGTCATTTCAAGATGTCGTCTGCTTCCACACTTCTTCACCCACGTACGGGAAGGTGCAGAGGTTTTTGAGTTCAACGTGAAACAGGGGCAGAGGGAACTACGAAAAGAACGCGGGCGGGGCAAGAGTGCGCCGAGGAGGGGACGAAAAGAACGGAAAGGTGCTGCACCCTCCGAACCGGTTTGCTGGGTGCAAGGAGGTGCAAGCGAAAAGAACGCATCTAGTGATTTTACTCGGCGCTATGCGATCTAATCGCCTCTCGCGGCTGATTTCAGTGCTGCTCGTCACGTGATTACCCACCTGCCTCCTGAGCGTGCCTCAGTGCTCCTCGAGTGTCACCTACATCAGCAAACGCATGGCGCACCTAGATATCAGGTCTGATATTTCTCGGCGCGTCGCGATCAGCACTCGGATATTGGGACATGTGTACTGTGTTCGAGCAGCCGGTTTTGCCTTTGTGCAGTGATATTTGTGATATGTGCTCGTCATTCCCTTCATTTCAGCGCCCTTTACCTTCTAGGTTGCGAGATCAGGTAACGGGGAATTGTGATAGAGACGTTGTGTTGTGTGTGATAGAAATGTGTCGGTGTTGGGCTATGAGCGTCATATTTATGTTAATTGCAGGTAAGCAGCAGAAACGATACAATTGCTGATTACAGTTTGCATATGAGCAGTCTGTAGAAGGAAAGGAAGAAATGGGTAAGACAAAAAGGACGACACGGAAGATATAAATAACAGAAAATATAACTATTTATTTATCTATTTATCTCAGAGCACTGCTGCTCCCAGAAGGGACCCTGGAAGGAGTGGTGTGGGTACTGCTCGCGACAGGGTTGTCTGAAATCGTCTGTCAGTAGTTCCGCAACCCATATTTCCTTCATTGCCATCGAAAATGTTGTTCCAATATTGTATTTAAAGGTGAACCATATGGTGCACGTGTTTTTCACTCGAAAAAAATGATCTTCAAACCAGAGTTCGAGGCAACTCGTTACAAGTAACTCGTTACTGTAACTAAGTTCTTTTTTTAGTAACTTGTAACTTAACTCTGTACTTTTTCGCCGTGGTGACTTTCAGAGGAACTCGTTCCTTTTTCAAGTAACTTTGCCAAAGGAACTTAAGTTAAGTTCCAAGTTACTTTTAACTAGCTTTTCACTCACGTCCACATATTTTCTTGCTTTCTTTCCGGTTCCTTCATGGCATTTTTTTGCCATAAAACGTGATATTCAATCAATGACAGTATTTTATTAAGGAAGTAAGAACCGGTGCCATTGAAATAAAGCTGAACGATTGTGCACCAACAGGGAGTAAGATGCAAAGCGTTCGTATTGACCTCTTCCAGAGAAACGTCATAATGACATTGGTAGACAGACTGAAATCGAAACAAATCGGAAGGAGAGGGTTGGGTTCCACGAACGGGCACTTGTTCGCTGCCTCCCACTGAAAGAAAAGTAGGACCGAGGGTCGCGTCCCTTTAAGGGACCATATCGTACTCCCCTCAAGACCGTGGCTTTCGGGCGCGACCTTGTTCACCTCTGGCTTCGAGCGTAGTTCAATAGACCTCTACCCGAGAAACGTCATCATGACGTTGGTAGACGGACTGAAACCGAAACAAATTTGAAGGGGAGGGCTGGGTTCCATGAATGGGCACTTGTTCGCTGCCTCCTATTGAAAGAAAAGTAGGACCGCAGGTCGCGTCCCTTTGAGGAACCATCGTAATCCCGTCAAGATCGTTGCTTTCCGGCGCAACCTTGTTCGCCCCTAGCTTCGAGCATAGTTCAACTTTACCAAACTGTTGGCGCTGTCGAACACTATGATGTCATTTGTTTACAAATAGGGAGAGGTCTATTCTACCGAATTTGTGGCGCTGTCGAGCACTATAACGTCATTTGTTTACACACAGGGAGTGGTCTAT
This sequence comes from Ornithodoros turicata, assembly GCF_037126465.1. NCBI lineage: Eukaryota > Metazoa > Arthropoda > Arachnida > Ixodida > Argasidae > Ornithodoros > Ornithodoros turicata. The sequence goes on along the minus strand of NC_088204.1, from coordinate 33,087,300 downwards.
TGTTGAACATAAACGAAAACGATCTAAGCGCGTTGCACTCCTCCACAGGCAACTCAAGGTCTAACTCAACTGCTCACGCGCGCTGCACCTCCGTAATGTTATTTTGTGTCCGAAGTAACTTGAAAGTAACTCGTTATTTTTTTTAAGTAACTCAGTAACTGCGAGTTTCATTTCGCGCTGAAGAACTTCATTATTAACGTAGTTACATTTTGCACACGGTAACTTAACTTGTAACGAGTTCTTTTTGACCGGTAACTTCTCAAACTATGTTTCAAACACCTCGTGATTAGAGATGGGATACATCACGGGGTGCTGATTTCAGAACATGTGTCGCAAGTACATTAATTATTATTTGCACACATATTATACAAACAACAACAACAACTTTATTTCAGGACGATAGGGAGGGGAGTTTCATCGCCGGGGGCGATACTCTGCCCCAGTGCTCGAGGAGACGCTGGGAATGAAGTAATGGGTCCCGTTACAACGAGGATCTAAGTCCGGTAGCGCCCAAAAAGCCGAAGAAAGCCTTGAGGGCAGAGCGTTGGTGAGGTGGATGCGGCCAGGGGCCAAGCAATTTTGTGAGGGAGAAAGGGCGGGAGTCTAGCTCGTTGAGGGAGGCGGAGAGTACGGAGCGGGAAGGGTGGTAGTGTGGGCAATGGAGAAGAATGTGCTTGAGGTCTTCAACAGCACCGCAGTGACTGCAGTGGGGAGAGTTAACTTGTCTCAAGCGGTAGCGCCACTGTGCTGTGAAGTCCACGTCAAGGTGCATTCCATAAACTAATGCGGCATCTTGACGAGAGATATGTGCTGGCATATGCGGAATGCGAGCGCTGGGTCAACTCTGCTCAGCATGGCGGGGGGTAGTATGTCGGCGGTCCGTTGGCGGGTAGCCAGAGGAGTCACAAGGCTTCGAAGTATGGACCGCCGATCGCCTCTCAGCAGTGCAATACGCGTCCGTGTCCGAGACGAGAGAGCTGCTTCGGCGGCGCTGTCTGCCAGTTCATTGCTTTCGACGCCGCAATAGGCGGGAACCCATTGGAGAGCGGGACGATGTCCTGCTTCGTAGAAAAGTTTGTAAGCGGTTAACACATCCATAACCAACGGTGCGGAGGAGCCTCGTATGGCAGAATTTTCGATTGCTTCAGCGCATATGCTGAGTAAGTAAAGACCATCCAATTCTGGGGGAGGGGGTGAGGAACGATGTGTTGCAAAAAGAAAAACATGAAGTAGAGTTCCGCAGCTGCGGATGATGTACAATGCCAAAGGCGACGTCCTTGAACTATGCCTTCCTCGGGGATAACAAATGCTGACGCGGACTTGCCATTTCCAGACGCGCCATCGGTGTAAGCGGCGGTAGATGTGCAAAACTTCGCGTCGACGAGAGCATAAAAATGGGCTGAAGGACTTGAGGGGGAACCTGAGCTCTGCGGACCTGGAAGTCAGGAAGACGTGCGAAGGTGGGTGGCACAGTCATAGACCAGGGGGCGTTCGGCGGTGTGACAGTCCTAGGTGTGAAGCCGGTGGCGTGTCCTCTGCGCCACGGGATGGAAATCACTTTCAGGACGCTATCGCATATTCCTGAGGAGTGCGTGACGGGGAACGTGTGCACGCAAACGTAGGAAGTGTCGAGCCGTTTTCCGCTCACGGAGGACCTCCACCGGAGGTTCTCCAGCTTCAGCTAGGACTTGCCGTGTTTCAGCCATTCTTGGAACGCCAAGGCTGCGATGAAGGCTTCGGGTGAACAGGGTCTGAAGGGTATTTAACGATGTTGTAGAAAACCTATGCAAGACTGGAAGGCTGTAAAGCACAGTCGCCGTCACCAAAGCCGCGTGAACGGCTAAGACGGAGCGTTGATCATAGCCCCAGCCGAAGCCAGAAAGATGTTGAATGGCAGGAAGCCATCGCTGCACATCGCTGCGGTGCATATTATACACATATAGTGGCGAGAATTCAAAAGAAACTCTCAAAAAGGTCGCGGTAAGGGAGTCTCGAGGTAGGGGGTTTGCGTACGTGACGATCGGTAGTAGTAATCACTGGACACAGACTGCCGCCAACGCACAACTAGCCTTAAACTCGATTAATTAATTAGAGTTAATTGGGACCCCCACAGTAATCTGCATCATCCAATGAGTCATCACACTAATTGGGGAGCGTCTAACTCGTGTTCAGGCCAGCTGTGTTTTGGCGGCAACCTGTGTCCATAAAAAAGAAAAAATAGATAGAGATAGAGTTGAGAGAAGGAGTTCAATTGAAGATCATCAGCTGTGACGTCAGTGGCATGTCTAGAAAGGTTAGGACAGCTCTAGACATGCAAGGAGAAAAACACTCGTAATACAGAGGCTGTGAAAGCAAGAGTAAAGATGCTAACCATTAATAGCTATCAACAAAAAGAATCAGGCACAGAAGCAAAACAGCCCACCACAACAGCAGTCACAGGGAGCGCAGAAAGATTCGACTGCTCCATCCGACAGCCAGGCACGGAATTGAATCATAATGCCTTTTTCTCCTCTATAAAGTTGCGCATCTGCACCCCGTAGCGGGTAGATTCTCAACTAATCTTACGACAAAATTATTAAGAATCACGCCAGCGCTACTCTCGTTCCCAAGGTAGAAGAAGATGGAAAATGGCGGGGACGCCCAGACAACGGCAACCAGTGCCCGACGTGCACGGGCATGAAAATCCTAAAAAAGGGGGACAAAGTTATCACGTGCGAAAGAATTAGTTACACAACAAATCAGCCCACCACAACAGGAGCGCAGAACGATGCGACTGCTCCATCCGACAGCCAGGCACAGAACTGACTCATAATGCTTTTTTCTCTTCTATAAAGTTACGCATAGCAGCCCCCCTAGCGGTTACTTTCTCAACTAGTTTCATGGCAAAACTATTAAGAATCACGCCAGCGCTACTCTCATTCCCAAGGCAGAAGAAGATGGAAAATGGCGGGGACAACAGCAACCAGTGCCCGACGTGCACGGGCATGAAAATCATAAAAATGGGGGACAAAGTTATCACGTGCGAAAGAATTAGTTATGCAACAAATCAGCCCACCACAACAGGAGCGCAGAACGATGCGACTGCTCCATCCGACAGCCAGGCACAGAACTGACTCATAATGCTTTTTTCTCTTCTATAAAGTTACGCATCAGCAGCCCCCTAGCGGTTACTTTCTGTACTAATTTCATGGCAAAATTATTAAGAATCACGCCAGCGCTACTCTCGTTCCCAAGGCAGAAGAAGATGGAAAATGGCGGGGACAACAGCAACCAGTGCCCGACGTGCATGGGCATGAAAATCATAAAAAAGGGGGACAAAGTTATCGCGTGCGAAATAATTAGTTACAGAACAAATCAGCCCACCACAACAGGAGCGCAGAACAATGCGACTGCTCCATCCGACAGCCAGGCACAGAACTGACTCATAATGCTTTTTTTCTCTTCTATAAAGTTACGCATCAGCACCCCCCTAGCGGTTACTTTCTCAACTAGTTTCATGGCAAAATTATTAAGAATCACACCAGTGCTACTCTCGTTCCCAAGGCAGAAGAAGATGGAAAATGGCGGGGACAACAGCAACCAGTGCCCGACGTGCACGGGCATGAAAATCATAAAAATGGGGGACAAAGTTATCACGTGCGAAAGAATTAGTTATGCAACAAATCAGCCCACCACAACAGGAGCGCAGAACGATGCGACTGCTCCATCCGACAGCCAGGCACAGAATTTACTCATAATGCTTTTTTCTCTTCGATAAAGTTACGCATCAGCAGCCCCCTAGCGGTTACTTTCTGTACTAGTTTCATGGCAAAATTATTAAGAATCACGCCAGCGCTACTCTCGTTCCCAAGGCAGAAGAACATGGAAAATGGCGAGGACAACAGCAACCAGTGCCCGACGTGCATGGGCATGAAAATCATAAAAAAGGGGGACAAAGTTATCGCGTGCGAAAGAATTAGTTACAGAACAAATCAGCCCACCACAACAGGAGCGCAGAACGATGCGACTGCTCCATCCGACAGCCAGGCACAGAACTGACTCATAATGCTCTTTTCTCTTCTATAAAGTTACGCATCAGCAGCCCCCCTAGTGGTTACTTTCTCAACTAATTTCATGGCAAAAGAATCACACCAGCGCTACTCTCGTTCCCAAGGCAGAAGAAGATAGAAAATGGCCAGGATGCCTGGACAATAGCAACCAGCGCCCGACATGCACGGGCATGAAAATCAAAGTTGACGAAAGTACTATAGGCTGTAGTACCCTCGCGATAAATATTTTATTCCGGCGACAGCAGAATGTATTCAGAAAAGGCTTCGAGTGTGTCAGGTCAGCCCAAGGCGTGTTGACAGTAGCGCACTGCTCTGTTGGGTACACAAGCTTGCAGCCAGCGATGCTGGAATGATTATTTTACTTGATTTTATTTCGAGTCATTATCGGCTCACCTATTTAGTGAAGACCTATGAACACACGTTAAGTGGTTTGGTTCAAAAATGATGAGTGCTACAGTGTGTAGCGAATGATGTTCACATTTACCCATTCTGCTCTATAGTATTCTCGCAAAATATATGGGTGCAAGGAAATAAAAGGAAAACGAAGTGAATCTCCTGCATAATGATCGCTGCGCAGAAGCACGGCACCGTTTTCTTCGTGGATGTATAGCGAACATGCATTCCTTTCTTTTTTTGGTTCGCGGCGGCTGAGTGACGATATCCTATTACATCCGGAACGAAGACCTATAGTTTTACGTTCGCATACATGTGTGTGCCTTCTTTTGATGATGGTAGGATAATTATTGACCTGAGGAATAATATGGATTTATGTGGTTGTGAAAATAGACTTTGTGTTTGTGAGTGAGAAAATGTGAGTGTGTATCTGTGTGTGTGTGTGCACGCTTTTCTGCACCAGGGACCCCACTTGACAAGTAAGTGTTACGTGTTTGCCTTTTCGTGTAACACGAGTGATACATTTATGTACTATTGCGTGAAATAGTGCTTTAAAAATAATTGTTATCACGTTTGCATTGTAATCTGTTGGATTGGACGAACGTTTTTAATGGAATTACCACGTGACCCTGGTGAAGTCCTTGTTTTGGGCGGGATATTTTAGGAGTTCTGCACGCGGATCCTGTTGCGCTGCACCTATACCTTCCTGAAGCGGTGTACTTTGTTCATACCGTGTGGCTCACTCCAATTCTATAGTAGAAGTGAATAGGAGTGTTTTGTTTGTTCGTTAGTATGTGTCTGTCACGCTCGTAGCTGTGTTCAAGCCTAGTTTTCTTGGTAAGAATTGTTACTTTACCGTATTGCCACGAATCATAATCGCGAAACTTCCAGGGCAGGCACGAAACGGTACACCTCATCCCGGCGCATGCTGAAGAAGAAGCAAGAAGCTTCCAGACACATCGCCTGCTCTCTGGCAAACGCACGCGCTGTTTCTAGACTTTTCGGCGCGACGCTTAAATGCTTATGCGCTCCAAGCTGGAGCATTCATTCTTTGGACTCAGTTGTGTTCAGAGAGCTATCACTCTTGTGTTTTGCTACCAAGTAGTCTAATAAACCGTTCGCTGTTTATTCGACGACTCGCCGACCCATTTCGCTTCGTGACAGTATTAAGCTGTCCAAGAAGAAGTGACTTTCCCTTCTCGCTTACGAGATGTGTACCCTGGTTCTGTGCTTTCTTTACGCAGGGATAACGCGACTGTGCATGTAGCATTATGCAATAATTATCTGATAGCAGAAATGGGTATCTTTGTCTCAGTTTATTAGCGTGTGTCTCGTTATTTTATTTTTTTCTCTGATCACTATGCGAACAAAATTGCGTGCGATTTTTCGCTGCTCTTTTCTTATTTTCTCTTCTTTTACGCAGAAGAAAGCCTCCTGGTAAAAGCTGAATAGTGTTCTATCAGTGGAAGTGAGGTTGTTTGTTTGATTTTGTTGGGTGTTCGATATCTTGATGAAGTAAGTAGTGCTTAATTTTGCAGTCATGTGTTTTTGAGCAGAAATGCTGGTATCTGAGCACGGAGTAGAAATTCCTATATTTCTCTGCTCCCTAAAAAAATTTGGGAGTCGTTTTCCAAGCAGATCGCGTTTAGTTTACGCGAAATAGAAAAATGAAGTTGTGTATGCTCTATAATTTTCTCTCGCAGGCTTAGGCCTTTTCCCCGATGAGCAGTATTTTGTATGTGATGTTGCATGTATGGACTTGTTCAGTAGTGTCTTTCTTGTTGCACTTTTTACCCTTCGCTAATATCTTGTTGCTGTCATGTTGTGCTAGCCGTTGAGTTTCATAGTGAGAACCGGTGGTTCTCCGATTATTCCTGAGCGGTTCGACCTCACTTAAGGAAATTTGTGTATCCCTGTCCTGTGCTTTCTTTACGTAAGGGCAATGCGAGTGTGTATGTGGCATTATGCAAGAATTATCTGGTGGCAGAAATGGGTGTCTTTTTCTCAGTTTATTAGCTTGCGCTACTGTTTCTTGGAGTTACAGCTATTGGAGCGAAAGTGTGCGTAATTTTTCACGGCTCTTTCTTCTTTCACTGCTTTTACTCAGAATGTAGATGAGGGGAAATAGTCAGCATCCAGGTATAGCAGAAGAAAGCTGCTTGGCAAAGGAGAATTCATGAAAATTGAATTTGTTTGTTTTTTGTTATATGTTGTTGAGTGTCAGTATTCACTTTGCTTGATATGTTGATGGAGTAAGCTGCATGCAGTTATAAGTATTTGTGCAGAAATGCTGGTATGTGAGCGTGGAGGAGAAATTCCAATAAAGCACCTCTCCTTGTGCATTCCTGAGCTGCTGTGTGCATGCACGCATGTGTGCTTTTTTCCTGGTTTGCGACGTCATCATGGCATGTTGGGGCTTGTTTAGCAGTGTTGCAATTTTACCCGCCGCTATTATCTTGTTGTTATCTTGTGTTAACCGTTGAGTTTCGTAGCGATGTCCGGTGACTTATGTCCAGTGATGTATTCCTGAGCGCTCCGTCTTAAGCCTTTTCCCTTCTCGCTTAAAGGAATTTGTGTGCCCTTGTCCTGTGCTTTCTTTACGAAGGGACAATGCGGCTGTGTATGTAGCATTATGCAAGAATTATCTGATATCAGACATGAGTGCCTTTTTCTTAGTTTATTAGCATATGCTTCAGTCTTTGAAGCCATAGCAATTCCAGCACAAGTGTGCACAATTTTTGCTGCTCTTTCCTCAAATCACTGCTTTTGCGCAGAAGAATGTCGCATGGTAAAGCTGAATTCATGAGAAGTGGGTTTCTCTTCTTGTTTGTTGGATGTTGTTAGGAGCTCGGTATGTTGAAGAAGTAAGCTGTTATAGGTATTCGTGCAGAAACACTTGCATCTGAGCGCAGGATAGGAATTCCTGAAGCACGGCGCCCTCACTGTAAATTAATTATCTTGGGTGTGAGTCTGCTTCACTGCATGACAAGACCCGCTAGGCTGAAATGGGAAGAGAAAAAAATTGGAGTGCTTGATTAATAGCGAACCAAGTAACAGGGCAATTATAGTTTCCATAGAAAGTAGAATTTTAATAGGCTTGTAGGACAGGACAACCAGAGACCAGAAGAGAAGAGTGTTTATTCTGGCAGGGTGCTGCCGGTGGACTGACGGCCAGAGAGCCGAGAAGCGCGGGCCGAAAAAAAGGAAAGGGAGCGCGCGATAGATGGCACGGCTGGATGTCGTCGTTGTCGTCACCACATGGCTCCCCCCCTTATACCGGTGGGAGCTGGGATGTGCCGGAAGGCAACGAGGTTAGGTGACCAGCGGACACCGGACGGCTTGCAGTTCATGGAAGGCAGGGCTTGAGGGTCCGGTGGGGGTGGGGGAGCTGGAAACGGTACGGCAGAAACTGAGGCGACGGTGAGGTAGGCTGGCTTCAGCCTGTCGACTGCGATGACTTCATGGCGCCCCTTGATGTCAACAACGAAAGTCTTCTGGCTGCGCTGTACCACTTTGAAAGAACCATCGTAGCAGGGGTCGAGAGGTTTACGCACCGCGTCACGCCGCACGAACACATGGGAGGACGAAGACAGGTCCTGGCTGATGAAGACGTGGGAGCCAGGCGGTGTGCGGGGAGGAACGGGACGCAGCTTGCACATGGTGTCGCAGAGCGTCTGAGCAAACTGCTGGATGTCTGGGACACTGGTGGTAACCGATGAGGAGGATGTGCGGAAGAATTCGCCAGGCAAGCAAAGGGTGGAGCCGTAAACCAGCTCTGCCGACGAGCACTGAAGGTCCGACCTTAGGGCTGACCGTACGCCGAGGAGGACGATCGGCAGGGAGTCTGTCCAACGGGTGGAGCCATGGGCCCGTAGCGAGGCTTTCAACTGCCGATGGAAACGTTCCACCATGCCGTTAGATGCCGGGTGGTACACCGTCGTGCGGGTTCGTGTTATACCCAAAGTGGCTAAGAGCTCCTGGAAAAGGCGCGACTCAAACTGACGACCGCGGTCAGTGGTGATGGTCGTAGGCACGCCAAACCGCGATATCCATCCGGTAACGAAGGCTTGGGCGACGACAGATGCAGTGATCTGTGGGACGGGGAACGCCTCGGGCCAACGCGTATAGCGATCGACGCAAGTTAGCAAGTAGGTTGCTCCGTCAGATGGTGGAAGGGGGCCGACGAGATCGAGATGTACGTGATCGAAGCGTGAAGATGGCAGGGGAATGGAGGCAGTCGGCGTTACTATGTGTCGGTGTATTTTGGTCCGCTGGCAATGGATACATGAGCGCGTCCAGGCCCGGATTTCAGCGTTCATCCTGGGCCAGACAAAGCGTGTGGTAATCAGCTTCTGAGTGGCCCGCACGCCGGGATGGAAGAGTCCGTGTAGGGCGTCGAAGATGGGACGACGGAAAGTGCTCGGCACGAGAGGCCGAGGTGAGCCACTGGAAACGTCGCAGAGGAGGCGGACGTTGCAAAAAGGAACGGAACGCTCTTCGAAGCGGAGGGAGGACGTTGAGAACAGGTCTGCGAGCTCTTGAGTGTCCTGCTGAACGGCCATGGCAGAGAAATCTATTCGGAGGAGTCCAGGGACGTGGAGTTCGTTGAGACGCGCACGAGAGAGAGCATCTGCGACAAGGTTGTCCCGTCCTGGAAGATGACGAATATCCGTGGTGAATTCGGATATAAACGCGAGTTGCCGGAGCTCGCGGGGAGAGTAAGATGTGCCGGTTGTTGACAGGGCGAAGGTGAGCGGCTTGTGGTCGGTAAGCACGAAGAAGCAGCGGCCTTCCAGGAAGTACCGGAACTGCTTGATTGCAAGGTAGATGCCCAGGAGTTCTCTGCCAAATGTGCTGTACCGAGCTTTTCGAGGTGACAATGGCTTTGAGAAGAACTCGAGCGGCGCCCAATCGCCTTCACGGTGTTGCTGAAGGACTGCGCCCACCGCGGTGCTCGAGGCGTCCACCATGATGCTGATGGGAGCATCGGGCTTGGGGTGGACCAGGAGAGTTGCGCGCGAGAGTTTTTCCTTGAGTTCGACGAAAGCAGCCGCGGCGGAATCCGTCCAGGTGAACGACGGTGTCGAGTTGCGCTTGTGACGTAGGAGGTCGTTGAGGGGCTGGGAGGCTTGCGCACATCCAGGGAGAAAGCGGCGGTAGAAATTTACCATCCCTAAAAATGCGCGCAACTGCCGAAAGTTGGTTGGCTCGGGGAACTTCTGTATGGCCTCAACCTTGCTCGAAAGGGGACGGATGCCATGCTGGTCCACGTGATGCCCGAGAAATTCGAGTTCGGGGACGGCGAACTTGGCCGTGTTGATGACTATTCCGTGAGCATCGAGGCGCTTACAGAGCAGACGGAGGTGCATCTCATGTGCCGCTTCAGAAGGGCTTGCAATGAGGATGTCGTCCAAGTAGACGAAACAGAAATCTAGCCCGCGAAGTACTTGGTCGACAAAGCGTTGGAAGGACTGTGCCGTAGGACCAACTGTAGGACAGGACAACCAGAGGCCAGAAGAGAAGAGTGTTTATTCTGGCAGGGTGCTGCCGGTGGACTGACGGCCAGAGAGCCGAGAAGCGCGGGCCGAAAAAAAGGAAAGGGAGCGCGCGATAGATGGCATGGCTGGATGTCGTCGTTGTCGTCACCACAGGCTCATAAAGTTATAGTTTTGTAGTAGTTTTTCTAAACTACAATGCAAGATAGAAAATCAGTAATATAGTGGGAATGCAATCACATCATATATCCGTTCCCATAAAGGCGTTCTGTCTTGTGATTTGTCGTGCGCGAATGGGACTTTGCTCCTGGCTTTCGCGCCTTTTTGCTCGCAGGTGTAGCCTCAGACAACGAATGTATGAGCATAGAAAGGGCCATGTATTACATAAGCCTGGTGATGATGTTGAGTGGTCACAATTATTATTTCAAAGAGCAGTGGTAGTTTACTGGTGTTGTGATTCTAATGACCATGATGAGCCTTTGGGGTGAAAATCACTAATATTCACGGTGCTTTTTTGTTCAATTTTATTGTAAAAGTGAACGTCATTAAGAGTCGGACAAAGGAAATAACCTTACGATTCAATAAATAATAGGAGTGTTTATCTTTGCCGCTGTCTTCTTCAGACAGGATGTGATGACGTCACGCAGTGTTTCAGGTGTCTGTAGCAATGCAGTGACCGTTACTGGAAAAAAGTGTAGCAATAGCAAAATGGTGTGTATTGTCCTGGACGGATTTATGATGAGCACTGTTTTTGAATAAGAGGAGTGTGTGTGCTTAGAAATAGTTTGATGCTGGTTTTCTGCTTTGTTCAAGTATTTCTTTTCGCTTTTTTCCCCCTTGTTGTCTGACAAAGATGCGCTGACATGCCCAGACCTGTTCTAACATGCTTTCCTTCTACATGTAGCTTTTTTCTTTTTGAAAAGAAACATTCTTGACGATGTCAATAGTGCTGCCTTGAATGGGATTAGAGCTAGAACGATTCTTAATTATTTTGCGATTCATTTAGTTCAGAGAGTAACCGCAAGGGGGACAGGTGTGTGACTTCATTCAGGAGGAATAAAGCATCATTATTCAGTTAGCTGCCTCTCGGATGGGGTGGACATGTCGTGCTGAACCATCATTTTGTTTTTTCCTGTACTCATAAGTCTCATTTAGTAAGACTTTGGGAATGAAATACTTAATTCCTACAATCACCTCTCATGTATGGTGTTTTTCTGCAATAGTTCCCTATGCAATCATTATAGTAGAATAAAGGAAATAATCTTGGGGTAGTGATTCAATAACTAACAGATCCCCTGTCTAGAGCGTACGCGTCCTTGAGCCACGCAGCTGCATGATGACGTCATACCGCGACTCTATTGTTTCAGGTGGACCTTGTCCAGAGGCGATGGGTTGGACCTTAGTGGAAAAACACAGTGTAGCCGTGAGACAATAGGATGACGTCACGACCAATGAACAAAGCCTGCAGGGGGTGCAAGGATTCACTTCTCTCTTGGACACTGGCGGGTGTGGAGATGTTAATTCTCTTCCTAGCAATTGCGTTGGCCGTTAGTGGAAAGCGTAGCTTCGGTGGGGTTCCGTCTGCCTCTGATGGGGTGCGGATGTGTGGTTCGTCACTGGTGAATGGTGTTCGACGATGCAGGTGGATTTTGTTACGAGCGGTTTTACAATGAGGGAATGTAGTGTACGTGTCCGATGATGGTGAGTGTCTTTTCACTCTGTTCAAGTGTTTCTCTGTGTTTGCTTTCCTCTGTTGGCCAGCAGTCGTGTGATTTGTCCTTGTGTAATAGCGCTCCTGACATGCCCCGACATGCATGCTTTCCTTTGTTGACGCTGTGTATTTTTTTCTTTTTTGACAAGGAACATTCTTGTCTTGACGATGACGCTAGTGCTGCCCTGAATGGGAATAGTGCTAGAACAATTCCTAATAACTTTGCTATTAAATTAGTTCAGAAAGTAACCGCAAGAGGGACAGATGCATAACTTTATAGAGGAGTAAAAAGCATTACAATTGAGTTCTGTACCTTGCTCTGGGATAGAAAGGATGTGTCGTTCTGCGCCCCTCGTGACTGATGTGTTGTGTAACTAATTCTCTCGCCAACTTTGTCCCCGCTCTGCTTGAAATTTTCATGCCCGTGCATGTCGGGTGCTGGTTGCTGTTGTCCGGGCATCCCCGCCATTTTCTATCTTCTTCTGCCTTGGGAACGAGGGTAGCACTGGCGTGATTCTTAATAATTTTGCCATGAAATTAGTTGAGAAAGTAACCGCTAGGAGGGATGCTGATGCGTAACTTTATAGAAGAGAAAAAAGCATTATGAGTCAGTTCTGTGCATGGCTGCCGGATGGAGCAGTCTCATCGTTCTGCGCTCCTGTTGTGGTGGGCTGATTTGTTGTGTAACTAATTCTTTCACACAACTTTGTCCCCCTTTTTTATGATTTTCATGCCTGTGCACGTCGGGCGCTGTGGTTGCTGTTGTCCAGGCATCCCCGCCATTTTCTATCTTCTTCTGCCTTGGGAACGAGCGTAGCGCTGGCGTGATTGTTCATCATTTTGTTGTAAAATTAGTTGACAATGTACCCGCTAGGGGGGCAGATGCGCGACGCTATAGAGGAGAAAAAAGCATTATGATTCAGTTGTGTGCCTGGCTGTCGGATGGAGCAGTCGCATCTTTCTGCGCTACCCGTGACTGCTGTTGTGGTGGGCTGTTTCGCTTCTGTGGCTGATTCTTTTTGTTGATAGCTATTAATGGTTAGCATCTTCACTCTTGCATGTCCAGAGCTGTCCTAACCTGCCCAGACATGCCATGATGACGTCACAGCTGACGTCACAGGATGTCCAGAACTTGTGGTCACAGCTGAAGATGCTTTACAACCTGCCTCTGTGCTCCTGCGCCAGGCGATGGTCAGCGTCCGTTGCGGACCGCTTTCTTCAAGATGGCATCGTTGATCTTCAACTAAACTCCTTCTCTCCACTCTATCTCTATCTATTTTTTTTTCTTTTTTATGGACACAGGTTGCCGCCAAAGCACAGATGGCCTGAACACGAGTTGGACGCTCCCCAATTAGTGTGATGACTCATTGGATGATGCTGATTAATGTGGGGGGTCCCAATTAACTCTAATTAATTAATTAATTGTGTTTAAGGCTAGTTGTGCGTTGGCGGCAGTGTGTGTCCAGTGATTACTACTATGGGTAACACGAGTATTCTATATGCCGGTAGTCTCACCTAAGCAGCACCCGGGAATATCACGGTCCTCCCGAACATTTCTTCCTACCTACGTGGTTGTGCTGTCTGAGGTTTTCCCTGTTTTTGTTTTTCTATACTTTCCAGACGAATGTCGGCACAGTTCCCCTTTAAGTCGACCAAGGAGGCATACCAGTGGTATGACCGTTGAGGTAGTGCTGAAGACTGGGATGTGGTGGGTTCAAATCCTACCACTGGCTATATTGTCTGACGTTTTCCCTAGCCCTTCCGGCAGACTTTCCAGACGAACGTCGGTACAGTTTCCCCTGAAGTAGGTACAGGACGAATACTAACCCCTGCACCCCCACTCCTTCCTGCTGTCCTCTCTCCATCTGTCCACATCTGTGCATCGCTCATAGCTTCGCGGTGCTAACACGAAATAAAAACAAACGTTTCTTTTGGTGCTACGAACCTGGTTCAAACTATTAAAAATTACTATGGTGCATCTCAAAAGAACCATCTTGGGAAATTAAAGTTCACCAAATACTTGGCAGTTCCATTTCGAGTCAAAAGTGTTAGACACCAGGAATATACCAAGTATTGATGTACAAGCGCATTGAATTCTAGCGTAGCTCCTGACGGTTTGGGATAGATCGTCGCAAAAGTAAATATCCAGACGTGCAGTTCCATTCATAAAGTCTCCAACTTCGGTTAAGGTTTCCTAATTTACCTTCGTCCGGTTTAAATCACCCGCACGGATAACGTTTTGATGATGTGTTACTGTTGGAGACCATGTAACCATATAATGTGTTCAAGAAAAAAGGCGTGCAACTGCTTGTCGTAGTCGGCTACGCTAGGCGGGCAACGTCACGACTATCGCAAAGCGGGACTATATGTTCAGCAATCATGATTTTGAATTCAATGTTAATAGGTTCCATTTGTAACTATACCCTTTTTAATATCACCTGGATTATGGTGACGAGGTAGAAGAAAAACATGGGGATGTCAGCTGCGACGGAGTCGGATTGGCTATCCCAGGACGTCTACAACCGGTGAAAATACAAACAGATGCATATATGGTGAATGGGTTAACCTGCAAAATGTAGGACGACGGTTTTGGAACGAGTGAGGGTTGGATGACAGATGAGAAGTAGTATCACTGGCGGAGCACACCAAGCACACATTTAGCAAGTCATAGGGCGGACATAAATTAGGCTTTTCAACTGGAAACTTTATAATAACACGTTAGGAGCGCTATAAGGCCGCTCAGACGGTGAATACAATGAATTGAACAGGATGTTCTGGGACCTCGCATCAATTCCATTCAAGCATTTTGGTTTAATAATTCACATGTGACACTTTTTTGCTTAATTTTTATATATGACTCCAGAGTACGAGGATGCGTGCAGAGATAATATCGAGGTGCTACGGGCACGGGGAAGACTCTTGAGGGTCCACGTATATCGTTTAGACGCGAGTGCCGCTAGAGCACCAGTATACAATGAAATTTCATGTTTTGTCGCTGATACCGCGCTCCTTTATACGCGGATAACTACACGAGTTACATAAGGAGCAAAATAACTACATAGGACATAAGATGTGCGGCGAGGTACATTGTATATAATGCCCCATAGTTTAGCTAAATGACAATTTAGTTGAGCCATCTACCATCTGCCTATGTTCCGTGACCAAATGTTCCGACCTTCCAGTACACAGGAACTCACGTTGAAATCAAAGAGTGCAGATCAACGAGGCAAGCTAACGGAAGCATGCAGTAATCACTCTTTATATAAGACATGGGGCCACGTGCTTCGCAACATTCCGATATCTTTCGCTTGCAGGGATTGTCAGTTTGGCTGACGTGACAGCAGCAAATGTCACGTGGTTTCGTTACAAAGAACTGCGGATGCTAGTAAACGGTCAGTACGCAAACCAAAACACTACTGGTCAAAATATGTTCCGCATCAAAATAGTCAAGCAAGCATACGCCATCACACACAGGACATGTTGGACTAGTTCAACTGGAACGACAACCCGCATGGTTCGCAGCAAGCGCATAGCACCGGATCTCAGGCGCTTGGCTTCAAAACAGGGGCATCGCGCATTTTATGTATTGAATGTGGCGGTAAACACACCAGTCTTTCTAGCCCACCATAAATTGGGGGAGCAATACCCGGGCCGATGAGTAGCGCCCCTGCTAGCTTCCAAATGCGGCGCTAGGAAGGGGTGCCTAGCAATCTAGTAGGTTGTGGTTATAACAAAACGATTGGAGACAGACTTCCTCTCCTTCTTCTTCTAACGGGATGGCTCTTATTGGTACGATTGCAGATTCTCGTCATAGTTACCTTAGTGAAAACGCACTCTGACGCCCTTTGGCTGTTTCGCTCTGAGCTGCATATGACAGGAAATGAGCAACTCTCTTTTCCTCGGCAAAGCGCGGGTACCTTCTCCACTACGATAACATTCTGAATCGTGCTTAAGACCGTCGAGGACGCCGGCGTACGCGCGTCGTAGGCTAGCTGCGACGTCTTAGGCGCATATTATCGTTACTTACGGTTTGTGAACCTCGCCCCTGAACAGCGACGTCTACATCACGACCTTTGCATTAGTAAGAACTCCATGCACTAAGAAATACAGAAGAAGTCTCGGGCAAAACGCATGCGAAGCGTGCGAGCCTTTTCGTTTATCATTCATTCGATTCTGTCGCCAGGTGGCGTCCAACTTGTTTGAGAGGCGACACTAGTGATACCCGAGTCGCCCTTCCCTATACAACATATACGTACACGCGATATATTCATACACATCGGAATATGATGTAGTGCTCACTTTGTTCTATGACATCTCCTGTGGCGTGTTTACGTGTGCAGCTTCGGGACAATTATATATATTCGGTTTGGAAGGAACATGGATTTCATTCGAAGTTCCAGGATTGAATTGCATATTTAATTCGAAAATCGAATATAATAGACGATTGTTCCCCACTGTTGTTGTAAACGATTACTCGCTTTGGTGTTCAAAATTCACATATGAACACTGTCCTCGCAAAAGCCAACGTCTAAAATCAACAAGTCTACGCGTGCGAAAAGCAGGGGATATTTTCTTTCTGGGAAATTTCTTCAGGGGGAATTTTTTCCTGGGCCTGTCATGTATACTGAAAATCTGCGTTTTCTTGCTTTTATTATGGGTCAAGGGAGTAGAAACATATGGTGTGCTACGAAAAAAGAAAGAGTTTCGACTTCTCTAAACTCCATGTATCAATACTATCAGTAGTATTTCGTACCGGGTTCAGCCTCAGTTACCGATGGGAAGTTTAGTCTGTTTTTTTCATCAGGCGCCAGTTATGGTAAATACTGTTGACAGAGGCGCAGACTTGTGCACGTTACGAGTTAGGAGAACTAAATCCCGTGATTCGTTACCACGAAAACAAAAAAAAGAGAACTAAATACGTTATGCGTTAGCAAAGCATCAAAATGGACGCTCCCGTTACAGTGGTGGAACTGCTGCGCCATTTGCGCCAAATTGCGCCAATGCCCGAATCCTGCTACATGCTTTTACAAATAGCCGGTTTTTTGAAGAAGGCTGCTACAAAAACGAACTCTGGACGTAGAAACCGAAACCGAAACTGAAAATTGTATTAATGTTACTTTTATCGTGGCAACTCTCCGGCGTCTCGCGTGCAGCCGCAGCGTGCTGCTCACGTCAGACGCGAGTTCAATGTCATCGTTAAATCGCAACTGGCCGTGATGTCCCTATCAAAACTCAGAGGTAAAAGCACTGATGTCTTACAACTAGAGATCGCCATTGGGTCTTGAGTCGCGTGAGAGCTTAATGAAACAGCTCGCGCCTTGTTCTAAGGATTCGGATTCTCGAGACAGCACACGCATTCGCAGTCACACTCGTAACTTGCGTTGCGTTTCAAGCAGTTCCATTTGCGTAAAACTTCTGCTAGGATTCAAGCAATTTCCTAAACCACGTTTTTGGCAGTTACAATTCACACAGCCAGAACAAAACGAAGTTTAAGCGAATGCTGCACGTGCGCAAGGCACCAGCAAGGCTGCATTGCCTAGACTACTAATAGCGAATTCGGGTGGTCATTTCATAGCAACACGGCCGAGCGCTCGGAAATTGCTAGGTCGGCGGCCGAGCTGGATCACGTGACCGTTGCCACCCGAACATGATTGCTAGAAATCTAGCGGTTTTAGGCACTTCGATCACGCTAGGGGCACGTTGGTCCCTCCTTTTCCGGTTCCGTCGTCTGCCAAACAACATCGTCTGCTATCGCACTATTTATGGGCGATGCCTGAAATCGCTGTCAGTAGCGATGTTTTGAGGCTCCTGGAAGGTCTCTGCAGCGGAAATCTGTCGGGTAAGTGCTGTGAACACGCAATGATCCTCGTCGTAACAAAGTTAATTGGCACAAAGTTGCTATAATAGCTTTGTAAACACTGTTGGTGATAACGCGTGTCTCTGTGATGATGCGCGGGGTGTCCGGCGTTCGGATTTGTAGTTTGCAAGCCGATTTATGTTGTGTTGCTTACAATAAAAGTGCTCTACCCCATTATACGGCCCGTAAGCGAGCTAAGTGGAAATAGGTGTACATCTCCATGTGATTGCTTTTTGTAAATTGACTGTAATGCACAATTGGCCGTCCATGACACATACAATCTCTTAAAGATTGTTCTCACGATACCCCTTATTTCGTTTTGACAGTTGCGGGGTCATCACAGGGCTTCCCAGAGAATCCTCCCAGCCAGGATGCAGACAAAAATGATGGTAAGTCATAAACTCATGTGGAGAAATCAGGAGCAAAGTGTTTGTGAGGACAGCAAGAAAGCATGTACCTGGTTGCATAAACACTTTGCACTCAACTAAAAGTACCCTGTATTAAAGCTGAGTAAAAGTTTGCTCAACACAGGTATATATAATACCATTTTAATTTCATCTCAACACAGAAAGTCAAAGCAGCAGTGCTGTTGCAAGTACACGTGGAGAGTCAGCCAACAGCACAGGTAATGTATATTTTACAAAGTGAGGTTGTGCTCTGTAGAGAAACATCTCCTGACATAAATGTGAGATGCTAAATACACATACTGTGGCTATTTGTCGGAAAGCATTAAGTGTCTGGCACATAATCTGCAAGGTTGCTACAGAATATAGCCAACATGAGTGCAGAGTAGCGGATAGCCAGAAAAATATTTCAGGATGGGTTCTATAAGGACTTTAAATAGGGAGGAGTATTTTCCCCTTGTTTTCTCCTGCCAAATGCACTACCAAAAGTACAGTTTAAGGGAAAGTGGGAGTTGAACCCCCTACAAGGTGTTTTAACTTGATTACGACTTTACACAACTTCATTATGAAGTAGAGGTGCAGTGAAAATGTAACATTTGCTTTTTTTTCTTTCAGCATCAAAATGGACAGACGGAGAGACAATGTTATTGATGGACTTATACAGCCGTTATAGTACACAGATAGGTCCATACAAAAAGTTCAAAAACAAAAAGCAAATGTTTGAGTCAATATCCCACGAATTAAACAGGATTCTTAACACAACAAAAACGCCAAACCAGTGTGACGTAAGAATTAAGACAGTAATGAGTACGAAAAAAAAGGCAATAGATAATAACAGGACATCTGGCCGAAGCAGGCAAGCTGTGCCATATGAAAGGGAATTGGAGCAGATACGCCAAGCAGACGATAGTATACAGCCACAAGTAATATGGAATGTTAGTGACGTCAGGAGAAAAGTGCCTCCCTGTGATGCTACCATAGAACGTGGTACACTGCCTTCCACATCACACGAAGTGCCGACAGGGTCAGAAGGGTCAAACAGTGTGAGAGCCCCTGCAGCAACTGAAACAACAGTTAACAGCAGCAACCAACAGTGACAACCAACGGCGGCAACAGTTACACCAGAGCCGACTCTCAGTACACCACGCCACCGCAGGAATAAGCCTGGACGAGCCAGAATGGCTGAATTAAAAGCTTTTTTTTTTAAATGGATGAAATGAATAGGCACAGAGATGAAAGAGAAAGGGAGCGTGAACAAAACAGAGAAAGGCGACACAAAGAAATTGTGAGACTCCATATGATAAATGGTAACTTGATAAGACGTCTGCTAGGAGAAGCAGAGGTGCCTTTAGAATGATATATTTTCATATTCCCTCTTTTTCTCCTTGTTTCCCCACATGCAGTGTCTTATTTATATTTACTCCTTTGCATGCACTTCCACTTTGCACTTGCTGGCATGGGATGCTTCTGTGTTTGTCCGTCTGCAGGTCTCTGTGCACTTCTGCCTTAGGAATAATGTTCCTGTCCCCATTTTAGCCCCTGGCTCTCTGTTTTCTAATATTCTGGCAAAAGGTAGTGTCACACTACATAATGAAGTATAAACTTAGGAGGGACAATACAGATGAACCGAAAGGGCTTCTATACTGTGTTGTTCTACCTACACTGGAGTGACTTACATTTATTGTGCTACCATGTTCACCAGCCACTGACGCTTCAATTCACCAAGGTTGCGCAGCGCAGTTTGCTCCTCCCCGACGTCTCCATCTCCAGGGTCCAGATCTTCTTGGCTCTCCTGGAGACTCTCCTCCATGAGGTCATTAGCATCGATGCACAAATTGTGTACAACGCAGCACGACATGATCAACTGACACATCCTCTCCACTGAAAAAAATTCTACGTCCTTTAGCTGCCGAAAGTTTTGCTTTAGAATGCGAAAGGTGTTCTCAATGAGCACTCTTGTGACACACAGCTTCATGTTAAATGTCGACTGCGCTTCAGTCAGGTTTCCATAGTCCTTATATGGAGTTATAAGGTATTCCCTGCAAGGATAAGCAGCGTCACCAAGAATGTGGTACCTGCCACCATCACATAGGGAAGGCAGACGTTTTGATATGTTGGACAGTGTGAGGACTCTCCCATCATGGATCTTGCTGGGAAAGCCTGTTGACACGTCCAGAAAACGGCGGCGGTTGTCACAAATTCCCTGGAGTGTCAGTGAGATCATGACGTGCCGGTTGACGTACGTGACACGGGGCTTGTGCGCAGGACACCGGATTGGTATGAAAGTGCCATCAATGCAGCCAATGACCCCATGAAATCCAGGTATCTACAAAGGAATTAGGGCAGTAGAATTTTTGCTAAACTGTATAATGTATGGTCTCGGGTGACAATGTGAGACAAATATAAATACGTACATAAAAGCTGGCAATAACATCAACATACGCAATTATTTGAATATGCAGATACAAATGCGCTCACTTTCTCAAATTCTTGAGCCATGCCCTCCAGATGTTCAGGGAAGCAGATGACTCTGTGTGCAATCTGGCACAAGTAAGTCATTACTCGTGTTAGCATGGAATGCCGGCAACTCTCACTCACACCGAAGCGTCCAGCCACGTCCCTGATTGATGACTTGTTGCCAGCATACCTAGAAAGACACAAAGTTAGAATTACACTGAACCCTCGTTAATATGACCCCCGATAATGTGACATACGCGCTTTACGACCATACTCCTCGGGAACAATGCAGTGAAACCTCTGCAAATCCCCCCGTTAATATGACAATTCCGCATTATGACCAAAATTTTCGGGAACGACCATGGTCATAATAACGAGGGTTCACTGTACAACAAAAATGCGTGCCACCAATTGAAAAATGCATCCAAATGCACACAATTCAACACCCAAAATGCCTAAGTGCACATCATGTGCCTGCAGGGTGCAGCTGAAGGCAAAAAATTTCTAGAAAAAAAATGTTGGCACTGGGTGCTACTTACCATCTGATATATATTTTATACAAAGTGCTACAATAAAACGGGATACTGTTGTCTGAAATGATTTAAATGAGCTGCCCTACAATGCTCGTTTTCGCCGTGTTACACGTAATACGTACCACAGAAATGACAGAACGTGGCATTCCGGCGTTTTCGGTGTGGCTCCACCGTGTGTGAGGCTCATCGGGTAGACGTCTGATGCGGCGAACCCTGCTACCAATGTTTCACAGACGTCCCGCCTTAACCGAAAGTTCCTCCTGAACTGTTGACAAATTCGTTGTTATATTACATACAGCCATTGAGCACATGCTCACTGCAGACCTCTTCATCACTGTACGACTGCACTTTATCTTCGACGAACCCCTCTACTTTTGGTCTCAGTTCAGAGGGAAGAAACGCTAGGAAGGCGTTCGCGAAGGACAGCACATCTTCCTCGAAATCGTTCCCGCTATCGTCATCAGGCTCTGGTGAATAAGGAGGCGCAAGAAGAACTGTTCCCAGTTCATGGTACAACGACATTCCTGCACTTTTCTCACTTTCTATTCCCTCCGCCATGCTGAACTGCGCTTCAACGGTTCCGTCGTCTGCTAACGTCGTCTGCTAACTTCGGCGCATTGATGCGCATGTGACGACACCGGATATAGTTGAGCAATCCGCTGCTCCGTCGTTTTGAGACCGAGCAAAAAAAGTGCTAGCTAGCAAATTCCGAGCGCTCGGAAAGCGCCACGCGAACATGCGAGATTTGCTTCATTTTGACCAAGCGAACATGACTGCTCGAGATCTGGCAAAAAAAGTTGCTCCGAAATGACCACCCGAATTCGCCATAAGGGTTCTAGAGGAAGCCCGATAATGCAAACTACATTCCCAATGGCTAGTCGCATTCAGCCACGATATAATAGCATGGATGTTCGAGGGCGAAAGTAAACTAACCTTCAGTGGATACCCTCATAAGGCGGTGCATTGTTTTTCTGTGTTTCGATAACGTTTGTTTGTTTGTTTTTACATGTAGGACCACGTCGTACCTGTTTCAGCATGAAGCGGCTTGAACTCAAATAACAACTGAATCCAGCTCTTCTTCCTCTTTGACGTATAATACTTTCGGTCGTGAACTTGCCGAGTCTAGCCATGTGGAAGCTGTTCTCGATTGTTATCACTACTTCGAGAACTCGACGTCGCAGAACAAACGTGTCAAGTTCAGTCAGAATGCATTTGGTGTATCTCAGATTATCTTTCTTGCATTGTGATTTTGCGCTGGCTGTCACTTGGTCCGGCTCTTGATCCAGCAGTTTCCAGAACTGAAAGCGGTATTACTGTGCCACAGGAGGTCTCTATCTGGTGCTATACATCGTCTGAGACAGTCCTTTAATGACAAGAAGTTCATGGCCAAGGTGCCTTTTCGGGGCAATTGCGCGGACGTTTTCGTGGGATTCCCCGATTCTGTTCCGGCGGACTGAGCTTCTGCTGCACATATTTTTCTCCCAAATGGAAAACCTCGTAAAAATGATCCTGCGTCGTTTTTTTGCGTGCAGCAGCTTACTGATAAAAGTCTGGTATGGCATTGAGACCCATTGACTTAAACCTGTCTTAAAACTGGAAAGGCAGCATAGTGATTGGAGCCGATAGAGAAGCCGTAATGTCCGAGTTGACAATTGAAGAGAACCAATACTCCAGGCTTGTGTTTCAGGGCAAGCGAGATTGGCTTGTAACAGCATTATATACTTGTGGAGATGGTATCCCGAGTCCTGTCAGGACGTCTATATACGGCTCCGGGATGGCGCCAGTAGAACCACAAATGTTGTTCTCCTCTTTGCAACAGAATTAGGGCTCTGTGCGCTCTGCTCCAAAAGCAGCGAAACCTGCTACAAAACTAAAATTTCCCTGCTACCAGAGCTGCTACGAACAGCAATTTGTCAGTTCCACCACTGCGTTACCCGACAGTAGCAAGGCACTCTCTTACGTAACATCATCATGTCAAATTTAAAATTGACACGTGCTTTATTTGGTCCGACCTGGAATTTGCTTTCAACACACAGTAAAGCATTTTACACCTTTATTTGCTCAAACAAGGTGTATTCTTATAAAAACACCCTTTTCTATTCCACAAAGAGTGCAAAAAATGCATTACTAAAGATGTAATATCGACATACACCACGTTTTACCAATGTGGATCATTAAGGGTGTAAAGTAGGGTGTTGAAACAGGTGTTTTCCGCCGAATGCACCTTTTGTACACCCATTTGAATTGGGAGTATGGTGTTAAAAATGGTGTTTTATTTTGTGTGAGAAAAATTATGCTGGTTTCACATCTCCGCTCAGCAAGTAATCCCATTATAGACGATAGCCTGAGTTAAAAACACAGTATTTGACAGGGAGGGATGTTAGAAATTGAGCTTATATCTTTGACTCGTTGCAAGCGTGGGTGTTAGTTGCAAAAATACATTCCCGCCACCGCTACACACGTTTCCCGCCCCACCACATGTAACGAACGTGCCCCAACAAATTTTATTTCAGTATATGATACATCCGACACGCCAATATAGGCTACTGAGGGTGCCCGAGGTCTCTTTATGCCTCTGCACTCACGTTGGTCCCACAGTGTTAACAAGCTAACGAGGCGTGCCTGAGACGCATCGCACTCCGGTTTAGGTTCTACGATGGAACCACGGCTGGAAGTCTACCGTGTTCGCGGTGCTGCTTGTCATCGAACGTCGAACTGTATGTCTTGGCCAGTGGTGTCGGTATGCTGCCGCGGAAGCTCCTATTACACTATTTGCGAGGGAATATTTGCTAGCAAATAATTCCATCATAAAAGGTGTTTTCAATAGAATACTACCATTTTAAGGGTGTTTTTGTTTTTAAACACCCATTATAACAGTATTTTATTAGGAATACACTTAACTAAAGGGTGTATTAGAAAACACCCATCATTTGAGTGTAAAGGCAACACCAAAAAGGTGTGTGCCATGGGACAAGCCATTTACACCAAAAAAGTGTAAAAAAGTTTACTGTGCAATAGCTGGTACTCGACATGAGCATTGGTTATCCTAATGTTTTTCCTTGCGAGAGCCTCTGTGGCAAGACTGAGCAATTGCTGTAGAAAAGCACGGCTGCATCAGATACCTTGTTCGATGCATGAACTGAAAATGGATGTGCCTGATTAGTAACGGGGATAAATTTTCTTTTCTCTCTCTCTCTCTGTCTCTCTATGCACCACTGCAACAGCTATGCAACACCAAAGCAACAGCTGCACCACTGCTGGGAAGGTAGACAACATGATCGGGGTTGTTCGTTTACGTGAACTGATAGACGCTACACCAATATCTATAACAATGTTTAAACCATAAAATCGCCAAACTTCAACGACTACCACCTCACAAACCGGCGTTAGCTCCACAAGGCCGTCGATTGGTTAGTGAAAGGCAGTGCCTTAGTCCTCGATATGTAAACTGCCACAGCGAACAAAAATATTTATGAAGCTTACCTGAACATGCTTCTTCAAATTCGTGTACCACGTCGGGTACATACGATGGCATCTTGTTTTGGGAATGCAAAGGCGGCACGAAAACACTATAGCGAGTTCAGATGGTCGTCTTCGTGCCGCACAGTGTAAAACGTCAGTGTGGGGTTCAGCCAAGAAACGAACGAAGAGCGAAAGGAACAACCAATAAACCGCGACGCACGTTGGATTGAAGCTGCCTTACGACATGCCCACTCGTGACAGTGCAACTTTCTCTGCACTAAAATGACCAGCTAAATTCGCTATAAGTTTCCGTCAGTTTTGTCGCCTTTACCTCGAACATGTTGTCCAACGCGGGCCATATCGACGCGACCGGGGGTGCAGGTGGGAGGGAAAAGACACGGACTAATGCTTTGTCCAGGGATACCCTGCGCGATTAATGAGACGTACGAGCTGCATATAATAAAGCCTGGATGTCGACATCCAGGTCAAGTGCACACATTTTACAACATCACTGAGAATGATGTCATTGCAGGATCCGAGCTTGGTCGAGTTTATAGACTAATTAACGTATTGGCAGCAGCTGTGAAGTAAGAAAAAAAGTACCAGCAATGCTTTACATGACGCTTTACATGACCAGACTGCCTTGGGCGGGGGTTCGGGGGACCAGACGGGGTTTTTGAGGAGTCAGTTGGAAGACCCCCCCCCCCTCACCAAATCATTAAGTCTCGTTAATGTCAGTCATTAACTTATACAATAGGTTGGCTCTTCCTCACCCCCCGCGGGAGAGCCGTAGCTACGGGGGTGCGAGAGGAGAAGACGCGGACGCCGCCGCCGGGAGGGCGCCGAATGCCAAGCCCGGGCAGGATGGTTGGACAGTATAAAGTAGGAATCAATAGCATTTGAATTTACGATCGCGGCAGTGCAAACTGGCGTTTTCTTTTTTTACGAGGCTTCTGACGATGGTAAGGGAGGGGGGAGCTCCGATTAGCCCCTGCCCCGGGCGCAAACTTGCCTCACGACAGCTCTGCCCCGTGGTACGCGCTTCGATGGAGAAGCCACACATCCTGCAAGGTGAGGCCCTGGTTACTGCCCTGCTGTACTGGCGTTCCCTATACAACGAGTTTCTGTAACATCGGAACATTAACGGTAACGTTCCAGATTGCTGCTGTCATCTAGTCAAACGATCGTCTGAGAGCTTGGTTCGTCGTACCGTTTTCGGACGGCGTACGCGATGTACTAAAACTGCCAAACAGCTCCCCTTTCCCATGCAGAGAATAGAAGATGCATACAGCGAGCTGCTTAAAAGAATGAGCGTAAACGGGAAGGCGATAGACTTCCAACTGCTGTACATAGCTATAGCGCAGTGTTCGAGCAACGAAACTTCCGGGCTCCGAGATGCCCGTGCACCGAAATGTCCGGTTCAAATTATAATACAATCCAACTTTACAGAAACCTTATGCGTGTGTTCCATCCTCACAGATATATATTACTGAGGGTTACGAGGCCGTGTTTTAGTAGCGAATTATGAAAACATATCTTGTAAGAGAGGGAGATATGATGAAACGTACGTAGTGCTTATAAATTTAGAATGGAGAGTTGCTGCTTCATGTTATGCTTTCCGTTCGGAGGTCCCCTCAGTTCGACAGTTCTACAGCTCATCACGTTCAACTTTTAATTCTCACAACGGCTCGCGTCAAAGTTAACTTGAACGCCGCTCCAGCCTGCGAAACGGGAAGCGATTCACCCTGGCAACGCCTAGCAGAAAACAACGCTTTCATAACGAGGGTCACCCCTCGAACTATGAATAGACCAAAACACCCTCCGCAGTTATTTCTACTTAGCACAACCCGAATGGCGTTCAAGTTAACTCTGATGCGACCTGTACCAGCGCCAGGGGCTTAAGGTAATGCGGAAAACGCGCTTTTGGGGGCGTCGGTGTCCCTGCGGCGTCATACGGGTCACCTTCGTTCGTTTACTTTTCGCGGCGCCGGTACAGTAGGATAGGATTGGAAGGATTCGAAGAGACTTAGCAGATTGGAAGTTCTTTCCGATAACGGTTTCGCAAACTTGATACGTCAAACATCTGATTCCTCTGAAGTGGCTGGCATCACGTTGACCTTGGACCTGAAAGCTTGATTTTTGTTTTTTGGTTTCTATCCCTGGAACGCTTCCGATGTGCCAAAACTCCCTAATGTCTCACCCTCTCACCCCCATTCCCCTACCTCTCACTCGCCAAGCTTTCCCTTTCACCACCTATATGCGCGCACCTATCGCTCCTCCTCTGTTTTCCTCCTTTCTCGCGCGGAGAGGCGAGGGGGGAATATGTTTATTGAAGATAAAGAAAGGGGGAAAGGTCAGACAGGCCAAGGCCGACTTGCTATTCCCAAAAGAGAAAAAAGAAAATAAAAGAAAGAAAGAAAGAGAAACGAGAAGCAGAAAAGAAAAAAGAAAGTGGCAGGGGACGATGGGGTGGCTGATGGGGGTGGATCAAGGCTGAAAGGCTGCTGAGCAGCCCAGTGTCCTTCAGGTAACACAGGAGGGCTCGGGTGACTGCCCACTGTCTGGAGTGCCGGACAGGCCCCAGCAGCGTCGCCAGGGAAAGTTCCCTGCGGCCTAGGAAAGTGAGATTTGTGGCGAGGACGGCTCGGGGGTCGGCGTACCGCTTGCAGTGCAACAATAGATGGTGTATGAATGGGGATTTTTGTTCCACAGATACGGCAATCTCATGAAACCTTCCCGTTAACAGCTGCCGCAGTAAAATGTTACCTTTGCTCGGCTATCTTTCGTGTTTAGTTGCGAAAATTAGCTCAATTAATGCGTGACAAGAGAGCAAATCCCAATCATGTACGGCAAATGCCTTTACGAGCTACATTAGGGTACTGCAAATTTGTTGCGGTCTTCTTTTAATGAGATAAATGGCCTTTGCATGTAGAGGAACATCCTTATACACTTCGTGCAATTAATGGTAATCGCATGATGATGTACAGCGAGGGTGAATACAGTATAATAATGTATTGTTCACTGCGCAGAAGCTATGTCAACTTCCCTTTGCATGTCATCGGCGTGCCAGAAGCACCCGACCTTGAGATATTTGCACGAAGCCGTTTTCGGACAGCGCGAATTCTTGGAAATGGTCTTGAATCACGGGTGCATCCGCTGTCCGTGTTATCCTCAAACTCCGCATTGAAGAGGGCCCACCCGATATTCCCTCTGTCGTCTTGCGATTGCACCCGGTCTATCTGAAATATAGGATCCGAATGTTATGTTGCTAGCATGAGGTGGTCTATCTGTACCTTTTCCGAGAGTGTTCTCACGGTCTCGTAGCAGCGATCCACTTGCTCCTGCGTGTTCACTTCGAACACTACCATTTCGTTAGAGTCGTATTCATTTAAGATAAAGCCTTGGTCAACGCAGCCCTAAAATATTACAAGGAGACCTTGCTTCATAGACGGCATGCACAGAATGGATCAGTATGGATCGCACATACCTGTCGGTACGGAGCGTACGAAATAGCCTTGCAGATA
This sequence comes from Ornithodoros turicata, assembly GCF_037126465.1. Classification (NCBI taxonomy): domain Eukaryota; kingdom Metazoa; phylum Arthropoda; class Arachnida; order Ixodida; family Argasidae; genus Ornithodoros; species Ornithodoros turicata. The sequence continues at coordinate 33,059,415 of NC_088204.1, read as the reverse complement.
TTTCCCAGGTTGGCTGGAGGTCCCGCATTGTTAGCTCCATTGTACTGTACCACAGCCAGGGTAAAACTCATGAAGAATGTTATATTAGGCGGAGATGGAGTGAAGAATTTCAGAAATTCCAGGCCTATCTCCTGTTTGGGGAGATTGCGACTGTGATACAATTGGATACAATTATGAACATTGTGTAGGGCTTACGAGAGAGGTGACGTCGGGATCATTGAAGGAATGTGCTGTCCAAGCTGAAGTTGGTTCTGGAACGGGTTCATGGTGTGCGCTCACGTGTGTTATCAAAATAAATAAGGTTGGTTTCCTGTAACATGAATATTGCGTTGCAGTGTTCGGCAAAGAACATGTAGAAATAGGTTATTCGTCTTACGTCAGAACTGTCTTTAATGCTTGAAAATATTGGGAGGCTTCCGAAAGTTTCTGAAGCCTCTGTAGCCGGACACCCAAGAACACTGTCGAGCCTCGAATACGCTTTAAACGACTGCGTAAGGCCTGTACAAACACGCTATTTCAGATAAACGCACAGGTAACGCAACTATTAAAACATACGTTCAGAAAGTTGGTCAACTCGTGACGTTGACTCAGAAGAGCGTGACCAGTGTGGTACTCGTGGAATATTCCGAAACCCCGTATATTGGAGACGGTCCGAAGCGTTTTAAAGTGTTTTGCGAATACAGGAGATAAGATACGGTCATTTCTGCCCAGCATTTCCGAGGCAAGGGTTGCCAAAAAGATGGTCATCCGGAAGTTCTTCGACATTTCTAAAAATGTTCCTAAGTTTGTGCCTGAAAACAAACAAAATTTCAATGATGGCGTTCCCACACACTGCGTGTGTAGGCGCGTTTATATGGGCGCATACGTCGACTGAAAGCAACAGTCGACTGATTGCAAAGATCGACTTGGGACGGTTTACATGGCAGGAAGCGATGCGCCTTAATCCGCCGGGCAATTCAGTCGACTCAGTCGATGACAGCGCCGCCAAGGCACTAAAGTGGTCACTTTGCAATTTCATACTGTTTTATCAGTGTGTGACTTCCTTTACTGCGCCCATAAACATTAAAGCCTTCTACCAACGGCCCAGTCTATGCCCAGTGCTGCTGCCTTGAAACTCTTGCACCGGCGGGAACGTCAACCGTGTCCGTCGCCATGTTTATTTTCGGTGTTGCGGGCGGAGCACGGCGGCAGATGCGGTTGTGACGTAGCGGAAACCGTCGGCACAGTCGACTTGCCCGGTTTACATGGCAAAGGCGAGACGACTCCAGTCGTCTGATCTACCCCAGCGTAGCGACTTATTTCTGCTGTGTCGACGTCTACTTTAGGTCGATGTAGGCAGGTTTACATGGAGAGGGGAGATCGACCTATCTCGCCCGGTCGACTTGTCGCCTTCATGTAAACGCGCCTTGTGACGGCCACGTACCTTCGAGCGCGAGCTCGTCGATGCCTGTGCAGACGAATAATTAGAAGCAGGGGTCATTCCTTTTTGCTCATTGTTTTGAGATGTACTTCCACGGTACCTAGCCTGAGTACTACCACACATAAAGGGAGCTTCTTACCGTGGAAGCCACTGTCTTCGTAATGGAGGTGGACGTAAATGGCGTAATCGCAGACACCGTCCTTCGGATAACTGTTCGCCGCGGTCTCCCCAAAAGTGTAAACGCAGGCAATCTTTCTAGGGGGAAATGTTCGAGCCAGAGAGCATCGCGGTGTTGTCGAAGGCTGCTTACTAGCTGCTGAACGTGCACTGGAACGGCGGTGTGTTGCCCTGACGGAACCTACGCAAGAAGCGGGCAGTCCTTAACGATGCACGCCTACATGAAGGGACACACAAACGTACTGTGTGCACCTGTGATGGCGGTTGTTCGGGTAGCATTCCGATGAGCTGTTTTTTCCGTAGCTGATTGAACAGGGCCATCCTGAATGAAATTTCCCCGAGGTTCATCGACAGAACGGTTATCTGCGAAGAAATGCGACTGCATTGACTAATAACCCGTCACACATCGTACGTGGATAATCCCTCGTCATACATTTCGTCGATCCAATTGTCTCTGTCGTCATACGCACTGATGTACGAATATAAGGTGTGTACTCCAGAGTGTGTAATGAAAATGAAATGAATAAAAAGAGCGTTAAGGGGCTACGCTCCGCATTGGAGGACGTACTATGCAGAAATTGTCAGCTGGTCCCATCATCTATGGATAAATTACGAAAAAAGAAGAGTGATGTCCTTTAAATATGTCCAATGGCTAAACCTTGCCTTAAGCCTCGTGTATTTGCTGCACCATAAAAATTGTGAGATGTAACATACACTTCTGATCGATTACAGGGTATCACCGACACCCCGACAGCTTAAGAAAATTGCTCGGTAGGGCATTCATAAGTATTCGGTACATTGGGCATTCGGTTTCGGCCTCTGCCGTCTCAGCAGTATATTGTACGGAGCTCGGTGGGAAAAATACAGTACTTATTTTGGGTGATGCCGTACTTAAACATCAAAGGTTCTTTTGGACACCGCAGGACATCGGTCCTCACCGTACGGCGACTCAATGTTGCCTTAAACCACATTGCCGCCAGCAATGGGGTACAGTGTATCCGGTGGCGATGAACCTCCCCTACCATCATCATTCAAATGTGTTGTTTAACAAACACTGCACCAATTTAGCAAAATTGTTGTGGGTGGGTGTGTTGCGATTGCAACAAACGTGTACACAAAAAACGTGAAAGTTCCAAACCGCAATTGCAGTAACAACGTCCTATACCCGAAACCGAATTGTGCAGGATATATGAATTGAAATACACACTTCATTTATTTACACCATAATTGCCCCTATTATACGCTAACGGGTGCCACTTGTAAGAGGGCAACGGAAGAGGGCAACGGACGAGAGTGACGAGGAGGAAAATGAGTAAAGAATTTGGAGTTCGGGCTTACGAACAGAGCCTGCAGTCGGCAGGGTTTGAATAGGATTCACTATCGGTGGTGTTATTTGTCTCAAACTCCGTTTAGAAGGGCATCATCACAGCTTCCCGCCCTCAAGATGTAGATTGTCAAGATTTGGCCCGAACAGCTCCATTATGAAGAAGTCAGTCTCAGTCTCACTGCTGGAGAAGGAGACCAAGGTCAATACGAAGCTGTCAGATTTCCAGGAGCCCCTGCTATGACTTTGCATGCTTCGTGAGCCGGGCAGGACGTGTAGAGTTTCTAGTTTCTAGACCACGTCTGCCAGTTTCTAGAGTTCAACAGCTGGCTCAGACTCAGCAGATCCTAATGTTAGCGCCATAGCTAGGAGATGGTAGGCCAAAGTTTGATCTGGCTAAGCCCGAGCTGTCTGATGCTTGGATGGAGTTTTAAGAATATGCCTGTACAGAGAATTCTTGGTGAAATCACGAGGACCGGATTAAGAACCTCGGTTTATTCTTAACGGGCATGGCTAAAAGGTGATATTAACTGTGATGTTAAATGTAGTATCTGAACGTCCCTTGGGAAGATGGAAGAGTTTTCTGGAACCCTCGGTGAAACTTCCTTAAGTGTCGATAAGGAGGCGTACTTGAATATTTTTTACGAGAAACGGAGGCTATTATAACTGGCTGACCAGAAACTGTCACCACATTTCACTATCGCATTAATCATGCACGGCCTCCCGGATATTCAAGAAGAACCAATACGAAACGCACCAAAGGCGACACAAGGAACCCCTGCAGTGCATGAAGGAACTTTGTATCAACGTACCCAATGATCCTTGGAGGCCATTCACTAGATGAACCCATGATACTTTCCGTCAGCTGAGCTTGCGACTTTCGACATGGTGGAAAGACTACGAATGAAATGAAGGAGTCAAAACGCGAATCAAAGGTCCTACCCCATACGAAAGTATGGTGCGTGAAGTCCCGCCATACGAAATATTTGAGAACGGCGTGTCGGTTACATCGGTACGGGTCATTGATGGCCGAATTCAAACAATTCTTGAAAGCAGCGCTTTTATCAGTCACCCTCCGCGACGCTAGTGTTGTGCGTAACAAATCCTAGAAGATGCGTCGAGACGAGAAGAAGCGGTAAAGCAAGAACTGAGATGAGTACCCGAGGCTCCAGTCATTCGGCCGGCCGTGCCCCATTTGCGTCGCCAATCGCGATTGTGGCAAAGCAAGACGAAGCCCGCGTCTGTGCACTGACTACAGATTCATTTACATGCAGACAGATCGTTTACCCTATCTCCAGTGCAAAAATCGATGACGTCATTAATGAAACTGGTGCTTGCTCATTTCCCCTCCCCCCTCTTTTTTTCGGGTATTGAAGGGATCACGTCAGAAGGGTTTTGGCAATGCCGATGATATAATAGGACAACAAATACACAGCACACACACAAGTATACACACACAAGACGACGATTATACCAAGTATAATCCTTTACCATTCGAATGAAAAAAGGAAAAAAAGACACCCCCGTCAGGTTTCAGACGATGTTGAGCTAAGTTTTGAAGCCACACTCGGGAGACTTCTGCAATTGCTACGTTGACGACATCATTCGGTTCTGAAATTGTATTGAATATTCTATTCGAAATCCGTTGATGACCGCATTGATTGCCTTTGAAAACTTCGCAGCTCCCTGGGTAATGCTGACCTACGGATCATTCTTAAGAAATGTCCTTTTTTTCTTTTTACAAAATGCAACAAACCCTGAAAAGAGTCCTAGTAGGAAGGGCACCGAAAGTCCAAAATTGTTCACAACACGGCACATTCCACATCATGGAACAGCCTTTAGGCCTTTAACAAATGCTGTGACAGAGGGTTGTGAGATCTGAGCAGATGACAGAGAATTCCATCCTTCCACTGTTCGAGGAAAGAATGAATATTTAAAGAAGTTACTACACTGGAACGCTTTGTGTGCGCGCTAGTGGATACCCGTGTTAATTTGGGTACGTGTGGAGTGTTGTTGTCCCGATGATGGATTCGAAGTTGACCATTCAGTAATTGAGAAAAGCACTGGAGCGTATGGGGTTTTCTGCACTCTTCAAGCTGTATTAACGCATTCCGTGCTTAGAGGGGGAACTCCGGTGTGACGATGGTACGCCCTGAAAATAAAACGTAACGCTCTCCTTTGAATGGATTCAAGAAGTCGGATATTGTGGTGTAAAGGCCCAAAACAATATCAGTATATTCCAAAATAGGTCGGACTAATGTTCTGAATGCCGTTAACATACCATGTGTCGTACATTCACAAAAATGACGTTTTAGCAGTGCGTCCGTCCTGTTTCGTTCTTAGTGTTTTTAGCTCCGGTTTTAGCGATTTGATGACGTTTTAGAGACCATAATTTCTTGTTAGCCATCTTTGTTAAGTATTGGTTCCGTTTATTCCTCCACAGGTCTGACGTAAGTAAGGCGCCCACGTATTTGCACTCCTTTGAGAGATTCATTGAATTAATATAATAATCAAAGCTGACCGTTTTCCGTTTTCGAGTGACACTGATAACCACACGCTTATTTGTGTTAAGACGTAACTGCCATGTATCACACCAGTCAGCCATCTTCTGCAAATAATTATTAAACCTACATAGCTATAACCATCATTGATATCTCTATACAATACACAGTCATCGGCAATACTCATACCAACGTCATTTATGAAAATTAAAATGAACAACGGACCCAGAACCTGGCCGTGGGGAATACCGGTGTGAACCGGCCGAAGGACGAATCGGTGTTATTCGCATGAACAAATTGTTTCCTTTTAAATTTCATTCTTCAAGAAGGCGTTGTATTTCTCGGTCGCTTCTTCGATGGTCGGGTGAATACTAGAAAATATACATATGTAGCACATATAGCGCACCTGCAAAAACCGACTCATGTGCATTGTCTGCGCGTTTTCTTGAGTTTAGCTGGACATTTTGACGCTTTGAAAATGATTTTGCTAAAAGAGCTAGGCGTCTGACGGCCCTCAAATCTGGTTATCAGGCTTCCAAATACTGCCTCGTCATTTGAATTAAACACCGATGATCCCTACTTTAGAACGGGAGCAACGGCACGACACAGAAACAGGCAAGACGGATGAGAGTAATTGAAGACTGCTCCTATACATTCAGGAAGAGTGAAGAGGAACTATTCCATCACGATGAAGGGATCACTAACTGTCTTGATGGCGCTCAGGTACTTCAGAGCTGACTTTGAGGGCAAGCCGATCAGTCTCTTCACTGGCCAGGCGCTTACATACATTCTCAGCCGATCAGAGCAATAAGGGTAATTAATCCGATGGATTGTAGACTTACTGCACTTTGCGTTTGAGGCTTCACTCAGGCCAGACACTCATTTAACCGACGCCGATTCACTTTCGCGACTGCCCCATGTGTGTTCACCACAAGCAGTTCAGTCAAATTGTCTCAAGTTATAGAAAGGCACCGATGACCTTCGAAAAGTTGGATAAATATTCCTTGTCCTGAGACCCTACTACCGAAAATACTGCACCTATATCACGGCGCTGTCCGTGTCGACTCCACAGATCTAAAGAAAGAGGCGGAGGGAATAGGAAGAACGCAATCATTCCTATAGTGGTCATTGACGAGTGCATAGGATGGTCGCAGCAAAGCCGGGGAATGAAGGCACGAATAACGCCGTAGCATTTATGGGACATGTTCTGTACGTGTTCCGTAAAACAAAGTGTGGTGTTACACAACGCAGTCATCATTCAGAAGTTAGCGCTTCCAATCATGGGATTTGCTGCGAGGGACCACCTTGAGGACCGGCGACTATATCATCCATCTGGCAACGGGCGACGAGAACGGGATACCCGTGATCTCAAGCTGCATGAGGCAATGTATCCTGATTTCACGGGTGGATGGATCTGTTGTCTTCAAGCAGCTGTGAATCACCACAACAGGTCATTCACAGCTGATCTTGGGTGCAGTCCAGAAATGCATGGTGGATCTTTTGGTTGGAATTTAATAGCATGATGGCAGAACGCAGGAAGGGGACACAGAGCAACTTCCTCTAACAATTGGCTCTAGTTTTCACGCAAACAGGAATTCATACATGAGGTCCTTCCTTTACGATTGTACATTGATAGTACGGTCAGTTTCGAAACTCCAGATTTGCTCAGAGTACATTAGAGAAATTAGTCAAGCGAAGTATGGAAGGCCTTTCAATTCCCTCCAGAAACGTGCAGATGCCACAGTTCTCAGATCCCTAAAAAATGTGATCTACGACGGTCTTGAGCCCTTAGACACTACATCAGCCTTTTTCCCGAAACCGGGTATTTGGTGTAGCTGACAACCATTTTGGTGCGGTAAGATCACACATCTATATGCTTACTAAGTGTGTGACCCATTTTAAATGCCGATAACGTGCTTTAGTTTTCTCTTCCTCCGATGAACGCTTTCCCCAGAAAGCAACGAAGCTAAAAGAGTATTCTCCATTTTTCTTGTGCGTGCTCTATGAAACCGATGCCTTGAATTTTACGTGCGAAAAATGCCACTGGGGAAAATTTGTAATGGAAGCTCCGAATATCGTTGCTAAAACTGACTGGAAAATAGTGTCTTGAAGTCGACTGGAACACCGATGACCATACATATTTTCAGGGAGGTGTCCTTCATTTGTCTTACTCATTTTTAGGTACAGCTGTTGACTACATACCGCTATCGTTGTCTTCGTCTTCAACCACCTTCACCCCAATGATCTCTGAAAGGGAATGTTAATTTCCTCTGGTCATGCGTGAAAGACAAAATCGACAAGCGTTAACCGTTCCCTCATCGAGTTTTCTCACGTGAAACTAATTAACGTAACGTTCTCACAGTAACAGTTCTTGGGGATGAAACCCTTCCACTCGATTGTGAATATCGCCCCAACAACGCAGGAGAGAACGGTAACGCACACAGGAACGGTACATTACCAATAACTTAACTTCACATAACTTAAGTTGGTAACGATAACGGAAAATAATATTCCGTACGTCCGTTGCCGCAAACAGAAGCGGAAACAAAATGGTCGGCTGGTGTCGAATTCGGGTAGCTGCTACGTATTGTTATGCGACAACACGAGTGATTTTTTGTTCTTGTTTTATGTGCATGTGCACTCTCTTTTCTTCACTATACAGGGTGGTCCACCAACTGTGATATGAGTTCATAGTAAATGTCGTTGCCAATATTTTTTTTCTGCCAGGAACATTTGTCACATATTGGTACCATTTTTATTTCATTTCATTTGATGGGAATTTAATTTCTTCAAGTGAACTCTGAAATTTCTCAAGTCAACCTAACGTTTTCTTTGTCGAAATTAGTTCCTCGTAGTCATTTTACTGAGTACAGCACCTGTAGCGTCCACATAGATGACGACAACTGGTGATTTAAATTGATCGAAAATCCACGGAAATGAGCCCTTGGCTCCGCGCCTTTTTGTCGCCTCTAGTTCTTTTTCACTCCGTGTTAGCGCCGGGAAGCAACTGTGGCTATGAGCGCCGTACAGGCGTGGACAGCTGGAGAGAGGTCAGCAGGAAGAAGTGGGGGACAGAGGGACGGCTCTAGCTTGAGCGGCGAAGTACGACCAACGAAGGTTACATTGATACATGATGAAGGTTACATGTCATATGGGGCGGTCACACGTTTTCGGGTGGTACGAATGCGATAATTTCTCACAAGCCAGACTTAATTTCTCCATCTTCGGCCATCCCTTAATGCGAGGTTCTTTTGACCAGCTACACATGTAAAAAAGCTTACCGTTTGGTCGTACCATAACGAGGACACAGATGGCCACTACTAAAAGGACCAGGATGAACATGATCACCATCCCAACCATGCGGAAAGACGATCGCTCCATCTCCTCAGTGTTCATAGAACTGCAAAAGAAAGATGAATTACGGTGTTCATGCGGACAAAATAGTTCTGTCTGAAGCATAATCATCTTGGTTCCCCTGTGGTTCACCCGAGAGAACGTGTAGGAAAGAGAGTAACGGTTCACCTGGTTGCCGAAGCTGCAGAACACACGTGTAGCGCTGCAACTGGCAAATGAGGCAAAACAGTTTTGTAGGTACTTGAACAGGATAACCAAATGCTGCTAAGCACTGGGTTACCATTTTGCAGTTTGTCGGCAAGTACTGATGAAGCTTGTGACCGGTATGGTGAAGGCATCGCGATACCTTCCCAAGAAGTGGCATCGCATGGGTGAATAACTGCCAAAAGAACCAAGAAGGTACAGCATCAAGAAATGGTACTCGAAAGAAAAAAAATACCGAGCTGATAAACGCAGCTCATACAAGGAATAGCCATTGTGAAGCAATGCTGGGGGATGTTGCCCCTTAAACGCTGTAAGTCATTTAGCAAAACAAATTAGTAGACGCACCGTTCATGATAGTCTTCAAAACGACGGACGTCGGACGGAGAACAATGAAAATCCTCGCTCTTCTCAAGGCGGTTCTTCTTCGTCGGTTAATGTTGGGCTTCGCTCGTGCAGGGAAACAATTCTCCTGACACCGCATAGCAATAAATAATTTAGTTTGTCGTGTTATCAGAACTATCGATGGGGCGTTGCTGTATTAACGAAATACGTAGTGAGAAACGCCTACTACGAAAGAATTATGCGCTTATATTTCTATTCATAAATGCACGTCGCAGATGGAGGAACTGCTTGCAGTAACAGGACACGCTCAGGGGGGCGACGACCACGACAAGCAGAAACGTTTCTAAGGATCAACTTATGGTCAACCATGGGAAGCAGCCACTGATTCTTTTATTTTGTAGCAAAACCCACTTCATTTTGTAGGAATCCCACACTGGCTGATCTCCCGGAGAATGGACCGTGTCCCTGTCGCGCCAAGCTCCACTGAAGGTGACCTATCTTCCAAGGGGAGGAGCGGGACCATGACATTTCTGAGTGAGTCATGCTGAGTAGAAGGTGACAAGATTACGAAGACAGGATAATGGAAGATGATTACGTCCTTCTGTTAAATGTTCGAAAATCGAAAAATTTACGGATTCAGTTCGGGTTCGCGGATTTTCTTTCGGTCACGTTTCAGTGTTGCGGGGTGAAGAAAGAACGATTTGTATCCGTTTGTTGGGTTTAATAACGGTTCAACAACAAGTCCTATAGGCCAACACACTTTGGTTGCGCTGAAGTCAATGAAGAGAATGCAAGGTTTTCCACTAACAGATGAAGTCATCGTCGTTTTGACATTAAGCATTGATTTATTTAGGATATGCACAGTGAGATGATGACATGGTAAGCACGTTGTTGAACGTAAGCCGAAGAAAGATAATGATAGTAAAATAATGAGTGCATATTTTGGGTGTAGTTCCGTATCAGGACCACTCGTTTTTAAAAATCAGTGAAAGCGTCATGAAGGTAAATATTGCACAGAAGTGAAAGAAGGTCATATGCTGAATCTAAAAATCTAAGAATTATAAGATTCTGTCGAATAGAAGTTTTTTTAGATGCATTTCAAGAAACCCCATCTCATGCACTTCTAGCGCAGGAGAAACACGGGAATCCTAAGCCTAACGCATTCGAAACTTTCCATCTTGCAAAAGGTAGGGCCGTTGAACTGGGTTAAATCACCTCACGTTACTGAGGTTAGTCCAGGTTGGGTTGGACATATTGGGGGATCCCCCAGCCCCCAGGCACGCACTAGGCGGTGCGGGCGTCGAGACTGTGCCTCGGGTTGGATCAGAAGGTCCTCAGTGAAGATGGCGGATCGCCTTTAAGAAACAGGCGATAAAATTTTATTTTTATACGTTTCACGGAATATACACGGTCATTCCTGTTTAGTTTCGTTACTAGTTAGTTCTTGTTTTACGTAAAAGCGTTTGATTCTTGTTTTTATTCTGTTTTCTTTAAAAGAAGTCAGTTTCCTATGTCCATGTTTTATTTATTTATATATATTATTTATTAGTGGAGTACAGCAGTAAAAACAGAGACTGGTGTACTTAAAAATGGAAAAAGGGGGGGGGAATATACTTGACGTTTCGAGCGGACGCTCTTCAAGAGCGTGTGTTTTGTGTACCTGACAGTCCTTTTTATCGTTCTGACACTTATTAGTATAGTACCTACTTTCTGTGGTGCCCAGACGGCCAGAGGACTACAGAAAGCGAATCTTAGCTTGTCTGACCTTCTGGACACAGCGCGGAGTCCAAATGTTATATTTAGATGGCCCTCGCTTATTTATAGTCACCTGCTGATTTTTCTTTGGTACTGAGTTCCCACACTAGAACATTTTGCAGACGAAATGTGTTTATGACGGAATGTTTGTATTTAAGTGACTTAAAGTGATTTATTCAGTTTAAGGAAGGGAGTTGCCTCAGGACAGAAGCCGCCGATATTTCGAACAGAGATTGTTCTTCTTCTGCGCCCAGAAGAAGAACAGTCTCTGTTCGAAATATCGGCGGCTTCTGTCCTGAGGCAACTCCCTTCCTACATCTCTACCGGTTCGCTGGATTTCTACTCATCTACATTCAGTTTAAGTGTATTTACATAGTAAATTATTTAGTAATTTATTTATTATTACGTAGTATTTTATTTATGTAGTTTAGTGTAGATACAGAGATCCAAGAGTGTAGATGCATACTCTAAATAAGGTGGAACTAATGTTTTTATTGATGGATTTGTAAAAGAAAAAATTGAGATGTTAGTCCCGAGCCACTCGGGACTAATGCTTTATATGCTGCTAATTTAACGTGTTTTGTTGTACCATGGCGAAATTTCCTTTTTGGTGTCCGCAGACTTCGAGTGGCTGTCGCGCACATATGGATATCCCATTTCAGAACTTTCCCTTTAAATTTGCCGCCAGGAATGAGAAGGTTTCCAGAAGAAGCACAGACTGTCCGCTGCTTCCGACGTGAGGCCACTTTCTTCAATATGTCGAGTTCGTCGGATTGTTCCCACTGTTCTGTTCAGCTGTGTTGTTCGTAAATGACAAAGGTCTTAAAATAACCAGTGGCCTCCCCTCTTCGGCTAAACAATGCAAACAAATAAATAAAAAAAGCAGAGGACACTGACTGCCTGCACCGTATGCTCGAATCAAAAGTTAGAGAAAGACAGGTGCGTACGACGCACTCCACTAAGCTTTGAACTCCTTCCCAACAAACGTCTTTCGAACAAACGGCGCCAATCAAACGGAGTATAGGAAAAATCGTCCCCGGAGGAATCGTTCCCGGAGAAAATGTCCCCCTGAGAAATCGTCCCCACAAGACACAAGAAGCTTTCAAGAAAAGAAGCTTTCGTCAAATGGCATGATAGCGTAGCGAAGCGTGCGTGCCCATCTGTGGGTAGCCCCCCTCAACCGCATGGTGAACTGTCGAAAACAAGCCTAAACTAACCTAACCTCTGAAAACTAACCTAGGACCTGGTTCTAACCTAGGTTATCACCGGGGACGATTTCTCCGGGGACAATTTTTCCGATCAAACGGCGTCGATCAAACACCGTTCGATCAAACGGCATTCAACCAAACGACATTCGATGAAAGGGGCGGACACCCCGTTTTATAAGAGATAAACTGATGTTCTGATAAACAGAAGATGTGGGTTCGATCCCTACAGCTAGCTAACCTTTTCAGTGACTTTCATCTTTCACCCAGTTTTAGTTTATTTACTTTGCGCCGATGTGCAGGTGAACCCCCTATTGAAAAAACCCATAAGTAATTCATATAGGTCCTGTGTAAAATTATATAGGATGCTACAGGATCCTTATGGGTTATTTAGGAACCTATATAACTCCTGTGCAGGTCATTATGGGATCCTATACGAGTCCATGCAGGAGTCATGTAGGAGCCATAAGGTCCTATATAACTCCTGTGTAGGTCATTATGGGATCCTAAACGAGCCCATGCAGGAGTCATGTAGGACCATGCAGGACCCATAAGTTCCTGCATTGAGGATGTAGGAGTTACACGGGTCCTATATGTAGACCATGCAGGAGTCATACAGGGTCACATACGGCCACATAGGAGTCATCCTTTGTCGACCAATTATAAGTCCCTGAAACCCTGAAACAAGCAAGAACGTGCAGGAACACATATCAGCCCTCCTAAAATCAGTATAAAATTTTTACATGTAAAAATTTTATATTGATTTGATTATATTGATTATATTTGATTATATTGATTGATATTGATTGAGGGCTGATATGTGTTTCATCAGTTATTTTAAGCTGCAGCTTAAAATAACTGACGTGATTCATTTTTGGAACATACATACAAGTCCATTATTGATCGACCAAACATCAAAATGATGCGTGCATTCCATGCACACATTTGGCATATTACAGTACTTGACGTTTTTCAACCGTCCAGTGGTTGTTGAACCCCATCCAGCGATACTGCTTTGTCGCTCGATGGGTTTCCGGGTCTAATATCTCGGCCTGCAGCTGTCATGCTGGGACGCGGTTTTTTGTGACGAATTCCCGTTTTTCCCCCTTCGCCTGCATGCTCGTGGCTTCTGAGAAATCCTGACAGTTGCCGAGATATTTGGAAATTCAAGGCCCCCGCCGGTGCTTCGGACACCTTCAAAGTCCCGTACCTCTCGCCCCGTTTGTCGGATCGAGATCAAAATTTAGGTCCAAACAGGTCTGGAATAGCTCTACGATCGCTCAAATCACACTAGCAGCTGATCTCTAGTGGTTTAGAAGTTGTACGAGAAGACGCGTTAGAAACGCCGTTTTTTTTTTAACTTCGAGGTCCTTTTTCGGAAATAAGCTCGCGTCGGACATGATGTATCTTTGGAGAGCATACTGTTATCGACGCGGTGCACGTGGTAAAATTTACCACACTTTTCCAACTTTAGCGGTTCTCGAGTTACAGGTTTCCGCGTTTACTGGCCCCCCAGTACATGAGACCGACGGCTTTTCCCCCCCCAAAATGTTCCCCTTGATGCGACATGGTCGTGTTTACCTTCGTTGTGACAGCCTTGATGTGCTCTTTCGAACAGCGTTGATCCCGTAGACGCGCGACGTTCCGTTCTCGCGATATCGGCTTAAGAGTATGACGAGGCGACCAGCCTGGCTAGCGCAACTCTGAAACGCTTCCCACTGTTCGGAGTCTCAACTCGCATACCCGACGTCCGATACAGTGGAAATTTTGTGTGCATGTGATCTGTTCTCTGCTCTACAACTTTCCCATTCAAACCACCCGTCCATTTCCAGCGGCTAAGGCGTCATTCTCGAAATTCCTGACACCGACCACCATTTCCTGATTTTGTCCCCGGTTTCAGGTTCCAAGCCCGCGGCGGATGCGAATTTCCTTTTAATGGATAAACGCACTCGACATAGGCAACGCGTAGAAACTTGCGGCACCTTTCTATCCCTCTCCGTTCCCGAGTTAGGACACCGTGGCAACGGCGGCCCTCTTATGCATAGGACCGGGGGCATTTTTCTCGATATCGGGTTTTTGTTAGCGTAGAAAGGCGATTGAGGTCTCTTTTTGACGGGGAAAGCGTCCTCTTTCCGATAGTATTAGTCCCGTCTTCGCGCGACTTTCCGTTCTCTTGCCATAGTGCGAGGAGCGCCTGAACAAGATGCATCTTCCTTCCCTTCCACCGCCGCCACCAGGCGGGGCTCTGGCGCTCTGGCGTCCATTTCGCTTGCAAAGTTCGTTGAGGTCGGACGCGTTTGTTCTCGCATCCGGATTTTCGAGTTTCGTTGTGGCTCTGGGCTCCTCTGGTGTACCGAACTGCTGTGGATGTGTTATTCTGCTCTACAGGTGATGCCTGGACGTGCTTTCTTGTGTGCGTGTTGGAAGATACGTCCAGAAGCTATTAGACTTGGTGAAGTAAAGGTTAGTTGCGTGCCAGTAGTGTCATGTTAAGTGCTTTTTGTTCAGTATCCTTTCCAGCATGTGGGTTCCTGCTACTTTATGCTGTCAGTGTGAATATTACCCTTGTGATTCATATTACCTTATCTCTATCTGTTAGCTCAGTGCCCCTATTGGTCCAACGCTTATCAGGGTGAAGATGTCACATGTGACGCTCCAGTGGCCCTGCTACTTACGACGAATTTGTGAACTTGAGATGCTTTTCACGGATCGATTTTCGTGAACAACACAGATGAGCCAGCACACACGACGTGGGAAAATGAACAGATACGTCACGGAAATCTTGAAAGACATCAAGTAAGTCGCGTCAAAGTACGTTGCAGAGTTCTTCACTGATTTGTGTTTACTGTGAAACAGATGAGGCACACGCCTCACCCATGCAACTCCGTCATCTGCTCCACGGCAGTGCAAGCCTTTACAGCTGTGTCCTTGAATGTAAAAAAATTGTGAATGGTATTAATAAATAAAGGGAAGTAGACGGTATTTTATTGTACTCCTCTCTTATTATTTTGTTCATTGCATGTGTATGCATGTATCGCCACAGCCAAACTTCATACCGTGTCCCCGTACCGGCAGTGTACAGATCATATAGGAGACGCAGGTCCTACATCTCCTATAATACCTATATTGCTCCTATAAAACCTATAACTCCTGTGGTACCTACACCACTTATAGGTCCTATATCCAATAACATCATATGAGGATCTACATATAGGATTTTTCAGTAGGGCCTAAATTTGATCCTTACAACATACATGTATCTTTCGAAACCTAGACAAGATATCAGGAGGCTAAAATTCAGAAAACCGAACTATCAGCCGGCCGGATAGCAAGAAAACCGAATTACCGTAATGTCGAAAAGCAAGGAACGATAGATACGGAAACTGTTATTCCAACTGCGATAAAAAATGAGCAACGGCAATAAGTTAAAATGAAAAATTATGCTAATTAGCTATGCGATGACATTTCCCATTCTCATAATAGCAAGTCGGCTTCTGAAGCCAGGCTAACCTTTCCCATCTTTCTTTGTTTTTCTTTGCAATAAACCTTGTGGGAAACTTCTCTACCTTCTGTCCCTCAAAGGACGGTAGTCCCACTCTCGGGGTCGTCCCCGACCCGTTCACCCTCCCGGAGGAAGTACAGACAACATCGTAAGGAACAAAGCAATGGTTTATTTTACCATTCGATGCACACCGCAGGCTGGCTCGGCTCCGTTCCGTTCCGTGACCCAGCTCCTCCCGGGAAAATGGCCCTCGCTTTCTTCGCTCGTCCTTTTAACGTGGCAATCGCACCACTCCAGCGCCCTCACTTTGGCACGTGTATGGTCCCCTCCGATTGCGAGCGACTATTCTAATACTGATAACTTCTGTTGCTCGAGATAACCCGTGGCGGCTTTGATACAACCTGCTGTGAATCCCGACATTCCCCCACCTCAAAACAGGACGTGCCGTCTGGGCACAAAGTCTGGCCCCAAAATTCAAAAACTGAGCACAAACCGGTGCGAGGTCCAAAAACACTACGGGCACAGCCCGGCACACCATGTACAGTTCTAAACGCTTCAAAGTCCGCTTCAGAAGAGGTCTTCAGGGATGTCAATCAGGATGTCGTCCGCTGCTGGTGCAGGCCCGATGCGCTGGAGTAGCTCTGGTCTGTGGCGCTGGATTACTGCGAGCGCTGCTTCCACATCTGCTTCTCTGATCCTGACGGTTCTTGCAGCATCAGTTGTAAGTTGACACATAACGATGATATCCCTGGGCACCTCTGGAACCAGGGGTGCCGTCCATAGCTGAGGAGTCCCGGCGTCAGTTGCTGGGGGGCCGAGACTGCCGTTGTGGGGCTCTTCGGCGGCGAAGATTGGACATGCCTGCTACGAAAAAAGAAATTACCGTAAAAAGGAAAAGGTGGTCAGGGTGCATCTCCTGGCCAAGGGGGTCTGTCAAGCCCTCCGTCAAGAAACTAGTGAATTTCGTTAAAACGAAAATCACCCCGAATATTCGGATGCCATATTAGATCGAGAGCACTGGATTCTAGTGACCGATGCAAAGGCTGCTACCCACGCGACCTGTAAGGACGCACGATGTAGGGAGCATGATATCATTCGCTTAATTCGACTGCACGTCGGCACTCAAGCAAGACTACCCTCCGTCGAACACGTACAACGCTGTTCTGACGCCTGATCCGGCGTAGGCGGGGGTGGTAATTCGAGTTTAGCTAAGAGGTCGCCTGGTGAAGTGACGGGGTCGAAAATTGGGCAAACGCGTGAGTGGCACTGACGGATAGCCGATGCGACCTTCCGCGGTTCAGTCGCAGAGGAAACAACCCTACTGAACGGCCGAAGTGAAGCCCGAACAAATTCTACATGGCTCTCGTCGCAAAGCTAAGTACGCTTATGCAGCTCCTTTCGGAAACGGCGTTCGTAATCCGGCGGGAGAAATTCGTTCATGAACCGTGCTGGGAGTCATGGAATGACCTGTACCTCAGCTGCAGCCGATGCCCGCAAACAGCCTGTCCGAGCGTGCCGCCAGCGCAGCTGACGCGGCGTCAGGTAGCGGTAGCGCGTGCACTGCGGACGCTAACCTGTGCGGAGTCGTGGATGAGACGCCATCGATAGTTCCAGTTCATCGGACTGTCGCGCAAGCCCTACAGGTGCTACTGCGACGAGCCCAGGCGTCTTTCGGGAGCAGGACCGCGGAACTGCAAGGACCTTAGTCTTCCTCCGTAAGTCGCAGCTGCGTAGCGGCCTACGACTAACCCGGGCAGCAGAGAGCTGGTCACGAAGAGCGGAACCGAAAAGAACAAAAAGTGCATCGACGTATCCTCTGGCGCCATGCCACAACATTTCCAAAACAAACCTACATCCTCCGGATGAACAGGCTCGGGCCCCACGTTTGGCGCATTTTGTGGGAAACTTATCTACCTTCTGTCCCTCACAGGATGGTAGTCTCACTTTCGGGGTCGTCCCCGACCCGTTCACCCTCCCGGAGGAAGTACAGACAACATCGTACGGAACAAAGCAATGGTTTATTTTACCATTCGATGCACACCGCAGGCTGGCTCGGCTCCGTTCCGTGACCCAGCTCCTCCCGGGAAAATGTCCCTCGCTTTCTTCGCTCGCCCTTTTAACGTGGCAATCGCGCCACCCCAGCGCCCTCACTTTGGCACGTGTGTGGTCCTCCTCCGATTGCGATCGACTATTCTAATACTGACAACTTCTGTTGCTCGAGATAACCCGTGGCGGCTTTGATACAACCTGCTGTGAATCCAGACAACCTATATCCCCCCCCCCCCCATTTTCAACAACGGCTTCAACCTCGGTCAGTCCTAAAACCAGTTCCCTATCATCAGCTCTGACTCAAAACCGGACCTAATTGTTCGACCTTTCGATAAGTAGTGTGAGTTAGCCGAGTGAATGACCTGGGACAACTGATGACCGTTCTGGAAAAAAATCATATATGTGATCCTCTGTCAGGGGGCAAGTGTGGTCATTATGCAGTTCCTGAAATAGAACGGTGCAGAAAGTTCCTGGTGAAGCAAAAAAAAAAACAATCATACAGATCTTGTCATAGATATCCTATGTAGGGGTAAATTAACGATGGTCATTAACTGGGTTTAAGTTTATTCTGCAGAGCAAGCGATTCAGACGGTTGCTTGTTCAAATCCTGTTCGGGTCACCAAATGTAGAGAAACATCATCTCCTCTACAATTCATTCAGTGGGTGATGCAAGTCATTCAGTGGTACTCACCTACGATGCAGTTTCTTTTTGTAGTAAACATGTTGTGGATTTTTAGTTGTAGATAGTTCGGCGTTGTGATTTTCGGCCTTGTGATAGGCTTTCGACTAGATACTTCACTCTGTATGCTGAAAACTAAAGGGTCGAGAACTCGGAAGACCGAACTATCGAAAGCCAGAAGCCACCAAGAAATGAAAAAATTATATTCGAAAAGTTACATCTGCTACATAAGGTAGTTCCACAACGCTGTGCTCAGGACAGGTATTGGGAATTAATGTGCTAAATGCTTTTGATGCATTTAAAATAACTATGTATGACCTTGTCCAGCACATGCCGCTTTTTGGCACAATATTTCGTGTACTGGGGCTGATCTTACAGCTGTGGGTAGAGAAAGAGCTTCTTTTAAAAAAGTTATTTTAAAAAGATAATTGCTACGAGGATTCTTTTTCAACGTTTTATTCTTAAATTGTCTATTTCGCAGACACCCTATTAGAATTCCTTATTTTTCGGCCTTTCCGTAATCCAGTCTTCGTCTGTTTGATATTACCCCATTAAAAAAGAAAGAAAGAAACAAAACTGTCTTGGAGAACTGACGGGGAGAGCGAATGATAACGCCACTCGGTCTCACTGTGCCTCACCTCCCCCAACCCTACCGTTCTTTTACATGCATGCTATGCGAGACGAATATTGTGTAAGTCCATTGCAGGCTCTGTAGCAAAGTTTTCCTGGTCTGTGCCGCCTATTCTCCCTATTCTCAAGGCCTTCCCATTATTTTGCAACGACCTACCCAACGTGGATTTCTCCAGACAGGTTTTACGACATCAATTTGGCGCTTCCGCTGCCGGGAAACCCCTTCTGGGATAGGGTGCCAGAACAGTGGAACATCCCGCGGAACGATATGAAGTTCTCTTGTGACCGGCAATGTGACGCTACTGTACGATGGCAAGATGAGGCGGTTCACGTCGCCGTACATACCTTATGTTTTTCACACTTTGTGAATTACTGGAGGCATGGACAGACATGACACTAACACGTAAATATTCAAGAAAGAATTCCACGTAAATGCTACCGATTAGATTTCACAGCTACGGTAAACGAGTTACGAACTTCCAAAAGCGAGAGACGGAACTTATAGATATTGTACAGCTTTCGTAAGGTTTTTAAAAACTCCTGCAAAAAAAAAATGCCAATGCCTCCAATGCGAATTGTTTGAAATTCGAAAATCTATCGAACACGGCTATTTTGGTCCAAATTGGTTCAGTATTAGCTGCAAAAGACCGCATTGTTTCGCCCATAGAGAATACATGGGGCCGCTGGAGGTCGAATCCCCTCTTAAAGGGGTACTGTTGTGATCTTGCAGTGTTCACGGCCAAATCATCCAGCGTACTTCTGTCAAGACGGCAGGCATTCAGTGCTGCTCACAAGCACCTGAAAGAAAAGTGAAAGCTTCACCACAGTGAAAGAAAATATACGAGGGGTGTTCATGTCAAACGGGGACTTTCTGTCTCCTGAGTATACAAATGGCTCGTGCTGCTTCTTTTTCGTCATTTTCACACGCGACAGGCATCCGCGTTCACCACGTGGTGGTCCAAAGTTTTTCCCAAACCGGAAGACACGTGCTGGACAAGATGGCCGACAACGAGGTGAGCGCGCACATCGAACAGCGAAGTGTCATGAAGTTTCTCGTGAATGAGGGCGTAAAGTCATCTGAAATTCACAGAAGACTTCAGGCTCAGTATGGCCACGATACACTTAGCCGCAGCAAAGCGTTTGAGTGGTGCAAACGGTTCCCAGACGGGCGTACATCAGTGCAGGATGATCCCGGCCAGGGCGGCTCAGATCCCAGTGTCAGAGCCCCTGAGAACATCCAACGTGTGGAGCGCCTGATTCTCAAGGACCGACGGATAACGTGTCTCGAACTGGCTCGAAAGACGGACCTTTCTGTGGGAACGTTGAACACTATCATTCATGGACACCTCCAGCCGGGCCTCCTCAAGGCTAGTTCCATCTCAAATCGAACAATCCGGTACACTTGATGTCTCGAATGAACGGGGAAAAATATATGTTGAAGCCATCGGTGCGTTAGGAGAAATAAACGCTTTCCGAATCCTCTGCGCTGCGCGGTTCGGGAAATAGGAGAGGAGGAAAAAACTGCCTCTCATAACGCGACGTCGTCGCGAGCGGGTTTGAGCGTTCGCTACAAGGCCATTTCTTCTCGTATTATAGTAATTTCTTGATCTGGCTTTAGACCACTGGCTTTTAGACAGAACGATTTTACATCTTTGTAAGAGGCATATCTGTTCAGGGTTATTCTAAACAAGCATATTCACTGTACGCATTATGGCACGAGGGACGTAGTGACTTCCAGTATTCTTTGAACCATTTCCTTTCCTATGGCCTCATGACCTCGGACGGGGGAAATTGCACTGAGCAAAATGTTGTAGTGTCATACGCACACACTCAAGGCTAATTCATGGTGCCTTTTGTGAACCTTGCCGAAACAGCCCGACCGGCGCCGCTGTCCAATATGTCATTCGGTTCGACATGCTGCGACCGTGGGAAGGTCCTGATCTCATTTACTCCCTGAAGACACCTTGCGCAAACTTTTGCCTACACACAGAGGACGCTTCACTCACTTCTCGACTACAGAAGTGCATGGAGTGCCCTTATACAGAGTGTGCGATGACATCTGCATTACTGTAGTGTGTCGTCCTGGTATCACACCTACCTGAATGGCCTCTTCGTTGTACAGTGCTGAAAGTGTGGATTTCGCTGACTACCGCCTCATACACAAGAAAAAAGTGCTATAGACAAAGGATTTTCGCTTTGCTTCGGATATCGGCGTAGCTGCCATAAAGACTGTGGTTCCAGCAGATCAAGCCGAAGGCGTAACAGAAGTGGGTCAGCTATGCAGAAGCTGCTTCAAGTACTTCACAGCAAAGGTGGCTGAATCAGAACAAGCAGCAATGTTGCCCACATTTGAAAGAAAATCTGATAAGAACCTGCCATCAAATGTAACATTAAGGAAAGTGGCTTCCACAACGGCCTAAAGCATGACACGAGCACTGTCATCCACCCAGAATGCTCTGCATAACTTACGTTACCTTCTTACCTTCGTCACCTTGTCTTCTTCGCTGTCAAATTCTTGTTATTCTGTGTACTGTAAATATGCTTCGATATGATCACCGTGGACAACTATACCTCTTATAAAGACGCAAAAGTATTCTAAAGCATTCTGTTCTTGACGGGCTCCCAGCACTTGCAATGCATGTGTGTCGTCCCGCAAAAAATGTGAGCACATATGGTTGTTCCACAATCTACATTCAGCGATTACAACACTATTATGAACGCAAGCGCTCAGAGCGGTTTCAAATGATAGCAATTACTTTTTATGTGAAGACAGAAGTTGAAAGTCCCTTTGGAAAATTGGATTTTGCAGCACGCGGGACACGGTGCCACGGCTTGAATGCGCTCTGCGTATAGGACTGGCGAAAAATTCACACTGCGCCTACCGATGAAGTCCGACTTTTGATTTTTCTTCTGTGTGTAGTCTAAGGAACTACCTACAATATATAAAATTTTCGAGGCAAGTTTTTGGTGGGGTTTTTTAGATAAAGGCTTCCGAAATTCGTCATTTTTCGGTGGTATGGTGTTACTGAAAGAGGTATCCCTTAAGTTCCTGACAGAGTAGAGCAACAAATTATACATCATTTGATAGCCACATGAATGACAAATTAAACGGCATAAAGCTCAATCTTATCCGTTTGGTACATCGTCCGCAAAGTTGCAGTGAATATGGTGCTTTTCGGCACTTTGAGTCAACTTTGATATTTTTTTGTAGACAAACAAAAACGGAGACAGCACTGCCAACGCAGGATCCTATTGTGCCCTAAGTGGTCTAAAGCCAGATCAGGAAATTTCTATAATGCGACACGAAATAGCCTGGTAGCGAACGCTCAAACCCGCGCACGACGTCATCCTCTTATGAGAGACAGTTTTTTCCTCCTCTCCTACTTCCCGAACCGCGCAGCGCAGAGAATTCGGAAAGCGTTTATTTCTCCTAACTCACCGATGGCTTCAACATATATTTTTTTCCCGTTCATTCGAGACATCAAGTGTACCGGATTGTTCGATTTCAGATGGAACTAGCCCAAAGGAGTCCTCCTCCTACAGGACAATGCACGCCGGCATACCCTTTACAGGAACTTGGCTGGGAGTTGCTGCCACATCCCCCTTACAGTCCAGACCTCGCCCCCAGCAATTTCCATCTCTTCAGGCCACGGAAGGCGTTCCTGGGGGGCTGCCACTTCAGCTGCGACGACGAGGTCAAGAATCCGGTCCGATCATGGCTGCTACGTGCCGGTAAGGATTTCTACGCTGATGGCATCCACGCCCTCGTGAAACGCTCGGACAAGTGCATTAGTGCAGCAGCTGGAGATTACGTTGAAAAATAAAACTAATTTCTCGCCTGTAAGTTCATTTTACTTTTGCGAAAAATGAGAAGTCCCGGTTTATGTCGCTACAATGCAGCACTGAGACGGGACGAAGGGCTGTTAAAACAATGAGACAAACGTATCTGCAAACTCTCAACTGATAGGAATTTATTTGCGCCGTAAATTATTATTTGCGCAAATAAATTCCTATCAGTTGAGAGTTTGCAGATACGTTTGTCTCCTTGTTTTAACAGCCCTTCGTCCCGTCTCAGTGCTGCATTGTAGCGACATGAACTATCACCAACTCCCCCTCTTCCTCCCTTTGAAGTCCCGGTTTGACTTGAACACCCCTCGTACATACACATTGTCAGACAGCACCTATTGCATCACACATCAAGAAGGCGAAAGCGTCTGTATGCTTCAGAAGGAAGGTTTTATGGCGTGTACAGCACATGCTTTGATGATTTTTCTGCAGTACTTTTCTAATTGTCCCCAGTGCCACCTGGTAAACTGTTTGTAGGCGACGTAACGAAACTTCCTGCATGTAGCATGGGCAGCATATTAGTTTTGATGATATGTAACTTTACTGATAACAGAAACTGAAGGCACACGTTAAGGAACTCACTTGTTCACTTCGCTGTTCCTGATAAGGGCGTGGTGGTCGCTTTCTCTCACGTAGTAGGACACCTGGAGCACCTCAGTGTCCAGGCACAATATTTCAACATAGTGATTTCTTGTAATGCAACCGCTGCGCTGCTTCAGTACCGCCTCGTTCACTTCGAGGCAACAAAGTCATTCCTCTGTCGTTGGCATCTGTACGCATTTGCCAGAAGTACACCTACACGGAAGGAGCAATATCACATTTCGGCTCTGAGGCTCTCAATATTTTCATTACAGATAAAGACGGTTTCCCACGCGGCCAGGTAACGGCGATGACGGCAATTAATCTCCGTCGACGATACTGCGGACGGCATCGTGTCGTGCTGTCTCTCAGGTGTGCCCTCGTAAGTACAAAAGTTTTGCCGGCGTGACTGCGGGACTATCCAAAGCTCGAGGGGATTCAGGTTTGGGAAATTCGATATCGCATGGCGTGTGCCCCAAAACAATTAGGCCATTTCAGTTTCGCCACAGACCAGGACGAGGATGAGAAAGGCAAGACTAGCCATAGCCGACACGAAACTACCCAGTGTTGTTGCTTACCGAGTACAGATCGAGCCTTGCGTTTGAATGCAATCTTTGAAATTTGATTACTCAAAGAAAAAAGGGACTCCGGAAGAAATATTTCGTGACTGAGAAGTACTGTTCCTAGGCTTTCAGAAAATCAAAGGAACATAGGCCTTGCAAGGCAGAGCAGCAAAGCAAACACTTGCAATTCACTTTACAGTTCCTTGAAATACATCATTCTCTACCATGGTTTGGTAGAGTGCTATGCGGTGAAGCTCTGCTTTTAGAGTGCGTGACCTTGCTCGTGACACTTGCTGTGAGAGCTCTGGTGACACATGCTTCAAAAAGCAAAAAGCAACAAAAGCGTCTGAAAGTGACACTTAAGCAAAGCATCACATTTTTTTGCAAAAAAGTGATCGCGCAACGCGTCACAGAAGTGTCACCATTGTTTGAGAGTAGCTTGTGTGAGTCAAGACTATCGTAAACAGTATCTAAAAGTGTATCTACTGAGTTCTCTTATCAATAGATTACAGAAAACGCGCTATATAGCTTTCGGGAGACAGTGGAATACACAAAGTGGGTCTTCAAAAATCAGGACAGTGTAGTTTGATCCTCGTATGATCGGTTTTTACAGATTAATTGGAGACTTTACAACCACAGCTTTCCTATGTATACTAAGGCTCAGTGCAAGCATACGGAACACAATGCTACATTTAGTAATGTTACATGCACAAGACAACCTATATAAAATGCTCATTAGAACTCGCATTAGAGCAGATCACGAGGCTTTAAAAACATAGCGTAATATTCTATGTAAAGTACTGAAGCAAACGAATGTACCGTTGTAGATCAAAAGCTGACGAGAGGAAGCATGCGCAAAACGTTTACTAATCTCGACGGTAAAGGTAACAGGAATGCCTGATGAAGCTCGAGTAACACGATCACAAGCCCGCACGCACGCTGATCTTAATCTTCTTCAACACTCGACCCACGCCCACTGCATCACCTGTCAGACTTCTAGAAGATGCAGCAGCTGAACAGGTCAGCGGATGCAAAGCCCGGTAGCTGCCTTGAAAGAACATGAATGTGCGCGTCCATCACGGCCTCTATGGACTTCTTGTACCCAGGCTAATTTCCTTCTGTATTGGAATAACGTCTTTAGGTTACCCCAGAAATCGTGAAATTACCTCAGTACATCTTGGAGTGGCCGAGGTTTCCTGAGAACTGTCTGTGGTCCTTATGAGACTGTACCTCAGGACTTTACACGTGGCTGTGGTTCTTCTCAGGTTACGTAAAAAAATTCTGAGGATCAAGAGTGGATCTCAAACCTTGGTGCACGTTACAGTGTCGGGAATTTCTGTAGGAGTTTCTCAGGTACCCTTTTTGTTGGAGAGGTTCGCAAAGTTTTTTAGAGAGAAATTTTGTTTGTTTGGTGACTTTTAATTTAATTTTCCTAACTTCATTCAGTTGGCAGCGCTAATTAAGCCTACACCAAACGTAACGAAGAAGCGCGAAATTATATGAGTTTAATCCACATGAACCATCCAGAAGGCATAAATTCAATTACATTCGGTTATAAATTAAAGCTGTGCTAGCACAAAGCGCGCACAATTTGTACACAAATACGAACGTTACACAAAAATCACAATCAAAGAATTGCCGAAGAGCAAGCGAGTTGGAGATGGAACTGGAGGCTAGGATAGGATTGGAGGCTAGGGTACTAAGAAAACAGACGTACATTATCTGCGTGCGTCTGCATTCGTAGTCCTAGTCAAGGACGTTCTAATAACATGCAAAAAGAAATCACATTACATGTGTGAAAAATACATTACAGATTTTTGCATAATCAGCCATATGAAAACCCAATAAGCGTAATATATGACGAACGGTAGATTCACACGTGAATCATTTCTATTAGAAGCTAGAATTACAATTTTTCTAGAGGCTAGAGTAGTAACTTACTCAAAAAGTAGCTGCACTACATTTAAGAGACCAGAGTAGCGGTAAGGAAAATTATTAACGGTTAATTACTATGCGCTCCTAACGCGTGGTACTAGCTCCATTTCAGAATGCCTGTCTCTCGACCTCCCTCTGTTTCTTTGAAGAATAAACTCGTCTTGGGCAAACAAAGTGGTATCCTAAGTGCTACAGCGGCGTCTCGGTAACTCTTGGAATGGCAGGTAGAACGCACCGCGTAGAAGCATATTGTACACTCTTAGAAAAAAAGGTCGAAAGGGCTACTACATGTAGCGTAGTAACGGCTGTCGCATAATTCTACATTTGTAGTAACCATGTGTAGTAATGAGCTGGGTAGCAAACATTACTATGTATGCAGTTACTACCCTTGGCAACCAAGCAGTAGTAAAATTTAGAGCCACGCCAGACCAGTCTTGCGTGGTGTACAACCCAAGCAGCACAATGTACTGAAAGTCGAGTGCAATGGGGGTGGACGGGATGTGTCTTATCAATGTTCCTTAGTTTCACAGGTCTGTTCAAGGCCTTTCACCTACCCGTCCACCCCTATTGCACTCGACTTTCAGTACATTGTGCTGCTTGGGAAGCTACAATGTCTAGGTTGTGACACGTGCTATATTGGCGAGACAGGCCGGAAAAGAAGGACCCGCATAAAAGAACACAAGAGCGACGTCCGGAACGCAACACATGCCACACGGCTCAAGACCGAACTCAGCGAGCATTCTTGGAACACGGGGCATTGTTTCGACTACGATAACGTGGTGACCTTGGCATGCGAGCAAAGACTAGGACCGAGAAAGCTCCTGGAATCGTGGCACGTACGCGCTGATCCCTTGCATTGTAACAAAAACCGTGGCCCCCTTCCCGAACAATACTGTCATCTCCTTAAGTAGCGACTGGTTGTCGGCTCTCCCGCTCAGTCTTGCACTGATGATGCCCGTCGTATGACAGGCGAAACGTCTGCTTAAAGTTTGTTTGTTGTTATGTTAAGTCGGAGCCCTCTCTTTCTTTCGTTATGTCATCGTTAGCTTAATCATTTGGCTTTTGGAGTATTTTCGCACCGATATTTCATGTATTGCCTACCAGACATTCTTGCAGGCGCTTCGCACTTTGCCAGTGATGCATGCAGTCAGTACTTGCACACTTACATTTTTTTGAATCGCAACTGAGAGCTGAAACGCTGTCATCTATGTCGGAGAGTGTCTCCCGAGCACACCTGCTAGAACTTGCGAGATGTATGCACGTGTCCCCCAATACTGCTCCAAACGTTGAGCAGCTTCTCATCTGCTTTCACAGCTGTGATCTTTGTAAGCTTTTGATGCACCTGCGAATAAGTAAAATACCAAATAAACTTTGTAATGATCATGGGTGGCTTACATAAGGTGGGTGACCTGCTAATCACTGAGGAAAAGGTTGACAGGCTATGAGTATAGACTCTAGAGTTTTAGTGTCTAGCCCTAATTTCCCCCACATGTGCATCTCAAATCTAGGTTCAAAAAGATAACAGCTGTTTCGGGTTAGCTTTTGAAGTTGCCCCATTTTTGGTAAATGCACTTACCTGTTGAAAAAAATCATAGAACCCTCTATGTGTAAAAAAATGAGCAACATGAGAAAAGCAATGAGCAGTATGAACAACGCTATGGGCAGTATAAGCAGCGTTATGGTCAGTATCAGCAATGTTATGAGCCGCATGGCAGCGCCATCGACGCGCTATGTGCGCACATATATAAGCAATACGAGAAAAGCGATGAGCAGTATGAGCGACGCTATGGGCAGTATACGCGACGCTATGGGCAGTATAAGCAACGTTATGCGCAGTATGAGCTTAATTTTGAGCAGTATGAGCAAGGTATGAGAGCGGACCGTTTAGTTAACCAGTTATTCACCTAGGAGTGCTGGCGCCACAGCGTCTGGTGATGGCCTTTCAAGAGACGCTCGTCACTGTCGGCGGGCCGTAACGGCCGTAACTCCATTCCCCTTCGTCCGATTCTGTTCAAATGTAGGTGCATGTTTCCCGTTCCGTGTCCTACAATATTCTATTTTGTTCCTGGATTCTCATCCAAGCCGTTGCGAGTGCCATCTCAGTGCTTCGGTGCTTACTTTCTTAGTCTCGGAGTCGTCTGGACGTATTTCGCTCCGCTCTGCGTATGGGACTCATGTTTTCGTCGCCGGCTCCATGCTGTGACAGTGTCTTTGTGCCGTTTCAGTGATCACTGAAGGTGTTTTGAGTGTGTACCTTGGTGCACCTCTGTGTACCTTGTACCGGAAGCGGTGGGAGGTGTGTGCGCATTACAGGTACGTTTTCCGTTATCGTTCGATATGTCTATCGGGTTAGCTGTCTGCAACTACCATATTGGTGCTTTTTGCGACTCTTTCTGGAAAGCGGTCGCTGATAGCCTTTACATCTGTGTACAGAGTGTTTAAAATAAAGTCGTGCACTAATTGTACCAAAATTTTGTGGCTACGTGCTCCAGAGCGCACCGAAATCGCACGTTAGCATGCTCCAAAAAAGTGTGCATTTGGATGCCTCAAAGTGAAGGAAGTCACAGACACTCTGTGTCACTAACCTGATGCTGTTGTGATCAGCGAACAAGTATATGCACTCAGTTTTGCAAGCACTGCGCAAACATACTCACATGTTTCAGAACAGCGTTCATTGGACGTCCCCAGCATTAGAGGAAGGCTACGTTCAATTTTAATCTGCAAAATGACCTCGTGCGTTATTCTGACTGGCTAAATACAACTTAATGCTTTGAAGGTGTGATCTATGCGTTGGGATGAGAAACAGGCCCTAATGATGTCCATTTCAGCATGAACCCATACGGTTGTATAGGTTGTGGGAACTGGAATACTTCTAGGCGCAGAAATTTAGCGCAGTTCTAATTTTGTTCTTTCTTTTCAACGGATACCTTTGTCAAATATGCAGAAGAAGGTAAGCATCGACATCAAAGGTGCCTGTACAGAAACGGAAAAAACTAATCAAAAAGCATTTGGCAAGCTTTCTGAGGGACCTACGTCGTGCTAGTACCTGGATAAACCGGTGTTTTGTAATCACGTGTTGTCATTTTAGCTTAATCATACATGTTGGTCGTCTGCTCAGACGGTTCACGAGCATTCATGTACATGAATACGCTGTATGAGAATGATTATATGGCTCATGGGCTGTATCAGAGTGCTTATATAGCTCATACATGGTCATAGAAGCTCATATGATTGCTCATACAATAAACACATATATGAGCTCCATGTGATTGCTCATACAGATGGCTCTATGGTTCTTTTCAACAGGGTGACCTTGACAGGAACGCTTCCGTGACAGAAACAGTTTACGGTAGAAAAATAAAAACTACACCGGGGTTTGCCTTCACTATATCAGAGTCTTCACTATATGAGGGTTCACTATAAAGAGGTTCTATGGTACCGCCCTCCTTGTGAAGCCACCTCTCACTATCAAAATATAACGCCCTGCATCTAAAATACAAATGAAAGGAAGCAAAAACCTTGTTTGGGGGGTGGGGAGAGGATGACTTCTCTAAACAGTTCTGAGGTCAGATGAGGGGAACTGCCCGAAGAACCTTTGAGGTGAGGTGAGGGAAATTTTCAGGAAGATTTGATGTGAGGTGAGTAAAATTTTTCAGAACAAATCAGTTGTGGTGAAGACAAAATTTAGCTGCGACACTGAGGCAAGGAGAAACCTCAGTCAATAAAAAAGTGAGGTGAGAACAAAGGTTGTGAGGGCAACTGCCTACCTCTAACGAGGTTAGAGCAACTGGGACTGTATGCCACAGTCATTAGGCGTCTTCACAGGCGAAAAAAAAAGCAGCTTGTACGGCATTTTGAGTATTTACACATACTTATAGGCTCACCATTTCTGGCAGTGACAATGCAGGATACGTTGTCAGCAGGAGAGCAGTTGACGGATGAGCATCCAAGATCCAACGTCGTCTGTGACTGTGCGTCTTGCCCATAGCATTGTTAATATTTTCCACGTTAGGCACCACCCTCTCCATCTCTTTCTTTGCCTGCCGCTGGAGTACCTCGAGATCTCCATCCTTGTATGTGACGTTCTGCAGTGCTGAAGCCTGAAATGAATACCGGCAGTACAGTGAAATAATCACGTGCACCCCCAATAGGCCATGAATTAATCAATGAACGTTTGCGGCGCAGTGCAAACATTACATTCCTATCCATCATCCACACAAGCTACTGAAGTGGTTCCGCGTGAAAAGCTGCATGACATAGTTGGATGTCAGTTCCGACGCAGTAATAAAATATAAAGCCTCTGGCCGCCATAGGTGCCAGCCCAAACTTAAATACAGCATTTTCCACAGATATGTAGAGAAGTAATAGAATGTGAATCACAGTTCGATATGGGGTGCTTTGCTTGTTGTGACTGCGCGGACTGTGCTTTTCGACGATAGTTTTCTCGGGCCTTGGCTACTGCTTCCAATCCAGCCATTTCACGGCGCAGGTACATAAAACGGTACGGAAGCGTGACTTTCCAGGAGTCCTGCGGCTAAAATTCAGACCAAAAAGTTCAGCAAGAAATATAACTGAGAAAAGAGAGTGGGGAAGAACACTAGCTATAATATGTACAAGACAGCGTTTGAAACAATGCTTGCATAACCACTACCCATTGAGTCACGGAGTTGTGGATACTCCAGTGTGAGCGCTCCCGAGGCCTCCACGTATAGTTTACCTGGGTACCTGGACAGTGCCGGATTTGAGAGGGGGGGAGGCAAACGGAGCGCATCCCCCGGGGCCCCCATCACTGAAATTGTCACTGCTTCTTCTACAAACGATGTGGTTTTGGATTCTCCCCAAAACCACATGTGGAGCAAGAACTTTCGTGCACTTGGAGAATACAACCCCAGTTGAAAGATATGCGTACAGCTCACTGCTATAATTCAGTTGTTCATGTTCTTAGCGACCTTAAGGCTAGAGATGCGAAGCCCCGGAAAAAACCCCGAGAAGTCTGAAAAAAAAAACAACAACATTTTTTTCGGTTGTTTTCCTGGTCTCCGGAAAAATTGCCCAAAATTTCCAGGCGACAAAATAAAAAAATGTAAATTGTCGTGCCTTCGATGCGTTGCAACCCGCCAACAGTGCCCTGGGTGCCTCTAATCCGCCAACTACCACCAACTTAGTGCTCCGTCTGGCTGCTCCAAGCGATCGCCGTCGCGTTCACATAATGTCGGAGTTCTGGTAGGAGTGGACGGGTTGTTCCAATTACCTGTCTCTCAGTAGACAGCAGTCTCATGGGATGCTCTGCTCTGCATTTATGCTTAGAGGGTGAACACTACTAAAGTTTCTAGCTCATTCTATGCTGTGGCTTGGCCGCCATAGAAGGCCGGCATTGGCCGGCTAAGCCTCAAGGTGAAGCACATAATGTGTGTTTCAGCCTGAGAGCAGTTGCTATCCATCGTCTACGGATCATGCATAACCAGGGGCATCATGCTGAGGACATGTTCGAAGCTGTATTCGACGCACATGGCATAAACAGGCAGGGTAGTCCTACAACAATGCTGCGTCCATGAGTAAAAGGTACAAAGGCCCTCCGTTGTAGCTGACGGTTTCAGCGAGGCAACAATACTGCCTGGTGCAATTATGACCGCTTCCATTTCAGGCCTGACCAGACAAGTACATACACAAGAGAACCTGTTGCATTCTTTTGATAGATGTCACAATTCTGGAAGTCGCCTTCACCTCACGTTCTGGAGCATCAGGTGAAGCATGCTTCCAGGTTATCCTCAGTGTGAGGTTTCCTGGCTGCATGGTCTGTTTATGATAGCTCTGGCTGGATAAGTTACCTTTAAGGAACGAATGAGTAGGTGTGGTGGTTACATACAGTGACTGCGTAACCACCAAACCTGACCATCCCTTTTTCTTTCAACGTACCTCACTTAGCTAGCGACATGCAGTCAAACCAGAAATTGTACTGAACCAGCTCAAGTAGCCAGCAAGTACATCAAATATAGCACTGAAGATAACGTGCACCGGGTTTCACCTAGTGCTTTAGAGTATGAGGTGAAGGAGACTTCCAGAACGGCGGCGGGCGTACGAAAAGTTGTCCTAAAGCCTTGCCCAGATGGAAGTGATATAGCTGGTAGGCGTTGCAGGTGCTTCATTCACGATTCTTACGATGTCGCCATCTGAAAAAGTCTGTCCTTCCTCTGCGTCAACGAATTCGTTGAAAGTAGTGTTGTGCACCTGTGCCACACGAGTTGGGAAATGCGATTGAATTGATACAGTTGAATGATATTACGAAAGCACAACTGTGCGCTTCCTCCTTGTAAGCTGCGATAACGTGAAAAGCCTTCTCACCTCCAACCTGGTGCGTCCAGCGCGTCTTTGAAAATTGTTGACATAAGTGCAGCCACTATAGGTCGTCCACCTTTCTCCCGCCACCAAAAGACAGCACCTTTCTTTGTCCTTTCCACTCCACAAGGCGGCTGATGGTGGTATCCGATACTTGGCAACCGCTGTCACCCATGACTGTACAGTTAACTGCGTAGGTTGTGTGGGACCTGGTAGTGTTTGCCTGTGTGACTATGTGTGCCTTCACATAGAGCCTAAGCACTCAAAGCGGGTTAATTATTACATAGCATAAATTAGAAAAATTAAATCGGACGGTAGGTTGCGCCCCGTAACAGCTAAAAAAGTCAAGATGGGAGTACTCCTGTCACGTGATACCTAAGTAATACACAATGATGTTACGACCGGCTACTAATCTCCAATAAACACTACTTTTAGAATCACAAGAATTACTGAGACAATTCTTCAAGATATCGAAGAAGCAGTATACCAAAATACTGTCAGCGCGGTCAGCGGCCTCTGTCTGCTGGCCTCCCAACCATATCGCACGGCGACGGCGTTTATGGCGGCCTTGCGAGGTTTGTGTACGCAAACAAGTTCATTTCATGCCGAAATCGAACAAAGCTTCACCTGACAGCGATATCAGGTATCTACTGTAATGTTCGGGACACTAAGTGTGCTCTTTCGACAAGGGACGTTGTGTACCACAAGATTCCAATGGAAAATGCACGGAAACGAAAGTTGTTGCAAGCGCTTGGCCAAGACATTCGTGAGCCACGCCGTATTTGCTCAACTCATTTCTCTGACGAGTTGTACGAAATGGTAGCAGCGGACGGTCGAAAACTTCTCACACGGACGGCAGTCCCAACACCAGTGTTTCAACATGTGACGTCTGACGATGCGATGACGTCTGACCAGTGCAGACGAGGTATGAATAATACATATATATGGTTCACTTGAAATTCAAATCGATTTTTGTGATGCCTACGCTGTGTAATGTACCAAACGCAATATCCCTCTTCCCCTGGCGAGCCCTGTGCTCTCGCAGGATAATATAAGTGTCAAATTATGTGCTATAGATACTGACCGTATTCTTCATTCATATCAGCCACACAGGCTTCCATCGTGACTAACAAGAATGTGAAACTCGGAAGTAAAAGCGTGTCAATGCATGATTTACTATCAACACCTCTCAACCTTTATCCACTGATGAATTCAACACCTATTGTCTATACACACTCATGCCCACACGTGGGTCAAGCTCTCGTTTTGTTTAACATTTGAACTTCTGCATTCCTTGCAGGTGCATGATATGACAATATCTGCACCAATGGTGGAACCAGCTGTTGAGTCATTGTGGAAACCTGAAGACAACAGTTTTGAATGGCCTGCTGATACATGACGTGAAACAAGCTGCTTGAAACAACTGCTGGTACAAGTTTGCAGATACTAAAAGCTCTTCTACTTTGCAGTGTTGTGCCCTCTACTTCACCAGACCAGAAGAAGTACATCAAATGTGCATCATATCTAGAACTTCCGGTGCATCTCACAAAGTGGCCACAGGTGTTCGCATCACGCTTCTCACCACAAAAGCCGAGTGCCCAAGTGAACACAATTTATCTTGGAAACGTCGGCAAGAAGTGAACAAGATGGCTGTAGGGAACATCCTGCTGTCCTGCACAATCCTTTTCAATGGGAGCAGTGCAGCCGAGGTGTGAATTCATAGCGGCTTATGTATCGACACCTTGTAGTATTTGCTGTTGACCAGGTTCCCTGGTTACTCGAGCTGATTAATATTAAAGTCTAATGATGGTCAATCCAGTTCACTTTGGTGAACTCGTTCGTTCAGTTCAGTTTGGTTCACTGAACCGTTCAAAAGATTCGTTCTTTCGTTCATCTTTCCGTGACGTCATAACATCATGTGATCAAAGTAGTAAGTACTGACCACGTTTATCCGGAAACGCACATCTTCGTCTGGACGCCATTAATTAGCAATTAGAGCTAATTGGGACACCCCACATTACTCAGCACCCTCCAGGGAGCCATCACACTAATTGGGGAATGTCTATCTCGCGTCCAGACCAGTTGTGCGTTTCCGGATAATCGTGGTCATAAAAAATAAAAAAATAGGCAGAAAATAAAATAAAAAGATAGAAATAGAGTGGAGAGAAAGAATTTATTCGAAAATCAACGATGCCGCGGCGAAGAAGCCACTCCGCAACACCCGAGTGACCAGCGCCCGCCATGTTGGTAGTTTGCACCCAGCAGTTGCAGAGATCGACGACAGGTGGCCACTTAGTTGCAAGGCATCACACCAGATGGCACCACCATCATAGCTCTAGACGAGAAAGACCGAGAACCAGATACTAGCGGCAGGTAAAAATGACAGCACTGCTAAACAAGTCTAGGCATGCGAGAGAAAAGGTCTAACCGCTACTGCTAAAACAGCACGGAGAAAACAGTACACATCGGGGAAAAAGGCTTACGGGGACGATCGCTTAGGCCTAACCACAACACTACGCAGCTAACACAAGGCGGGAACAACTGGGCACACACATCGCTAAACATGCGTCAACAGGCTTGCTCACCGCAAAACGAGTCTAAACATGCGAGAAAAGGCTTAACACGAGCGCGGTCAAATCACTCGTTGGTCACCGCTAAACACGGCAAACATACGAGGAAAGGAGCGCGTCAAATCACTCACCTTTTCCCCCGCGGCAACTTCCAGGCAGAAACTGAGCGAGCACGGAGAACACACGTCTGCTCTCTACGAGAGCCAGCCAGAAACTGAGCGAGCGCGCGGAGCGCACGTCCGTCTTCCGCGACCGCCCGAGAGAAACTGAGTGAGGCGACGCGCAGCGGCAGCTATGGATGCGCGCGCGCCCTCTGCGGGTGTTTTCGGTTTCGGCTCTCTGCTGCGCGCACGCGCTCCTAGCCGCGACGGGTGGCTTCTGAGTTTCAGTTTCATTTCTTTGCGCGCGCGTTTATCTCTATAAAGGCAGCGCGCACCGCGCTCGCATCATCACTACGTGAAGATGTTCAGCTACCACTCTTTACAAAATTGTTCCCGCACCCACGCTTCTTGGGAAGAAGTGGAGAAGGAATGTTTCAACGGCGAAAGTCCCCGCAACGAGCTCGTCATCACTGCTTTTCGCTACGTGATAGACATGGTAGGCTTTGGCAATATAGGAGAGATCTCGCCGGGGCCGCTGCAGGAGATGGTGCGTCGGATATACGCCCGTTACAAGAACGTCTGCATAACGGTTCCTGACGGACGCCTGGGACTAATGAGCGAATCTGTGAGCTTGTCCAACGCAGAATTCAACTACATCGCTGCAGACATCGTGGACCTTCTCGCTCGTGCCATCGCTCATATTAAGCACGCCCTGCGGAAGCAGCGACATTTGCAAGCAGTCTACATCGCCAACCTTGTCATTGATTTATTGAAATACCGATTGGTTATTGACATGCAACGCATTAAACAGTCCGAATAACTTTGACGAGACTCTGCGTGTTCTTTCACTGAAACATGTTTATTGAATACAAACAAAAGTGTTGGTCAATAGATACCTGTACCCTCCCTCCCTTGTCTGATCATCTCGTAATGCTGCGTTCGTGACATCTCTCATCCGGGTTTTCCGGTGCTGCACAAAGAGGGAGTACTATCGTAATGCGATACGCGTCAAAACACTAGGAAAGCTTACCGTATTCGCAGCTCCCGTAAGGGAAGGAGTGTTCGGCATCCACGAGATAGCGTTTGTCGTCGTAGGGGACCAAGCTCTTCTTGAGTCTCGAAATGGTGTACATCGTTTGCTTTATACTCTGGATGGTGCACTGCTTCTGAGAGACCGCCTTTTCATTGAACAGAGAATCTCGGTACACTTCGTGCAATAAATGTTTCCTCACCACGTCTTTCTTAACTCCTTTGGCTCTCGTGATCTGTTTGTGTGTCCCAGCCAAGAGAATGCTGTACATTTTCGCTCGGATGGCTACGACTTCCTGAATAACTCCGCCCCCCGTCTCGTCTTTGAAGTACCCCATCTGATTCGCGTGCTCGTCGTTGAAAAGTGGGTGGTCCGGCGGATAGGAAGACAGATCTAACTCACTCTCAATCTTCATCAGCTGCTCTTCCAGGCTTTCACACGTGAGAGAAAAAATTACGCTGTCCGTGTCGCTATAGATCAATTGCACTGGACATGTCAAGCGAGAAAAGAGCGACTCGTAGATGAAGCTGTACATTCGGACTTTGGATATTTCAAGAATGGCAAAGCCCACGTAAAGGGGGTGCATGCATTTGATGCGGCGTTGTTTCATCTCGTACAAGATGCACTTATCACTCAGAATGTGAAAATGCTGACTGTCGACGGAGCTAGCTTTTCGGAGCGCGCTTTCTTTGGCGTAGGCTAGGGCATACTTTTTCATCCATCTCACATTTTGTATCGTCTTACCGAACGTGCTGTTCGACATGGTTTTGTACAGAAGTCGCTCGAATTTCGTGCTCGCGGCATTCCTCAACGCGACGTTTCTCTGCACGAAGGTTCGCAAAAAGTTGTCTTGGCGGAACGAGAGGATGCTGTGAACACGTTTTATTTTCATGCCCAACCTCACGTACAGAGCGAGCAGTGCATAATGAACGACGTAGCGTTCTTTGTCGTAGCACGTCAGCAAGAGTTTCGTTGTGGAAGGGGCGTTCAGCGCCAACGCATCTTTCAGGTGACGTTGGTAGGGGGAGAGTTCGTTCTCGTCCACGCACCTGTGTTCGGGTGCCAGGGGAAAATCCCTAGTGAGCGCGTGCAGCTCTTCGGGATATGACAACTCTACCACGTACACGTAACCCACTTCCGAATCGTGAGGAATGTTGAGAAAATCGATCTCGCTCCACCTCGATGGATCCACCCACTCAAAACCACCTGTCGGGAGATGGAAAGTCATCGCGTACGGGTACAAACTGTTCACGTCGAGGTACTGGATAAAAGTCTTTTCTTGCTGGGGATCGTAATCGTCGCACCCCTCGTGATTAGCCCGACAGTATCTATGGAAGCTCTTACAAATGCCTCCCCTGATTCCCTTCTCGATCGTTTCGTACATCTCGCGATCGCTCATGAGCTCGAGTTTGACTTTGGTGAGCTTCAGGGCGCTGCTCCTCGCGTAACTGGCGAGGGACACTGTGCGTAGGATATCTAACCTATCCGTCTCTAGCGCAATCTTCCTGAAATACAGTACGACGTCGCAGAGCTGACAGGCGTCGAGCGTGACGTAGAGACGCGTGTAACCGCCGAGGTTCTTACATTCGAACAATTCGAAAATCTCGAGGGCGTACTGATAGTCCTCGTCTGTGATCTCTTGGTCGTTCAGGTCGCTTTTGAAAGCTTCCTTTGGCGGTAGTGCGGGCAAATTGTACGCTTCGAAACTGTCGACGAAGGTGTACGGGTAAATGCCCTTCCTGAGGAGGCGTCGGAAACGGTCACCAAACATTTGACGGGTACAATGAAACGCGCTTTCACCACCGCTGGCGAGCAGGGTTTCCACCAGGTTCGACAAGGAGAGGTTGAAAAACTGCGTGGTATCGCGGAAATGGAGATCGCCAATGTTGAACCCTCTTATCTTTTCCGAGCTCGAAGCTAAGATCCACGGCTCGCCGAGATTTAGAACGTGCATGTGGCGGAGAAGGGAGCTCAAATCGTACTGCAGGTTGTGCACGCACACGACGAGTTCTTTAGTATTACGACACGTAAGGTTACACGTATCACACAGCGTCGCGACAAAATTCGAAGAACCGGGCTCTACGAAGCGGGTGTGGTCGTGATGCGATACCTTCCGCGTATGTCGGTTAAATTCGATTCCACAAAATTCGCAGTGTGTAGCGCTCACGTGCCGAAAGTGGTCTTCCATACTCATGACCAACGGCGCGGGACAACTGTTCAACCTATCGATTTGATCACTAAATCGCTTGAGCGAGAGCAAGCATTTCTCTGCCGCGTTGGGTCCCAAATAGCCATCTACGTCCATTATTTTCCCATCACAACTTCTCACTAGCACAATGCTATACGAGCTCATCCTGTGCACACTCGAGGCGTCCTTCACGAGCGCGTCCTTTTCCAAAACGCTCTCCGTGTCCAACACCGCGAAATAGGGATAGGGATGCATGTACTGTATCTTGTTGAAGGAGACACACTCCCCCGCTTTTGGCATTTCGAGAATCACTTCGTTTACGTCTCGACACAGACGTTCGTGTTGCTGCAATGCCTCTCTCGTTCCGTAACTGGACGTGCATTTCTCGCAATAAAAGTAGTCACTTCGTCCCATGAAAGTGCTAAATTTTCGGATCCCATAGAAATGCTCCCTAACCTCGAGCAGGTGGACTTTATCCTTATAGAGCGTGCAGGGAACCCGTCCGGTAGATATCGAACTCGTCTGCTCGTCGAACACGTAGATGTAGACGGAGATTTTGTTTTTTCTCTCCCACAGGGAAATGTCTTCGTAAGTGACTGGGAAGCAGGGCGGCCAGTACGTTACGCGCGTCTCCGGATGGGAAGGATTCATGTACTTGTGGTATCTTACATGCAGGTTTGGTTTGCTCCTCAAAGGATGTAAGAGTGCCAGCACGCTATACTTGAAACACTCGTTTTCGTGATTCGGCAGAAGTTTGACGTTTGTGAGAGTCTTTGTTTTTCTCTTTAGCAGCTCGGGAAGCTCGATCGTGCATCCAATCCGCTTCGGTTTTAAGCGCGTTAGTGTAAGTCGACACATTGGACG
This sequence comes from Ornithodoros turicata, assembly GCF_037126465.1. Taxonomy (NCBI): domain Eukaryota; kingdom Metazoa; phylum Arthropoda; class Arachnida; order Ixodida; family Argasidae; genus Ornithodoros; species Ornithodoros turicata. The sequence continues at coordinate 33,020,261 of NC_088204.1, read as the reverse complement.
TCGTTCGAGGTGAAACCAGACCCTTCTCTCGCATAGTTTTCAACGCGTTGCGAGGACTCTGCGATGGCAGCATTTATCGCGCCTTTGATTTCATGGCGGTTATGAACGACTCTCATGTGAAGGTTCACGTGAAGGAGATGCGAAGTCAACCCGTCAGCTCCGTCCTTAACCATGAGCGCCTTAGGAGCACAGACAAAATTTGAAAGGCATGGGATAAGCTTTGAGGACGCGCGTGATTACTGGAGCTATGCTCGGTAGATAGAGTCGCAAATCGTCGACGTTGTCGTCGTGCGGGGAACAGAGAAGCGTGTACCTAGTAGCTGTTCCGTCAAATGCCTCATCTGTGACAAAAAAAGGAAGGAATCGTCTCTCCGTGACGGAGGGATGATTCTCTACGACGTGTTCTCTCAATTCAACGATTCTACGACCCTGGACAGGCTCAGCTTCGTTTCGAAATTCTGGGCTTGCATCTGGTGATTCATCTCGAACCCTACCAGACAGAGGAATGAAATCTGCATACGACTGATCCCCTTCCCACATGAGCAATTCGTCTGCATTGTCATGTCCATCTAGGGGTTCGTCGTCGTCCGTTTCAGGTATTACGAAAGGCATGGGATAAGCTTCGAGGACGCGCGTGATTACTGGAGCTATGCTCGGTAGATAGAGTCGCAAATCGTCGACGTTGTCGTTGTGCGGGGAACAGAGAAGCGTGTACCTAGTAGCTGTTCCGTCAAATGCCTCATCTGTGACAAAAAAAGGAAGAAATCGTCTCTCCATGACGGAGGGATGATTCTCTACGATGTGTTCTCTCAATTCAACGATTCTACGACCCTGGACAGGCTCAGCTTCGTTTCGAAATTCTGGGCTTGCATCTGGTGATTCATCTCGAACCCTACCAGACAGAGGAATGAAATCTGCATACGACTGATCCCCTTCCCACATGAGCAATTCGTCTGCATTGTCATGTCCATCTAGGGGTTCGTCGTCGTCCGTTTCAGGTATTATGAAAGGCGGACTACTGTCTCTGTCGTCGTCATCTGAAAGGACGACTGGGCTATTACCGAGATTCTCTATTCTAGCTTCGTGCTCTCTTTCTACGGCCACGAGCATGGCATCGATGGGGTCGTACTGACATACGAGACAGCGCGGCACTGCGGTCAAACAAAATCAGTACGAGATTCCCCCTCACGAAACAATGCTCACTTTTCCCTTCAGTTGAGGAACGCTTGAGATTGATGATGATGATGAGAGAGGTTGGGATGAGTTCCTGTGTTCAGTGTCATGCGGTGACAGCGGCTATCGGTTCCTGAAAAACAATGTCATACATAGAATACACTCTCACAGCAGAGAAGGTCAACTTACATTTTGCTCCATGAAACGCCTCGTGTCGTGGATGGATGCCCCTCGTGGGCTTCCTGTCAATCGTCGTAGAACCAGCGCACCTTTTATAGTCGCTACACCGCTCTCCTCCTCCTCGCATTGCGACGGTGTCGTCTGTACTTTGACCACCCCGCCTTCCGTCTTTCGCGCCTTTTTGCGATGTCGCATATGACAATGATAATACCATCGACGTTGAATAAAACATTACACTAATTTCTAGCCAACACTCTGGGACGACTTGTACATGACGACAAGAAGACCCAGAGTGGGATTCGAACCCAGGATCCTTCTGCACTGGGCGCGACACACTAACCACCAATCTAATTCGTACTGCATGACGTTTTTCGTATTGCGGGGTTCGTGTCTACACACGTCACAACATGTTCAAACAAGTCCAAACATGTTCAGTGACGTCACAACATGTTCAAACACGTCCAAACATGTTCAGACACGTTCAATGACGTCATAAAGAGGAAGAGAGAGGAACGAATGTGTCCAGGGGCGACTTCGACGGTTCGCCGCCCGTGTCTAAACACGTCCAAACATGTTCAAACACGTCTTAACATGTTCAAACACGTTCAATGACGTCATAGAGAGTGAGAGGCAAAGCTTTACTATAAATGTCGAAGCGAATGGTCGATCGTCATTCCATCATGATCAGCTTGGTAGATCCTCGTAAGTAATACCCATGACGTCATCATCATCGTCGAAATGTTTGAAGAGTTTCGTTTCCAGTGTATAACACTTTTGCTGCGCGTGAAGTCGGTTTTTTCCCGCCTCACATATTTCGGGAGATTGGTAGCGCCCGCTTCTTCTGCACCAATTGCGGTGGATTGTGGTCCAAAGGTACGCTTCCTCGTTATTTTTAATACGTTCTATAATCATTCACATTTTTTCAGAGCAAAAGCATTGGACGGACCGATTGATTCGCCCGTTTCTCGGCTGTCGGACGGTACCGTTCGACGTACGTTGCGAAGGACTTCGACTATTGAAGGAAGATGGAGAAGATGGACCATCAGTGTCACTCTGTGACTGAAGAAAATTGTACGTGTGTGTGTGTGTGTTTGAGATTTAAAAAAAAAAAAAAACACGCGTTTCTCACACTCCTTTCGTTGCAGATTACGAATGGCTACTGACGGGAGATCTGCCCCTGGTCCTAACCTTCAAGCCTCCTCCAAAGACCTTCTTTTTGCGAATCGGCGATCAACTGACTACCTGTCGCTGCGGTGGACTCTGGTCGAGAAACCCCAGCCATTGGTTAGACTCGAGCCTTCGTCCGTATTTGGGCTGCCTTCCCGGCTACGAAACCAAAGCTGGAGCCTAATTCATGTGTAACGGGAAATTAAAAAAAGGTTGTCTACTCTCATTCCGTCTCAGTCATGATGACGCCCGAGCAGAGGTTTGCCACCTTTGTGCAAACGCGAATGTATCGGGACTTGCTGCGATTACGCGATTATATTCACGGCGATAGCTGCGAGGGAGACTTTCGCTCGATTCTCAAGACGATACCCTTACGCCTGTTCACCGTCAGTGGGAAGATAGCAAAGAAAATGAAGCGTTTCGTAGATTACAAGCTCGAGCTGCTGGAGAAGTATAGACGAGGAGAGACAGTCGACCCGTGTCTCATCAACGCGGGTTTCAACCGACCTATCGTCCGTCGCCACTGGCTTCTCCACACATCCCTCGACGTCACGGTGCAGACCGGCGACGACGGCGAGCGTCGGGTCAGCACGTTGGAAGATCGTCTCGCAAGGGTCTTGTGTATGTCGTGAATAAATAGACTATTTTTTACGAAACGAGTTCGCTCACGAGGAGACGCTTTATTGTTTCGTCATTCTCTTCGAGGTTACAGGAAAACATGGATACACAACTTTTCAAACTGTAGCGTTTCGACATGCGCGTGGCTACGTAGATACAAAAAAGCCCGCAGTAAGGCGAAAAAGGTGATTGAATACACTTGTCGTTATACTCGTCCACTACAGGTAAAGTCCTTCGAAGGTTTGCTTCGATGGGGGGTAGTCCGTAGCTGTCGAAAAACACGTCAGACCCGTCGTAGTTTTTCAGGTAGAGCACCCAGTGCTGCCCGCGTCTTCTTCACTCTTCCGTATTGATGATTAAATAGCTGGGCTTGCGTAAAACGAAGGCTTCGTCGGAAGCGCAAATGCCTCTCAGCATGGAGGAAGCGAGGGGGTTCAGGGACACGAGTTCCAAGATGTCGCTCTCGTACATCTTTTCTTATGGGAAGGTGACCGTACGGTCCTTGTCGACGTACATGAGCTTGGGACACTCGGAAATCAAGAGGACGGTGACCGCGTGTGGAAGGGCTTTAGCGAAGCGTAATTGCAGGCGAACGTTTCCTTTTCGCCACTCGTTCAAATGCGAAGGAGAAGAACACTTGTCCACGTCCAAGTTGAAGTAGAGAAGGAACCCGTTCGTTTTAAATCGCTCGTAGCTATACTTGAAATGTTTCTCTCCCAGTTCTTGCAAGAAGTTAAAGTTGGGAATTTTGACGAGGTCGTTCTGAAAGTCGTACTCGGCTCGCACTTGCTGGCCGTCCACGGAGAGCATCGAATGAGACAGGTCGTAATGACGGAATTTGTAGGGGTTCGATTGGATGTCGCCGAGAAAGTCGGACGTGGCGAGCAGGGCGACGCATAATTTGGAAGGCACCCTTTCGGGGTAAACGTTTTCAAAGTGAGCGTCCAAGCTCCCAGCACTCAAGCTCCGCACCTTGGTTTCCAATCCGCGTAACACGTAGATGGCCGGCGTGGTCTGAAGCCGCCGCTCGTATTCCAAAAATAGGGAAGGTGCCAGCGTCACCTTTTTCAAGTGTAACGTCATTTCTTTAATGTCCACCTCGTAATTGTACGTTTTCTTGTCTTTGGGGACCGATACGAGTTTAAATTCGTCGTTGTTTAATAGGAAAACGACGCGAATTTCGACGGCAGGTACCATCAGGCGCGGCTGTTGAAACAAGTCGGTATTGATCTGACCGACCAGGTTAAAGTATTTTCCACCCTTCGTCGCTTCGTAACGTTGTTTCGGACCGCGAGACGAGACGTCGTAATCGTCCTTTAAATGTTCGTCGTCCTCGACATAAAGTCCAGCCGCGTGCACTGTTTCTTGAGCCACGGGCGTGGAATGAAGCACGACGTCCAAAATACTCCTGTAGGCGTACAACTCGTTGGAACTGACGAGCTTCTTCTTCGCATAAACGGTGACCGTCTTAAACATGCCGCTCAACAGGTGGTTTATTGGGAAAACGACATCTTTCTCGTCCATTTCTTCCCCGTCGTCGCGAACAATGCGCACGGTCAAAGACACAAAACTGCCGTAGAGATCCAAGTGTGCCCTTTGCAAATTTTGAATACAAAACTCGATCACGGAATTATTTACCCCGTTGACCGGATAAAAAAGTTGGTACGAAGTATCTTCCACGCCGTATTGAATGGAAGGGGGTTCGAATATCATCACATCACTCGTTAGACAGATCGGCGTCTGTATTTTTCGTTTCGTTGACGTCACGACGGAGCGCGCGCAGCGGATGTGTGACCTTCATGGCGTACCAAAGATATCTGCAGGTGCGTCGTGTGTCGGCGCCTTTTGTTGTCGTTTGCGGCGTTTCTTCCCATTGTTGTTTCCAGAGCCCTCCATGGAATCCAGCACGACTCTCCCCGTTGCTATGGCAGTCTTTTTTACTGCGCGCGATATTCCTTCGCCATCGGCCAAATTCCGCGCCAAGCGCTTCAACGTTCTTTTGGCGATCGGTTTTATTTGCTGCCAGATGGGAACGATAAACTTGGATATGATGCTCAACACACCGCCCCCTCGTTGGAAAAGGGGTCCCGTGTACACGGGAATTATTTTGGGGGAATTACGGTACATATTTGAAATGCAACGTTAGATTGGTTCTGCCTTTGGACCGCAACGGCAAACGTCTTCCCGTTTCGTCCGCGAGAACGATCGTCACTGAAGGAATTTCGAATTGAGACAGGTTAAAATACTGGATGTTATCTAACGTGTAGGTGACGACGTGCTTGTCTTTCTCGTAATAAAAGGGTAGTATTTTTAGTATCGGTTTTTTCCCGCTCCCCACGTACGTGTGTTCCACGATATCCGTGTAGACGATTATGTTGTGAAACGGGGGTTCCAGGAGTACCTCGACTGAGCTCGTGGCATCCTCCTCCTCCCCCGTAAACACGGTACGCGATTCGAAGCCCAAAAGCACGGCCAGGTACTCGGAAAGTCTTAGGGTGGAGGTGCCCTCGGAAAGCCGAATTTTACATTTCTGTTCGGTTCCGTCGAAGCTGAAGCGCGCGCGTTCGCTTACGCGCTGGTTAATCGCATTTAGAAGTGCTTGCGGTGTCGCATAATAGCCGGGAGGCAGATGTACTTGCAAAGATCGAGGAATTTTCGTCTTGATCGTGAAAGAAAATTTGCGCGCTACGGGGAGAGAGACGCGTAGCGTTTCTTCGTGTCCCTCGACGGGTGTGAGATGTAGCAGCTTGACAAGGGGTTCCGGCACGTGCAACCCTTTCGGTGTTTTCAGAGAGTACACGTTATCCGCGAATTCTAGCGAGGCGTCCAGCTTGTGCGTCTGGAAATACTTGTTGAGTGTGTTCCGTAGGGACGTGGTTTCCGAATTCAGAGTGACGTCGCCGAAAGCGACGGGTGCGGCGTGCTCCAATAAGATGGAGGTGGCTTCGCGTTCGCTCAATTTGGGAGGTTTCACCGCACGACCTGCTTCGCGGGACGCTAGCGAGGCGTCGAGTGCCTGTGCGAGACGAGGGTCCAATTCCACGGCTTTCACGTCCACGGGTAAGACGAAGTCGTATCGCGATTTATTGTACGCGACAGAAACGTTGAATTCCAAAAGGGCTTTTCCCAAATCCCTCTCGAGATCCGAGGTGATACGAAAAGTTCTGCCGGCTTCCACCGTGTCCTCGAAAGAAACCTCGATTTTCGCATCTTGCCTTTCGTACCAGATATTTAAAAAATCGTTACTTATGCTGAGATCCATCAGACTGACTTTATACCGATTCGAGAGCTGAAGCGGACTATCGAAAGCTACTGTGAAGGCGTTGAGTTTATTCGAGGGAAACTTATCCATGCTGGCGTTCGAGAGCAGGTGGACGTAGATGTCTGACATCATTTCCCAATCTTGACCACGTCGCTGCTCGGAACCCAACTGTCGTGTTCTCTGTCGTAACCGAACCAGCGAACCAAGGAGAAGCTCTGACCGTTCAGTTGCTTCTTTCTCAGCACTTTCGTTACTGGCCAAGGCTGATTGGCGTCTCGGGTTACGACGAGTACCTCCTCCGGGTAGAAAGATCCGTCCACTTCCTTACCCCGGTAATCTTCCAGGTGTACGACGGGAGGAGAGGTGTCTCTCAGGCGGGAGATGGTGAAAATCTGAGGCGACCAACTCCCTTCCGAGCTCTTATGAAAACCTTTTCTGTGTAGTAGGACCCTCACTTTATCCCCCAGTTTGAGCTTCTTTTTCACGGAGGGTACGATGGGCTTCCCATTTATCTTATTGAACAGCTCCAATTCGTTTTCGGGCGTGACTTCGGACGGGCTGATGCCCAAAGTCCTGTGTTTGGTGGTGTTGTAGTCGCGCACGATCTTGGGAAGCGCGGAAACGAAGTGGTATTTTCCCGTTACTCTAAAATAACGGAATATTCTGTCGCGTAAAGTGCGTATGACGTGTTCTGCCTGCGATGCTTTGATTACTGGAGAGAAGGTAGAATACATGTGTACATCCTTTCGTGAGAGATACTCCTTGACGGTCTTGTTGTAGAATTCCCCGCCTCTGTCGCAAAAGATGCGTGTAGGTACGTTACCTCCCCGAAAAAGTCTTATCATGGCCCTTTTCATTTCGGCGGGGCGCTTCGTCTTTAGTGGGAGGGTGCGCAGAAAGCGGGAGAGGGAATCGATTGCCACGAGAATGTAGCGGTAGCCACCGTTGAATCTCTTGTATTTTGAAAAATCGGCGAGACCCATTTGCCACACGTCGTTGATCTTGAGCGCGATGATGCGTCTCCTATTAAACTTTCTTCTGACCGGATGGTGGAGCGTGTAGGCATCCAGCTTTCGAGAGAATGGCGAGAGCCTTCTTTTTGCTCAAGTGATGCGCTTTTCTATAGCGTTCCACACACCCCAAACCACCCTCTGGTTTCTCATATCCCTCCATAAGTCGTCCACGCAATGGAGGCCTGCTGCTGCTGCTGCTGTTGAGGCTCGCGAGATTTGGGTAGAGAAATCAGACGCAATAGTTTCGAGACTTTGGGGAACCAGGAAGGTTTCTTTCCCGTCTTACGTTGCAACAAATAATTGACGAGTTCGTAAACGGAGGAGTGTCTGATGGGCTTGCCCGACACGGAGACACAACCCTCGCGATCCCAGGAAAGAACCTTCTTTAATTCCGAGACGACCCTTTCCGCTTCTTCTTCGTCCACCTCTGGAGAGAGGAGCGAATAGTCAAAGTCATTTGTAGCGTCGGACGCCTTATTTTTATTGTCGTAGGGGTCAAATCCGTACTGCTTGAGTATGCGATACAGTGCTTGCAGTATGAGTTTCACTTTGACGTCGTCACTCTCCTTCGAGGAAAGAATGTTTCCGATGGAGGAGGTGGTCACTTCAAATCTCTTGGCCATTGGCGAAAAGGTTCAACACGGCGGAAAGCAGGAGAGGAACCACCGACGAAAGAACGCCCTGTCCTCGCTGCTGAGACAGATAGCGCTTCAAACGTTGCGGATTCTTGTGAATCTTTTTGTAGGCGAGCCATCGTAAAAAGCGTTTGTGCTTCTTCAAACGCGCGAACGTATCTGGAGCTAGAGCCACCTTTCCGTTCAATACATTGAGGCAAATTTCGGAGAGGTGTTTCATGTCGGACGAGGACGAACGTCTGAAGACGTGGAGTGTACTTTGAGTAAAGTGAGGTGAGGGTGGAGATTCATTTCGGAGCGTAGATATATTGACGTTCTCCCGGAAAGATATTGCTACGCAACCTGTGATCCTCGTGCGTATAGTTGTGAAGATCCACGAGTAAATATGCGTGGGGCGACGACATCGCTTGTTTATATGCGTCCAGAAAATACTCCAATCTTTTTCTGCCAAATAGCTGTTGGCCGAAATGTTCCATCTGGTGCACGCTGCGCACGGTGCGCCACAGGACGACGTAACTGGCGTTGTAGGATATTGTTCTAAAGTGGCTACTGTCGAAAAAGATGTTTTGAACGAGTAAGAAGATCGAGGCGTTGGCGTGGTGAGAACCCTGAATGAAAAGATCGGTCACCTCCTTCAAGGAACCGGCGTCGGTCATGTGATCGTCGACGACGATCAGCGTAGCGCGCTATGTGTCCCACTCTCGCGGTAGCTCCTTGGTAAATTTTACGGAGTCCCCGAATTCGTCCTGGATGCTCGGCGAAGCATATTTCTGCACATAGAATATTTGTGACGGAGGCTTGTCTACCACGTCGTTCAGGTTCCTCAACACGTTAGCAAGGAAAGTAGATTTGCCGCACATGGAGGGGCCGCTTAAGATACAGCGAAAGGGATGACGGAAACGAAAAGGTTCGGGGGAAGACATGTTACGTGCGTACACGTTGCACGAAGAAAAAGAAGAGACTGAGACTCGAAGAGAAATGCATCGCTTTTATTTACACATCCTCGTCGTCGTCCTCTACATCGCAACTGCGTTCGCAATACAGATTGTCCAGGCTAAAGTTGGACTTCTTTTTCGCCAGTCTGTCCGCCGCTAAGATGCGGTCGAGCGTCTTCATCTTGTCCTGACACATTTCTTGACGTGCTTGCAACCATTCCAGACGGTGGACTTGAAAGGCTTCCTCCACGATGCCGCGTATAAATTCGCGAAGTTCTTCGTTTTTTGTCTTTTCCTTGCGACGCCGAGAAACGCAGGAGAATAAACCACACATGGCGTTTTCCACGTATCGGTCAGAATGATGACACGAGCGCGGTGCGCGCTGCCTTTATAGAGATAAACGCGCGCGCAAAGAAACGAAACTGAAACTCAGAAGCCACCCGTCGCGGCTAGGAGCGCGCGCGCGCAGCAGAGAGCCGAAACCGAAAACACCCGCGGCCAGCGCAGAGGGCGCTAGGAGCGCGTGCGCGCGCATGCGCGGACGGGTGGAGCAGAGGGCGCGCGCGCATCCATAGCTGCCGCTGCGCGTCGCCTCGCTCAGTTTCTCTCGGGTAGTCGCGGAAGACGGACGTGCGCTCCGCGCGCTCGCTCAGTTTCTGGCTGGCTCTCGTAGAGAGCAGACGTGTGTTCTCCGCGCTCGCTCAGTTTCTGCCTGGAAGTTGCCGCAGGGGAAAAGGTGAGTGATTTGACGCGCTCCTTTTCTCGTATGTTTGCCGTGTTTAGCGGTGACCAACGAGTGATTTGACCGTGCTCGTGTTAAGCCTTTTCTCGCATGTTTAGACTTGTTTTGCGGTGTCCAAGCCTGTTGACGCATGTTTAGCGATGTGTGTGCCCAGTGGTTCCCTCCTTGTGTTAGCTGCGTAGTGTTGGGGTTAGGCCTAAGCGATCGCCCCCGTAAGCCTCTTTCCTCGTATGTTTGCCGTGTTTAGCGGTGACCAACGAGTGATTTGACCGCGCTCGTATTAAGCCTTTTCTCGCATGTTTAGACTTGTTTTGCGGTGAGCAAGCCTGTTGACGCATGTTTAGCGATGTGTGTGCCCAGTGGTTCCCGCCTTGTGTTAGCTGCGTAGTGTTGTGGTTAGGCCTAAGCGATCGTCCCCGTAAGCCTTTTTCCCCGATGTGTACTGTTTTCTCCGTGCTGTTTTAGCAGTAGCGGTTAGACCTTTTCTCTCGCATGCCTAGACTTGTTTAGCAGTGCTGTCATTTTTACCTGCCGCTAGTATCTGGTTCTCTGTCTTTCTCGTCTAGAGCTATGATGGTGGCGCCATCTGGTGTGATGCCTTGCAACTAAGTGGCCACCTGTCGTCGATCTCTGCAACTGCTGGGTGCAAACTACCAACATGGCGGGCGCTGGTCACTCGGGTGTTGCGGAGCGGCTGCTTCGCCGCGGCATCGTTGATTTTCGAATAAATTGTTTCTCTCCACTCTATTTCTATCTTTTTATTTTATTTTCTGCCTATTTTTTTATTTTTTATGACCACGATTATCCGGAAACGCACAACTGGTCTGGACGCGAGATAGACATTCCCCAATTAGTGTGATGGCTCCCTGGAGGGTGCTGATTAATGTGTGGGGTCCCAATTAGCTCTAATTGCTAATTAATGGCGTCCAGACGAAGATGTGCGTTTCCGGATAAACGTGGTCGGTACTTACTACTGATCAACGGTGAACCGGCATCTACTTATCTGCAGGGTTGTAGACAGTAACTGAGTCAGAGTTCTGTTTTGTGGGCGAGTGTGTTCCATGAGTTGTTCGTACAACACATTACCGCGTTAAATCTGACAGTCACCTGCCGGCCATATTGGTCATATGTTGCGATAAGCGAAAGCATGTTTATGGGACCGTCTCTCGCTGTCATGAAGAAAATAATCAAATCATTCTGCCGCACTGTAATTCTCTCGTAGTTTACTTTTTCTCCACATTCGGCTTGCTTCCGCCTCTCGGCAGGGCTTTCTTTGGTCACGCAAATTCACTTTCATAGTTACTTTTTGGTCCCCTTCATAGTAGGTCCGTTCTTTTCGCCTGCACCCCGGCCCTGAACTAGTTCAAGCAGTGCAACCCTCTCACATTCTTTTCGCCATGGACCTCGCATGTATTTAAGAACTGGACCGGTGCAGCACTTTTCTTTCGAAAAGGATGGACTTAGTCTACGGGAAACAGCGAGAGTCACTGCGACCTGTTAGTAAGAATCGAAAGCCACCCACGATCGAGCTTACTGCCCGCTCAAGGTAGTGTTTCTGCCGTTCCCGGCGGTCGAATGAATGAACACTCAACTATTCCGGTGCGGGCGCCATCTGTCGGCATTCCTCCGAAGCTTGAATATTGACAGGCCACACTGAGAGCTTACCGGTTTGTGATTCGCCAAGTCCCACGATCTGGGATGAATCGGAGAGCACTGAAGGCCAGTCGCAAAGCCGGGGATCGAAGAACGATGAGAACTCAACTGAATCGAAGAAATAGGAGAACGAGGAGAACCGTTCACTCGCGACCTGAACTGAAGAGCAACGGAATCGTTTGCTCTCAAACGGCGCACTGGTTCATGGGTTCTTCGGTTCTCCGCGACTAGCTGCGTGCAATTGCGTTGTTCTTGCTGGTCTCGTTTGGAATCTTAGCGTTGGTTCACTACGGCGCGTCGATATCGAGCTTTGTGGCGAACGTCGTATGGGTGGAAGTATTCAGAATCAAAAATGTATTTTAAGATTGTTTGTTAATGATCGGCTCGCTCTACGTATTGCTGGTGGTGAACTGCACTCGACAATTCCAAGTTATTTGTCAGGTATACCGGAAAAGGCCCTTTCTGGCTAGTATGTGAGATGGCGGACATGTCTTTCATGTACGTATTTAGTAATGATCAGTACTTAGAAATCTTAAACCAGTCCCCTGGTGCCTGCCTACTTCGAATTTGACGCCTCAGTGGCTAAGGTAGACGCTCCGCATAGAAAACAAGTAATGATCATGGTCACATGACCCACTGACGTCAATGATTCGCGAACGAATCTCTCGAACGAGTCCCTAATGTTCACTGATTTGAACGAACACATCAGATATTCGGGCCACGCGCGCTGAGCTTCGCCTGGCTAACTACTGCGCATGCGTTCGACACTGCTTTACAGCGACGAACATAGATGGCGACACGCGCACCATCGACTGGAGGAGAGTGAAGAAACTAGAAACTGTGAAGGCGAACGCAGCGAAACCTGACAAAACGGGGACGTCTGAGTCAACTGGTGAACGAGTACGATCGACGATAGTGAATGAGTTCATTCAGTTTGTGCCCGGGATTCGTTCATTCCGAACTCTTCGTTCGCGAACGACACATCACTATTAAAGTCACCTCAACAGACCTCACCTACAACACCTACCAGAAAGGTTGCAGGCTCCCTTTACAGACACAGGTAGGATTATCAGAACTCACGGCCATGAGAGATTGAAACATCCAAATAATCTTACTGACACACAAGCTTTCGAATAGTGTCTGTCCTTCATTATGCATGATATAGACACACATGGTACAGATAATTATACTGATGTACATTAGAGAAAGGGAACAAAGAATGTAGTGAGGAGGATATCCAAATTCTTGTTAGAAAGTATTGAGGGCACAAAAAGATAATACAAGACAAGGCACACAGGCTTTGCGTAGTTGAATTTTCTGTTACAATAATTATATCTGCATCAATGACATAAAAGGTACATGTAGTAAAGGGTAGAAAGAACAAGCTTGTACAATTGCAATATGCAAATGCCATGCTCGGGAATTCTTAGTGGCCATGTAGTCCACAAGAGGATCTTGTAACAGAGGGTTAAGAAAAAGCTTGAAGCTGCGGTCAAGTGCCGTGCATGTGCTGAGCTAAACCCGTGGATGCAGCGTACTTGTAACCACCTTTACAGGTGTAGTTCCAATTCTGAGGGGAATGCAGTGCTTCTGCTTAGCATGTGGAGAAGTATGAGCTTAAGTATACAAATCAGCTGTCATTCAGGAAACAAGCTTCGACATAAGCTAGGTTTGACCTGGCACGCTTTCTACATCCATGACAGCCATGAGGGACCATGTTTCGATATAAAGAACATAGGGAAGACACTTAGCCATGACCATATCTTATCTTCGTAGAGGATGCCGATCACCTCCTGAGTGAAACACCAACAACTTGCAAAGATGTGTGCTACAGTGAAATAGTAGCGGCCTGCAAAAGGCCTGGGCCTTTTGCAGGCCGCTACAACTACACGCTACCAATGGTTACAATTGGACTGGTATGAGGGAAAACATGGGAAATTTATAATAAGAAATTCAGAAAGTGTTGCAACGATGGATGTCCACAGAAAATGTCTCAAATTTTTGTCAACGATAGGGCTGCCTCTGAAGAGAAGCCTCTGTTGATGCCATTGGCATGAGCCCCACCTGAGGCCTTCTTATACTGATAAAGTCATGAAGTCGAGATGTTTTATTTATTTATTTATTTTTATTTTTCTGGTGCCCATGAATGGCCAGAGGGCCTCCCTAATGGTGCAGCATACAAACAGTCAATACAAAGAAATGAATTAAAACACCATAATTACATGACATAAAACAAAAACATAAATACTACGACAAAGACAAAACCGTGTAGATGGCGAGGCAACAACTGGCCTAGCTTTGAACACAACATGAAGAAGGCATCGAAGTTGACATACGACGCTAAATAGGTCACCACTGAACAGATCAAAAACCCCGGAATGGGAGTTACATACAATGTGAAGCCTCAAATAAGGCGATTTCTCGTAACTGTTACCACATACATGAAATGTGTTGTGGGTTCTAGTGTTGCAATGTGGAACATAGAAATTGAGCCTTGATACGATCACAGCTGAATCGATATATATCTATATATATATATATATATATATATATATATATAATAGTAAAAAAATAGCCGGAGCCAAGAAGGCCGAAACAGCTGTCCAGTACTGGCATGGCGATGTTTGAGTTACAGACATATATATATATATATATATATATATATATATATATATCGATTATAGGCAAGGCGATAGCCTATGTTCTCTTAGACTGGAACGTGTTTGTGGCAAACACCTGTGCACGGAACAGAAGAAAAAAAAAGCATACATACATTGTGTTACTGGTTGGTGCGAGGTAGCACTTGCAAATTGATATGAACACAGTATGGGGATGTTGTCCTTCATTGTTTGCTTGTAGACTGATATCACTTGTATGCTCATTCATAAACACAGTGATCAATAAAACAACATTACAAGCTTTGATGTCTGTAGAATGTATTTTACTGTGTATTGGCTGTCTGGTTAGTTTAGAAGGTTATATGGCAGACCTCTATTGTTCATGGAAGGGATACTGTTGTGATCAAGCAGTGTTCACGACCAAACCATCCAGTGTATTGCTGTCAACATGAGAGGCCTTCAATGCTGCCTACAAGCACCTGAAAGAAAAGTGAGAGTTTCATCTCAGTTAAAGCGGATAAATACATAGTCAGACAGCACCTACTGCATCACACATCAAAAAGGCAAAAACTTTGTATGCTTCAGAGGGAAAGTTTTCCCTTGTGGCATGTACAGCACACGCTTCGAGGACTTTTCTGCAGCATTTTCTTTCCTTATGGTCCCCAGAGGCACCTGGTAAACTGTTTGTAGGCAACGTACCGAAACGCCCTGCATGTACCATGGACAGCGTAAAATTACGATATGTAACTTTACTAATAGCAAACCGAAGGTACATATGAATGAACTCACTTGTTCTCTTTGCTGTTGCTCTTTGCTGTTGCTCTTAACAGCGTACTCGTCGCTTTCTCTCACGTAGCAGTAGGATACCTGGAGCAACTCAGTCTTGAGCCACAGTATTTCAAAGTACAGGTTTCTTGAAATGCGATCGATGCGGTGCTTCAGTAACGTCTCATTTCGCGGCAACAAAGGCATTCTTCTGCCGTCGGCATCGGCACGCATTTACGGCAAGGACACCTGGAGCGAAAGAGCAATGCCATATTTCCGCTGCGAGGTTCTCAACATTTTCATTACACATAAGAGTGTTTCCCACGGCGGCCAGATGACTGCAATGACGGTAATTAATCCTCCGTCTACGATTCTGCGGATGATGCCGTGTCATGCTGCGTCTACCGCGTGCACTCGTAAGAACAAAAGTTTTGCGGGCGTGACTGTTGGACTATCAGAAGCTCGAGGGCATTCAAGTTTAGAAAAATCAACATCACACGACTTGGACCTCAAAACAACATTACGGCTTCGCCACAGATCGGGAGGCGGATTAGAAAGGCAACACTAGCCGTAGCCGACACGAGCAACCCAGTGTTGTGTCTGAGGGAGTACTGAGCTTTGCGCTCGAATGCAATCTTTGAAATTCGAATTACTCAAAGTAAAAAGGGATTCAAAAAGAAATATTTCGTAACTGAGATGTACTCTTCCTAGGCTTTCATAAAATCATAAGATAAACCCTGGGTTGAAGTTCACTATACAGTTCCTTTAAGCGAACGCGTCATTTCAAGCATGCCGCTGTCCTAGAAAGGAAACGGATGACGGCTCACGATGATGATGTCTGGTGATGACGATCGTCTGCCGCGTATCGTATATCTCGAGGCATCAGGCATTCTTCAGGAAGACAGCTCCAGTAATTTCATTTAAGCGCACGTTGTCAGATTGCAATTGTAATTCATTTATAAACTAACTCCATTACGGCAGATTCTCTACCTGGCAGCGACGTGTGCCGGTCGCTAAGCAGGATTTGCAGTCGACAGCCAAGTGTTGTCGCTTAGCCACTCAGGAAAATGCCGGCTGCTGGATAGCAGCGAGTTGATTGTAGTGTTCGAAAATCCCGTTCCCGAAAATGACGTTCACGCTTCACACCAGGAGGAGCAATGGACGCTACAATTCACAGATGCCCAAAGTGTAGGTTCGCCTGCTCGAGGTTCTCAAGGACTGTGTCGCACCTAGGGCGCACATAGGAATTCAAGAACGTCGTATGTGTGCGGCATTAGGGGGTGTTCCAAGACATACACCCTCTTCCACTCCTACCGAAAACATATTTATCGCTTTCACGAACGTGAGCTAGATCTGGACAGAGAAGATGACCAAGCCAGCGGCGTAGTTCCCGAACTTCTCCTGCAGGATGGAAGCGACTATCCACCTCAGGAAGGTAGGGAAGTCGCTGAGGGGGGCTGAAATTTTAGCGGTCAAGGAACGAACGACAGCGGTACCTCCTTGCACGATTTCGTCACGCACACTCAAAAACAGCTCAGTTTGTTGTTCTTCCGTGTATCAGAGGTCGACAATATACCACATGCGACCACAGAACTTGTTTTTGAAGACTTCAAGATGACCATTCGTGACACACTTCAGCGTTTGGCTGCACAAATATTGTCGCTTTGCGAACGCACCAGTGAGGGAAGCAGTAGAATCGACTCACTGCTCAAATATGATTTTGTGGATGACATGTTCGCCTGCACAGTGAATAAGCATTAAAAGGCAGAAGTTCGCAAAAGAGAACCTTCCTTATGTTCAGCCACAAGAGCATACTTTGGACAGTTCACGTACGTTCCAGTACGTGCCTGTCGTAAAAGTGCTGCAAAATCTGCTCCTCTCCGACAGTTTCCGTGGTAATTTGGAGGACTACAAAGGTGAAAAG
Source organism: Ornithodoros turicata (assembly GCF_037126465.1). Taxonomy (NCBI): domain Eukaryota; kingdom Metazoa; phylum Arthropoda; class Arachnida; order Ixodida; family Argasidae; genus Ornithodoros; species Ornithodoros turicata. The sequence goes on along the minus strand of NC_088204.1, from coordinate 33,003,576 downwards.
AACCTATCGCATCTCTGCAGTTTCCAGGATGGCTCGCTTTTTGACCTAAAGACAACAGACCTGGTAAAACAAGGGTCACAGTTTACGCTGGTTTAGTGCTCTACAGTGACGAACTGGAGATAGCTAATCCGCTCGGCTCTAAGCGTGGGTTATACAAACTTTTTGTTGTTTACGTCAGTGTTGTGAACATATATGCAAGAAACCGGTCACAACTGAGCTCCATTCACGTGGTTATAGTAGCAAAATACACAGCTGTGCAAAAGCATGGTTTGCCGGCAGCCATGGAGCCACTTTTCAAGGACATCAATCTTCTAAGTGAGGTTGGATTCACTGTTAACCACTGAAGCACACACGTTAAAGTTACAGCAGTCCTTCTTGCTTTTTGCAGTGACAATCTGTCCATGAATAAGCTGGGAGGTATCCGCTGCAATTTCAGCAAGGGACGTCCATGTCGCTTTTGTGTAACACCTTCTGAAGATCTGGAAACCAGCCTTTGTGAGACTGACACTGAGGTGCGGACAGAAACTTACACCGACATCACCTCCAAAACGTTTTGGAAGGGGGATCACAACAACACCCTCCTTCGCCTTCACGATAGACACGTGATGAGGGCCGCCACGCGCGTCACTATATGACGCGAGAGGTAGGGACGCTCCTCATTGGACCTGGGATCAGATGATTGAGGTGAGCAACACCGTGCAGGTCGGAGCGTCTGCTACCGCTTTGGAGACGCCATGCGTTCTCTGGCTGCGTGATATCCGAAACGGGGGATCTGAAGGCTCTCAACGACACGACCACGATTTTTTGGGACCGCTGACACCACAGGAAGAACGAGTGGTGCAGCCCGAAATTAACTCTCTGACCGTTTTCACCACATGTCGTCCGCATTTAGACTTACATCACAAATTTATGCAACCATTTTTACAGGAGCTATAACACAGCGTTGCCTCTGTGCTGTGCGAAAAATTATCAAAGTAGTTTGTTTTTGTTGCTGTCATGACAGAGCGACTACAAACCGTGTATCTTGCAACCGCTAGGTTCAACATGATTCAATTTTTATTTGCACTGACTCCATGAACAACCTAGTCTGAATAAAGTTAAAGATCGCTAGAAGCAGGCAAAAGAAAATACGACACCACAAGAGTGCTGCAATGAGACGAAAATATAAGTGCGAAGTAGCCCTTTGCGCGAGTTTGGAAACGGCGTCGGCAGAGGGCGCCGTTAGCGGCGTAGCGCAGGCGCAGGCGCAACGGTCAGTAGTGTTGGGCAGAACGACTCTTTTTAGTGAATCGATTCATTTGATTCAGTTCGTTTTAGTGATTCATTCAAAAGATTCGTTCAGTGATTCAGTGACGTCACGACACCACGTGACGCTATGGCGTCATCAAGTCATGTGACCGATGACCTTACATTTATTATTATAAAGAAAGTGTCAAGAGAAGAGAGACGCGCTTCCGGCAGTCATAGCGTTGCTATGGTTATCTCTGCTTGTTATAATATACTCGCAATCAGCACGGCACTCAAAAGAAATGAAGAAACACGAAATAAGAAATGCGGACCAGCAGAGAACAGTTTAGTTTTGCGTTCTCAAATCCACATTGAGCTTTCATCGACTCAGCTACACTTGCTTTCACGCCCTTGTCATATGTATTGTATCACACAGTAACCAGGAATCTGGACGAGCCACATATGATGCCTAGTAATTTCGAAAATCGACATATGCCTACTAGCGTTCACAGCCTGCACGACCACCCTGCCTTCCAAACATATGCACGAAAATTCAGTCCGCCCACCGGCAAAACGCGCCCTTGAGATCCCGGCAGCTCACAGAAGATAGCACATGTCGATGAACATACCCCAACCTCGAACTTCAGCCTGGGAGTAGCCAACACGAAGCCCTTCACAACGACCACGGCAACGGTCGCGTCCACATTTGAACGGACGCGCCAGGGCTCCTACCTAATTAAGACCGCTCAATGAGATAGTTTACTCTTAGGTGCCGAACGGATCCATCCTCAGTGAAGGATCAGCCAAGGAACACCAAACATCAGCAAACCAATTCAAGCCCCGTCCCCACTCACACGATCAGGAGCGGCCAGACCACTCCGTGGATCACGCCAGGAAGCGCGAACGAAGAGTGCCAGAATAGCCCGAAGAGAACGAATCCCGTCATGAATCAGCAGCGCAGACTGAGAATTATGAGAGAAGACATTTTATTATGCTTTTTATTGTGCTTTTTATTATACTTTATTTTAATTATGACTGACAAGCGAACGGATCGGAAAACTATTCAGTAAGCCCCACGAGCACAGCGCACAACCCAATCACCAAACTGACTTCCATCGCAAATGGATCACTCAATGAATCGGTGAGCCGCACAAGCGCAACCATACAATGTTTCACCCTCGAACTCGAACTGTCCGAAGCGAACGGACTGCTGCATGAACCAGTGATCTAAGACGCACAGCAAACGAGTCAGTTCGACTCGAGGAGAGCAGCGCAGCAGCCAGCCGTGATCCATACGACTCAAACCACTCCAACTGAACCAAAAGGCGCAGACCGATTCAATTGATTCGTTCGTTTGATTCAGTCTCGCTTGCGCGCTGCCGTGTCCTCACATGGATGAAACAAACTCGCCATTGTTGTAACTATCTTCAAGCGGGTGCTTTTGGCAAAACTGCCATCTTGTCCTGGTCGCACGTGATAAAAAACGTCATTTCAAGGTCATGTGACTTTGTTTACGTATGTCGTTTTGCCGCTTACCGACATATTTTCGTCGTCATAACGCCAAGAGATGAACGTATTTTGCCAGCGTAAACTATGCGGTGCTTCTTCCGCAACATGGTAGCCCATTTCTCCTTAGTTTAAGTACATCACATCGGCTCGAGAAGCCTCAACGCGCGGTCGTCATAACATCTTTGAAAGTCATCAACAGTACGAGGCCTTACGTGTAAAACTGCGCGTTTTACTGCGAGATTATCGGATAAAAATAATTACCGTGAACGGAAGACACCCAAAACGTCGCGCAGAAACAACAACCGCATTGTTTACACACGGTTTGGCCGCTGATCACGGGCGCCGCCATCTTCAATGTCACGTGTGCCTTGAGGTTAGCTGTGACGTGCGACCAGCACCCGTCCAGGATGCATTGCGTTCGCCCAGCACGCTTTCCTCGACGGAGCAATACATTGGATGCCACCCCTGTGCTCACCATAGGATACCATACGACCACACCGTGTGCGTGCATGCGCACGTCACTACCCAGACAACAAAACGTCATCCCACAAACGGCCCAGGGATATTCCTCTATGGATATTCAATATCCCCCCCCTGCATTCCAGAAATGTCCCTGGGTAGGCACATGCATGTCCCCGTGGTAGCCCTTTGGGCATTCCCAGGAATATCCCAAGAATGTGTCACGTGGATGTTAACAGCTCTTAGTGTACCTACCGTTATTTGATGTGTCCGCAACACCAGGCAGTGCGCCAAAACTTTACATATATACTATACGGTGCACAAGTTCCAGGCGTTTCGCACAACCATGTGAAATTACGCTGCATTTCTCGATCGCCACGCAGACGTACACACATATGAGGACAAATGATGAGTTTAATAAAAAAAAGCGCCAGCCAAATCCTGAGTCAGTGTGTAGCGCTCTGGCAAATTTTATTTACTCCGTCCAACCTTCAATTACAGTCAGTTTGCATGTCGTAGGTAGGACTGGATGACACTCTCTATCTCGAAAGCGTTTACTTCTCCGAGCCTTCTGTTTCCCCTCACCGCATCTGAGATATGAAAGGAAAAAAAAATAAAGCATGTCTGGACATACGTATACATGTCGGTTGTCTTTTTTATCCGATTTTTAAACACACAGCTGCACAGGTACAGTTTCTTGCAGTTTCTTCACACATGAGATACGCCATCTGCCAAATTACGTCAAATTGAGGCAAACCTAAGGCAAAACTACCCGTGTTGAGTGCAGGGAGAACTGCCTCGAACGATCATATGCTGTGACGCAATAATTCGCGCCCGTATTCGAAACGGCAGTGTGAGACCTGGGTGATAATGTGTTGTGGTGTGTGGGTAACAGCCCAGTGTGGCTCCGTCGCGCCACTGCTAAGGGTACATGTATAAAATTAATTATCATCAAGTGCCTGCCATATCATGCAATTCTCCGTCAGTGATGACAGAGTTCCTTGCAGTCAATACATGCCTTGGTTTGGTGTCATTTCGGCGAAATGTGGAACAGGGTTTAATTTCACATGTGAACATTGCCCAAAATTTAGAAAAATGAGAATACTAATTGAGGATTGCTTCCAATACTGCTATACAGGTCCCTTCCAGAAACTGATGAGGTGTGTTCATAAACGTTTGTCATCCGGGAGTAAATAAAATTGTTTCCGCCCGATTATACAGACCGACTATAAAAACCATGGCTGTGCAGTTTTCGTACCTGTTTCATACAGATTCGATATTATTGTGTAAAAGAGAATGCAACCTACTTTCAATAGTTAGCAAAATCGTGCTATTGCTTAGCTTTCTAACATCCTCACGGAAAGGAGCAGGAAGTTCTTAAAGCGAAAATGGTACCAACAAACAATGACAATACAACAGTAAGAAATATTTCTCACAATGCAATGCCACCACTACTGGCTTCATAGGAGGCCAACAAGAGCCGCCGTAACGAATGAGGCTGCACAGTCGATATAAGAGTATGCTATGTAACTATGAACCATGAAGCATGAACCATGAAGAAAACAGTCTGTGCTTGGGCAATGAAAGGCGACAGTCAGCTCAAACCAAACGTCTCCACAGCCAGCTTGTTAATAGTTGGAAACAAATGCTAACATCTCGTGGTTTGTCTTTTGGTATGAGGCGTTTCTGTGCAACATTTAACCTTTGTTTCTCGTAAGGTTAACCATCCTGCTTGTTGGAATTGACGTCTGTGTGTAATTTTTCTTGATCGTACAAGCACAGGCTGTCACGTTCTTGAATCATGGAACCACTAGCTTGGTTGTATCAATGCTACGCTAGTCGGAGAATTGTACCACTCACTCATGATTACACTGCACATCTTGAAAAGGCAAAACTTGTCTTTCCCCTTGTGGCCTACCCAGCTGTAGTTCTTACCACTCTCTTAGTCATGACGTAGCATAGAATGCGATGAGTTGTTGTCTTTCCCACTCAGGTATTGTAGCTCCCGTGTCTGCATTAAAAAGACCAAAATATTATGTCCCTGGTTCTACACTAGTGTCTAGTGCACCGGTCGCTATAACAAAGGGGCAGATTCACTGGTGAAAGATTGAAGCACTGGCTGAAATGTAGCAGTATGCACTTCTTTCCATTTGAGTCCGAGACCAATGACCGCGGTACCAGTCATGACAGCAGTTTACTTGTGATGCAATTTCGTAACTTATTTTTTAGGTGCCTACACATCAGGAATGGCGTGCTGTTCTATAGTTCGTACACGCTTGAATAAACCCTGCACAAGGACACTAGCACAAGAAGGAGTAGACTTGACTGTGCTGTTGCTGACGAGCGTACTGTATCGCAAGCAAGTAACTTCTACTGAACGCGATGTACGTATGGCGGAAGGAAACTAGTAGGGATATGCTCCTAATAGCCCAATTAAATTCAAAGAATGCATCGCCAACACATTCTCGCACTGCTCCCAGAACTCTGGCTGCACACTGCATTCAGCAATGGGTCGCCAACTGGCTCCGGAAATAGACGAGGGTTAGCAAATGAAGGCTGTTGTTCTGCGTCCCAAGAACGCTATTGGTTCGACATTTAAAGTCCGGAAACATATGCATGCATCACAGCAAGAACAGATAAATAAAAACTTACAAGCTTCTCTTCCTTCTCAGAGGTTAGGGATGCATGAAAGGCCTTGAACTCTACGTGGCTATCAAATGGCTTCTTCATAATGTTTTCTTGAGGTTTCGAAAGCAAGGATGTTCGAGGGTTTCCAAACGTGTGCTGATTAAAGTCAGTCTGCTGCTGCAGCATGAGGCGGATAACGCACAGCTGGCGGATAACTTGACGCTGGGTAGTTTCATTTATAATCGAATGGTGCCCGCCGGTCACATTTTTTATTTCTCTCGAAAAAAAATATATGTTATCCCACCCACAAAGAGATGCAAAAAGTGCCTGACCGCAGGTCTCTGCAATATTTTTTTCTCTGTCCACTGCGCTTCGAAGCAACCGGCGCGATTTCGCGACTTAAATTTTTTTCAACTTTGCGAACTTGTATCTCTTGAACGAGATGTCCCATTTGAATGAATGTTTTGAATGATTTTTTTGCTGAGAGAGTGGATGGTGCACGTTCCACCGTGGGCTATTAAATTTATATGGTCAAGAGAAAAGTATACGAAAAAAATCCCGAAAACGCAACAGAGAACCGTTTTACCGCACCTTTGGAAGGTCATGGCCGCGGCCCTGGATCTCCGACTGTGATGTTCTTTGCATGAGCAGAAAGATCATTCTTTGCTCTTTCGTTTGACGTCAAACACATTGCTTTATCTTCAGCCATTATCCCCTAACAATGCCGTGAACACGGAAGGGTAGGGGAAAATTCTCATTTTCGCGACAGTTGTTACCCAAAAAGGACATCTTGAAATTTTCCAATATTTCATACTAACGTAGCTGAGACATAGCTCTTTCACGATATGCAATAAAATGTTTGCTTATTTTGGTCCCAGAGGGCGCGCAATTTTTTTTTGCACCCCTATTGGGCAGCGCTCGCAGGGGTCAGACAGACGTACAAAGAGTGGACTTCTACCCCACCACCTGATTCTTTTTTTTTTTTTTTTTGCTTTCAGTGAGGGTGCCGTCATGCCGAAGGCTGACTATAGTAATATGCACAGATTACTGTGATGTCCGCAGACAAGCAAAAGTTCGTTGCTTAAAGGGTCTCTGACCAGAACCTGGTCGATGTCTTTGTTTGTATGGATAACGAACCTATATGGTGCCTCCAGGTTACAACTGAAACGTTTCGTTTCTGCGGGGCCGCAAACTATTCCAAAGAAGGAGCCGAAAAGCGGTTTCGATTTTTGCCCTCAACTCGTGCGATCAGCGCAAAACTCTAGCTATTATGCAGTGGTTTTCCCATGTGTATGACGTCAAACGCCCGCGACGTTTATTGGTGGAAAGTCCACACCGGAAGTTCGGGTGATTTCCGCAACTTCCGTATTGCTGGGTGCTTTTTCAATATGGACGCGGAAGCACAGCGGAGTCGAGAAGTCAGCTTTTCAGCTACCTTTCAGCAGCTGAGAGGCACCTGCTACGTACGTGCAGCAGAGTTTGGAGGCCTTGCTTTTGAAATGTTGAGCCGCGAGTCGACTTCAGCATGAAGAGGAAGTTCCAACGACAGACTGTTAGATGAGCTTTCAGCATCCATCACGATGAAGCACATGAACAGTGTGTGTAAATTTCATGTTTGACGGCGCCGTGTAAAGGGGCCGGAGTGGTTCATTGCATAATAATGCCGAAAGAAGTCAAGTGCTTATGTTGCAAGGAGCTGTTCCTAAAGTAGCATATATTTAGAACTTCGAGGGCAGCACGAACCTAGCGCTCATATTCACAAGTAAGCGTACGTGTCTCGTGCACAATCATGCTGGTTGGTTTCAATACGAAATAGTTTTTCTGAACTTTCCGTTATTGTTCGTCACTTATTCAGAAAGACTGCAGCTGAATTAATACTCGGCGTCCTACTAGCTTTAGCTTTTTTCAAAGCTTGCGTGTCTCATACAGGAAATAGATACGTACACTACATACCAACAGTTCGTGAGATGGATGTTGCACAGACTTGAAAAAAAACAAGAGAATTGTTATACCAGTCTGCGCGGTGAACAGGATACGCAAAGCCTTTCCCATAGTAACTATACTACATGCTTTAAATACCCAAGATACTAGGTGGAAGTACCCCCTACAGGGGGTGCCCTTGCAATTTCAGCTGTAGACACATGTCGGTAATGATGCAACTATAATAATGACCCCCCCCCTCCCCCCGCACTTTTTTCAACACTCCTCCATCCTTGGGATTCTGGATAAACCACTGTGCTGACCCCTGACACAAAGCACCATCTCATCAGCCTGCTCCGCCTAGAAAGAATTACATTGGGCTCTCAATTCCACCACACCACAAATCCAACCCTGTTCTGACGCATCCTTTTGTCCACCCATTCTGTCAATATGTCATAAGTGTTGTTCGAACTCTTACTGTCTGATAGCACCCAAATAGTATCGTTTAAGCACCTCAAGTATTTTAATGATCATTATGTGGAAGTAAATCACACTGTTATGCAGGTTACCCTGTGTGTGACCTCGGTTCCTGCTCTCAGTCCTCCAGAAGTGCTCACTACACAAGTTGACTATCGAAAACCTCAATCTTCCATGCATGATGTAAAACCCCAGTTCGCTTGCTTCCTGGCCATTTTTTTATTCTCAATTTTCCTTTTGTGTGCAAAGTGCACACCCAGTTCGAGTAGGATGTAGACCTTGAGGAACCAAGCTTTGTATCTTGGGCTGCTCAAATACTCAAATAGGCATGTTGTAGTCGAAGATGATGTAACATGAAATGTGGTTCATATAGTTTATTGTGGCACTCAGATAATATCTTCATAATATGTCTGCAGAGATTGCTCCAAAATAGCATATGTGATGCAGCGTTATACATTATTGGGCTTCTGGGAAAAATCATGATTCACCTGATACAGACGGCAGCCTTTGTAACGGTGTCTGACACATTTTTAGCAGCCACTGTTTTAAAATATGCATTAAAAATGCTCCAACTATGAAGGTATCACGAAGTTCTTCATTTCATTTGTTTACTTAAAGACCCTTGTGAAGGGACTTACATAAATGCGGGAGGTTTTTTATCCAAAAAAGACAAGTACCAAAATGATGCAAACAAAATTAGTTCACTCACCACAAAGAAATTCATTCGATCTGAAAACGATCATAGCACTTGGAAATAAATGACGATACATTTTGTTCTGATGCTATGTGGGCAGGAACGTCATTCCAGTTTGACACCATCAGCTGGTGCGGAGAGTAGAGGAATTTTTTTGTTTGTGTAGGTGGAGCAAGTACTTTGTGCGAGTCATCAAGTCTTGGAAGTAACTTGTGAGGATATTGACAGTAAGTGGGGTGGGGAGGAGTGTGACTGTGATATAACTTATGAAAGAATGCCAGGCTTGATACCTTTCATCTGGTAATCAAAGGAGTAAGAAAGAGTTTGGCTTTAATGGCTGAGACGCTGGAAAAAGGATGATAATCACGAGCAACAAACCGTGTGGTTCTGTACAAATTCTACTTTGTCGATTAAGAGATGTTGGGATGGGTTCCAGATTGCAGAGGCATATTCCACTTCTTTTGAACATGGCGGTTGATGTTGTGAGACTGGAACACATAGAAAAGGCAAATACATACAAAGCATCAAGTGCCTAAAAAATGAATGATGAAAGAAGGCAGTCACTGGAAAGGTTAGCCAGTAGTAGGACTTGAACCCACATCTTCTGTATTACCGATCCAGGGCCCTTACCAATTGAGCTAAGCTAACATGCCTCTCCAGTGACTTCCAAGGGTGCAGATGTACCCTAGGAATAGGTTTATGGGCAGGAGAACATTAGTCACTGTTATTATACAGGCATAGCTCTCTGTCCAGTATGATCACCGCAGAGCACATTTACAGGAACTCACAGGCACAAAACTTGCATAATAAATATGTAATAACCTCAAACAGCTATTATATATAATAACTGGGACATGGAACTCCAACAGCAGATGGTCTGGCAGTACAACACAGGTAATCTTGCCATCACTATATTTTTCCCACAATGCTGAAAATAAATCGATAGAATTACTGCAGTGAACTGCTCAATTTTTCACCTCAGATATATTTTTAGCACTCTGTCTTTCATGTTTCAAAATATACATGCATCGAACCTGCAGGAGCTTGTGTGTGTAAGTAGAGTCACACATCTCATGTGCAACAGGCAGATCTAAGTTGTATTGAGATATGTCAGTTCCTTACGCGTGCTCACCACCTGTAGATTCCTTTAAAGGGAACAAAAAACTTTTGATTAGTAACAACTTCAACTTATATACAACATTTATAAAAGAAATTGGTCCCGTACCTGACGGACAACTGTCATGACCATTGCCAGATGTCTTCCTCTCCTGTTCCTTCCACTTCCATGAAGTCATCACCCTAACATTGTTAAAAAAGCCATATAAATGCGATAACTGAGATATTACTACTACGAGCATACAGCAAATCACAAACACATAAATAAAATACACAATTGCACCGAGCTGTCCACATTTTCACACACACACACAAAAAAAAATACATAACAGAGTGGACTGTCTCTAATAATACTTCAACAAGTTTGTGTAACTCTGTTTTGAAACTGGACACACGAAGGCCATTTCCAATCAGCTGAAAAAAATTGTTCGGAAGAGGAACAGTTTCTGCTGATTTCTGTAGTTGGTCCGTAGCAGTGGAACCTTGTAAGGTGGTACAGTGATAGATTTCATACCGTAATGGCAAGTGTTTGGGATGGCGCTAAAAGATCCTGAATTTGCAGGGCAATTTTGTGTAAATGTCTGATTTCCAAGTGAACGCTTTGTCTACTGTATTTTGCATGTCTTGAAGGAGCTGAGGGGCTGGATGGATGGATTGTAGTGGCACCCCTGCTGGGCCTCTTTGCAACGAGGGTCCAGCACATTGCACCTGTAGACAACCTGTAGACATGGTTGTCGTATACCAGGCATTTCTTTTTTTGTGCACTGCAATTTTATTGTAGTTGCCCTCTGTGGTGTTTCCCCAGATTAGACAACAATAGTACAGCTTGGGGTAAACTAAGGATTTCAACTGCATTGGTTTAGAATCCAGAACCCTTCTTTACTATGTGCAGTATGTTGCATATTATAAGGAAAACAAATAGAAGAAAACTTGTACCTGATCCCTGCCTTGTATTTCCAACATTTGGTTCCACATCTTGTCCAAGGAAGTCATGAACTACATTGGTGCACACTGCTGTGACAATTATAATGTTACATATAGATGCTGAATACACAGCTTCATTTTACGTACTGTGAATGTTGCTTACTGCATTGGCATGGCTGCATTCAACAACACTCAGAATTGTACAGTAATCTTTTGATTTAGTGCGTAAACTTCAATTTGCTTTAATCCGTATTTTTCTTTGTTGCGTAAATGGTCTCCTAACATCTGCATGCCACAACGTAATTCTCACAAGGAGAGTAATCACTGTATAAATTATACAGAAGACACTAACCTCGTCACGTCCAGATGCAACAGCCTTGGAAGATAGATTCAAGGAAAGCACTGCGGACTGCTGTAGGCGGAGGTTCTTTGTACTCAAACTGAGGGGTCCGTCTCATAGTCTGCATTCTTCAAATACGACTGGCAAAATCCGCCGCGGTATTATCCTGCCGCTGCGGTTGAACGCGCAGTATCGTACGGAACTGAATGCACGCCGAGAAATTTCGCTTTGACGACACAACCGAGGCACGTCAAATTAAGTAAGGGCTGTACCTCGATAAATTGGTCGTTGTTCCAAAAGATATAAATAAAGAAAACTTGAAAATACACACACTACGCTAACGCAGTGAAATAGCGCGCTGGATCCCGAAAGTCGTCGTAGCTCGTAGCCTCGTAGCTCCTCTTTCCACGGAAGTCGCTAATTGGATTATCGCAGTTATAAAACAGGTCGTAGATTTCGAAGTATATATATACTTTTTATTTCCAGACATTGTGACAACAGTATATCGGCGTAAAAATGTTGGTTCTTGCTGAAAGTTGTTGTTGTAGTGCTCGATCACGTGACGGCATTCTGCGCGCTGATTGCATGGGCGATTGACGTCATCCCAGTGGGATGACCAGATGAGTTTTCTATATATGCGCACGTTTTCTTGGTTTGACGCTAGGTGTGCCAGCGTCGGCGTGAACCGCGATGTTCAAAATTCGAGTTTACGAAAACTACGAGGTGTTGAGGCATGCATTTTCGTATGTGAAGTTGCTTTTGTGTATTCTATCGGTAGCCACTGCGGAAAAGGCTCTCCAGCTTCTGGTCAGAGACCCTTTAAGCTTTCCAACCCGGTTTCCCACCCTGTGGAGTTGTCGAAATACTGCAAGACTGTTGCCTGTTACGTGCTTGAAGGAAATCGGACATGGGAACATGACATTTGTAAATACTGCGGCTTTGCCGAACCGAAGCGCGAGACGTCTATTCTCTTGTAACTTTGTTTTGTTATTTGCTGGTTTCTTCTATTTGTGAACAAAGACGGAATTTGAAACACTCAGGTGATATGCCACGATGCCGACAGATCGTCCAAGGACTGATTGCCTGGTCTTCCTGGGAATGATAGGACATGTCCGGTCCCTTATTTCTTCAATGTGAACTCCTTTTAGAAATGCTATTTGAAGGAGTCAGCCTTCCAATGGGTGAGAAAGTCGGGACGCTGCGTGGGAAAAGATGGTCTTTAGGCGTCTACGGGGTTCCCGCCGCGGTCCACATTTTAAGACAAGGGCCATGCTTTCCTCGATGTTACGTATGGACTTCGTTTTGTCGTCGGCGTAGCGTGTACTTCTGCGCTCCCCATGGCCAGCCGTAGCCACACCAGAAGTCGAGTATACTGTACGGACTACACATAACGACAAAAGAAAAAAAATACCCTGAAACAAGAACTTCAGGCCGGTATCGTTTATAGGATCAGGGCTTTTGAATACCATCTTGAGCACCTCGGAGGCAGTCCATGTCCACGACACCGACGAAATATGTGTGAACTGCTACAACACGTTTCGACTACACGTTGCTGAGGCAAGGCCTTCAGGTGAACAAGATCCTCTGGCTTCAAGCCCTGACGACGCTGACTTCACTGACTCCACACTCTAAAAAATTTCCCCAAAAAACGGACAGATTACCCTACCCGTTGGGGTAAAATTTTGCAGACCACAACTGTATTTGTCATTTTACGGAGCCTCCCCGTTAAAAAGTTCCGTGTGGGCATTTATGGGCGCCCCGCACAAGCACATGAGCGTTTTCAGCCTCGAAAGAAGGGGAACGCAGCAACACTGGGCCGTCTGTCAGTCTGAGTGCAGTGAACAACATCGACGACCGGTTTGTTTGTTGAATGGTGAGTAAGATTGTCGTTCTTTATTACATGGGCAGGATTGTCACGTTTCTAGCATGTCCCAGACTTGTCAGCGGTTTCGTGTTAACGCAGAAGTGGTTTGCAAGGTGTAAATCTTGTTACGTGGTCTCGCCCAAACCGTTGCTATGTTTAGTTATGCTTAGCATGCTTAGCTATGCTGTCACCTGAAAAGCATTGTGATTACAGTTGTACCTTGACTTGGGTACTAAGTCGAGTTGACTGTCAAGTTGACACGGTTCAAGATAGCTACGACCACCGTGTTGCGTCTGTCCACTTTCCCGCGCAAAAGGCGGCGTGATGGTTTCGGGTTTCTGCTATCGTCAGAATCGCAGTTCTACGAAGCTTCTTTCTTCTTTCCAGAAGGATGTTCAGCTGCAGGCAGTGTGGAACATCATTTTCTTCGCGGGCGAGTTACGTTACTCACCAGAAAGTCCACATCAACATTAACAACTACCGGTTCCCATGCTTCGAACTAGGATGCCAGGTTACGTTTTCGACATACTCTGCGTTTTCCCATCACTGCAATAGAAGCCACACTGGCGATAAACGTTGCGAGAATGATGATAGCGTCTTTCCATGCCGTGCTCCCTTCTGTGGTATTCCCTGTAGCAGGCAAAATGTCTCGCCGCATCTGCGTGAACATGTATCAAATGGACAAGATGTTGTATGCCCCTACCCAGAATGCAAGGACAAACCCACCATGAGATCAAGGAATGCAGTGTCAGTTCACATGACCAGGTACCACGGCAAGATTCGATCTTTAAATTCCAAACAGCATGCCATTGCCGATGATGAGGCTTCTACATCTGTATGCACTGATGATAGTGAGGATGTTGAATGTCATTTAAATATAAGCACCTGTGAAGATGTGCGTATGGGCCGCATGGATGATAGTGAAGGTTGTTCAAGTCCTAGCACAAGTGAAGGAATGGTCACGGAGATCAAAGAAGCTGATTTGATTGCGCGGCTGATTTTGCAGGCAACCACAAAGCTACATGTTCCGTCTACCACGATGACCAAGGTCTTCTATTGACAGGTCATCTATTGTCGAGATAAAAATGGACGAGATAAAGAGAAAAGTAAGCGATCGGTTTGAAAATAGCACCAGCAGTGATTTACATGGCGTAAAAGAAGCAGTTCTTTCGGATTTGGAGCAAAGTCTGCCGTTTGCATCGTGCAGAGAAAGTGGCGAGCTGTCATCACAGCATCTCCAGGCGAAATATTTTAAGGAGCATTTCCAGTTCTTTGAACCAGTGGAAATTTCTCTGAAGAGTGTGTGTCGTACTGAACAGGGAGTTATTCATTATATGCCATTGACTCTGACATTGCCCCGCCTGCTTCGTGATGCCTCTGTGATTGCACAGCTGAAGGACTTTAACGTCAGTAATGAAGCCAGCGAAAGTTTTGCAGATTTCACAGATGGCAGTCTTTTCAAGGCCTCTGGTGCATGCAGTTCCAAAAGCGATCTACACCTAATGTTCTACCAAGATGCATTTGAAGTCGTAAACCCCATCGGATCTGCAAAACAAAAACACAAAGTTTTGGGCGTCTACTTCACGCTTGGAAACCTGAAGCAGCATAACCGATCAAAAGTGGACCAGCTCCAGCTTGCCCTCTTCTGTACTGAGAAAAATCTGAAGAAATTTGGCCAAGAGAAGGTGTTTGGACGACTGGTCACAGACCTAAAACAGCTTGTGGCTTCTGGTCTGACAATTGGCAGCATGCATTACACGTTCAGTCTTTCCTCCATTCTTGGAGACAATCTCGGGTCCCATCAGATCGGCGGATTTTTAGAATCGTTCAGCTGTGAGTACTTCTGCAGATTTTGTTTAGTAACCAGAGAGGAGTTCCACAGCTGTCCGACCACATGTGGTGAAAGCCGTACAGAAGAAAACTACACTGAGTGCGTCAGTCACTTGGCAAACGAGGGGTCAACAAACCACAAAGGCATCAAGTTGAATTCTATTTTCAACACGATACCAGGATACCACGTTTGCCGTGGTCTCCCACCGTGCCTTGGCCATGATGTCTTTGAAGGAGTCGTCAGCTATGACACCTCTCTTTTCCTGAGGTACTTCCAAAGCAAAGGATGGTTTTCGGTGCGACTGCTGAATTCTCGACTGGAGAAACTGCGCTTACTAGGACACGATGGAGCTGACAAGCCTCCAGCGCTTAAAGAAGGGCTCAAAACACTTGGAGGTCATGCTGCGCAAAATTGGGCTTTGTTGAGGTTCTTGCCTCTTCTTCTGGCAGATGCCGTTGTCCCCACAGATGCCGTATGGAAGCTTTTCTTGCTCCTTCGTGACATCGTTAATCTTGTTTCTGCACGCAAGATTTCACTGACCCAGATCCTTTACTTGAAGGAGCTGATTGAGCTCTATCTTGAGCTTATTACAGAACTGTTTCCGACTTATACGCTAAAACCAAAACACCACTTCTTGTTGCACTATCCAGAATTAATCCTTAAATATGGCCCCCTAATCTGGCTTTGGACAATGAGATTTGGATCGAAACACTCATACTCGAAGAAGGTCGCCAGAGTGTCAAACAACTTTGTCAACTTAACGTTAACATTGGCCAGGAAGCATGAGCTGCTACAATGCTACCTCTCAACAGGGACCATGTTTCCTCCAGAAGTCATTGTCACATCGAAAAGTGCTTCAGAAAAACAATCATTCCCCGAGAAGTACGTGCAGTTATGTAGGGCTACGCTCTGTCAACCCTTTGAGCTGTTCAGAGCAGTGCAATTTCGTGGTACAAGTTATATTGCTGGATATTACGTCGCCTGGAGAAGAGAGGAAAGCACTGTGATATTTGCAAGACTAGAGGCTGCAGCCCTCTGTGAAGATACTTCGTTGTTTTTCATAATTTCTGAGGCACACTCAAGTTACCTGGATGATCTGGGGATTTATGCAGTTGAGGGCATTGCGGACATTACTCCAGTACACTGCGTCAACATCACTGATATCGTAGATTACTACCCACTTCCTTTGTACAGCTGTCTTAGCCGCAAAGTTCTCGTACTGAAGCACAGCATCTTTGATGACTACTCGACTACTGCTCTCATGCTACGTAAGTTGTGTCACACAGACCTGTGGTACTATTGCAGCATCATAGCGATTTGGAGCTGCTCTGAGTTCATGGCAGTTGTCATGTGGCTTCATAATTGTTTCTTTTACCTCTTTTTTTGTTTCTTTTCTGTATTTTCATTTTATTTTCTACCTTCATATAAATAGTGATAGGCACTACATGAAGGTGGTCATGTAATTATGCATAGCTCGTGTTCTGAGTGTCGCACTACATGTCAGTAGTTTGGACAGCAAATGACAAACATGATGATAGCAAGTACACCTGCAGGATATGCACTATGTTCGCAATTCAGTTAGGTTTCATTTTAGTATCTTTACAATTGTGTTTCATGCAGAATGAAATCTACGGCATGAGCGAGCTCCCACATAATATCATAAGCAGACTGAAGGAGGTCCTGCCAGGACTTTCTGAGGAGAAGGCCTCGCAGCTTCATGCGTGCTTGTGGGACATTGGTGTTCGCAGCCCATCTGATGTAACGTACGTCAAAGAGAGCGAGCTGTCAAGTGTGCTGAACCCAATTCAATGCAGAAAGATCCTGCACCTGTGGAATAGCGGTAAGTTTCGAGTGGGAAGAACGTCATGCTGCATGACCTGCAATACAAGCAAATTAGAAGGCTTCAACTGTTAATATTTCTTTTTTCAGTTGACGACTCCGTGCAGTTGAGCGTGCCTGAAATCTCTGCATCTGAACCACAGTCTGTGCACGTTGACTCGAGTACAGCACCAGAGTCTCTCTCCCCGGACTGGCCATCTGCTTTTGTGATACCCTTTCAACGAGCAAACGCAGATTTTCTGCAAGATTTGCAGGAGAAGAGGCGACCAAAGAAGAAACTTTTGCTAGAGTTTGTGAGAACTGTGTGCGCTGATATCCAAAGCATATGTTCAAAACCAGGTCGGGCAGCTCTTGCTACGATTGCCAAGAAAATTGTTGATGCATACCCAGAATCGTTATCTGACACATTAGGTGGTTCCATAGTTGGATCAGGCTATGACTCGCTTAGAGCTAAATTGGAAAACAGACTGGACAACATGAACCGTGGGTCCTCAGCACCTCCACGAGTGACGACTCCATCAGAGAAAAAACGCCCAGCTAGTGACAGCTATGGCTGTATCGAATGGAGCTGCTCAATTCCAGCTGGTGAAACACTGGAGTCACAAGAGGAGAAGAGGCTTGAACTGGAGGAGATGTTCTCGGGAGAGAGTGTTAGTCTTAATGATGCAGCGGCTTTGATGGACCAGACATACTATTTGCAGAGGCAGCATATAAATGAAGGCATCTCAGTCTCAGACGTGCAGGACAAATGGCCGTGGCTCTTAACTATAACATGTTTGCTGAACCACTTTAAGAGACTGACAGGAGTTGACGCCAAGGCAAACATTACTGAGGCTATGTCCGTGAAAGGGAAAGTTATCCTACAGTATTTTGCAACAGTTAACAAGGAGGACATACAAAAGGTTCTTGACGCCGTGGGCGAGTCATTTCGTCAAACTGGAACACGGTATGGAGACCCTGTTGGTGTACTGCAGGGAACACTAGCCACCTTCCGTGAAGAGTCCACGTTCTTCATTGTCGAGCTGAAGGTAATGTTCAAATTTTCTGTTCACTCTATGTGAGTTTTAGGCACACCGAAATTGCTTGGTCCCTGGCCCAATCCAGCCCAGCAACGCTCTGCGCTCAAAGGTCTTCTGACATTTCTGGACACCATCGGACTTCGATCGTTATTGTAAAGGGGCACGTTATTTTATTCCCCCCATTCCACCAAGCACTGGGGTAGAGTATCGCCTGTTGCGATGAAACTCCCCACTCTCCAAGGCCGAAAATAAAGTTGTTGTTGTTGTTAGGCACATTGATAACTTTTCCCTTTCTTTCTTGCTATGCTGTTATGTAGAAAATAGCTACAGCAGCTTGCTAAGCAAAGGTTCAAGGGAACCGGTGTGCTGGTGGCCTTGGGTAGCATGGTGTTTTTGATATTCCCAGATGCCTTGAACTCTGTGCTTAGCAGGCGACCGCGAGAGTGCAATACCATAAAATATCGGTGTACTACCTGTATATCATTTCATTACTTCGCCTCTTGTCATGAATGGTTTTCACCTGAAACGTTTGATTCATACCTTTTTGCACACAACCGTGTATGGAATAGTAAGCTGGCTTTCATGCAGCGCTGGTTAAGGCAGTGCATAACCCCTTGACGCTTCTACAATATATGGCCATACGTGGGTATATGTGAATCGCTATGCATTTTTCAAATCGTTCCCCGCTGCAAAGAATTGTTTGACTTGCATGAAATTTCTTTTCAACAAAAGATAATACAATTTCTAGGAAATGATGTTTTTCGGTTTTTCATCTGTAGCTTAGAAATTTTCCTATTGCAATAGCAATATTTTCTTGTGTGAGTGGATTTCTAAGCCAGAGACAAAAAAGACGAAAAAACATCATTCCCTAGAAATTGGAACACGCTTTCGTCCAAAACGAGTTTCATGCAAAAGGAAAAATTTTTTGCGGTACGGAACGATGTGAAAAAACGTATGGGAGTTCTCATAGACACGAGGTGAGGTGCATGTGGCTGATGCGCTGCTTTAAACCAGCATTGAAAAAAAGGTACGAGTCCAGTACCACCCCAACCACTGATCACGTTTTTTTTTTTTTTTGCTTGTTTGTTCTTGTCTTTCTCAGCTGTACCCGAACGAAAGCGATATGCCTCCCTGAGCCAGTTTAAGCTGAGGAACCGGTATGTGATCATCAAACCGTGTCTGTCTGGAATTAGGGAGCTTGTTCATAAGGACCACGTTGAAAGAAAACTGACTGAGAAGCACACTCTACTGGAGCTTTTGCGTGTGCTTGCTCTAGCTAGCATTTAAATTCGGAAGTAGACTTGCATTAATGGCAACCGAGATGCCCTTATGAACATTTCAAGGGTGTGTGGGTTTCCCCTGTGATTTTAATTCAAGTGCCACTGAAATTTATGCACACACCGTGAAAGTTAGCTTCGATGGCCCAGGGATTGGAATCGTCGGGAATACCTGTAGTCAGTTTTAGGTGTCATATGTGCTCCTAGTTAGAGCACATTAGTTCTAGCATTTGCAGTTAATTAAGTTTATGAACTTTCTAATATTTCAGCCAGACATGGTGATCCAGGAAGCAGCGCTCCCTCCTACACCATTAATTGTTTGCGTAGGTAAGGGTGAAGTAGTGATCATAACTCCTTACATAAATAAATTTACATATGTCACGATAATACTTTACGTCTAGTAGGCGTTGGGAAGAAATTGTGTATGACTTCACCAAACATCTGGAGGGGTACACTAGGGAATATCCTAATTAGTGTTCTTTTAGCCAGTCATGCGAGTCATGTAGTTTCTTTCAGATCCAACAAATGTCCAGGACACTGTCTAGTAATTATTATGAAACTCTGTAATATTGTAATGGTTGCAGGAAGCCCGTACAGATGCAGGAACTTCCTGATTGCAGCAGACCAGCAAGTTGTAATGTCTGGTATCTCTGAGTTCACGGATGCTCTGTCATGCCTTATGGCAGTCTACTTCGTCTTCAACATCGCCTACCCCCCCCCGCCCTCTAGGTCCAGGCTACATTGACTTTTTGCAGAGGTGAGTGCTCATAGCTATAAAATTGGTACTCAGTAGTTCATCCAAATGTGCAAGGTTCTAAGGAAGTGCTAATAAGGAGCTGCACTCAACTTCAAAAAATCATCTCTCTCAAAACGGAAGGTTTTTTGACTAACTTTTGTGATTCGGTTGACGTTAAGTTTATCTAATGAATAGTGCAAGCAAATATTCTTGGTAGGGCCACCTCAGTTCGCAAATCACGGCTGAATATGACCAAAAAGGCAGGTTTTGGCGATTTTAGCCACTTTTCTGACCATGTGCTAGCACAAATGCATACCACATTGACAAACACATACTGTTAGTTTAGCTGACCTCAGGACTATTGGGTGACATGATCAGAGTGATTTTAATAAAGGCCGTGTATTATTTTTTTAGTGTAAAAAAATACCAAATGTTGTGCAGTTTGAGCAGTTCATTACTGTTAATCCCCGTCGCTTTAAAATTGCCCACATTGCAGAAAAAAAATTTACGAGACAAAATATTGTGGCAAAACACTTCGAACGCATTTTCTTTTTACCGAGTACAAGGTGGCTGAGAAGATTGACATGTTATGCATGGAATGACCCATTATGATAGGTCAAATTGTTATAGTAGAATAGGTCAATCCCCCAGAAGCTCAAATAAAGAAGCCCAAATACTTCCCAAAGTAATGCACTTCCAAGTGCTTCTTGATACTGCATTTTTTCATTTTCTTTCTTGCCATTACTTATTGTGAGGGAACCTTAAAGGGGTTGGGACAGTTCCACAGCTTTGCATCTACTTATCATGAATGAGCAGCAGTTGAGGAAAAACATTTTCGCTCGTCGTGTTGTAGTTTCCAAGATACGCACGCTAAAAAAAAGCAGATGTCAGACACATGGCTACACATTGGCTGTACTGCACGCGTAAGCCCTACAATTGGACAAGGTGCGTCCTGCAGCAGAGACTGGGAGGTACCCGGGTTTGAATCCTGGTGTCCACTGCGCTGTCTGGGGTTTTTCCTGGGTTTTCCTCAGACACTTTCAAACATATGTCGACACAGTTCCCTTAGAAGTCTGCCCAGGACGCACATTCCCCCGGACGCCAGTCGTGATGTTGCCCACCTATGTGGGGTTGACACCGGCGAGCCCTTTCACCACCACCACCACCTTGTAGCAGATTGTTTCTCTTTGTGTTGCACTTGTAGGGTTAATAAACAGAACTTACTTTTAACTCACTTTAGAGATTCATAATCCACATTTATCTCACATAGTGTTAGCGAACTGTCCCAACCCCTTAAAGTCACAACAAGCACCTTGCAACACATCTGTTTGTCAATTGCAGTTCAGAATGCTGCTCACGTACTCACGCAAATGCAAGTACTCAACCCTGAGACACGCAACTCTTCTGTGCAGGTGCTTCCTTCAAATCAACCCTGAACTTGGAACTAGGCTTAAAAAGAAGCGTCATGGACCAGGAGCAGTGATCCAAAAGGTGCTGTCTTTCGTAGAAGACATAAAACGCTATGAGGCCAACAGCTGGGTGTTTGGGTGAACTGATGAAAACGTAAGTGTACATGTTTATATGACAATCCACAAAAGAGGCCGAAAATTATAACCCATATAATAACCATAACGAGTGGTAGGATGTATGTGTGCGGAAGCGCTGATGCTTTTACAGCGTGGGTTCGACCCCCTGCGATCCTTTTTTTATCATTATTAGTCACAGCCAACTGTTATTATTACTACTGCTGTTGTTGCCATCACCAGTAAGGCTACCCGTGAATTTTATTTAAAGAAACCATTCAACTAAAAAGGCTGGTGTGAACTGTTGCCGTCATTACTAATGCTACCCGTGAATTTTATTATTAAAAAACAATCCACTAAAAAGCTTTCCGTGAACTGTTGTTTATGAAGGGTTATAAACTCCTTCACCTGCGTTTTAGTGGTCTCAATACGGAAGTACATGCTATAGAAACTACACACACACACTGCAGAAGAAGTCAAGCTCCAGCATACGATTCACCAGTTTTCGCATAGCGCATATAGCCATTTCAGTTGCAGTGCACTACAGCATGCGTATAGCCATATTCGAAGATCACCACGAAGGTATGAAACTGCATAACAACCACAAGAACCATCTTGAACAGCAGCTGTCGGGCAACATGCGATGGGTTCCACTGCGTTGAGACCAGAGAACTCCAAAAAAAAAACATCATCAGAGCATGCACAAGACGAAGGCGGCTTCGCAGAATCGCCCCAAATCGAATTAGTATGTGTGTGCCTGACCCTGACAGAAAAAATATTGGTTGCGATCCCTGACCATTTTCGCCATGACTTTCACATTACATGCTAGACGTATCTTGTTTTCTTGCCCAGAAATGTCATTTTGGGCATTTTTCACACCATAATTGCTGTTTTATGCACAAACTGAGAAATAGGCATTTATAGGCAATATAGAATCAATGTTACTGGGATGCCTGTTTCCTATTTCGTGCTTGTACACTAAGAAGGCACGATGGGATGTGGGAAAAAAAAATGGCATTTGCTTAGAATTCCAGGGTCTAGTAATTTCACTTATTTCCCTAAAATGTGACTTTTGCTTGAGTCAAGACTGTTGCTCACACAGCTCATTTATCCTTAGGTGGATCCTTCCCCAGCGCTGGAAGATACAGCACCGGTGGACCGAAAGGGACTGTGTTGTGGATAAACATTGTAAGTATTATTGAATAAACGTAATTTTGTTGACTTTCACAGAACATCCTTGCTCCTGCTTCCTTGTTTCAGTACCCTCCACACGTTCAGACCTCAACTATATCAAATATTACGCATAAACAACAACAGATAAATTTGGGAACGCCCTGTTCTGAAGGCAAAACTGGCATCCGTAATGCCACTGGGCCGGTCTGGCCCCGTATGAATACAATACGTGTTGCACGTAAAATGGCAGTCAGGTTCTGTTATATTAACAGATCCCTGTTATTAAGTGAAAACAGATGCTTTCGTCAAAGCAACGGGTTTTGCCGTAATACTTACGAACACCGTACTCATCATTTTTAACAGGGATCCCGTATTATTCAACGGGGGCCCTGGGTTATTAATTTCCGGAATTTCCCCGTTGAAACAACGGAGAAATTTTTCTCAGTGCACAGAAATTGTGCAGACTGTGAACAGGAGCATATCATAGCAAGATATTGGTGTGATCCCACTGAGACACCCGTAGTAGACGAAGTAGAAGAAACAGAAGTAGAAGAAACCAGCAAATAACAAAACAAAATTACAAGAGAATAGACGTCTCGCGCTTCGGTTCGGCAAAGCCGCAGTATTTACAAATGTCATGTTCCTATGCCCGATTTCCTTCAAGCACGTAACCTTGAAGGGATTAACCGAGTGGGAAAGCCCAAGCAACGAACTTTTGCTTGTCTGCGGACATCACAGTGATCTGTGCATATTACTATAGTCGGTCTTCGGCATGACGGCAACCTCAACAATAGCAAAAAAAAAAAAAAAAGAAAGAAAAGTCAGGGGGTGGAGTAGAGGTCCACTCTTTGTACGTCTATCTGACCCCTGCGAGCGCTGCCCAATTGGGGTGCGAAAAAAAAAATTGCGCGCCCTCTGGGATCAAAATAAGCAAACATTTTATCGCATATCGTGAAAGAGCTATGTCTCAGCTACGTTAGTACGAAATATTGGAAAATTTAAAGATGTCTTTTTTGGGTAAAAACTGCCGCGAAAATAAGAATTTTCCCCTGCCCTTCCGTGTTCACGGCATTGTTACGGGATAATGGCTGAAGATAAAGCGTAAAGTGTTTGACGTCAAACCAAAGAGCAAATAATGATCTTTCTGCTCATGTGAAGAACATCACAGTCGAAGGTCCAGGGCCGCGACCATGACCCTCCAAAGGTGCGGTAAAACGGTTCTCTGTTGCGTTTTCGGGATTTTTTTTCGTATACTTTTCTCTTGACCATATAAATTTAATAGCCCACGGTGGAACATGCACCATCCACTCTCTCATAAAAAAAAAAAAAAATGATCGTTCAAATGGGACATCTCGTTCAAGAGATACAAGGTCACAAAGTTGGAAAAAATTTAAGCCGCGAAATCGCGCCGGTTACTTCGAAGCGCCGTGGACGGAGAAGAAAATATCGCAGACACCTGCGGTCCGGCACCTTTTCCATCTCTTTGTGTGTAGGATAACATATATTTTTTTCGAGAGAAATAAAAAATGTGACCGGCGGGCATCATTCGATTATAAATGAAACTACCCCGTGTCCTGAAACTCTGCAGCACAAAAGCAAACGTAGCTTGGTGTTACTCATATTACAGCACCCTTTGGAGGCATAAGCATCCCTACTATGTCAACCAAGCTGTATGATACACTCGCCTGCATGTGGGGGCACATGATGGACACCAGGAGCAGGAGCAGAGCAGGCTGATGTCACATTTGAAGGGCTTGAAGATGTAGGCGTGTTGCACCGGTCCAGTGCTGAGCGAAAACAAGGAAAATCTTTTGTGGGAAAAGCCAACGAAAGTACAGAATGTGGGATATGATGCTGCGTGAAACTATCGTATTACTGCACCACCGTGACCGTGATATAACGTTTAGATTAAAAACGCATATGAGGAAAATAACAGGGTACCAAGAGGATATGGTGCGTTGGCTTCAGAGGCAATGTTTGGTCGCAGACCTGTTCCTGAAACACGGCCTAAAATAGAGATCAACATAAAAAACATGAAAACGGAGTACCCCTGACCAATCATGCATACTCAGAAGTGATGGCTGCTCCTGTACGTGCTGAGTGCTGTTGGCGCTTTCTGTGTGACTAGCACAGTCGCTATTTGTTACACCAACGTCCCCACCTGAAAAGGACAGTTATTGTGTAAGTTACCTGCTTGTGTACTAACACCAAATAGAGCACAGCCTATAGTCATCAAGCCACCCGCCCCTGCCCTGGAGGTCTGGCTACGTGACTAGCTGGGAGTGGATGGAATTAGAGCTTTTAAAATTTTGATAAAGTGGTATATATAGCAGAGTACCTGCTCCTTGTCTTCATACCTATTAGTTTTTTTCTTTTCTTTTTTTTTAAATCTCAGGTTGAAATTTTACAAAACTATGAGAGCTGCAGAGTTTCCGTTTTGCAGACGGTTTACATGCTGAGGCAACCATTTTAACGCGATAAATTCTGCACCTGTCAAATTACGACTCATGAAGTAATTTAATTAGGGTTCTTGAAAAACGTATAGCAGAATCGACGGATACCCACGTGTAACGTTGAATCATTTTTGGAGATGCCCAAAATGGGTTCTACTGAGAGCGAGGTTTCTTGCAAAAATGAGGCTAAAACTCGGCAGGTACGCGTGTAACTTAAGCGCAACAAATACAACCACCACCGTGGGAAGATCATCTGCTATGATAGTTTGTGACCACACTCTGTACCATTCCAAACCGCTGGTTGACTGTACATTGCAGAGGATGCCGAACTGTCATGCGGACAGAAGAGGAAAATCTAGGCTCGATCCCACTGCAGTTTGGAGTTTTGTCACAAATTCTGCCATAGCAGGTGATAGATGTGCTCCCTGTGTTCGGTACAAGTAGTTTCGGCTTGGAGATTGTTTACTCCAAGTATTACAGCTGTTTCATATATTTTAATGATGAGACTCCAAACAAGGATTGGCCCGAACAATGCTGACACACGATTCTCGAAGACAAGTAATAAAGAAAACAATTTCAGTAATTTTTAATTGTTTGTCACCTGGAAATTGTGCTACGTGCATTACACGGGCAAATCTAATGCCTATATAACAAACACTCCGTGTTGATTTTTTTCTTGAAGAAGGGTCATTTAGTTTACCATGGTTAGTTAAGCTCCCGATGCATTCATCTGCATGTGGGAGCATATGAAAGGCACTAGCAGCAGAGGCAGAGGAGGCTGACTTAGGCGTGTCGTATCGGTGCAGTGCTAAGGAGAAGCAGATTATTCCATGTTATAATGTGATGACAGATCATGAAAATGCGGGTATATGGCGAAACTATCGCATGCTGCAAAGAGCACAGACCGCAGAGTATTTCAGATAATTTGCTGAGAGAACACCGTCGTTCGGGAATTGTAGCATACATAACAGCATATTCACTGTGCAAGTGAAATGCGCATGCAAGAAAGTCTTACCCTGAGACGTGTGATACGGTGCGAATAACGGTGACACGTCTCAACTGTGACACAATTCCCGCAGCTAGTCCTAGGTGACAGTACTGCCTAGGGGGCACATCAGTCAGTTTGCTACACTTTAAGCTTGCCCGTGGTGTGTTCAGGAGTGTCCTTGTATCCCCTGACAAATCCGAAAGGCAGGAGTGAGTCTTAAAGGGAGAATCCGCATAAGGTCCCTTCCCAGATTTTCGAATATTCGTCACCTTTAGCCATCAACGACCATGCCTGTAAAATATCTCCTTCGAAAACTGAGTCAAACTTGATAAAAATGATTTTCTTCTATGACGCGCTCGGTGACAGGGTAGTGCGAGCCACGAGCGCTTTTCTGCAAGCAACACCGAGCGTGATGTAAGTCGCGAGATATCCCGCGCCGTCCGCCTTGCTTTGCTGTGTGTTTTGGCAGTTTTGACGAAGGAAATTTTCCGTAGCAATTGTGTCCGTTACGTCGCACACTGATCTTACATCCACCACGATGGCCGGTAAGACATGCTGTATAATCAGTTGTGGCAACAGGTCGGATACAACAACAGACGTAGCATATTTCCAGTTTCCGACGGCCAAACAACGTCATTTGGAGTGGGAAATGGCGCTGCGCAAAATCAAGTGGAGGAAGACCAGCTCGAGAACGATATGTTCTCATCATTTTGAGCCAGGAATGTTCGACACGAAAAGACGGTTCATGCGGGAACTCGGAGTGGCACCTGCGGGAGGCACCGACCGCATGTGCACCTGCAACATGTTTCATATTACGCGTGCACCCGTGGCACTTATACAGGGTGTCCCAGAAAACGTGTCATTGAATTATAATAAAAAACTACGCCACCTAGAATCATGCGGTCAACAGCATTTGTTCTTATTAGTTTTTGCCACCTCCTAATGTGAATGTCATTACTCCAAGTTTAATTATGTAAATATTTGCGAACTGAACTCGGAAATTTGCCAAGTAAAGGTCACTTTTTTACCCCACCAATATGAAGAGCGTGCCGAATACACTCAAATTCATGATAATTCAGAGTGATATTCACGAGCTATTCCATCGGAAAAAATAGCCGAATATCATGCTTTTCGGAGCACCGGACAATAGCGCGCGATGACGTTTTGAGCGCAATCGCTCTCAGTGCGACGAAAGGAGGTTCCGAAGCCAGCCCACAGAGTGATAGTAGAAAAAGTAACAGTTCCTAAAATTGGGAGAGGGAAAGCAAAATCCCAGCGAAAGTCGGACATGATAAGCCGTGCCTGTTTTATCTCTTTCTGCGATGTCGGGGAGGGCTGGGTTTCCAACCTCCTTTCGTCGGACTCACAAAGATTGCGCTGAAAAATTCATCGTGCGCTATTCTGTGCGACCTCCGTAGAGTATGATGTTCGGCTATTTTCTCCGATGGGATAGCTCCTGAATATCCCTGTCAATTATCATTAATTTGACTAAATTAGACACGCTCTTCACATTGGCGGGGTTACAAAGTTACCTTTACTAGGCAAATTTCCGACTTAAGCTCGCAAAAATTTACATAATTAAACTTACGTTACACGACATTCATATGAGGAGGTGACAAAAACCCAGTAAGAACAAATGCCATTGACCGCATGACTCTAGTTGGTGCAGTTTTTTTATTATAATTCAATGACACGTTTTCTGGGACACTCTGTATAAGAATGTGCGACAACCTATTAAAAACTCATCATTAGTTACTCCGAGTTCGACAGTCTTCAGTGTATGGGTCCGAGGCCTCGGTTTCAAGCGACGCGCGCACTAGTACAGGGTCCGTCGAATACGGCGAGTCGTTGTGGTTTATGGTGGCGGTCAAGTCATTCTCCTCATTAGAATACACGTCTGAATCGGGCTGAAGTCCCGTGGAGTTCTATTCTGATACGGAGTCGGTTTCCATGACTGCACGTTGAGCGTAACTTGCTTCCTGGCGTCTTCAATGCAATACAACACATGGGAATCACGGCAGACGAATCTCGCGACTGACGTCACGGCGTGGCGCTCCTCGATTCCGATGCCACCGCCTGCTCTCATAGTTTCGGTTTCGCTTTATCGTTTTCGCTGTTTATAAATTATACGCGCACGTTTATACGAAACGGAGGCTGTTGTCAGCATCTGGGGAGTGGTCTCTGCTGAAATCAACTTTCACTTAATTTTGGGCAGAACCGTTGCGGACCCTCCCTTTAAGCACCTTGAGCAGGGCAGTTGTGGACTGCGGAATATTGTGGTGAACTGCAAGAGCCCCGAACCTTTCTCTAAAACTTGCTGAATCGTCATTTGTGGCATCTTTTGTATTTAAATAGCGTGCCGTAGTAGCGGGGGGAACGTTTAAGTCGTCGTGTTCATACGTTTCTGTACTGAGGATATGTGAAGGGCTTGTAGGACCACTATCCTGTGTTGAAGCTCCTGAGGTGTCACTGCTTTCTCCATCTGTGCAGCTAGTAGAAACTGGTGGCAATGCATCACTGCATCCAGGAACTGCGGAGGCATCGTCCTGGCTCTGTATGACAACATTGTGCTGACAAGGTGTTTTAGACGGTGAAGGCCCACTGAGTAGCTCAAGAACCCTATTTGTGACCCTGCAAGCCCTCCGACTATCAGCTGTCGTGCGTTTCGGCATTTGTGAAAAAGTTCATATGGGAAGCACAGACGGCAATGCTTACGCTTAATAACGCCAGCCGCCACTTGTTGCAGTAAGGGCCGCACCCAGAAACGCCTACAATAGAGGTATATTTGAGAATTAACTTGCTGTTGTAGCCACACAAACCACAACAAGCGTCAGTGTGTACTGGACGACTGAAAACGAAACAGCGCTTGCGGTGATGCATAGTGTATGCGTTCATAATGCGTCTCCATTTCACACCTATCGCATTCAATCGCATAAAGGACCGCACCCAGAAACGCCTACAAGAGATGTATATTTGAGAATTAACTTTGCTGTTTTAGCCACACAAACCACACAACAGCAAGCGTCACGTTTATAGTGCGTCTCCAATTCACGCCGATCGCCTTCAATCGCGGAACGCAATATCACTGTGTTCGTTACTACGTTATTACCCAGCAGTAAACCCGCACTGATTCGGCCTCATAATGACACAGTATTACTGGCGGTGCATTTTTTGGACATATCTTTGTGGATGCTACCCGAAATGCCCTCTTCAGCAATCTTCGAACATTCTTTGGATATATCTTTGCGGGCCTTCACATGGAATGCCGGCTTCGGCAATCTCCGGATATTGTTTGGACATCTAAATTTTGTCGTGGTTATCTGGGTAGGGATGCGAGTTGTGATTACAGTTCGCATTCAGAGATGGCACTGCGCCTACTTCTGTCAAATGTTTTGAAATAAGAATGTTTCCTCTTTTTCTTTGTAGTCTTTGAGGACCCTCATTGAAGGTGAATCCATGAACGAATCTTTTTAGGGCAGGTGAATCGATTCACTCAGTTCAAGCTACTGATTCGTTCACCAAGAACAAATCATTGATTCTCGGCCCATCACTAACGGTCAGTGTTCAAACTTGTTCGCCAGCGTTCGGTCTGTTGTGAGCTTATGCTCGCTACAGAACTTCTGAGAAGTTTAGAAAGTTTATTTCTTGCCCAGCGTCGCGCGTATGTTTTCTTGCAATCTTGAGGTCAACGAGGCAGTTCCGGCATCCTGTCCAATGCAATGAACGATGGCATTAAGTGTAACAACGAACGCTGTTGTAGCGTCCCTTTGTTCTCTGGACTTCAGCAGGGGTGAGTTTTCTTACTTTCTTGTCCTGCGCTTTCAAGGTTGTGCCTGCTTGGCTTCACAATCGTATGCGGTGTGGAGCACAGGTAGCTGAATGACGTTTTCTTTGTCTGCAGAATGTGGTTGCGTATGACTGAGGAACAATATGGAGATGTGGTATTGCACCTGTGTGTGTGTTAAGATTCAATTGTTTGGATACGTTGTTGGAGCGAGTGCCTCTTGGTTTCATGTCTTTATTATTTTTATAATAGCTTTCAGAGTCATGAAAAGAAGGTGACGAATACAACGCCTGTCCTGTTGAGTCATTTGTCGGCGCTTCAGCTCAGCTAAAGGTACGATCTCATTTTAGGTAGACAAAAACCATTACGTTTTCAGATCTGACAGTGCTGTTGTTCAATATCCCCTTTTTTTTTGTATGTGCCTGCTAACCTGACGCTGTCTGCTCTCACTACTCTGTGCAGTTGTCACTAATTTGTGCTGTCTGTGTTGAATTAAATTATGGGTTCACTGAACATTTTTCCAGAGGCAACGTAGTTAAGATTGTTGCATTTGCTTTTAAAACAGTGCGCACTTTGAGCAGTTCTTTCATTTGATAGCTGACTGTGTAAAACCGCACACATTACGTTGGTGCGTGTGTACACCTGTTGGTTTCATGTCTTTGGTATTTTTATAGGTGCTTGCAGACTCATGGATTGGACGTGACGAATAAAACGCCTGTCCTGTGAGTCATTTATTGGCACTTCAGCTTAGCTGCAAGCTACAATCACATTTCAGGTAAACGAAAACCCTTACCTTTTCAAATGTGACTGTGCTGTTGTTGCTGGATATCGCTGGATGTCTATGTGCTCCCTAATCTGACACTGATATGAGCCGTTTGTAAATACTTTGTGTCTAAAGGGCTTCAGTTACAGTTGGAGTGTCTGAACTGCATCTGATTTATATCATTGGTGCAATGTAAGTACAGGCTGTCAGAACGATTAGTTCTCAGATTCCGTCACACAACTTCTTTTTTGGCATGTGCGCATTTTGATTTGCAGAGTAGAATGTGTCACTTCACGGTCTATCTTTGGAGTAAGGTTTCGTCTTCGAATTGTCAGTCGGGAGTCAAATGGGATCTAGACAAGCAAAATATGATACGACATGTATAGGTAGCGATATACTTCACACTTACATAGTGCCCGAGTAAAAATATGCATAAATTTTAGTTCCGCAGTAAACAAGCTGCATCCAACATTTTTATATACAGGCATTTATAGTGATACCACATATTGTCTTTTCTATTTTCAGTGTATCTCGGAAACCGTCCTTCCTGCTACCCACAGCTGTCTACGACCACACACATGTGTAAAGTACTGGTTGCTTCTGGAGCAGTCAAGATGCGAGCATCGCCCCGAAGATAGAGGCATTGTTTGCAACTACCAGTGATACAAGCACTACGATTTGTGTGCATCTATATTACCATCTACTTTAGAAGAGTATCTAGATTTGTTGATATGTCATTGTGCAAAGATGGGAAGTGCTCACGATGTCGGTAACTTGTCGATATGTTTGGAAGTCAATTCTTACCCAGTACGTTAATGGAAATAAATCTGGTACCAATATCCATGCTGCGTTTGTATACTGCGCATGAACTACACATACCTGCATGTGCATGTGAGGGACGTATACCTCGATGAACCAATACACGGGCCACTAGTGCCAAAATTTAGGTATAAATTATGTATAATTTTAGACATCATGGCTAATACATGTCTATATGACGGCTCAATGGATAGATTTGGTCTAAAAAGGTCTACATCGATGCTACAATTATCTGGCTATTAGCTGTAGTTTAGCGTAACGTTAGCCGGGCCAGGAGAAGGCTAGGGGACGGATACGGAGCAATAGAGCTACTTTGTTAGACGTCTAATAGACATTCCCAAAGTCTACATCCCTGTTGAAAAAAACATCAACCATAGAGCCATCTGTATGAACAATCACATGGAGCTCATATATGTGTTTATTGTATGAGCAATCGTAGCTTCTATGAGCATGTATGAGCTATATGAGCACTCTTATACAGCCTATGAGCCATATGAGCATTCTCATACAGCGTATTCATGTACATCAATGCACATGAACCGTCTGAGCAAACGTGCAACATGCGTGGTTAAGCTAAAACGACAACACGTGATTACAAAATACCGTTCAGGTACTGGCATTCAGGTACTGGCATTCAAAATTCAGGTACTGGCGCAACGTAGGTCCCTCAGAAAGCTTGCCAAAGCTTTTTCATGAGCTTTTTCCGTTTCTGTACAGGTACCTTTGATGTCGATGGTTTACCTTCTTGTGCATATTTGACGAAGGTATCTGTTGCAAAAAGAAATAACAAATTAGAATCGCGGTAAATTTCTGCGCCTAGAAGTATTCCAGTTCCCCCGAATTATACAACCACATCGGTTCACGCCGAAATGGACATGATTAGGGCCTGTTTCTTATCCGAACGCATAGATCACAACTTCAAAGTATTAAATTAGCTTTAGTACTCAGAATAACGCACGAGGGCATTTTGCCGATTACAATTGAACGTAACCTTCCTCTAATGCTGGTGACGTCCAATGAACGCGGTTCTGAAACATCTGAGTATGTATGCGCAGTGCTTGCAAAGCTGAGTGCATGTACTTGTTCGCTGGCCACTACAGCAACAGGTTAGTGATACAGAGTGTTTGTGGCTTGCTTGACTTTGGGGCATCCAAACGTACACTTGTTAGAGCATGCTAACGTGCGGTTTCGGTGCGCCCTGCAGCACGTACCACAAAATTTTGGTACAAGAATTTAGTGCGCGACTTTTTTTAAACACTTTATACACACATGTAAAGGCTATCAGCGAACGCTTTCCACAAAGAGTCACAAAAAGCAAGAATATCCCAGGCAAAAATCGGGACTGGTTCCAGAATGGTTCCAGTTGAATGTGGATGGTCCCGGAATGGTTCCAGTTGAATCTTGATGGTCCCAGCTGGATTCGCAAGTGGGGTGGCTGGTTCCACATTGGTGAAATCAGTGGTACCACTCAGGCCTCAAATGGTTCCAGAACTTACAGTGGGAGCCTCACAGGTACCATTTTGTTCCCACAATGGTCAATTGAACCACTTGAGATTCAAAGCTGGGCAGCTTCCCCCTTTGAGATCCGTTAGGGGAAGAAGAGTCCACTCTTGCCATATACCCTTCTGTTTTTTTTTGCCACTATTTTGATGTATTTTAGCACACGTATGATCTATATTTATTGTTTTTTATCCGTCTACGTCTTCGATAAAATATATGCTGTAACTTCGATTCGTGCTCATCTAAAGGCAAATGTTATAAAAGGTACCAGCAAAATGCCAAAAGACACAATCAAAAGGTGACACACTCCGCCAAATAATTAGAAGAACTGAAAACAAAGAGGTAATTGCACGGGCTGATCCAAAGCAGATGTAATAATTATGAGGGTGCCCCGGTGCGGCGGGAGGCTTTCAATAGAAGATATGCGAAATGAAGCGCCCTCTCTTGCCCGTTAGCGAAAACGCGCTCGAGCCATTTTCGTCGAGGCGATGCTTGGAAAGCATGGCCCCGCTGTTCCGTGTACACGGTTTGCGTTGCCCCTGACTACGTTTGACTGAATAGTGGCAGCTGAAAAGGGCTTCTGTTGTCATCCTATGTGTAAGCGCCTTATGTACCACTGCGTTAGTAAAAGTGTGTTGTGCAGCAAGGCAGCAGCCGGCAGCATAGTTTAAACGACACTGCAAGATTTTCGTTCTGCTTAGTAAAGAATCATCTGATTACCACAACTTTTTGTCGTGAAAAGGACTGCGTATGTCGAAACTCTGAAGAACAAAACACAATGTTATTTAGTAATGATGAAGGTGTCACCGCACTGCTGCGAAGCTGTACTAGCAGAGAGAAATAAATGACAAAAGGGTGCGTATTCATGAATCGCTGTAACTGAGCACTGGGAAGAAAATGACATGAAGAAAAAACCTGAAATAGTACCCTGTAGTTGAGGCTAGTATCTGACCAGACTAAAGCTTAACGAGTAGAGCTTAACATTCTGGATCATTCAGAATTAATACGAGTATTCAGTCACCTTAGAATGCAGTCATTTGCCGCTCGTTTATGCACCACTGACGCAAAACCTGAGAGGCAGACCCATAATGTGATATGAGTGATCCTGATTTGACTCTTTTTGTAAAATCACTGAACTTATGGTGAATTATATCATAACCCGCAGGTGAATTGTGAAATGTGATAGATTGGAATATTGTTTTGCATGTGTACCTAGTGCGCTCTCTTGACGTACATCCTAACTCCAAATAAGCATGTGCACAATCATTTGTGGTCTCTACATGTGTTCTCTACTGTGTTCCACTTTCTCGTGCACAAGGGAAAGTAAGAATTAGTCGAGCCACTAAATAGGCCAGAACGTGAGAATAGCACATCATTGAATAATGATTGCTTTTAAATCTTATTTGTGTCTGTGTGTGTGTTAAGGAAGATCACGTCTTGTAGTTGAACTACGTAGGATAAAACCACTCTTATTACAGGTTCAGGATCATGGCATTTATGTTGATCAAATATTTATTTATTAAATAACATAAATAAATGTTGGTCATGAAGTCACATGCTCGACAAACGGGTCAAGTCGTGGCTAAAGGAGAGCAAGCAGCAATGATAGAACCAGATACCTTCCAACATCTAAATCTGAAACCTAGTATTATATCGTCTAATTATATATCAGAACTACCAAATGCAGCAGCACTATACAACCGTGGCATGGTTACCAGAATCCCAAAACATTAAGGAAGAGATTGCTCGGCACAGCGCGGCAAATGGCATGAAAAACTCCTGCATCAAAATATTCCCGTTTATAAGACCAGTATCTAATTTTATCTTACCATCACAATAGCAGCTAAAACTAAAAAGTGAAGTATTGCAGAAAACAAAGTAAATGCAAATGCCGAACGTCGATGATAAATGCCATGTGAGATCTCGCTGAAAATGGAGTGGACCGCAAAACTGTAGGACTATTTCTGCTGCTGAGACTAGAGTTCTGAACAGTTTGTCAACCGTACATTCCGCCGAAATGTTCTGTACTCCATCGAGAAGTCGTGCTTCAAAAATTGCGGTCGTGGATTCCTCTTTAGCGGAACCCACCGGCCTCGGTGGCTCAGTTGGTAGCGTGTTCGCCTTCTGATCCCGAGATCGCGGGTTCGAACCCGGCCGAGGACGCCAGCAACTTGGTGGCAGCGTACAAGTTGCTCAGACACGCCGTCTTCCGCGAGGGACGTTAAATACGGGGTGCCGTGTGATTAGCTTTCATCGCACGTTACAGAACCCTCCGGTGGGCAAAAGCAATCCACAGACCGACGGCTGTGACGTCGCTCATGATCTCAGTTGTCTCGCGACGTAAACACCCAATTATTATTATTTAGCGGAACCTCCTCAAGCTGCGCTGCAGCTCGTGAGAGATCTGCCTTAGCCATGGCGGTCGGGAGCGGCGCACTCGACAGATGGCGCTATTTCGCATACCTCCTATTCAAATTCGAACGGCGGGCCGCGGGAGGGCGAGAGGGTGCAGAGAGGGCGTCAGGCGTCAGTTGGAACTAATGATGGGCAATCCAGTTCACTTTGGTGAACTCGTTCATACAGTTCAGTTTGATTCACTGAACCGTTCAAAAGATTCGTTCTTTCGTTCATCTTTCTGTGACGTCATAATATCATGTGACCGACCCCAATGGCGAGGTTGGCAGCCAGCTTGTTGAAGT
Source organism: Ornithodoros turicata (assembly GCF_037126465.1). Lineage (NCBI taxonomy): Eukaryota > Metazoa > Arthropoda > Arachnida > Ixodida > Argasidae > Ornithodoros > Ornithodoros turicata. The sequence goes on along the minus strand of NC_088204.1, from coordinate 32,968,014 downwards.
CACGTGAGATTTCTCCGGCGCGCCATGCCGGCGGCTTCCGGAATGCGCGTCTGTTACCCGATTGTGCAGGTCTTTGGAATTTTATTGTAACGGCAGCTATATATCTACAACTTCCAGGCTGTTACTAGCGTCGGAGTGGAAATAATGAGTGAGGCAGAAACGGTGGCACTTACTTATGTCCAGGGTTGTAGACAGTAACTGAGAAAGAGTTGTCAGTTTATTGGGGGGGGGGGAGCCTCAGAATTAAGTGCGAGTGTGTTGGTTGAGTAAAATGGTAACAAACGCGAGTCACGAACAGATAAAGGACGCATTTTCTGTCCATCCTTGTGTCGTCGTGTTCGTTACCATGAGCCTCAGAGCAATTACTTTCCACCGAATAAAAGTGTTTGAGTATGTAACTCGATACCTTTTGTGTATGTTTAGTAGTACCAACTACATTTTCGTATGTGTTCTTGTATCTCTATGATCTATACTTTTTTTGTTTGTACGATCTGTGAAGTGCAAGTGTTCTGTGATTTATTTAACTTTTAGAAATGATTGAGAAAAGTGCAAAAGTATTGGGTGCCTTTTCCGTGCTAACTGGAACTGTATCGGTGTATTCTTCTCTGTGGAGTATCTGTAACAAACTTGGGTACTTTTGAACTTGTTTATCTGTAATTGTAACTCAAATACTTTTTAAAATAAACTTCTGTTCGGTTCTGTTTATATGTCTCTTGCTACTGTGTGCATCACCACGGACAGCTGGACGTCGCTATCCAATGAAAGTTACTTCAGCGACTCATGAGGGGCGTACAAGAATAAATTTTTCGCGCCCTGTCCCGGGATCCACCCGCCACGACCGACGCTTTTCTGGACGAATCGGTCCGCATTGAGAGGGCCCTGCTGTCTCGCGCTACCGTCGACCAACGACACCAGGGCTACGAGGCTTTCTCCACGACCGCTGGCCTCGACGTGGAATCACTCAGACAGCTGATTCGAGAGGTGGTACGCGAAGAAGTACGAGCTCTCCTCTGTCCTGAGAAGGCTCAAGACCCTTTGTCTTCGGTCATCAAGGACGAGGTTCAGCAGGCAATCCAGACATCGTCAACCGCTAACCCCGACGCCGAAGTACCGAGACCAACCTACGCCGCCGCTCTGAGACAGGTGCCACCTTCTCGTCCGTCGTACTACGGAAACCGTTGGACGCCTCCTCGGCCTGTCCGACCTACTCCGAGCGTCCCGCCACACTCTCAGCCGTTTCGCAAAACGGACGTTTGGCGGACTCCCGACTTCAGACCGCTCTGCTACCATTGCGGAGAGGCCAGCCACGTCTATCGCCGATGTCCCTACCGAAGCCTTGGCCTTCCCGGTTTTTCACCCGACGCCCCCCGCCCCCAGCGCGGTAGTCGCCCCGCCGCAATTGAAGACTATCTACGGCAGCAGGATGCTTCTGCTGGCTCGCGACGCGACCTGTCCCCGAGCGTCCCCCACCGCAGCAGGTCGCCAGGAAGAGCACGTTCACCGTCACCGGCAAGACGACCTGTGTGGTGTAGCCCTAACCGGGAAAACTGAAGACTGCAGCTCCGGGAGGTGAAGCTGCGGACCGACGACAAGTTACAATTCCTCCAACTCGACGAACAGCAACGCAGCACCAACACGAGGCTCGAAAAATTACCAATAACCTGAAAATACTCATCGACGGCCATGAGATGATTGCGTTAATCGATACCGGAGCGGACGACTCTGTTATAAGTGGTAGGTTGGCTAAGACGCTTCGCAAGGTGCAAACAAAGTGGGATCATGGGACATCGCCACTGCTGGTGGACACGTCGTAACACCGACTGGCCGATGCACGGCAGTCATACAAGTGCGTGACATCCAGTACGTCGTCAGCTTTGCCGTCTTGCCGAACTGCCCACGGGATGTAATACTCGGAATGGACTTTCTAGTCGAAAACGAAGCAATCATCGACTTCACAAATGGAGTTATCTCTTTTAAAACGCCGGAAACAGCAGAAGACAAGTGGTGGGCACGAATAACCCCGGAGAAACGCGCAAACCCGGACGTAACCGCCGTGACGACTCAGCACGTCAACCTGCCTCCCTTGTCGTCAGTCCTTGTGACCGCTACGTGCGACAGAGCACCGACTGGCTGTTTGTTGGCTGAAGGCAACACTCAACTTCGCCTCGAACGAGGAATTGGGATAGCAAGAGGAATTGTGCCCGTAAGAAACGGAATATTCGAACTCCTGGTCACAAATTTTCGCCCGGAGCCACAACACCTGGCGAACGGCACGAAGATAGCCGTCATCGTAGACCAATACTCCACCACGGATGTTTGCCTGATGGACACTGCTCGCATCGCGGTCACCACGGAACACGAGCCCGGACATTTCGAAGTAAACGCTCAACTCAATACAACTCAAAAGCAAACCCTTCTCCAGATGCTCAACCATTTCAGTGACTGCTTCGCTGCATCGTCGAAAGTAAGACAAACGCCCATTGCGAAGCACCGCATCATCGTCGACGAAAAGGCCCGTCCAATTCACCGCATGCCGTACCGGGTGTCCTGCAAAGAGCGAGAAACGATCCGAATGCAAGTAGAAGAAATGCTAGGAGATGACATTATCCAGCCGTCGACCAGTCCGTGGGCATCGCCGGTGGTACTAGTGAGGAAGAAGGACGGAACAGTCAGGTTCTGCGTCGACTACCGGAAATTCAATGAGATAACGAAGAAGGACATCTACCCGTTACCACGCATCGACGACACGCTCGATCGCCTTCAAAACGCAAAATTTTTCTCTTCCATGGAGCTCAAGACAGGGTACTGGCAAATTGAAGACGACGAACGGGACCATGAGAAGACTGCCTTCGTCACTCCGGATGGACTTTTCGAATTCAAGATTATGCCTTTCGGCCTTTGCACAGCACCAGCGACGTTCCAGCGTGTTATGGATACAGTTCTCGCCGGGTTGAAGTGGCAAACCTGCCTGGTGTACCTCGATGATGTTGTCGTCTTCGCAAGAACATTCGAAGAACATGTTGAACGGCTAAAGCAAGTCCTCGAGGCTATCATAACTGCAGGGCTGACGTTGAAGCCTCAGAAGTGTCGATTCGGCTACGAGGAACTCAGATTTCTCGGCCATCTCATCAGCAGCGACGGCGTACGCCCCGACCCCGAGAAGACGGAGGCCATCGCAAATTACCCTGTTCCTTCTAACGTGAAAGACGTTCGAAGCTTTCTTGGCCTTTGCGCCTACTACCGACGATTCCGATTCATTCCGAACTTTTCAAGAATTGCGTCATCCCTGAATGCCCTCACGAAGGACGGATCCACGTTTATATGGAGTGAAGCCCAGCAACAGGCGTTTGATGAATTGAAGACGCGTCTACAGACCGCACCCGTGCTTGCCCACTTCGATCCAAACGCCGAAACAGAAATACACACCGACGCAAGCAACGATGGTCTAGGAGCCGTGCTCGTTCAACTTCACGACGGCGTCGAACGTGTCATCGCTTACGCAAGCAGAACGCTAACCAAGGCAGAGAAGAACTATTCGACGACCGAAAAAGAGTGCCTGGCACTCATATGGGCCATCACAAAGTTGCGTCCCTACCTGTACGGACGGCCGTTCAAGGTGGTAACAGACCACCATTCTCTGTGCTGGCTGGCTGGTTTAAGGGACCCCTCAGGACGCCTAGCGAGATAGAGCGTCCGATTACAGGAGTATGACGTAACCGTCACTTACAAGTCAGGAAGAAAACACAACGACGCCGACTGCCCGTCCCGAGCACCACTCCAACGAGAGGACAACAGCCTCGAGGACGACGACGCCTTCCTCGGTCTAATGAGCGCGACTACCATGTCTACCAAGCAGTACAACGACCCCGAATAATTGAAGACACTCGTCGACGATCTGCAGGGCCGCGCCGACAATGTTCCTTCCATCTTCAGAAGATCACTCCCAAGTTTTTCCCTACGTAATGGTGTCCTCTACAAAGAAAACCACGCACCACAAGGCGCTACGTGGCTTCTCGTTGTGCCTGGGGACATGCGCATCGAGATTCTTGAATCCTGCCACGACGAACCGTCATCAGGTCATTTGGGATACAGCCGGACACTGGCCCGTATAAGGGAAAAGTACTACTGGCCAAAACTGGCCAAGACCATACACCACTACGTAAGGACGTGCCGGGAATGCCAACGACGAAAAAGCCGCCGGTACGACCTGCTGGGTACCTTCAGCCAATCGCACCGCCGTCGGCGCCATTCGAGCAGATTGGGATGGATCCACTCGGGCCCTTCCCACGTTCGTCTTCCGGAAATCGTTGGATAATCGTCGCCACCGACTACCTCACACGCTATGCTGAGACTAAGGCACTTCCACAGGGCACAGCAACAGAAGTGGCAAAGTTCTTCATCGAGAACATCGTACTACGGCACGGAGCTCCGACCACCTTAATCACCCATAGGGGAACGGCATTTACAAGCAGGCCAACACAAGAAATCCTTCGCCTCAGCCACACCACTCACCGGAGGACAACGGCGTACTATCCGCAGACGAACGGGCTCACCGAGTGCCTAAACAAAACCCTTGCCGACATGATTTCGATGTACGTCGACGTCGAGCACAAGACACGGGACGAAATACTGCCTTATGTCACGTTCGCCTAAAACACGGCTGTCCAGGAAACAACGGGATTCACACCGTTCCGCCTAGCACACGGCCATGACGCATCGACTATGCTGGACGCGATGCTGCCCCACGAACCCACTGATGTGGAAAACGACGCTCTGGACTTCACACAGCGAGCAGAAGAAGCCCGCCAGCTGGCCAGACTACGCATTTGTCAAGAACAACGCGTCGATGAAATTTACGCCGACGAGACGTACGCTTCAGTCCAGGCGGCTTGGTATGGGTTTCGCCGATTCGACGACGAGGCCTGAGCGAGAAGCTACTGAAGCGGTACCTCGGTTCCTACAAAGTACTTCGACGCATTGGAGACCTGGATCACGAAGTGGTACCTGAGGGCAGCGTTCCCTCTCGACGACCCCCGAGGTCTGAAATAGTTCACGTCGTTCGACTCAAGCCGTACTACAGCAGGTAGCACTGAAGACTGGCTGAAAGGAGACAACATGACAAAAAAGAAAAAAGGAAGAAGAAACGGCATCGAGACGATGCCACGTCTACGGAGGGGGCAATGCCACGAATCATCATCGAGAAACTTCCGGGCAGGCACAAAACGGTACATCTCATCCGGGCGCATGCTGAAGAAGAAGCAAGAAGCTTCCAGACACATCGCCTGCTCTCTGGCAAACGCACGTGCTGTTTCTATACTTTTCTGCGCGACGCTTAAATGCTTGTGCGCTCCAAGCTGGAGCATTCATTCTTTGGACTCAGTTGTGTTCAGAGAGCTATCACTCTTGTGTTTTTGCTACCAAGAAGTTTAATAAACCGTTTGCTGTTTATTCGACGACTCGCCGGCCCATTTCGCTTCGTGACAATATGTTGCGATAAGAAACAAGCGGACGCATGTTTATGGGACAGTCTCTCGCTGTCATGAGGCAAAGAAACAATTCATTTCGCCGCACTGTAATCCTCTCGTAGTTTACATTTTCTTCAGTTCACCCCGCTTGCTTCCGTCTCTCGGCAGGGATTTCTTTGGCGAAAATCTCGTTCATGGTTCCCTTTTTGTTCCTTCATAGTCTAGGGGAAACATCGAGACTCACTGCGACCTGTTAGTAAGAATCGAAAGCCAGCCACGATCCAGCGAAGAACCAACAATATCCGTTTTTCTGGTTCCCGCCGTTCCCCACACCAGTCGAATGATTCAACTCTCAACTATTCCGGTGCGGCCGCCATCTGGCGGCATTCCTCCGTAGCTTGAATATGACAGGCCACGACCACCGGAGGACCGCCACTGCCATACGGAGAGCTTTGATTGGCCGAGCTCCACGATTTGGGATGAATCGAAGAGTTGAATCACCGAAGCGAGTCGCGCAGCCGGGGATCGAAGAAGGACGATAGAGAACCAAACGACCAAACTGAATCGAAGGAGTAGGAGAACCGTTCGCTCGCAGGCTGAATCGAAGAGCAGCACAATCGTTTGCTCCCAAACGGCGCACTTGGGCGCACTGGTTCATGGGTTCTTCGGTTCTCGGCGACGCTCTGCGTAGAATCGCGTTGTTCCTGGTCTGCTAGTCTCGCTTGGAATCTTAGCGTTGGTTCACTTCGGCGCGTCGATATCGGGCCTTGTGGTGGGCGTGGTATGTGTGGAAGTCTTCAGAATCAGAAATGTGTTTTCTGATTTTTTGGTTTATATTCGGCTCGCTCTCCGTGTCGCTGGTGGTGATCTGCACTCGATAGTTCCCAAGTTGTTTGTCAGGTATACCGAAAAAAAGCCATTTTTTTTCTAGAATGTGTGTCGGTGACCTTCTGTATTCCTACCCACTGCTGGGATTTGGGAATATACACGCCTTCGACTCTGAACGTATTTAGTTCTGCACCAAAATCTCTGGTGCAACGAAGTCGCGTTTGATCATTGCCACTCGCAGACACCACCACTCGCATCGCCATAGCACTCGCAGACGCCAAATTGTCCATATCTTCCATTTCATCTAGTAATAACTCTGGATATAAACGTGATATTGAAGAGGTCATCATTTAATTACGTAGTCTGTATATCCATGCTTAATAGCTATGAGTTCGCGGCCCATACCTGTTTCCCTTACTACAGCCTGCGAAGTAGCGTTTGGTCAAATCGTTCATTTTCAAGCGACCAAAGAACAAACAGGAGACAAGATCACACACAAGTCGCTCTGTTGTTGTTTCATGTTTGTTCTTTGCTCGCTTGTGGATTTACACCAACCAGCCCAATCTATATACTTGACATTTTCCAAATCGTCGCCCAGTGGCACCCACTGGCGCCAGATTGTCAGTTTCCTCTAGTTTAGCTCATAATAGCTCTTGATACCAACTTGATACTGACGGTATCATCATAAAACTACGTAGTCTGTGTATCGTCTGCGTACCGTAGCTGTTTGCCTTGCTGCACCCTTAGAACTCGCATTTAGTCAATTTGTCGTCCAGAAGGCTACCACAGGCGCCAACCTGCCAATTTCACGTCTTACTCTTTATCTTACACAAAAGCTCCCGGGCGTGTTATCGGTGTTGTCATCAGGTCGGGGCGCCAAAAGGGAATTGTTCGCCTCAGATATGTCCTCCTCTCCCTGCCCAAATCTTTCCTCCTCACGTACTCACGCATCATCCTGGAAACTTAGCTTCCTTGCATAGTTCTCTGCTATCAGGTCAAGCCAGGTTTCAGAGGGGGTGTCCCGGAATGCTGCTCTTGTACTTCGAATTTTTATAGTATCTTGCAACAGAATGCTCTACATAGGTGAACCACTCGGGAATATGAGGCTTTCCCAACTCAGAATATTCGACTCAAGATAATTCTTTTTATTAATGTCAATCGAGTGAACAACTGAAACAAATACAAGACAACAATTATTTCAGGCATTCATTTTCTAAGCACGCGAGAAATATTTAAAAGTTTCCTACAGAGCAAACCAACAGACGTCACTCATACATCCACAGGTTTGAGGTCGGCTAACGAAGAATTGAAGTATTCGACAGCAGTTGTAATCGTAATCATTGCAAAGGGTACTGCATTCTACAAGACCCCGCAGGGGGTACCGGCTTTGGCTGGTGTTTGGTGAGTGGCGCCACCACGGACCCCAGCCCCCAGTCCCAAGGTCTTAACCGTACCGTGCCGAGGGGATGTGAGGTGAAGGATAGAAACCTTGAACGGTGGCGGTCGGGGTCTTGGTCAGGCCATGGCCGAAGGGTTTTTCTGAAAACTCCGGGACCTTCCCACATGTATAGGCATGAAGTGTGGGTGACCTGGTGGAATGCCTAGCAATCAAACCTATATGGTTAAACACTGATCTTCTCCTCCGATCGGGGGTGGCAAACGCCCCCGGACCGAAGTCTCCAGACCAAAAGAGCATTTTTTCTTGTTCAAATACATAGTGTTGTCTTGTAGTTCTTCGGAAGAAGACAAACGTGTACCACTTGGGAAGATGTCGCGCCTCTTTATTGAGAAGGCGGTGTCCTCTATCTCTAACCACATCACCGAAATTAAGAAGTTACAATCAGGTGACCTCCTTATCAAGTGCACATCGGAAAAAGACTGCCAACAGGTCTTGACCACCACAGAGATGCTTGGGCTGCCCATATCCGCATCCTTACATAAGACTCCGAACACATGCCGTGGTGTGGTAGCCGTTGCCGAATTAATTGACGTCCCAGTAGAAGAGATTCTTGCAAATCTAAAGGAACAGGCAGTAATTGATGTCAGGAAACTCAAGATACGAAAAAATAATGAATACATCGCCTCCAGAAACGTATTTCTTACCTTCGATCGTCCTTCGCTGCCCGATAAATTGAAAGTTGGATATCTGTCTGTAGAGGTTCGTCCATACATTCCAAACCCTCTTCGTTGTTTCAAGTGCAACCGCTTCGGACATGCTGCTGATGCCTGCCGTGGGTCGCCATGCTGCGCTCGTTGTGGCCAGCAGGGCCATGATACTAAAGAGTGTAGAGGGCCTGATTGCTGTGTAAACTGTTCCAGTGATCACCCCTCTTACTCCTGGTCTTGCGCTAAGTGGAAGTTGGAAAAGGAGATCTTACGCATCAAGGTAACCGAAAATATGAGCTACCCCGGAGCAAGGAAAAAGGTATCCCCATTCTTCACTCAAAAATCTTTCTCCACTGTACTTCAACAGAAACCAAAGATGGTAACAGTGCACACACAGACAGACACTCCACCTAGAACACAACCAATAACAAGTGAAGACGGGGTGAAAACCAAGCCCCATAAGAAAATGCGGTAGTGACTGCGACAGCAGTCCTACCCTCGTCATCACCCTCCGTGGAGATGCCCTCCATGGATTGTGATGATGATTCGAGCTCGGAGCTCTCCTTGGGGAGCACGAGCTCAACGTTTCTGACACTAGGAAGAGGAAACCTCTCGAGGAGTGGTTCTCTCCCCGAGATATCAGAGAAGGATTTGGCGGAGGCCAGAAGAAAAGCCCGGAAGCCGAGGATTACTCCTCCCCAGAGAAGTAAAACCTAGCAGCCATCAGTAATGGCAATCCTTCTCTCTGGTCGGCAGAGCAAAGCGTTGTACACCCTCTTTCTTTTTCTTGTTTCCGCTATCATGACGGGCCACACAATCCTTCAGTGGAATTGTCGTGGTCTACTCTCTAACTTAGATGATGTCCATGATATTTTTGAGAAGCACAACGCAGTATGCTTTTGTGTTCAAGAAACTTATCTGAATACACATGTCCAAAATCCGTTCCGTAGATACACTATTTTCGGCAAAGATCGAGATGGCACAAACCGTGCATCTGGTGGTGTAGTGATCATTACAAGGCAGTCTCTTCCAGCCAAAGAAGTTAATTTAGTTACAGACTTGGCGGCTGTAGCTGTGCAGGTGTGCCTCGACAGAATTGTTACCATCTGCTCAGTCTATCTCCCACCATCGCAATCCGTTACACAAAAGGACATAGAAGACCTGTACAGGCAGCTTCCATCCCCTCTTATCCTTTTTGGGTGATTTTAACGCCCACAGTCCCCTCTGGGGCAGTAGTAGATTCGACAGTCGCGGAAGAATGCTAGAAAAAAATTTTGTTGTCATCGTCTAGCTGTCTCCTGAATACTGGCTTACAAACATATGTGCATACAACCACTCAATCTTTCTCTGCATTAGACCACTCCTTTTGCAGTCCATCTCTGTTTCAGGATCTGGAATGAACTGTGGATGAGAACCCCCTATGGAAGTGACCACTTACCTGTCATTTTAAAACACCTGCAGTCTGTGAACAGTCTAACAACACGACCACCCAGGTGGAAAATGCAAGATGCAGATTGGAATAAATTTATCGAAAAATGTGACCTCCGACTAATCCCCTTTGATGTGGTGACAATAGACGAAGCTAACAACCTCATCACCAACATTATTCTGGATGCAGAAACTGCGTCCATTCCCCAAACTTCTGGTTATCGCCCAAAGCGACCAAAGCCTTGGTGGAATAGTGAATGCCAGGAAACTCGGAAACTTCAAAACCGGGCATGGGGCACTTTTCGGAGGTACCCCACATCACAGAATCTCTTACTTTTTAAAAAGGCACAAGCAAAGGCCGGATGGACGCGAAAGCAAGCTAAGCGGTCCTCTTGGCACAACTTTGTGTCTTCTCTGTCCTCTAATACCCCATCCAAACTAGTGTGGGACAGGCTCCGCAAAATCCGTGGGGAGCATATCAGCCGCTCGGTTCCTCTTCTAGAAGTCAACGGCCAGGTATGCCAAAGCCTAGAAGAACAGGCTAATGTCCTTGGTGAACACTTTGAAAGCATTTCAAGCTCTTCACACTATACAAGTGAATTTCTTAAGACTAAACAAAGAGCTGAAAAACAAAAATTTCCGTTACGTGGCGCATCAACCTTGCATGGTGATGGTTTTGTGTATAACCAACCATTCACCATGGTACAACTTTCACGCTCTTTATTATCTGCCAAAGCAACTGCTCCAGGCCCAGACCGAATTACCTATTCCATGCTTGACCACATGTCTACTCATCAAAAAAATGTTTACTTGACTTTTTCAACCATGTTTGGATACAGGGCACACTTCCATCCGCATGGAAAATTGACACTGTAATACCACTCCTGAAACCAGGGAAGAAAGCTTCAAGTCCAGGCATTTACCGCCCTATTGCTCTTACAAGCTGCATAGGTAAGACTTTTGAGAGAATTGTGAACAGCCGACTGATTCATCTCCTAGAAACAAATAACTGAATATCTTAATTCCAATGCCGTTTTTGAATGGGGTGTTCTACACTGGATCACCTCATTCGTCTAGAAACAGCTATTCCTGAAGCTTTTGTCAGCAGGCAGCATTGTTTGTCAGTTTTCTTTGACATGGAAAAGGCATATGATACCGCATGGCGATACGGTATCCTGCAGGACCTGTATTCCTTGGGTATAATTGGTCGTCTTTTGAAATGCATCGCTGATTTCCTTCAGCAAAGAATATTTAGAGTTCAACTGGGAACTACTTTATCCCGTACATTTGTGCAGGACAATGGTGTCCCGCAGGGATCCGTTCTTAGCGTTACTTTATTTTTGGTCAAAATTAACTATATAGCCAGTGTCATTCCACCTTCCATATCATATTCTCTATATGTGGATGACATCCAAACATCCTGTTGTTCGGCAAGTTTGTCAAGATGTGAACGACAGATGCAGCTGACAGAGAAAACAGTGTGTGTCCTCTTCGTGAGAATGAGAGGAGCCCCCCCCCTCCCCCATTTCCACCACCCACACTCAAACATAATGGGCAAGATATATCTGTAAAATTGGAGAGCAAATTTCTTGGCGTCATATTCGACTATAAACTCACCTTCAAGTCCCATATCCAAAGCTTGAAGGTTAAGTGTATAAAGTCGATGAATTTAGTGAAAATTCTCGCACACAAGTCATGAGGTGCGGACCAGGAAACTTTGCGACGTGTGTATACCTCTTGCATTCGTTCAAAGATAGATTACGGATGTGTCGTATATGGCTCCGCCCGTCAGTCTGTATTGAAAATTTTAGACATTGTCCAGCACAAGGGGCTTAGGCTCGTACTCGGTCCATTCCGAACCTCGCCGATCGAAAGTCTATATGTTGAATCACATGAATGTTCCTTGAACAGACGGCGATTCTACCTTGGGGCATCATACGCCCTAAGAATAAGAAGCTACCCAAAACAATCAGCATTAACCTGCGTTACAAAAACACGGTTCAAACAGATGTTTATTAACAGGCCTTCTGTCATCCCTGCTTTCTCAATGCGAATTGAGAGGGATATTGAGCAGCACGAATTTTCTTCTTTTAATTCTCAAGTTGTAGAAGTGTGGTAAGAGGGTCCCACCTTGGGAACCACTTCCAAAGTCTGATACCACATTGACAAAACACAGTAAACAGAAAACTTCAGCACGAGTACTACAACAAGAATTCGAACACTTGAGAGAAACCTTTGGAAGTCACACTGAAATTTACACAGATGAGTCAAGCTCCAGTGCAGGAGTGACTTGTGCCATGATTTCTGGCACATGCACAAAGTCACATCGTATTAACAACGCAGCATCTATCTTTACTGCAGAGCTTTATGCCATTATCTTGGCACTCCAGTACATTATTCGTGGTTGCATAAAGTCTTCGGTAATATATACAGATTCCTTGAGTTCCATCACTGCCATTTGTAGCAGGCACCCACAAAAGAATTTTCTTGTTCAACGGGCACAATTCTTAATCAGTGCAGTACAGAAGAAGGGCTACTCTGTAATCCTCTGCTGGGTGCCCAGCCATACAGGCATACCGAGGAATGATTTGGTAGACCAGGCTGCTAGAGCTTCTACTGCAAAAGATATTACTCAGTTTGAAATACCTCAGGAAGATATCAGATGTGCACTCAAGAAATCTCTCTATAAAAACGGACATAATTTTTGGGATACACAGACACACAACAAGCTCCATCTCATTAAACCCCAAATTCAAAGCCATGGAACTTTCCCAGAAAACCGATTGTCATGCGTTATACGAACAAGATTGCGCATTGGTCATACATTCTTGACCCATGCATTTTTGTTTTACCGAGAGCAGCCTCCTCAGTGTACACACTGTGGTGAGCTTCTCTCCGTCCTGCATGTACTCATCACCTGTTCATACCATGAACCTCATCGTCAGCACCATTTGAGAGAGTTTTATAGACAGTTTTATAGTTTTATACCTCTTCACCCAGCACTGTTGCTCGGTGATGAGGCTATCGTCCCTTTTCACAGAGTTCTTAATTTCTTAAAAGACACTGGCATGGTCAGTCTTCTGTAATTTTATACAGCTGTTTTATGCATTTGTAAATATGCTTTTAATTTACTTCACATATAATTTTAACGATCCTATCACTCTCCATGCACAATTCTAACTAGTCATAATTTCACCATAGATTTGGCGCACTATGACCTTAGCTGTCCGTGCACCATAAAGACCCGAATCACCATCAGCAGCAGCAGCAGCATTCGACAAGAAGGCAGAGAGATCAAATTATCATATACAAGCGGTCTATATCGCACGATTCATCGCACGATGGATTTGTTGAACTTACATATAACTATTGACATGGAAAGTACATAAAAAATCTTATCACGTGATATCTTCCACTACCACAACTATGCAATTATTTTCTTGCACCAGCTCTTGCAATGATGTCGAATGAGCAGAAGTTCAATATTGTTGTACAAGGTCTAATGTATCATCACTTATTGGAACTCAACGACAAATATACTGCGGTGGACCACCGGACGATTGTCATCTATTAACATCTTGTACATCATTCAAGAATCTTCATACAAAGAAAGGAAATATCAATAGGAGACCGCGCAAGTTCGTGGCACCTAAATGCAAGTTACTGAAGCGATACAACTACGGCGACATCGTGTCGATTGCATTAATCAACCCTGGATTCCAGCGATCCATAATAAGGAACTACCATATGATGGGTTCTCAATTCATCAAGCAAGATAACAAACGAAAACTTCAGAGTTTGGACTAGGACAATTTTACTTAATCGAAATCAACAACTGTATAACTGAAATAATCAATGTAATTTCTTTGTCATCACTATAATGACATGTATAAATGCATGGATTCTATGCATCGCAACGAATACAGATTGATAGCGATTGTATTTGGCATGGTTAGATTGAGAACAATGATTGCTAAGGAAACGAATACTCCACACTATGTGCAAGAATTCTCATATGGAATCAGAGCTGACCATCAAATGGGTTTGACCCGACTACCAATAAACTATTCATCTCTCTCCTGTCACCTTTACAGCCTCAACATGCAAAGGATAGAATTGATCGGCACCAATATGTCCATGAAATTCAGAGGCATGATACATCAATCTTTGTTTGCAAGAAAGCATAACTAATCTTTTGCGAAAACGTAGCACATTTTGTGAATTAAAGGGACGGTCTCGTACAGATCGAGCGATCCCGAAACTTCGCTGAAACTATATTAGTGAGTGCTACAGAAACACAGTCGCGAAAGTTTCATCCAAAACAACGAAGTGGTTTTCGAGAAATTTACAGAAATATGCTGTACTAGCAGACAATGGAAGTTGCAGCTGGATTCACTCCCTCTCACGCAACGTCACGCGTGACATCGTTATGGGTTTTATGGTGGAAGGTCTCCCATTGGGCGACCGAAGAACGAAACAGTTGCTTGCCGTTGGAAGGCGTAATGCGCGACGTCGTAATGTGCGACAGCGAATATAGCGACGGGTCCCTGTCACTGAGCGGTGAATATGTGAGTTCATCGGCTCCGACCGATTGAATTAAGGGAACGTCGGTGATCCTACGCTGCTGACCCTTTGCCACAACAACGATGGTCAGCCAGTGGAAGTTAGTGGATGATTCTGAACTGATCAACTTTGGGTAAGACTCATCAATAAACGCGCGCTGTTTTGCGTTGCATATGTTCCGTCTGATCGTGACACCGCTTCCCAATTGTGCAAACGTTGCAGGTGTGTGTAGCCACTGCTCGTCGCCGGGGGCTCGAGTTCATATGCTGCGCATGGTAGGCAGGGTAGCGGCTGTTGTTGACGACACCGGTCTACGCTGCATATCAACAACAACAACAACATAGATGAGTGGATGATGACATGTGCTGTTCCCTGATTTTCGCACACGTCGATCGGGAACTTTTAATCGTCAACGGGGCTCCGTATCGGTGATACAGCGGCCACTGGATCCGAACGAGGTGTGAACTTGCTCTTCATAGACTGGCACGTTTTCATTGATGCTGACGCAAGGAAACCAAACGCGGGATTGACATGCATCTGTACTACTCCTGGAAGGTACATCAGATATGCAGCGTATGCATGCTTTACAAACTGGATCTGGCGCCAGATACCAGGATGTCTTGTGCGCACAATCCCAGACAGAACACTATCTACTGTGGACGTTTGAAATAGATCCCAACGTCTATGTCCTAAAATGGATATCAGATGGACATCTCTGGGAGCTACATGAATGGACGTCCGTAACTGTGCATCCGCAGGATGTACCGTAACGGCTGTTTGAAGAATTGTCCGAATAGGGTCCCTGATGGGCAGGGAGCATTATCAGAGGAGAGGAGAAACATGGCAAGGTGGTCGTGTCGTGAGTTCGACTTTCGCTGAACCAGCTAAATGCCTCAAATCAAAAGCAGTAAGAAACACAGACGTTATCGTTATAGTGAGTTAATACGCCAAGCAGTTCTTGAGTCCAGCGTTATCGGTATACGCAATCGCATTGAAATTAAACACATCCCCCTTTAGTTTGACTCGCAGGCAAACAGGACTCTCGAATTTGTGGAAGCTCGCGAGACACGCAATATATAGTGTCTGTTTTCGCCTTGGAAAGGTATACCACTGCCTTTCTAAGTTCACTGTTCTAAGAACTTTTTTGCATTTTGAAAATTCATGCCCATTGTCGGTAACAGAAATACTAGACACAAACAAAGAACAGCAACTGAGAAAGACAGATGCAGTGGCCGAAGCTGAAACAAAATGACAGAAGAAAAGGCCTAGTTGGAATCTGTCCACTTACGCAGCAGCTCAATAAACAGTAAAAATAATAATGAGAAAATACAGGGCCCTGAGCACGTACGCAAGTAGGTCCGTGCAACGTCCCGGCATCTCCGTGTAACTACCTGTGCGGACAAACGACGGATGTTTGTGGGAAGTCCAAACCGTGGCCACTCGGAGATGTGGGGGATATCTGTCGGATTAATGCCTGTCTCCCAAGCAGATCCGAATTTCCGGGAAAGGATGTCCCCAGGAACACCACGGGGAGTTTTGTTCCGTTTGGGATCCGGAACCTCTTCCCGTCGGTCACGTACACATGGTGTTGTATTCCCCTGAACGGTGTTGTAAGGTTTGTTTTTGTTGCGCAGCTATATATCAATGTGTGTTTTATGGTACGTTATGCAAAATCACTTTCACTTCGTCATAAGCATCACATCTTGGATAGTCTTCTGAAGGAAGCTGCTCTCAGTATCCATTCCAGCAAGCGGCAGGAAGTTGTCAACATGATATGCGAAAGCATTCCATTCATGTCATTGCACCTCGAGCAAATGAAAAAATCAAGGATAAGCTGATCTACCTCAAGTCTTCAATTACCCCTGGCCTATGGCAAAAAAAAGCCCTTTTCAGGACCATCCCACATGTCTGCGTCAAAGACCATGCCTCTGCATAGAATAAGCCCTTATCATCATTGATGATTATGATATTTCATATCAAAAATACCTCGACATGCATTACAAATGTGCAAGATGGAACAGCGAGTTGCAACTTGTTGACATGTCGTCTGCCTTATTTTTGCTAATGTTACGCCGGTGTGTTCCTGAGCCCATACTAGCTCAGATTTTGATTTGATGTCAGGGGTTGCACACTAAGATGCCCAGCACGTTCAATACAAAAGATATGGAAATGTTTAAAAAAATTTAAAAATATCAAAAATACCTAGACGTCCATGACAAATTTGTAAGACGGAACAGCGGTTTACAACTTGTTGACATGTCGTCTGCCTTATTGTTGCTCATGTTACACCGGTGTGTTCATGAGCCCATACTGGCTCACATTTTGCTACAATATCGTGTTGCACACTAAGATCTCCAGCACGTTGAATATCAAAGATGCGGAAATGTTTAAGAAATTTAAAAAATACTTAGATGTGCATGACAAATGTGCAAGATGGAACAGAGGTTTGCAACTTGTTGAGATGTCGTCTGGCTTATTGTTTCTCATGTTACACCGGTGTGTCCAGGAGCCCAAACCGGCTCAGATTTTGATTCAATACCGGGTTGCACACTAAGTTGTCCAGCACGTTGAATTATAGAAGATGTGGAAATGTTTCAAAAATATAAAAAATACCTAGACGTGCATGACAACATTGTGAGATGGAACAGCGGTTTACAACTTGTTGAAAGGTCGTCTGGCTTACTGTTGCTCATGTTACACCGGTGTGTTCATGAGCCCATACAGGCTCCCATTTTGATTCGATATGAGGGGTTGCAGACTAACCTGTCCATCACGTTGAATATAAAAGATGTGGATATGTTTAAAAAATTTGAAAAATATCAAAAATACCTTTATGATGACAAATTTGTAAGATGGAACAGCGGTTTGCAACTTGTTGAAATGTCGTCTGGCTTACTGTTGCTCATGTTACACCGGTGTGTTCATGAGCCCATACAGGCTCCCATTTTGATTCGATATCAGGGGTTGCAGACTAACCTGTCCATCACGTTGAATATAAAAGATGTGGAAATGTTTAAAAAATTTGAAAAATATCAAGAATACCTTTATGATGACAAATTGTAAGATGGAACAGCGGTTTGCAACTTGTTGATATGTCGTCTGCCTTATTGTTGCTCATGTGACTCCAGAGTGTTTATAAGCCCATACTGGCTCACATTTTGATTCGATGTCAGGGGTTGCACACTAACATGTCCAGCACGTTGAATATAAAAGATGTGGAAATGTTTCAAAAATATAAAAATACATAGATGTGCATGACAAATTTGTAAGACGGAACAGCGGTTTGCAACTTGTTGACATGTCGTCTGCCTTATTGTTGCTCATGTTACACCGGTGTGTTCATGAGACCATACTGGCTCAGATTTTGATTCACTATCGGGTTGCACACTAAGATGTCCAGCATGTCGAATATAAAAGATGTGGAAATGTTTAGAAAATATCAAAAATACCTAGACATGCATGACAACTTTGTAAGATGGAACGGCGGTTTGCAACTTGTTGACATGTCGTCTGCCTTATTGTTGCTCATGTTACACCGGTGCGTTCATGAGCCCATACTGGCTCAGATTTTGATTCAATATCGGGTTGCACACTAAGATGTCCAGCACGTTGAATATAAAAGATGTGGAAATGTTTAAAAAATATCAAAAATACCTAGACATGCATGACAACTTTGTAAGATGGAACAGCGGTTTGCAACTTGTTGACATGTCGTCTGCCTTATTGTTGCTCATGTTACACCGGTTTGTTCATGAGCCCATACTGGCGCAGATTTGATTCAATATCGGGCTGCACACTAAGATGTCCAGCACGTTGAATATCAAAGTTGTGGAAATGTTTAAGAAATTTCAAAAAATACCTAGATGTGCATGACAAATGTTGAAGCAGCAAGCTCTGAGCAACCTGTCGTCCTGTCCTGTCAACAAGGTTGTCTTGTCTTTTGCTGCTTGAACATCATATAATCATAACACTGATTTGTGGATATAATTTACATATTTGTACTATGCAACACTTTTTTCACATCAGCAATATGCAGGGAAAAATTAAACAGACCTGTGAAGCCTGCGAATTTGAGTTGCTATGTATTTGTGACCCATTAATAGGTGTTGATTCTGACACAAGAAGGAGTGACACTCTCCTCAGTTAGTGTCAGCTACTGAAAGGGTACAAAACAATATAATTGAGCATAGTTTGGCGATATACTGCTCCGGTAGGAATAATATACCTTGGAGAGGCTATATGCAAAGGAAATTGATGGAACCTGCTGGATCAATCACTTCCTTCTCGCAATACTACCGCGGTACGCGGGACTGCCGTTTCGTGCGGTGCCGACAATTTCTGTACACATCACTTTTGGCTATTATCAACAAAGTAATGTCTACCCAGGGAGCACATAGTGGGCTAGTAGACGTCTAAATGATGTCTAAAAAAGAGATAAGGAATGTCTATAGCATGTCTAGGCACTAGACCAAATGTCAAGTATCCGTCCACTAGACGTGAAATAACACGTCTAACGTTACGCCACCTAGCCATCTAGCCCTAGACATCCGATGTCTATGTACCTAGCCGAGATTTAGACATTCTTTTGACCTGATGTCTGGAACAGGGTCAGACACTTAACCATGTATTAGACATGAAGTCTACAGCTAGACCAATTTTATCCCTTCATTCAGGCGACAGGTCTAGGGTTATACATTTCCTGTACGTTAGTTCTGCCACCCTTAGACGTACTTTAGACCATGACTAGTCCTGCTACCGTCCTGGCATGCATTCATGCAGAAATGTGATATAATTGATAGCAACATGGATCTCAGCATGAACATTTATTCACAGTAAACCACACACGAAGTCTATGGTACAAAACTCAGTCTAAAACTGGATTGACTTTGCTGCCAAGCAGGCGTCTTGTGTTTTAACTGATGAGTGTTGAACTGGCATCAGGGTGTTGAAGCCACCTCATTCCTTTCTTCCAATGAGTGATAGTTGGTGCTGCAGCACTGCCACCAATGACTCACTGTGGCTAGAAAATAGAACAAAACATGTCAGAAAGTATTATGTAGCCTGCTAGTTCTAAATAGTTTGTTTAGTGGCTATGCACACTCTTTCACGGGATGCTTGTCTGGCCACATAAGAGCAAAAACAATATCAACACTGATCTGAGAGGTACATAAAGAAAAGAAGCTGCGCGTACAAAACTCACAGGACTGTTACAGCTACACAACACTTCCAGCAACAGCTGCAAATTGCAGCAACAGCTGAAAATCTGTTTGTGCGTGAATACCTGATGTGGACGCTGCCAGGATCTCAGGGAAACGAGGATGAACAGTGGTCGCTGTGAAAGACACCCGCTGAAAGTACATCAATGTGACAGGCGTTTTCTCGTGATGCACGACCTTACCTGGTCGAGCAGGCGACTGCGAAGCACTCCATGATTGGCGCAACACTTCCACCACTGCATTACGCTAAAACAACAACTGTGCTGCTCTCATAACTTTGGTGCAAAATTTCTGTACATGATAAAAGACAATACAAAGCAAGAGCTGTATCACCACTTCAAATATTATTAGGTTTATTCACATGACGTCATCCACAGGAGACTGCCACTGTCGCTAGCAGACAGATTTGCTGCCATCGGCCACCATATTGTAGATCTCAGCCAAGCTGTTACCCATATTATACTCACCGTATATCTGGTGTTTCAAACTTGTCGCTTTATGATTTGTAGAATATCTAAGCAATTTCCATGTTTTCGGTGTTAATAGTCACCTAAAAAAGATAATGCAGCGAACGAATGCAAGGACGTAACATTGAGATTATTCCGATAATTTAGTTGCTTATGACTGAGTTGGTGTAGCGTAGTATTCTGCAGGGGAGTTACTGACGTACAAGATTTACATTTACCAGAAACGGTAACGCCATCAGGAACGCTAGTTCAAGAAACATTGCCCCGAACAAATGCGGGCTTTCGTTAAGAAAACAGATATACAGGGTGTTACCCTATAAAAGTCTACCCGTGCCGCCATGCCGTACTCGCCAATTACTCAGTGCAGGCGGCACATTGTGTGGTCTTCATATAAAGCCCATAAGGACATTTAATCTTGGTAAATTTCGAAGTGATTGAACGTCGCAGCATGAAGTTATAACTCAAAACCTACAATTCCCGTTGTCAAAACAATCAAGATGGCGGCGCTGAGAAGAGAAGTTGACATGCTGCTCCCGAGACGGCGACGTGTCGCATATCCTGCCAGCCGGATGGAACTGCAGTTTTCATTTCGCTTTCGTGTAACTGTCGTATTTTGCTCAGAAGTAAGCAACGTGAGGAACGAAAATGCCGACGTACTCAGCAGACGACACCCAAAAGGGATATCGTCTGCTTACTGAAAGGCAGTGAAATAACATAACGCGGGGACGTATGTGCCTGGATGGACGGATGGATGGATTGCCAGAGCGACACGTCGCCGTCTGGGGAACTGTGTCACAACTGCGTTTCACAACACCGCCATCTTGGCTGTTTTGACTACGGGAACCTCACTTTTTGCGCTATAACTTTGCGTTACGGTGCTCAATCACTTCGATATTTACCATGATGGAATGTCCTTATGAGTTTTATACGTAGGCAAGACATCGTACCACCTGCATTGAGTAATTGGCGAGCACGGTATGCCGGCGCGGGTAGACTTTTATAGGGTAGCACCCTGTATATTCAGTAAAATAAAGTATTACTTCACAGCACTTTGATCCTGGTAATGTCTTCTAGTTGTGGATGCTATATACCGGGTGTTTCAGTTAAATCCCCGGGCTAAATAATTCGCGAACGGGTGCACCAATCCACGAACTTTCTTTTTTACAAGTATCTGTCCGATACCACCTACAAGCTGCACACCGTGTGAATGGGTGGGAGGCGCTCATTATTAAAATAAAAATGCAAATGAGTTTCGTAAAAAAACATAACTTCTAAAGCAGGGCGCTGTCGGCATTAAAATGGGTAACCCCTTTAGAGACCTTCAGTGGACACCCTTTAGAGAAAAACCTGCCACCGAAGCGGGTCATTTGTTGCAGTAATTAATTGGTTTCGGTTTACGCATTTTTGTCGCGGCGAAGCGCAAAAGGGCGTATTTCATTGGTGTAATTCATTGGTGTAAGGACGTAATTCATTGATGGATAATGGAGTGAAAGAGCGTCCTTTTGCGCTTCGCCGCCACCAACCGCGACAAAAATACGTAAACCGAAACGAATTAATTACTGCAGCAAATGACCCGCTTCGATGGCAGATTTTTCTCTAAAAGGTGTCCACTGAAGGTCCCAAAAGGGGTAGTGCCCATTTTAATGCCTACAGCGCCCTGCTTTAGAAGCTACGCTTTTTTACGAAACTCATTTGCATTTTTATTTTAATAATGAGCGCCTCCCACTCATTCACACGGTGTGCAGCTTGTATGTGGTATCGGACAGATACTTGTAAAAAAGAAAGTTCGTGGATTGGTGCACCCATTCACGAATTATTTAGCCCGGGGATTTAACTGAAATACCCGGTATATGCATGTCAGTGAGCCAAAAAAACTCGGATCATCATATGTATGGACATTATTTAAATTGTCTACGTACCTCAGTCAGACTGCCTTCATCTGACTGATCTTTTGTTACAATATATGGGCATACAACTCACATAGCATGAAAGACTACATATTATCCATTAGGTCATAATATAATTGGACAAAGTTAATTTGGTCCATTCATGCATAGTTTCTGAAAGTTGTTACAGAGTCCAGTTTTATTACCTCAGTATGATCATTTGCAAACAGACTGTACTTGCTGCTTCACACATGTGTGATGGAAAGTAACACAATAAGGAATCTCCTTCATGTATGAGGATCATCCAACAAAAGTTCCTCTGGTGTGAACACAATAATAAATCTATAGCATAACATTGAAAAAAATTAGAATTTAGGTACAGATTAGAGCTCAACGTTACTGCCTAATATAGTCACTTTATTTAGCTGAACATTTTTGGTACTGTGATATCAAGTATTCAATACTGTATTGTCTGTGCCATGCTATGTCCTGTTTACAAAGTGAGGCATTCTCTTTGCATTTCACCTGATCAATTTGTGTTTCATGATCACTTGCGAATTGGTGACTGCCGAGGGGCGCTTTGAGAGGAAGATGGAACAGCAAATTGGGCAAATTTTCATTGAAGTAGGAATCATCACCTTGAGCATGAGGAGTATACAGGAAGCTCACGAAAAGGAAACTCACGTTTGTGTGTCTCCTGTATACTTCATTCTCCTCATGCTCAAGGTGATGCTTCCTACTTCAACGTTGTACCAGCTCGCTTGTGTACTTTTTCTCTCTTTGGCAAATATCCAGATGAATTTCTGGAACAAATCCCGGGTCTTTCAAGACAAGTGCAGACAGCGTTGACGTGGTAGGCTACACCCTTCCAAGTCCTGTGCGTTTTTGTTTCATTGTAGTTTGAAGCTTACCCAGGATCTCGCAGTACATCTGCATTTACTGAGATTGTGCGTGTGAGATAATCTACAAGTTGCACACAACGATAGTCCTAAAATGTCGACGTAGCCTTTCCAGACGAAAACGCGAGTTTGACCTCCAGAATGCTTTCACTGGGCACCCACCATGACTTTCTATGGTATTTTGTCTCAGCACTTGCATAATGTACACACGTTTCATTAATAATAATTGTTCCAAGAAATTCAACTTGACCGTCTTGATACCATTGAAAGAAAATGCAAGCTGCATTCATTCGTTGCTCTTTACGAACGTTACCGGCAAATGTGGCCCCCACCTCGCATAACCTTTATTGACCAAGCTGAAGAAAATTTGTTCTCATTAGTATCAGAATGCAGTACACTCTCAGAAACGAAACGGATAAATTTACGCTTGCGTCCAATCTTACCCTTACTAATCGTAAAGTTCGACAAAATCGCAGACGCCGTATCTGTCAAGCTCTGTTTTATTCCTAGTACCCGTAAACGCGCTCGCTGTAAGCGTAAAGGGCGGAGTTTTATGCGTAAATGGGAAGGATGACAATTTACTCTTATATCTTGACGCATACGATTTCGTCTTGACGGATAAACTGAAGCTCTGCGTTGGAGTATTAGCTCTTTACGCCTATATTGACGCATCTTGTTTTTCAATTGTTATACGGGCCCTGCCTTCTGAGAACACGTGCATGGTTCCGTGTGGAAAGCGTCTTTTCTTTCGCTTCGTTAACGGTCACTCTGGCTTCTGGCGTCTCACGGTCTCACATCATGCACGGTCTAGCAAATGTAAGTTGCCACATTTTGCGCTGGGTGTCCGTAGCTTTTTAAATTTAATATTTCATTTGTCTCAAACTTATCACAAGGAAGAGATGGCATCGAACGAGACAACGTCGCACGATATGTGGGCAAGGCACGCGGACGACGCTGCTTGAACAGTTGTGATTCTCCACGCTGTCTCCGCGCTACAAATTCGTATGCGTACGCCCATTGTCCACGAGGGGAGACTCTTTTTGTTCTCGTTTTTCTCGGATGTGCGTTTCTCCCCGTTGAAGCATCTTTGTTAATGATTCCTCAATCCGTTCTTGTAATAGGAGTTCGGATGATTATTGCTGATTATACCGCAGCATGATGTGGTGACATGAAGCAAATCGATTTTCTGATGGTCATGATTTTCGATAACGTGGTGCATGTGGTGGTTGTGCTGCAAAACACGTGTGGAACGCCACTTCTTAGACGGCTGAAATGAGTTACGCGTCTAGCATTATCCAGTTCAGTGTTATCTTAAAGGACTAGAGTGTTTCCAGTTATAGTAAGTGGTTTTTGAAGTCCATGTTACGTTTATGACATTCCATGTAAGCGGCCTCTGCGGGGATGGACTCAGGTCTGGCAAAGAGCACCTCATTTATTTCGGCTTTTGACTGTCGCGAGAACTCTTGTATATTGCTTGCCTTGCGCAAGAACGTGCCTTTTATATCTGTTATTCACGTGATGGATGGGTTTGTCTGTGTCATACGATTTTGCAGTGCAGTGGGCCTAGCTATTGTGGCGCACTGTCAATTGCCAAGTCTTTTGGATGAGCAACAAGCTACGCCTATACCATGGATATCGTTTAAGCGATAGCATATAAAAGTGAACGGGTTTCCGTCCGTATACATGCTTCGTGCACCTATGTGCTACTGCTGACGAGTCTCGGATGATAACAACTATTTTTTCATGCCCTGCGAGATTCGTACCATCGAGATCCTGTTGTAGCAGCTGTTCTTTGTTTCCTATGAAACAATTTCGCATGGTATGCCGTCTTTGCACAGAGAATTGCACCCCCAGAATGTCTCACAGTACGTATCATATCTGGGAACCTTAGGCGTCGCGTGATGTCAGCGTCCCTTGGGCAGGCAATAGCTGCAATGCAAAATCGACAGGCAATCCGATTTTCCGTGTACTGCTCTGGAGACTTCTTTCTGATGCTTTTGGCAATCGGGAACCACATGCCGTTTTCCAGAACAGGCGCCGGAAAACCGCATTGCCGGTCATTTCAGAATTGCAGCCGTTGCCCGTACAAGGACCGTGAGGTCACGTGACGTCTACGGTGCTCAGGTTTGACGCATACTATGTGGTATTTTTAGGTGCAGCAAGCGGCATGACAAGGGTAGCCAAACAGCCCATAGAATAACCGGCATCGAACACAGCGAAAATAGGTCATACTTACTTAATACGTCATACTTTTATGCGTAAGGTGTTGACCCTTAGAATATGGGTCAAAAATTTGACAATTTTTTACCCTTACTATCCGGTTTCTTTGTGAGGGTGTACCAATGACCCGCCAGTCTCCGTTAACATTTCTCGGAATTTCAGAAAAGAAACGTTGTTTCGTGGTGTTATAGCTGATCTCCCACTGTACTGTTCATTGTGCAGATTTTCACGACCCTGTATAGAGGACACACCATTTCAAGTGGTTTGTATAAACAGGTGTTAACTGTCAGTGGATATTCTCTAAAGCACTCTTTTTCTTTAATGGGAAGTAGGATAACTCTTACTTACTGGGATAGTCAGACGTACTCGGAAATATTACATCCATGCTTGAGTGCCTGACACATAGGTAAACGGCACTCCATTAACCAACATCTGCAGTGCCGGGATGTCACACCCAACTACCACACCATTCAGTTTGTCCTAGTGGTGTTTCCTTTGAATAACAAATATTCGGAAACTTATTTTTCGATGACCCTCCTAATTCCAGTTCTCTTTCTGCATTTGGCTACATTTTTCAGATTTATTGTGGCGACTCTTGTGGACAGATACCAGCATGGAAGACTTAATAACAATTGGGGTTTACATTGCGAGACAACTGAGATCAAGAGCGACGCCACAGCAGTGGGTCTGTGGATTGCCCACCTGAGTGTCCTTAAATGTTCAATGAAAGCTCACCACACAACACACCGTGTTCAATGTCCCTTGTGGAAGATGGCATGTCTAAGCAACTTGTATCCTGGCACTAAGTTGCTGGTGTTTTTGGCCGGGTTCGAACTGGCGATCTCGGGATCAGAAGGCGAACACATTACCGACTCAGCCACCAAGGCCGGTTCACGGACAACTTGAGCAACACAATTATGTTAACTCTGCCATCAAGTAATTCAGTTTCCTGCATATGTTTTGTAACAATCCAACTTCAGTTTTGTAAGCCTGAAAGCTAAGCTTAGAACCACCTCTTATAATTTAGTGACTCTATTTGATGTGTGAATGTGTTCACACCTCTTAAAAACCTAATAAGACAAAATCTTGATGGTTTCTAATATGTGGTATATACAAGGCCAGCTACAAGACGTCTACAATTACACGTCAATTACTAAATGTCTACCAGATGTCTAGTAAATCACTAATTTTAGACGTCTAAATAATGGTAAGACATTTAGACGTCTAGTCAACGTCTAGTTTGGGCACTATCTCTAAAGTCTAGGGTTAGAACAGGTCTGGACGTCTAGTAGACTACCATGTGTTCCCTGGGTACCTTTCGACACTGCGTATCCAGTTCTTTGGACATCGTTGCCGCTAACAGTTGACCGCGTGACGATCGACAGCTTTTAGTTTGAGCTGCGTCCGGCGCCGTCCCATATCGTGCTCGCAGAACGTATCTTACCTCATATGCACCGTGAACGAAACGTGCGGGGTACACGCGTATGACAATCAGACCTTTTGTTGAAGATGCTTCGAGTATGTGACTCCCAACAGCTGCTTTTCTATATCGAATTTCGTCACATTGTCGTCGACAAGGGAGTTGTTACACCCGGGTTACGTTTCCACCACTTCCATACGGAATATTCTTTTCGCAGGTAAGACGAACTAGAAATGCTCAAAGCAGCGAACGGTACGAGACAAGTTCGTAAATAAGCGTGAAGTGATTTTATTAGGTCGAGTCATCCACGTAAATTCCTGCTCCAAATCAAGATGCAAGACGTATATTGACACTGTTGTTCGGCCACATTTTACAATACGCGTCTTTCGTTTGACCACATGCAGCAAATTTATTGCCGTCGCCGTGATCCTCTTGCGCCTTTTCGATGTCGTCTGCTCTCACCGCTGCAAAAGGGCGCGAGAGCAGACGATTTATTCATGCAATAACGGGTCTACCACCATTCGTCGTAGCGGATATGGCTTTTGCCAACACAAATCGCGATGTGCTGGCGCTGTTCTTATCAGCTCATTTCGTTTATTTAATAACCGTGACGATTCTGGACGAGCGAATTCACAGTATTACGTGTTCAGAAACGAATAGTACGCTTTGTAGAAGGGCCAAGGTGTACGAGACCGTCCCTTTAAATTGCACAGTGTGTATATTTCTCAACCAGCTGAACTACCTCTCTTGTTCTCTTATTCTTGAGCAATGACAAATGTGTAATTGAACGAATGTCTATAACATGTTTTGATAATATATATGGAAAGGAATGTTTTATCAAATGCTGCGATGCAAATGGGTGATTTTACAAGCATAACGTGCAGACGGAGTCTTCAACTCTAGTCACAATCCTCGTAAAACACAGCATACAAACTCATTGATTAAATTATCTGTCATCGCGAAACACTTCTTAAAAGGTTCGTGTGTCAAGTCAGCGAGCTAAAGCTTGCGTATTGTGAACGTTACAATTTCTACAACTAAGTTCGTAAATTGCACCCGCCGTTCAAATTTTAATTAAACACTTACTGATGTGTGGTAGTCTCCACTTTACAGGGCTTCTCCTGGAAGTATTTTGATAAATTTTAGCACCTAATGAACAATCAAATTAGGATGTCTGACGATGTACAACTTTTTAATCTGTCTCTAAAAAATACCAAACTTGTAAGAAAGTGTGTACAGGTTTGACTTTGAAAATTTAAACAATGAATTATCTTTGGTGTAGTGTTTGCGTTTTACCTCATTATAAGCTAAAAACGTCTAAAATAAAAGTATGCCATTTCCATTTCGTCGTGTCCGTAAGCTATGACACTATGAATGGGATGATCCTTTTTCAGTATGTCTGCGGGAAACGTCAGGTACATTTTGTGAATTGGATAAATGATACAGGTTTATGTGTGATCTGTGCCGTTTATAATTCTTAAGTTTGCAAAAGGAATATTTGCTCAGAAAATATATAATTAGGTTTATATACCTTTCATTATGCTTAAACATGATGCTCAGCCTCATTGTATATTGGTTAAACATTTCTGATGATGATGGTGTGGTGCGTTTCTCCCCAAATCTGATTGCCTGTTAGAATTTAACTCATTCCTTTGTGTGTTGTGTGTTACGAGGATTGCGTGATTAGAATTGAAGACTCCGCCTGCACGTCATGCTTGTAAAATCACCCATTTGCATCGCAGCATTTGATAACAGATTCCTTTCAACATATACAGGGTGTTTCAGTTAAATCCCCGGGCTAAATAATTCGCGAACTGGTGCACCAATCGAATAACTTTCTTTTTTACAAGTATCTGTCCAATACCGCCTACAAGATGCGCACCGCGTGAATGAGCGGGAGGCGCTCATTATTTAAATAAAAATGCAAATGAGTTTCGTAAAAAAGCGTAACTTCTAAAGCAGGGCGCTGTCGGTATGAAAATGGGTACTACCCCTTTTGGGACCTTCAGTGGACACCTTTCAGAGAAAAATCTGCCACCGAAGCGGGTCATTTGTTGCAGTAATTAATTGGTTTCGGTTTACGTATTTTTGTCGCGGCTGGTCGCGGCGAAGCGCAAAAGGACGTAATTCATTGGTGTAATTCATTAGTGTAATTCATTGGTGTAAGGACGTAATTCATTGATGGATAAGGGAGTGAAAGAGCGTCTTTTTGCGCGAATTATTTAGCCCGGGGATTTAACTGAAACACCCTGTATTGTCAACAGATGTTATAGCCATTCTTGCAATTATACATTTGTCATTGCTCAGGAATAAGAGAGTTAGTTCAGCTGGCTGAGAAATATACACACTGAGCAATTTAATTCATAAAATATGGTAAGTTTTCACAAAAGATTAGTGATGCTCTTTTTCAAACAAAGATTAATGTATCGTGCCTCTGAATTTCAATGACATAATTGTGCCGATTCTTCACCGATATTCTATCCTTCGGATGTTGAGGTTGTAAAGGTTATGCTTCTCTGCGTTCTGTTGTTAACAAGAGAGAGACGAATAGTTTATTGGTAGTCGGGTCCCATTTGATGGTCAGCTCTGATTCCATATGAGAATTCTTGACTATTCATTTCCTTAGCAATCATTCTTCTCAATCTAACCATGCTAAATACAACTGCAATCAATCTGCTTTCGTTGCGATGCATAGAATTCATTATAGTGATGACAAAGAAATTGCATTGATTATTGCAATTATACACTTGTTGATCGTGATAAAGCACAACTGTCCTATTCCAAACTCAGTTTTCGTTCGTTGTCTTGACTGATGAATGGAGAATGCATCGTATAGTAGTTCCTTATTATGATCGCTTGAATCCAGCTTTGATTAATGTAACTTGCATTTATTTGCCACGAACTTGCACAATCTCTTATTGATGTTTCCCTTCTTTGAGTGAAGGTGCTTGAGTGCCGTACAAGAAAGTATTAGACGAAAATCGTTCGGTGGTCCACGGTAGGTGATATGTTCGTTTAGTTTCAATAAGTGATGATACATCAGACCTTGTACAACAATATTGAACATCTGCTCGTTGGACATCGTTGCAAGAACTATGTAGTAGAAAATAATTGCGTAGCTGTGGTTATATCTGTGTGTTGGTTACATCCAGTGGATTCACAAAACAAAGTAAAGTTTGTAGTATCTGTTCTGTAGTTTGTGTTCCATTAGATTAAGTCACGAGGATGGGGTTATGGTAGTTCAAATGATTGTGCCACGATTCGACCAGTTTTCTAGGACCCCATTGTTCTCTGCCCAGGATCACTGCATTGAGGAACTCGAAGAAGTTGTCCAACAATGGTCGGTTAATTCAATCTTGGACCACGTCGCGTGTGTGGAATTGCGTACGTCGCGTGCGTGCTCCTTTAGTCTTGTACTGCGTTTGCGGCCTGCTTCGCCGACGTAAGACACTTCGCACTCCTGGCATTGCAGTTTGTACACTACCCCAGCCTGGGACTCTGAGGGGACACTGTCTTTTGGCTTAGAGATGGTCGTTCGGAGCTTCAAGCACGGCTTGAAGGCAATCTTGATTTTTAGCGACAAAATAGCTCGACGAATGGACTCTGACACACCTTTCACGTAAGGGATGGTGACGACCCCTTGTCTGAAATCGGCTTTTTCTATTAGTGCTAGTTGATCATGCTGTGATGTTTTTCATTATTTCCTTACGTCTGTGCTATTCACTTAATAAGAAATTGCTTACAATATTTAATAAGAAAGTCCCCTCTACATGATAATGAGGAAATTGTTAGTGGTGATGAGGTGATGAGGTGAAAAATGATGATGAGGTCTCTGACTTGCTATAGTAAAACTTCTAATTTGATTGTAAGCGTATTCATTAAGCTCGTCTTCTTTAACTAAATGTGATGTCCTGTGTTATAGATTTTATTTCCTCTTTAGTTCGTGTCGTCCCTCTCTGTCCCCGTGGTCTTTCAAGGCTTCTGTTGTGCACAATTAATTACTTACATCTCTCAGCACTTGAAATTTTAATTGACATTAAAACCCCACTCTTGTTAGTGCCGCAGTGATGGTGGTCACGTAGAGGAATTGTACACTTTTTGTAATAGAACTTGTAATTTTGATTGCAATCGTATTGATTAAGAATATCTTCCTTAACTAGATGTGGTGTCCTTTGATATAGATTTGAATTCCTCTTGTGTTCGTATCGACCCTCTATGTGGCCCATGGTCTTCTTCCATCTCACTGCTCACAGCTAGTCCGAACGGTAGTCTCAGCCATCTGTGGCGTCCAAATGGTGTTTGGAATGTGGAGAGAAAACTTGATGCTTCATCTAACTCACAGTGCCAGTAACCGTCCTTGAGATCCAGTTTTGAAAACACTTTTGCCTGTGAGAGGTCTGGAAGCACATCATCCAGCACTGGAAGCGGTTGTCGTTCCCTTTTTAGTGCTTCATTTCGTGCCTGAGGGTCAGTGCAGATCCTCAGCTCCCCAGATTTCTTTCTGGCTAAACCATGCGGCTCACCCAAGGTGTAGGCTGATTCACCTGCCTCTTTTTTCCAGCTTTTGTAACTCTTCCTTCAACTGTTGTTTCATGTTGATGGGCACCTTGTAGGATGATGTAGCTCTGGGAGGGATTGATTCGTCCACAGTGAGGTGTACTGGTTCATGGAATGCGCCTAGTCTTTCACGTATAACTTCTGGGAACGTTTTATTATGTCGTTTGGGTCTCTGGGCTTGCTTGAATGGCAAACACCCGTTTGTAATTCACTGTTATGAGTCCCATCTTCTCTTATGTTGCTCTTCCCAGGAGCGGCATAAGGCGACTATAAATTCTCTGGAGTATTCCTTGCCAGAGTCTGGGATCCTCAGACGTACCCGGCATTTGCCTCGTGGTTTGACCGTTGTTCCATTGTACACCTGGAACTTTGTGCTTGTGTCTTCCACTTCATGTTGTAGCACATATCTTGATGGAACAATGTTGACCGATGCGCCACCATCAACTTGAAATTTAATTTGTTCATTGGTGTCTCGGCGTTCAAGCACTCTGTAGATACCTTCTTTGGTGCTTCTTTTTTTGACTGCTAGGATTTCCTCTTCGGAGCTGTCTTCCTTCACCTGGTGTATGTGAGGTTTTGTTTTACACTGACTGGCAAAGTGGTTGTCCTTGCCAAATTTTCTGCACGTTTGTCCCCAAGCTGGACACCTAAGTTTGGAAAAAAACATGCGATGTGCCACAGTCACGGCATGTCTTCGCTCCTGCACTTGTTTTCTTCATTGTTGAGTCATCTGTTGTCTTCCGTACGTTTTGTTTGTGATGTTTTGTGTTCGCTGCGTTGACCGCGTCAGTCTCTTCTTTCATTGCGTTGCCCTCATTCTTGAACGCTTGAAGCTGATTCTTCGTTGACTCATGTGTGGTGCAGACCCTTATAACTCTGTCAAGGGATGGGGGTCCTCCACCTTCAATATGTCTGCCCTCGCTTTGTCGTCGTTGCAGCCAAAAACAATTTGGTCACGTATCATCTTCTCCCGTTCGTTTACGAAATTGCAAGCGCGACCTTTGAGTTTCAAGTCTGTGACGAATGACTCGAAAGGTTCTTGAGGGTTTTGCATTCGGCAACGGAAGATATATCTGGCGTAGACTTCGTTCTCTCTTGGCGCGAAATGCTCGTCGAGCTTGTGAAGCACGTTTTTGAGAGAGCACTCAGAATGCGTACAAGTTGCCGTCGCTGGGCCGAAGTCTAAGGTGTTGTACACGTGAAGCAGTTCCGACCCACCTATAGTCAGTAGTATTGCCACTTGCTGTTCTTCTGGTTTACTTGTTGCGTCTGTCGCTTTCAGGTAGAGATCCAGTGTCTCTTTGAAGGTCCGCCATTGCGCTGCGGCGTCGCCTTGAGATTACAGACATTTAAAGTGGCTATATCAACGTGGGAGACATGGGAGACGCGGCCTTCTCGTCCAAGCGCGCGTGATCTGACAAAATGTGTCCCCCTTGCGGGCGCTGCTAGACCTAGGACACCATGCAACAGTTTGCAGATATTTCTACTTCGGTACAAATGTAGGTGGCAGATTTTGCGAGGTTGGCAACAACCGTCTCGCAATATAGCGATCCCCGTTGTTATACGCGGCGAATAGACTGAAATACATGGCAAGATGGCGACTTCGACCTATCGGGGCACGTAAGAGAACGTGCTGGTGATGAACATGGAGATTGGTGGACTTGGTTGACATATATCAGGCACAATGGACACCACATAAGCATAATCACATCCACGTAAAAAACAACCTCACAACTTGATCCGGTACAGGTATGGGAGCTGAATAATTAGTCGCATGACATAAACATCGAAACATACCACAGGACATTGAGCATAGAGAAGATAGATGACGTCTGCTAGCTGGGTAGCTAGATGGCAGAGCATGCAACCAGATGCCCAGATAAGTAGTATATTACCAGCTCAAGAAGCCGGCAACTCACACAGTGGCCTGGACGCCATTAATGAGCAATTAGAACAATTTGGGACCCCCCCCAGTAAATAGGATAATTCAGGGAGTTATTACACTAACTGGGGAGCATCTAAGACGTGTCCAGGCCACTGTGTGAGTTGCCGGCTACTTGAGCTGATAAAAAATAAAAAATAGGTAGAAAATAAAATAAATGGGTAGAAATAGAGTGAAGAGAAACAATTTATTCGAAAATCAACGATGCCGCGGCGAAGAAACCGCTCCGGGGTGACCAGCGCCTGCCATGTTGGCAGTTGGCACCCAGCAGTTGCAGAGATTGACGACAGGTGGCCACTTAGTTGCCAGACATCACACCAGATGGCGCCACCATCATCGCTCTAGGCGAGAAAGACAGAAGAAGACACTAACGGCAGGTAGAAAATGCCAACACTGCTAAACAAGTCTAGGCATGCAAGAGAAAAGGTCTAACCGCTACTGCTAAACAGAAAACAGTACACATCGGGGAAAAGGCAATCGACTAGGCCTAACCACAGCGCCTCAACACTATACACCTAGCACAAGGCGGGAACAGCTAAACAACAGGCTTGCTCTCCGCTAAACAAGTCTAAACATGCGAGAAAAGGCTTAACACGAGTGCGGCCAAAAATCGACAAATCACTCTTTGGTCACCCCTAAACACGGCAAACATGCGAGAAAAGGAGCGCGGCAAATCACTCACCTTTTCCCTCGCGGCGACTGCTCATCAGCCAGGCAGAAACTGAGCGAACGTGGAGCAACTGAGCGTAATCTGCTCTCCGCGACAGCCAGCCAGAAACTGAGCGAGCACGGGGACTGCGGAGCAAGTGAGCACACATCTGCTCTCAGCGACAGCCAGCGAGAAACTGACTGGGGCGCCGCTCCGCATGCGCTCTTAGCGCCCTCTGTGGCGACCACCTGCGAGAGGCTAAGAGAGAAGAGCATCCCTGCGCCCCCTGCTGGCCGTTCTCATTGGTCGTGACACGTCATCCTATTGTCTCAGGGCTACACTGTTTTTTTTCCACTAATGCTCCTTTGGACAAGGTCAATCTACAATGAACTCATGGCATGACGTCATCATGCACCTGCGTGGCTCAAGGATGCATACACTCTAGACAGAGGACCTATTTTATTGACTCACTATCCCAAAGTTATTTCCTTTATTCTTCTAAAACGATTGAATAGGAAACTATTGCAGAAGACCACCATGCATGAAAACTAATCGTAGGAATTCCAAAGTCTTACTAAATGAGACTTGCAAAAGAACAAAATATCCTAACACATAACTCCATCAGCAGCTAATAAGAGGACTAGGCACTCAACAAATCAACACAGAGTACGGCTAACAAGTGAAAAAAGAAAAATACAAAGCGTCAACAAAGGAAAGCATCCATGTCGGGGCATGTCAGAACACGTCAGCAAAAATTGCACGACTGCTGGGCAACAGAGGAAAACAAACACAACATAAAACAGACACTCACTATCGTCGGACACGTACACTACATTCCCTCATTGCAAATCCACTTGTCACAAAATCCACCTGCATCGTCGAACACCATTCACCAGTGACGAACAACACATCCACACCCCATCAGAGGCAGACAGAACCCCAGCGAAACTAAGCTCTTCCACTGACGGCCAACGCAATTGCTAGGAGCAGAATTAAGGCGTCCAGTCCCGCCACTGTCCAAGAGAAAAGTGAATCCTTGCGCCCCCTGCAGGCCGTTCTCATTGGTCGTGATGTCACCCTGTTACCTCACGGCTACACTGTTTTTTTTTCACTAATGCTCCTCTAGACAAGGTCAACCTGAAACAATAGTGTTGCGGTATGACGTCATCATGCAGGTGCGTGGCTCAAGGACGCTTACACTCTAGACAGGGGACCTGTTATTTATTGAATCACTACACCTAGATTACTTCCTTTATTCTACTATAATGATTGCATAGAGAACTATTGAAGAAAAACGCCATAGATAAGAGGAGATTGTAGCATTTCATTCCCAAAGTCTTACTGTACAGGAAAAAACAAAATAATGGTTCAGCAAGACATGTCCATCCCAGCCAAGAGCCATGCACCTAACTGAATAATGACGCTTTGTTCCTCCTGAATAGAGTCACGCACCTGTCCCCCTCGCGGTTACTCTCTGAACTAAATGAATCACAAAATTATTAAGAATAGCTCTACTCCCATTCAAGGGAGCACTATCGTCATCGTCAAGAATATTCCTTGTACAAAAAGAAAAAAACTACATGTAGAAGGAAAGCATGTCAGAACAGGTCAGAGCATGTCAGCGCATGTTTGTCAGACAACAAGGGGAAAAAAGCGAAAAGAAACAAAGAAGAAAACTAGCATCAAACTATTTCTAAGCACACGCACTCCTCTTATTCAAAAACAGTGCTCATCATAAATCTGTCCAGGACAATACACACCATTTTTCTATTGCTACACTTTTTTCCAGTAACGGTCAATACATTGCTACAGACTGCGTGACGTCATCACATCCTGTCTGAAGAACACAGTGGCAAAGACAAAGACTACTATTATTTATTCAATCGCAAGATTATTTCCTTTGTCTTACTCTTAATGACATTCATTCTCTCATTAAAATTCAACAAAAAAGCACCGTGCATATTAACGATTTTCACCCCAAAGGCTCATCATGGTCATTAGAATTACAGTAAACTACCACTGCTCTTTAAAATAATAAGTGAGTCCACTCAACCTCACCTCCAGGCTTATGTAATACATGACCCTTTCTATGCTCGTACATTCGTTGTCTGAGGCTACACCTGCGAGGAAAAAGACGCGAAAGCTGGGGGCAAAGTTCCATTCGCGCATTGCGAGCAAACAGGCGCCAAAGCCGGGGAGCAAAGTTCCATTCGCGGACGCCAAAGCTCAAGACAGAACGCCTTTACAGGAACATGATGGCATTCCCACCATATTAATGATTTTCTACCTTGCATTGCAGTTTAGAAAAACTACTACAAAACTATAATTATAATTTTAGGAGCCCATTAAAATTCTACTTTCTATGGAAACTATCATTGCCCTATTACTTGGATCGCTATTAATGAAGCGCTCCAATTTTTTCTCTCTTCCCATTTCAGCCTTGTCATGCAGTGAAGCCAAACACACGGAGCGCTCAGGAATAATCGTAGCGTTACCGCACATCGCTACGAAGCTCAACGTCTAACACAAGACGACAGCAACAAGATATTAGCGAAGAGTAAAAATTGCAACACTACTGAACAAGTCCAGACGTGCGACATCGCATACAAAACACTGCTCATCGGGGAAAAGGCCTAAGCCACCCAGTAAACAATATATGTCTCAGAAACGTCCACACGATATCCCACTTTCACCACGTCCACGATCACCACGTCCACACGATATCCCACGGATTTCGAAGGCTGAATAGCCCGTTGACGTCTCTGGGACAGACAGAGGACCCGTATTTCTTCCACATTTGCTGATCCAGGGAAGGTTCCAGGAATGTCCGTCAGGGATATTTGAACATATAGAGAACATATACAGGACGTATTATTATTATTGTATTTTGTAGCTTTTTTTTGCAATTTTTAGTTATTCTACGGAAAATACTACTCTGCAACAGAGAACATCGTACCAACGAACTCTTGTTTATTGAACACAAACCAAGTACAGTGATGTTACATGCACTGTAAGAAACGCTCTTTCTAATAGTACAAAATATGATATTACAACATAAATAGGCTAATTATTAACAATATAGGGTGACACGGATAAGATGCCTAATAAGACAATAATGGTCATAATAATAATCACGTGATTGCTACGCCACTTCGCAAACGTCATCCCTGAAAGATAATCAATAACATAGTTAATTCCACCTATTGGCATAGCAGCTCAAACACTGCCATAAATAGGCGTAAAGAACAGACACTCTGCAAAAAGTGGGAACAAATGCAAGACAGTGACTTACCGCAGTTTCTCTTGCAGTATAGATGGTTACATGCGGAAGCAGCCTAATCACTGGCAGACCCAAGCGACGTCTTCCGGTTTATGCCTGGCTCTTCAGTGTTGTAGAGACACCAGTAACTTTACACATGTGTGAGACTATCCATGGTTGTGTGTGGATACTGTAAAACAGTCATGTTTTATTAATCTAGAGTCACATCGCGTCCATGTGACATTTAAGAAAGATAAGCGGTCATGCAAAAAACAAGGAACTTTGAAAAACAGTGCAGTCGAACGTGAAAACGTAACTGCTATCCTTTATATGAAAGACAACTGTAGCTGAGCCAAGCTTATCTACTAGCAGGCTGCGCATAGTTAATAGAATTTGCTTCACCACTGCTTTCATCATTCCCAATCAAATCCTGAATCAAAGAGATGTGAAGAATTGGACTTGCACTTTGTAGCTGTACACACACAATCTCACACAGTCCGCCGTTCGCATGAGTTCGTCAGTGATACGCACCAGACTCTGCAGGTAAAGCAAATTACAGCCTGTTTACTCAGATACAAAGCTGTCATTGCTCCACACATCTACAACATGTGATTGTTGAAAAAAAAACGCACAAATGTTAAGTGAGGCAAAAGGAAGAACGAACTCACCTTAACTGCAAAGCCGGAGAACAAAGGAACGCTAGCTCTCGCACGCCACGGCAATCGTTGTTATGCACAACGTAGTTGTTCGACGTACTGGCCAGTACTGCCTCGATGCTCCCGAGATTCCAGTACAAAATACGCATGATGCTGAGGTTCCAAAGACCCTTCCGTGTAACATGTCATATCCTACCGAACCGCTACGACGACGCGCCTCGCCTGTTTGAAACGGCGGTTGGGGAATGTCGATGGCGATGGGGCAGACGTCGTTAAGCTTCGGCTCGCGCTTGTTGGGAACATCATTCTTGTTATATCCCTCAACATACGTGACCGATCATTATAATTCCCGTGGAAAAGGTAAAATATGTTTTTTTCTCTCTCTCTCTTTTGTTTATTGACTATGGTGCGATACGTGATGAGTCGTTACAAATATGATTAGAAAAGGTATGGATATGAGGGTATAAAATCAATATTATTATTATGAGGAAAGAGTGAGAAATTGCCAGGTCTGAGCATGCTGGAAATGGCTGTTATCGACACAATAAATCCTTGTAAGGTAAAGAAATGTCATTGTTGTGATATTCGTAGTATATCCACAGAATATTCACTGGGGGATATTTGTGACGTCTCATGGTGGATATACAGCGGACGTTGTGAGGATACGCGTGACATCTGTGACGTGTGAGACCAATTTGGGAGGTCTGTGGGATATTGATGGTTTGCTGGGCAGAGGCGGATCATCATCATCATAGAGCATACACAACTTAATTTTTCTATTTCGCGTAAACTAAACGCGGTCTGCTTGGAAAACGACGTACAAATTTTCTGAGGGAGCAGAGAAATATAGAAATTTCTACTCCGTGCTCAGATACCAGCATTTCTGCTCAAAAACTTGCAAAATTAAGCACTGCTTACTTCGTCAAGATATCGAACACCCAACAAAATCAAAGAACCCCACTTCCACTGATAGAACACTATTCAGCTTTTACGCAGGAGGCTTTCTTCTACATAAAAGTACAGAAAATACGAAAAGAGCAGCGCAAAATTACACGCACTTTTGCTCGCATAGCTATAAGAGAAAAAAAAATAACGACGCACACGCTAATAAACTGTGACAAAGACACCCATTTCTGCTATCAGATAATTATTGCATAATGCTAAATACTCATTTGCATTGTCCATACGTGAAGAAAACACAGGACAGGGATACACAATTCATCTTAAGCGCGCAGGGAAAGCCACTTCTACTCGAACAGCTTAATACCATAAAGTCTGAATTTTAGCAAAGGAAATAAAGCTTGAAGAGCGCTACGAACGTGACAGACACATACTAACAAACAAACAAACACTTCTGTTCATTTCTGTTGGTAAAGGCGTAAACCACACTACAAGAACAAAGCACACTGTTTCAGGAAAGCGTATCAAATGCAACGCAACAGGACCGGCTCTCATAAATTAGCCTGCCCAAAACAAAGACTTCACCAGGTTCGCGAGGCAATTCCATTAAAAACGCTCTCGGTCTATCCTACAGATAGCAATGCAAGCGTTGCTACCCTTATTTTTTAAACCACTATTCCACGCAATAGTACATAAATGTATCACTCGTGTCACATAAAAAGGTACACACAAAGAACTTACTTTTCAAACTTTGGCTTTACTTTTGGTTCAGAAAAGCGCGCGCGCCCGCGCGCACACACAGACTCACACTCACATTTTCACGCTCACAAACATAAAGTCTATTCTCACAACCACATAAATCCATATTATTCCTCAGGTCAATCATTATCCTACCATCGTCAAAAGATGGCTCACTCTTGTATGCGATCGCAAAGCGATAGGTCCTCGTTCCGGATGTAATAGGATATCGCCACTCGAGCGACGCGAACCAAAAAAGAAAGAAAGGAATGCACGTTCGCTATACCTCCACGAAGAAAACGGTGCCGTGCTTCTACGCAGCGATCATCATACAGGAGTGAATTGTCTTCTTCGTTTTCCTTTTATTTTCTTGCACCCATATATTTTACAAGAATACTATAGAGCAGTGCGCTCCCATCAACACGCCTTGGGCTGACCTTACACACGCGAAGCCTTTTCTGAATATATTCTGCTGGCGCTGGAATAAAAAGATTTATCGCCAGGGTACAACAATGTCAGCTCTGCTAACGTTTAAGTGACAAAACTGTGCGCCCGAACCGCGCCCCACGCGACCCGCACGCGGGCCCGTTCTCGCGGTTTGGACACGCGACGCGCGCGATTCCCCGTGCGAGCGCAACGCGGGCCCCGCGCTTTGAACGCGCGACGCGCGCGGTCC
Source organism: Ornithodoros turicata (assembly GCF_037126465.1). NCBI lineage: Eukaryota > Metazoa > Arthropoda > Arachnida > Ixodida > Argasidae > Ornithodoros > Ornithodoros turicata. The sequence continues at coordinate 32,928,139 of NC_088204.1, read as the reverse complement.
GTTACCGTTTTCCCGAGCAGGCGCACTGTTTTATCACTTAAACGGAAGCAGAGCTGACATTGTACGACAACGACAACGTCTGACAACGAAGGAGACAATTCACTCCTGTATGGTGATCGCTGCGTAGAAGCACGGCACCGTTTTCTTCGTGGAGGTATGGCGAACGTGCATTCCTTTCTTTCTTTTTTGGTTCGCGTCGGTCGAGTGGCGATATCCTATTACATCCGGAACGAGGACCTATCGCTTTGCGATCGCACAAGAGTGAGCCATCTTTTGACGATGTTAGGATAATTATTGACCTGAGGAATAATATGGATTTATGTGGTTCTGAACCTGGGATCCCACTTGACAAGTAAGTTCTTTGTGTGTGCCTTTACATGTGACACGAGTGATACATTTATGTACTATTGCGTGGAATAGTGGTTTTAAAAATAAGGGTAGCAGCGCTTGCATTGCTATCTGCAGGATAGACCGAGAGCGTTTTTAATGGAATTGCCTCGCGAACCTGGTGAAGTCTTTGTTTTGGGCAGGCTATTTTATGAGAGCCGGTCCTGTTGCGTTGCATTTGATACGCTTTCCTGAAGCAGTGTGCTTTGTTCTTGTAGTGTGGTTTTCGCTTTTATCTATAGAAATGAATAGAAGTGTTTGTTTGTTAGTTAGTATGTGTCTGTCACGTTCGTAGCGCTGTTCAAGCTTTATTCTCTTTGCAAAAATTCAGACTTTATGGTATTAAGCTGTTCGAGTAGAAGTGACTTTCCCTGCTCGCGTAAGATAAATTGTGTATCCCTGTCCTGTGCTTTCTTCACGCAGGGACAATGCAAATGAGTATTTAGCATTATACAATAATTATCTGATAGCAGAAATGGGTGTCTTTGTCACAGTTTATTAGCGTGTGCGTCGTTATTTTATTATTTTTTTTTCTCTGATAGCTATGCGAGCAAAAGTGCGTGTAATTTTTCGCTGCTCTTTTCTTATTTTCTCTGCTTTTATGTAGAAGAAAGCCTCCTGCGTAAAAGCTGAATAGTGTTCTATCAGTGGAAGTGGGGTTGTTTGTTTGATTTTGTTGGAAGTTCGATATCTTGACGAAGTAAGCAGTGCTTAATTTTGCAGGTTTTTGAGCAGAAATGCTGGTATCTGAGCACGGAGTAGAAATTTCTATATTTCTCTGCTCCCTAAGAAAATTTGTACGTCGTTTTCCAAGCAGACCGCGTTTAGTTTACGCGAAATAGAAAAATGAAGTTGTGTAATCTCTATGATGATGATGATCCGCCGCAGGCTTAGGCCTTTTCCCCGATGAGCAGTGTTTTGTATGCCATGTCGCATGTCTGGACTTGTTCAGTAGTGTTGCAATTTTTACTCTTCGCTAATATCTTGTTGCTGTCGTCTTGTGTTAGACGTTGAGCTTCGTAGCGATGTGCGGTAACGCTACGATTATTCCTGAGCGCTCCGTGTGTTTAATGCGTTGTCCTGTGTGCGTGCGTGCATGCGTGTGCTTTTTTCCTGATTTGTGACGTCATCATGGCATGTCTGGACTTGTTTAGCAGTGTTGCAGTTCTTCCCGCTGCTAGTATCTCGTTGGTGTCATGTTGTGCTAGCCGCGTAGCGATGTGTGGTGACCTGTGGTCTTAAGCCTTTTCCCTGCTCACCTAAGGAAAAATTGTGTATCCCTATCCTGTGCTTTCTTTACGCAAGGGCAATGCGTCTGTGTATGAGGCACTATCAGATACCAGACAAGAGTGTCTTTCTCTTAGTTTATTAGCATATGCTTCAGGTTTTTTAAGTCAAGCACAAGTGCGCGCAATTTTTCGCTGCTCTCTTCCTCAAATCACCGATTTTACGCAGAAGAAAGTCGCATGGTACAGCTGAGAAGAGGGTTTCTCTGATTGTTTGTTAGATGTTGTTAGGAGCTCGGTATGTTGAGGAAGTCAGCTGTTAAAGGTATCCGTGAAGAAATGCTTGCATCTGAGCGCAGGATAGGAATTCCTGAAGCACGGCACCCTCAGTGTAAATTAATTATTTTGCATGTGAGTCTGCTTCACTGCATGACAAGGCTGAAATGGGGAGAGAGAAAAAATTGGAGCGCTTCATTAATAGCGATTCAAGTAATAGGGCAATTATAGTTTCCATATAAAGGAGAATTTTAATGGACTCGTAAAATTATAGTTTTGTAGTAGTTTTTCTAAACTGCAATGCAAGGTAGAAAATCATTAATATGGTGGGAATGCCATCATTGTTCAGTAGTGTTGCAATTTTTACCCTTCGCTAATATCTTGTTGCTGTCGTCTTGTGTTAGACGTTGAGCTTCGTAACGATGTGCGGTAACGCTACGATTATTCCTGAGCGCTCCGTGTGTTTAATGTGTTGTCCTCTGTGCGTGCATGCGTGTGCTTTTTTCCTGATTATTGACATCATGGCATGTCTGAACTTGTTTAGTAGTATTGCAGTTCTTCCCGCTGCTAGTATCTCGTTCGTGTCATGTTGCGCTAGCCGCGTGGCGATGTCTGGTGACCTGTGGTCTTAAGCCTTTTCCCTGCTCACCTAAGCAAAATTGTGTATCCCTGTCCTGTGCTTTCTTTACGCGAGGGCAATGCGTCTGTGTATGTGGCACTCTCAGATACCAGACATGAGTGGCTTTTTCTTAGTTTATTAGCATATGCTTCAGGTTTCTTAAGTCAAGCACAAGTGCGCACAATTTTTCGCTGCTCTCTTCCTCAAATCACCGATTTTACGCAGAAGAAAGTCGCATGGTACAGCTGAGAAGAGGGTTTCTCTGATTGTTTGTTAGATGTTGTTAGGAGCTCCGTATGTTGAGGAAGTGAGCTGTTAAAGGTATCCGTGAAGAAATGCTTGCATCTGAGCACAGGATAGGAATTCCTGAAGCACGGCACCCTCAGTGTAAATGAATTATTTTGAATGTGAGTCTGCTTCACTTGATGACAAGGCTGAAATGGGAAGAGAGAAAAAATTAGAGCGCTTCATTAATAGCGATCCAAGTAATAGGGCAATTATAGCTTCCATAGAAAGTAGAATTTTAATGGGCTCCTAAAATTATAATTATAGTTTTGTAGTAGTTTTTCTAAACTGCAATGCAAGGTAGAAAATCATTAATATGGTGGGAATGCCATCATGTTCCCGTAAAGGCGTTCTGTCCTGTGCTTTGGCTGTGCGAATAGAACATTGCTCCCCGGCTTTGGCGCCTTTTTGCTCGCAATGCGCGAATAGAACCTTGCCCCCGGCTTTCGTGCCTTTTTGCTCGCAGGTGTAGCCTCAGACAACGAATGTATGAGCATAGAAAGGGTCATGTATTACATAAGCCTGGAGCTGATGTTGAGTGGACTCACTTATTATTTTAAAGAGCAGTGGTAGTTTACTGTAATTCTAATGACCATGATGAGCCTTTGGGCTTCTTGCGATTCAATAAATAATAGGAGTCTTTGTCTTTGGAGCTGTGTTCTTCAGACAGGATGTGATGACGTCACGCAGTCTGTAGCAATGCATTGACCGTTACTGGAAAAAAAGTGTAGCAATAGAAAAATGGTGTGTATTGTCCTGGACGGATTTATGATGAGCACTGTTTTTGAATAAGAGAAGTGCGTGTGCTTAGAAATAGTTTGATGCTGGTTTTCTTCTTTGTTTCTTTTCGCTTTTTTCCCCCTTGTTGTCTGACAAACATGAGCTGACATGCTCTGACCTGTTCTGACATGCTTTCCATCTACATGTAGTTTTTTTTTTCTTTTTGTACAAGGAATATTCTTGACGATGACGATAGTGCTGCCTTGAATGGGAGTAGAGCTATTCTTAATAATTTTGTGATTCATTTAGTTCAGAGAGTAACCACGAGGGGGACAGGTGTGTGACTTTATTCAGGACGAACAAAGCGTCATTATTTAGTTAGGTGCATGGCTCTTGGCTGGGATGGACATGTCTTGCTGAACCATTATTTTGTTTTTCCCTGTACAGTAAGACTTTGAGAATGAAATGCTACAATATCCTCTTATCCATGGCGTTTTTCTGCAATAGTTCCCTATGCAATCATTATAGTAGAATAAAGGAAATAATCTAGGGATAGTGATTCAATAAATAACAGGTCCCCTGTCTAGAGCGTAAGCGTCCTTGAGCCACGCACCTGCAATGACGTCATACCGCAACACTATTTTTTCAGGTTGACCTTGTCTAGAGGAGCATTAGTGGAAAAAAACAGTGTAGCCGTGAGATAATAGGGTGACGTCACGACCAATGAGAACGGCCTGCAGGGGGCATAAAGGATTCACTTCTCTCTTGGACAGTGGTGGGTCTGGACACGTTAATTCTGCTCCTAGCAATTGCGTTGGCTGTCAGTGGAAGAGCTTAGTTTCGCTGGGGTTCTGTCTGACTCTGATGGGGTGTGCATGTGTGGTCCGTCACTGGTGAATGGTGTCCGACGATGCAGGTGGATTTTGTGACGAGCGGATTTACAATGAAGGAAGGTAGTGTACGTGTCCGATGATAGTGAGTGTCTTTTCACTCTGTTCAAGTGTTTGTTTTCCTGTGTTGCCCAGCAGTCGTGCAATTTGTCGTGACGTGTTCTGACATGCCCCGACATGGATGCTTTCCTTTGTTGACGCTTTGTATTTTTTCTTTTTTGACTTGTTAGCCGTACTCTGTGTTGATTTGTTGAGTGCCTAGTCCTCTTATTAGCCGTTGATGGAGTTACGTGTTAGGATATTTGTTCTTTTGCAAGTCTCATTTAGTAAGACTTTCGAATTCCTACGATTAGTTTTCATCCATGGTGCTCTTCTGCAATAGTTTCCTATTCAATCGTTATAGAAGAATAAAGGAAATAACCTTGGGATAGTGATTCAATAAAATAGGTCCTCTGTCTAGAGCGTATGCGTCCTTGAGCCACGCAGGTGCATGATGACAACATGCCATGACTTCATTGTAGATTGAGCTTGTTCAAAGGAGCATTAGTAGAAAAAAAACAGTGTAGCCTTGAGACAATAGGATAACGTGACGACCAATGAGAACGGCCAGCAGGAGGCGCAGGGATGCTCTTCTCTCTTAGCCTCTCGCAGGTGGTCGCCGCAGAGGGTGCTAAGAGCGCGTGCGGAGCGGCGCCCCAGTGAGTTTCTCGCTGGCTGTCACGGAGAGTAGATGTGTGCTCGGTTGCTCCGCAGTCCCCGCACTCGCTCAGTTTCTGGCTGGCCGTCACGGAGAGCAGACGTACGCTCGGTTTCTCCGCGCTCGCTCAGTTTTTGCCTGGCTGATGAGCAGTCGCCACGGGGGAAAAGGTGAGTGATTTGCCGCGCTCCTTTTCTCGGATGTTTGCCGTGTTTAGCGGTGACCAACGAGTGATTTGTCGATATTTGACCGCGCTCGTGTTAAGCCTTTTCTCGCATGTTTAGACTTGTTTAGCGGAGAGCAAGCCTGTTGTTTAGCGGTTGCCGTTTTGCGTTAGGTGTATAGTGTTGAGGCGCTGTGGTTAGGCCTAGTCGATTGCCTTTGTGTACTGTTTTCTGTTTAGCAGTAGCGGTTAGACCTTTTCTCTTGCATGCCTAGACTTGTTTAGCAGTGTTGGCATTTTCTACCTGCCGTTAGTGTCTTGTTCTGTTTTTCTCGTCTAGAGCTATGATGGTGGCGCCATCTGGTGTGATGCCTGGCAACTAAGTGGCCACCTGTCGTCAATCTCTGCAACTGCTGGGTGCCAACTACCAACATGGCGCGGACTGGTCATCCCGGAGAGGTTTCTTCGCCGCGGCATCGTTGATTTTCGAATAAATTGTTTCTCTCCACTCTATTTCTATCTATTTATTTTATTTTCTACCTATTTTTTTAGTTTTTATCAGCTCAAGTAGCCGGCAACTCACACAGTGGTCTGGACACGCCTTAGATGCTCCCCAATTAGTGTAATAACTCCCTGAATTATCCTAATTACTGTGGGGGGTCCCAAATTGCTCTAATTGCTCATTAATGGCGTCCAGGCCACTGTGTGAGTTGCCGTCTTCTTGAGCTGATAATATCAGGGTGTCGAACCGCAAAAAAATACGGGTTCGGTTCGGGTTCGCGTTGTTTTGATTTCGTTCCGGTTCAGTTCCGGTTCGGCCAGGCCAGAAATCGAACCGGTTCGCAAACCGGTTCGCAGCCCCGAACCGGTTCGCGAACCGGTTCAACGCTTCCGTTATATATGTTCCATAAAACTGCTTTTATCAGGAAATGCGTGGCTAATAGCTTACTGCTGTTGTCTGCATTGACGTCTCTAGCTGTGAGGTAGCCCTTTAGTGAGAGAAATGAGAAATGGATGAACACTTATTGCAACTAGAGTTCACGCTGTTGAAGCGGTGTAGTCCTGCTACTTTCTGTTCCCAAAATATCTTTTTTCACACGCACAGTGCCAGCAAGATACACTTAAAGGAAGCCTAATAAGATGGACAGCGTAACATAGACGACAGTACTTGCCGGCACACTGCCTTCGCAGCGTGAATCGATCTGAAACCGTACTGAAGCATGTCGAAAATAAGCCTGCAAGCCTTACTCTGTCCGAGCTCACAGCAGTGTACTTGTTAATCCACAACACAACGGCAATGTGTCACGACGACACAACTGCGCTACCAATAAGCAGAACCACATTTACTTTTCAAATCACTACCAATCAAACAGGCACCGTTCTGCGTGCGCTCCTTCTCCACTTCTCATGTTTCTGACTTGTTTAATTTGTGCTGCTCACGTGTAAAGGGAAATCTCGGGCGCTTATTTGATCACATATTCGTCCTGTAGAGCTATATAACTGGCCTACTCCATTCGTGTTTCATTCGTCCGCGTGGCACCTGGTCTCTGAAGAGTAGACGCCGCACCGCGTGCGTGGGGCGCTAGCCGCGGCACTCACAAGGACAACTGCGCTTCAACATGTTAAAACGATGCTGAAAGTATACTTACTATACGTCGTCGTCTGACTGCTAGGTGAACATTTCTGAAATTTATGATATAGGCGCTATACATCGCTACATACATTGAACCAGGACATGGCCGAATGCAGAGAGTAAGAGAGCTGGAAGGCTTTTGTGCTACATTTATTTGGTAGCGGTAGCAGTATACTTTACATTTCCGAATTTGTACCGACCGTAGTATTGCGCTATCGTTAAGTTAAGTCGCGGATAGTGGTATTCCGCTACTTATACTTTCGCTACAGCGGGCGCAGTACCGCGTTAAATTATTATAGAACTTTTCTACAAAATATACGAAAGTTGTTTATGATTGTACAGGAGGGTTTGTGGATCTGAATGACTGACAGTTGCATCATTCTAAAACCTTACGTTAATGCAATTAGGGATACATGCATACCTGTCGCGAATTATACAAACTATCACGCTAAAACACAGCTAAGGAATCTTTCGTGTCACGAGTGGTGAAGTACATATACACCCATAAAGGCTTCCTAAAACAAATATATCTAGTTCACATTATTTAGTGACATCTAAGAATATTGAGATCGTTTAACAATAGCGATCTTCGCTATCAAGTCACATTATGAAGGTTCAGGATCGAGCCACGTGGTTCTCAATATTGTCCAGAATCACGTCTCGCACTGGACACTTGTAGCCCATCGGGCGTCATATCAGGGAACAGATGCGCAGGCTCCAGTTTCGTTGTATGCACTGTCAGGTAGATTCCAGTTGCGACGTGAAAGCGCCCTTATCTCACCATAAGTCTTTTGACAATTTCGGTCGAAGCACAACTGCGGGAGCCAAAGAAAAGAGCATGAAGGGCAAAATACTTTACGCCAAAATACTTTAGCAAAAAGAGACGCTTTGCATGATGCAACTTAGTGAGTAATCAAAGATTCATCACGACTCAAACTTCTGCACATCTTTATATTCCATTGAATGCGTTAGATGCGTTTCAAACACTGTCAGTTCAGTTGTGAAGGCACATTTTCGGCAAATGGAAAATACCTCACAATTTATTTATTCCGGCAGAAGAACTAAATTACGAGACATTTTTCTCGTGGATTATGCCCAAATAGTGACACTGAAACGCAAAATATAGAGCTTAGATGACAATATCATGTTCACACTACTTTGTTAAACATTTTGCCAGAAATAGTGCCGAATGTTGATGCAGGCATCTAACGCTTTTTCGTAGTATTGCACAGTCGTGCAGTTACATGCGGTAAAGTTGAGCTGTACAAATCGACGTCGTGATTTCACGCATAGCCCAAGTGAAAATCTGAACTGGAATCTGTGGATTTATTTGCATGTCGAAGTGGCTTAAGGCGGTGCATCATAGCCGGCACTTCGTCGTCTACAGTCGAGGGATGGCGCAGCGAGCGAAATGGTTTGCGCAGTCACCGCTTCACAACATTTTGGCGCTTGCTTGGAAATGCAGTACCGCTGATGTAACGTCTTCTTTTTGTGTTATTTTTGTTTTCTCTTGGCGCGCGACGGGTCAAGCGAAATCTTGTGCAAACATATGACCGCTCGTGCTCACCCATGCCAAGTCCAATACTGTAAACACGCATATCGCGCTCAGCCAGACGGAACAATTAGTGGCGCGGCTTTTGAATGCGCACAGGCTGCGCGAACTTCTTCGTCGATCTGTTGCTGTTCTGTGCTGTGTTGTTGTCTTGCGAAGGGTTAGTCACAAGTCGGTTCGTGTGATTTCTGCAATGCTTGCGCATATAATAAATGAAATTCCTTGTAACACAAAAAAGCCTAGGTTGGACACGACGCGGTTGAAACAAGTTTGTGTCGACATGTTATAGCCTACCGACATTACTCGGAAATTGCGAAACGAAACCGCAACCTATTTTCTTTATTTCCTGTCACCCTGGGCTTACAAATTTCAGACCACGTTGTGGTGGTGCAAAACGTTTCATTTACTTGCACAGTCAACAGAAATGAAATAAAACTGCAAAGAGGCTGCATAGCATTTCCCATATCATTGGACATCAGTGGAGGAGGAGGAGAAAGGCAAAAGAGAAGAAGAAAAGGGAAGAAAAGCAGGGTAGAGGAGAAAAATGTGTGAGCGTGGACCATACAGCTGCTTGGAATGTAAAGTGCGAATGGAAGTTTCCAGTTTGGTCGAGTATATAATTCGGGTCTGTTGTTCTCATCCTGGTCGTTGTGAAGTGTACTTTTTCCACAAAACAGGATTGCAGATGCAAATGCAATGCTTATCTTGAACTCATGAATTATGGCGATGAAACTCCCCACTCGTCGTCTTAAAATAAAGTTCTCGTTGTGTACTTCTAGCATGCTCTCAGAGTGAGAAAACACCATCAACAGAACACTACCACCTACTGGACTGCACTGGCCTGTAGCAGTATGTACCGTGTTTCGAATATGCTCGAATATATGTTCACATTTTTTGTGCTTTGTAGTAAAGTGAGATATTCATGTTCTCTACATTTTGTTCTTTCGCTGAGATTGTAGTAGTGTTTAGTAGTGTGAAGGTGTAGCCTCTGCCTGAGGGCGGCAGTTGGAATGACATCAAACTTGTTCCTGTTCAATTCACTTCGACGCTGATTGTGAGCCTAATAAAAGTCTATTCAGGCTCGACAATCCACTTGCAAATGGAATATGGAACCAGAAATGGATTTCCAGATTACTGGTGCGATAATCCACATGAAAGTGGATCTACTTCAAGATAGAAATTCATTTCTAGCTGGAAAACAATTACTGATCCACTTGCAAGTGAATCCACTTCAACAATGTTTCCAACTGGTTTGTATGACGGTTGGACGCACAAAATGCCTTTTTCTGTCACTCCCTGAATGGTATTCTGTGTGGTTTGCTCTGCTGAGTTACGTTAATCCTCGGCACACCTTCACCCCACAACCTCAGCAGCTCTGTTAACAAGACATACGGCTTGGGACAAAAGTTGACGGAACACGGCACTGTTCCATTTCTTCAACGGAGCTGGTCTCTGCTAGATATTTGGAAGAGATATAATAAGAAACGGGGGCTGGCTACGCTATTACAGTGACTCGGCCTTCACGTATACCTTCCTCATCACGTGCCTAGGACACGTGGAAAATATTTGCATAAGAATATGCACAATGTGGTCAACCGGCCAGCAAACAACTTTTGCAATAACTTTTTTTCTTGTTTTTTGTTTTGTTTTTTGTTAGCTTAGAACCATTTCAGAACACCATTTTAGACACGCGTGAGGTGTTTCGTAGACATCGTTCGGTTACAGTCCTGTCGCAGCGTGATCGCCTAAACTCGTTCGTCAATGCTATGTTTCTTATCAAATATATGTTTCTATATCAACGGGTGAAGGCAGATGTCCCGAAGTTTTTTACGGTAGCGTATTCGCTCTTCCAACTGAAAAGAATGTGCTTTCAGAGGTGTCTCACGCCTCGCGGCTTTGGGCAACAGAGCTAAACTTTGTATTTTCGGATGTTACATTTAAGGAATACGGACGAACTCGTCGTTCGGACCTGGTGCGGACGCGGGTGCAACTCGGGTTAATGCTCGTCAAGACAGCCCTCTTTGAATGTTTCGTTAATCAGGGTGTCTACCAAATTGCAGCCTTCAAATTCCCTGACTTTTCCAGGTTTTCACTGACTATTTCAAGCGAATTCCCTGACAAAAACTAAAGGGAACTTGGTGCCTGCTCCTATGTTTTGATACCAGATCCCTCATAAACGTGACTTTTCCGAAATAGACATATATCCATCCCGTCATAAAACAGACCATTTATTAAGTATTAGTGAGGCTACCCTACTTTTCTGCCTCAGAGCTTGTCGTACCGGCGAACTGCTACTCGCGGCACGTCGCTCAACCGCCGGTCGATCGCCACGCGAGTCATGACGGCACTTGTCCGCAATTTTCCCTGACTTCAGCTGCTTTTTTGCCAAATTCCCTGACAATCCCCTGACTTTTGTAGTCACATCAAAATTCTCTGACAATTCCCTGTTTTCCAGGTTTTCCAGGTTGGTGGACACCCTGGTTAATGTAATGCAGTGGTGGTTCCGCGATGTTCCAGCGCACTACACTTTCGCACCGGCGTTGGATTTTTGATTCGCCTGAGTCCATTCTATGTGGTTCCTTAAAGACATACCTGGGTAAATTACTTCTAAAATGTAATTAAATTACATTACTCATTACTCCAGTTAGAATTTAATTAAATTACATTACTCATTACTGCAATTGAAATGAAATGAAATTACATTACAATTGCTACAAAAAGTAATGACATTACAAAGTCATTACTGCGAGTTGAATCGTAATGATGTTGAGTATGTGGAAATTCATTTTCAGATAACACTACGTTGTAAAAACACGACATATTTTATTCTGTGCCGATTCGTTGACGATTGAGTGCGTCACCGTTCATTGTGGGCGTTGGAATTCTTTTAACTCACCAGTCGGCAACTCTCTTTCTGCCAAGTGCCAGCACAGAACACACACTCGATTATTTTGTAAAAAGTAATGAGTAATGTCATTAAAATTACTACCAAAATGTAATTAAATTACATTACAAATTACATAATATCAAAAATAATGCATTACATTAGAAATTACCAGAAAAAGTAATTTATTACTGTAATATCATTACCGTAATGACATTACTACCCAGGTATGCTTAAAGAATACTACATGTGGTATACACTTACTTAACAGGCAAAAGCGTTTTCCTTTTTCATTTTGTGTCAAGAAAGGCGGCGATAGTCCATCTGCGCGATCAGGACATAGCTGGAATCAGCCTATACTGTTCTAGCGACCATTGGTGATACCAACATGAGCAAGGCCGAACATGGGCCATTGCGCTGTTTATTGACAAGCTAATAAAACTATATTAAAACTATATGGGCAGCCCTGAAAAGCGATAAATGCAGCGCGAGATACCGCTGCTAACTGAACCTTAAAGAAACAGCGACTATCTGAGATGGAAAACACATATCAGGATTCATTTTTGCATTGATCGAAGCTGATCACATTTTTAAGGACGAGCATGAAAGAGAAAAACAAAGTCAGTAACCAGTCACAGTCTATGTAGGACTATAGTACAAAGTGCCTACCGCGAAGTGTTTCTAAGCAACATTTCATCCTCAAGCTATAGCTTCAGGATGAAATGATAAAAATTCAGGATAAAAATATAATGCCAGGATAACAGACATTATCAACTATACTTGATAATGTCTGTTATCCTGGCATTTATATTTTCAAGATGTTTGTAAAGCATGATGATAAAGCATGAAGCATGGTGCGCAAGAAAACAGAAAATATAATATAGTTTCTTGTATTAGAAGTGGAAACGTCACTCACGTGGTCGTTCTCGTCGAAGCAATGCTGTCCAGGCTGAAATGAAAGAAAACGGTGAAGGTCACATTGAAAGTTTCAAGCAGTTCAGTGCGTGTGCAAACCAACATTATATTCCGCACTGCATTAGGTTGTCCTGCTGCTGAGAAATGTCATGTAATGTGGTGCATGGCAGTCGCTGCAATAGCAGAGAAACCAGCAGAAGATAAGTAGCGCGACCAGCTTAGCGCCGATACCACTGGGTGGGCGGTGCTCGCGACCTTCCTGCCATAATCCAAGAAACTGTCCATCAATACATACCGCGCTAACAAATGTGCTCTAACCATATGAAGAAGAGCAGACACTATTTTTGTTCCCTACGCCACAATATGTGCTTGCGAGACTCCAAGTAAATTTAATTAGAATCAAGTTTATTTTGTATATCAAAAGCACTTGTTCCTCATATTGTTGATTTTGCCCTGGTCAAAATACCGATACAGATTTCCTATTGGACTCAATGGGGAGCTGTAGGTAACTGTGGTTCACTATGGGTAGTACGTGGTTCAACAGGCATTCCCACACACCCCAACAAGCTGACCTATAGGACTGCAGTGGGTTCGTGTAGTATCCTATGGGCATACTACATCATATGACCTATAAGCAGCAGGGGGGTACGATGCCCATAGTTTCGTATCAAGTGAAACGGCAACACGTGGGTGACTGATTCGTTACAGAGACTGCCCCGGCAACGCAGATTCCAAGTGACATGTGCGTATGCTCACACATGGGCGCACATCATGTGTGTGTGTGTGGCTTTGATATCGCAATTGCAATGGGCTCCCTAAAGTCGATAACTAAAAAGTTGGTGAAACCAACTATCAACAGTCGAGTTGATAGCTCTTAATTAGCCCCCTAACTGACAAAAATACGGTTTTGTAGTAACAACCCCTTCGAGTAATCCAATGACAGAAAGTAATAGCGTCCTAAAGCAACTCCCCGTTTTATGAAAATTTGTTGCAGATCAAAAGAAACCTCAGCTAAATGGGAACATATTTACTTTAAATATAAGTATATATATATGGGGGGGAAATAGCCAGAGCTCTTTGGCTGCACGCATAGCATGTGTTTGTAGTGCTCAAACGTCGCCATGCCAGTACTGGACAGCTGTTTTTAGAATGACTTTATATACATATGTACACTATTTACACCATTCTTGTCACAGGGACAGAAAGGAAACATTAAGCATTCCTGAGAGTTCCTATACCAAAACAAAGGCTTCTTGCCTACTTATATTATCATTCGATGCATATAGTTCTTTAGAAAAACGTTATCCCCCGACACCATCATGCCTGGGTGCTGCCCCCATCTCGCGTAAAAACCTTGGAACCCATGGCATCTGAGTTCTGTTGATAACCAAGTCTGCATTTGCACACGAAGTTGTGCCACCATCCCTAGCACTGGAGCCGAATTGTTTCCTTTCTTTATGCAGTAAGACCGAGCTCTCCAAAGAATACTGAAGCCGACGGCCGTTACAAGAACCCTTAGAAGTGTTCTTCATGGACCTCCGTGAGATTTACAGGTAAGCGGCCATATTATGTTTGTCTGCTTTCTTAGTGCTCCCCAAAACTTCTTGCTCATAATACAGTTAAGAAACACATGAGTGTTTGTCTGTGCATTGGTGCACCAGGCACACCGTGAAAGTGGGGTAATACCCCAAGCTGACATCCTGTCTCGTGTGGGAAAAACACCCCACGCATATCGCCACATCAAGTCTCTCAGTGCCACAGGGACACATTGCTGGTGTACAGTTGCCCAGTTCACAGTTCTAACTGTGGCTGAATATCGTCTTTCAAGCCCTTGCTCTGCAATTCTAAAACTGTAAAACGATGGCCGTGTACTGGTGATCTCAAACTCTTGACATTTGCAGAAGGAGATCAGTGCACTGTGAATCCCACTTGGGGTTTCCACCGTTGGCCCACCTCTCAGCGGGCAGATGTCTTTAAACATGCTCCGAGCTGTACCGAAAAGGTACCATAGCAGAGCTTGCTCTGGTGACGACGTTCCAGAGACTGCTTGCATGACTGCCCGCAAATTTAACACTTTACAGGTGAACTCAAAGTACGGTACCCCACAACCACCTGACTTTTGGGGCAGCTGCAGCACTATCCTGTGAAGAAGTTCGGTCTTTTTCCCCCAAATAAAACTATGCAATAACGACTTATTGCGTCTCATGACTCTCTTTGAGAGCCACGCTATGTGAGCTAGATGCCACAGTTCGCCTGAAAACACAGACCTGACTAGAAAGACCGGTTCAGCTACACAAAAATCAAACTTCTCAGCCATCTCCACATCATCTTTAAGTTCTCTATACAATTTTACCGAGTTGGCCAGGACAGGACCAATATCATTGAAAGTTACACCTAGTATGGTCAACTGGTGACACAGAGTTAAGGGTACATTTTCCGGCGCCCTAAACTGCCTCAAAGGTAACAGCTTACATTTTGCGATATTCAGTTGTGCAGCTGATGCATTTGCATATTCACTGAATATTTTAAAAACATGTAAAAAAGATGTCTCATCCCGTACAAATACTTTCACATCATCTGCATATGACAATACTTTCAACGTATCTCCTGTACGTAAGGGAAGTCCCGTTACCTTCTTACTTGACTGTACTGCCCGAACGAATGTATCTAAAGCAATACAAAACAAAAGTGGAGACAATGGACACCATAGTCTTACCCCAGGTTTCATAGGCAATGCTGGGCGTTCCTGTTCAAGCACTACTACAGAACTCATATGGTTGTGATACAAAAGACGCATATATTCAATGAATGGCACTGGGAAACCATATGCTTAAAGCACATCAAAAAGATAGTTGTGACTCACATAGTCAAAAGCTTTCCTTTGATCTAATTGGAGGATCCCTCCTGATATTGATCGCTGCTTAATATTCTCCAAGATGTCCCGAATCCCCCCAAGTGAAGAATACATACTCCTTCCCGGAGCACTACATATTTGTGATGGCTGAATAATTATCTCTAAGACCTCTTTAACCCGTTCTGCAAGAACCGGGATAACCAATTTATAAGCACTATTTCGAAGTGTAATGGGTCGCCAATTCTCTGGCCGTAAAGAATCACCACGCTTGTTTACGGATCAAAACAATTGTTCCATTCCCAAAGGAACACGGGAGGGTGCCACTCTGTAACGACACGCTCACTGCCTTATGAAAAAAGCCTCGGACAATTGGTCAAAATGTATGGTGAAATTCGACTGGTAGGTCGTCTGGTCCAGGGGACTTTCTACGTCTCGCTCTGGCCATTGCCCTGTCCAATTCTTCAATGGTAATCCCTTTTTTAAGGGATTCGCACTACTCCACTGGCACTTTGGGAAGGTTACGGAAAATAGGACTAGACTAGTCACACGAACCTGGCAGAGCCTCTGCATTCTGCCTGTAAAAATCAAGCAAACCTGCGCGTACCACTAATGGCTCACACGGCACTGTACCATCAGACTGCATGAAACCTGTGACTCCTTTGTTCGAGGATATTTTTAACTTAGTGAAATGGAAATATCTAAGCATTTCTGGACCCCCCAGCTGTTTAGGGCGGTTGTAGAGACATTTGGTTACAAGAGAAGACTCTCGCAAGAGAGCCAGTCGTGCGGTGGTGAGTGTGTCTATATATTCTTTCATCCTTGCAGTCAAAGGGGCTCCACGGCGTACGATGCGTATCCTTTCTGCTACGTCGCGTAACTGCTCCGTTCGTTCACGGGCTTTGCGTTTCCCCCACTCAATACAAAGTGAACGAACACTTCTTTTAAGTTTTTCCCTGGTTTCGGGTCCAGTTTGCTTCTGCCGAACAAATTCTGCAATGTGTCTATTTACGTCGGCTGCAACCTCGCTGTCTGCCACAAGGGACACATCCATACGCCATGGCCGACAGGTACGGCTTTCCTGTCTTGGGAGTTGGATAGTGAAAAACAAAGCATCATTGACGGAAATGTAAAAGCCCGCATTTGGCAGCTTCCGAATCTCGCGTTTCACAACGCTTTGTATGAGGGAGCGAATCGCGTAACACCGATCCAGCCTGTGTTCCTCCACGTTACTTAAACACGTGATGGGTAAAATTTGCGCCACACATCCACTAGATCTAGCTGACCAATTAAGTTCTTCAAAGACTTTGTTTCCCAGTATCCTCTCCGGGAAGGCGACCTGCCTATACAGTCCTGTCTTGTATCGAGTACACAATTCATATCCCCACATAAGATAACGGGATATGGGACTAGTAGGAAAGAATCCAGACTGGAAAAAAATTCGTTCAACCTACATTTGTCAGCTGGTGCATAAACATTTAACATTCGAAATTTAAACCCGTTTATTCTCAGATCCATGACTACTACTGTCCCTGCGGCATCGAAATATTCCTGAATACGTTTTGGCCGTAAGAAGATACATGCTACCCGGCAAGATCGGCTGCTGCCAATGCTACAAAAGGATCTCACGTTAAAATGTTTTTAAATTGCTATACTACTGCTTTACTTGCTACTACTTGCTACTATTGCTTAGAGAAGTGTGTTTCTTGCATGCATAACATATCAACCGATAACGCGCGCGCAAAGCTTATCACCTCAACTTCTTGCTTGTCAAGGTTACGAAACCCGTGAACATTCAAGGAAAGGAAAGTAAACACCATAACTTGCCAAGAAAGAAGGATATGGCGTCTACTGAAAAGTTCTTTGTTCTTACCAGAGTCCACCATTGTGCGTCACGAATGCTATGCAAAAGAAATACTGTACCTTGACACAGGTGTCCCAAACTCGCACACCGAAGAATTAGTAAAATTTGTCGGTGGTGTTTCCACCTTGTAAAACATCTTGGGACTTCAGTGTTCTTGTTTTTTTTTTCCTGGAGTGGGCCCTGTGTGACTGTCTGTGCTTGTTTCGGAGGGGCTATCGCTGCTTGTTATGGGTCATGTACGTTTCCCATCAGCACACCGGGTTAGGTCTTGCAGGTCTTCGTTCTCCTAATCCATTTCATCTTCACTGGCAGACGTCTTCTGTGCTTCCTCATCAATTACAAGAGGCGACAGAGTAGATGCGTCGGAAGTAGAGCACTGCACGGGCCTAATTTTCAGGCCCGTGTCCGGCCCACGCCCGGCTTCTACGGCCCGCCCCCGCCCCGGGCCCGACGTCTTCTATATATTTCCAGCCCTTCCCGAGCCCGACTCCGCCGGCCTGGGCCCAGCCCGTACCCTACTGTTTCCATGCTCAGGCCCGGTCCCAGCCCGCCTCTGCTCTATCTGTTCTCGAGGTTCGGAGGCGTATTTAGATTTTCTAAAGAGCGCAGCGCAGCAAGGAAAAGGACGCAGCTAAAGGCGGGGTCCCTTAGCCTCGATTTCAGCAGCAGCAGCAGAACAACCACAGGGGTGACACAAACCCGCCATTGTTGTAACTACCCTCAAGCGGGTGCCTTTGGCAAAACTGCCATCTTGTCCTGGTCGCACGTCATAGAAAACGTCATTTTGAGGTAATGTGACTTTGTTTACAGGTCGTTTTGCCGCTTACCGACATATTTTCACCGTCTTAACACCAAGAGATGGCCGTATTTTGCCAGCGTACACTATGCGGCGCTTCTTCCGCAACATGGGAGCCCATTTCACCTTTGTTCAAGTACATCGCATCGGCTCGGTAAGTCTTAACGCGCGGTCGTCATCACATCTTTGGAACTTGTCAACAATACGAGGCTTTATGTGTAAAACTGCGCGTTTTACTGCGAGATTATCGGATAAAAATAATTACCGTGATCGAAAAACATGCAAAACGTATTCTAGAAACAACAACCGCATTCTTTGTTTACAAACGGTTTGGCTGCCGATCAAGGCCGCCGCCATCTTCAAGGTCACGTGTGCCTTGACGTTTGCTGTGACGTACGACCAGGACCTGTCCAGGATGTATTGCGTTCGCCCAGCACGCTTTCGTCTACGGAACAATACATTGGATGCCACCCCTGTGAGAACAACAGCAGCGGAGCAGCAGAGCTGCAGCGAGACGAGCGGTCCCATAGCACTGGGCGAGAGCAGCAGCGCTGCCGAGCTGCAGAAATTCCCTGCTGCTCCCGTGTCCGAATTTTTGGTTGCTGTGCAGCCCTGTTGCTCTACAGCCTGAGTAGCCGGTCTCGCAAGCCAATCAGGAGGTTCGTTGGTGTTGTTTTCATTCGATGGTGTTTAGGGTTAGCAGGGCGGTGACGGCTGAAGGTTTGTGTCTGGTTGCTTTGTGATTTGTTCCTGCAGAACTTAGCACGCTTGTGATTACCAGTGGGTTGGAGTGAGTGTTCAACCATCGGTACCGCATGAAGTGCGCTTTCGGGACATAATTCAGTTCATTTACTATTCATTCTACTATTTGCAGCTAATAAAGTATTCGACAAAACGCGCTTGAAACATATGTTATGCCAGAGTTGCAGATAACACGTTAGCTTGTTTTCTGGTGAGTACTTGATAACCCGTGACCTGATAACGTAGAGGCAAATTACTTCCACGTCCATCCTGCGTGAAAACCATACCAACCACATTTCCTGTGGGGATCGACGACTTGCGAGCTAGGTTGTTGTAAATGAAACTGACCCTTGAAAAAGGGTTCGATCGAGCTAGACAATGTTCAGGCTACAAAAAGGTTCGGTAGAGATAGAAAATGAACTCTTTACGTTATGAGAACAGTCAGAAACTAGTGATGACTAGCAGAAGAGGCCTTCGTTTTCGTTAGACAGCTTTATTGCACTAACAGCAACGTACGCATTTGATAGTCACAATAAATCAAAATATCGAATACTAGTAACGAGACGATATTTATACCGCAAAATCCCGTAGATGAATCTCCGTACATCCGCAGCAGGGGCTGTTCTGCACAGCAGTGCGAAACGACGGACGTGCGTTGAATGTCACGAGACTTCCTACATATCAACGAAGAGCTAATTATGTAATAGGAGGCTCAGACCACCACCACAATCATTTCACAGTCCACTTCTGAGCTACAGATCCATCATATACTTCATACACTTCAGCCTTTCACCTAGAATTGCATTCCTACATGTGTGTACTAAAAGGCTTAGCTACTGCGTGCGTCTTCGGAATGTTCGAAACGTAAACAATGCCGTAGTTATCAACGCGTTTTGGACCTCCTACGTCGCTGCTGCCGCTAATTCAAAACCAAGCTATGGGACGCCTGTAGCAGCAGAGCCGCGGCAACAAAAAACTGCTCTGCCGCCATGTTGCCGCTGCTGCTGCACAGCTGCTGCTTTGCTGCTGCTGCTCGCATAAAGCTATGGGACCCGGCCCTAATTGGTGGAGAGTCAGGAGGTACACTCGAACGCAGCAGCGGCTGTGTTTCTGTGCCGGCAATCCGCTCTGTGCTTGGTGCTTGCTTGCTTGGGAACGCAGCGCGCAGCGGCGCGTGCGCGTATGTACATTGCGGTTCAAGAGATACTGATCGCCGCTCGATTGCACATGCTCCGGTGTTAGTTCCCCTTTCTCGAACTCTCACGCGAACGAAATATATGCCAGAACACCTACCCTGACCGACCCTCTTGCAGGACTCTCATAAAAACGAAATATGTCAGAACGCTTAACCTCACTGACCCTCGTGCCGGACCCTCACGAGAACGGAATATGTCCCAAAACCTAATCTAACTGACGCTCGTGCAGGACCCTCAGCGCGCCCGCCACACCAATCGTCCCCAAATGTGTGTGAGTGCACGCATGAAATCCAGGCCCATTCATGAAGTAAGCATGATCACAAAATAAAAAAGCGATAGTTATCAATAAGATATCCCATACCCAATGCGAAAAAAAGTAACGTGAAAATTCAGCTGTCCAGCCTCGTGAAATGTGTTCGCGTACATGCCCCACCTTGTCTGGCGTTGTCAAGCCCGTACCCTGCCCGGGCCCGCTGGCTGAAACTCGAGCCCGACCCAGGCCCGCCTAAAAAGCGCCAAGCCCGGCCCGGCCTGCAGTGCTCTAGTCGGAAGCTTCCGCTGACTCTTCCGATCTCTCCAACTACTGCTCCGACTGGCTCGTGCGTTGCTGCGTTACGTGTCCCGCGCCTTCTTTCATGTTTTCACCAGCGACATCGTCGCCGTTGTTGGAAGCTCGCCGGGAGCTCACTGGCTGAAGCTGGTGAGCTTCCGATTGAAGTTCTCCGTGAGCGGGAAACGGCTCGGCACTACCTGCGTTTGCGTGCTCACATTCCCCGCCACCCGTTCCTCAGGAAAATTCGATACCGCCCTGAAAGCGACTTCTATCGAGTAGCGCAGAGGACACGCCAGACTCTCACTCGCTTCATAACTAAGTACACTATACCGCCGGAAGCCCCCTGGTCTCTACCGGTACCGCCCACTTTTGTACGCCTCCCAAACCTTCTGGAAAGAAGAGATCAGGTCCCCCCTCAAGTCCTCCGAGCCCATTTTCATGCTCTGGTAGACGAGAAGTTTTCTACGTTTACGGCAGCATGTACTGATGGCGCATCCCGAAACAACAAGTCCGCCTCAGCATTCGTCATTCCATCCGAAGGCGTCGTGCGCGGAAGACGCCTTTCACATCCAACCTCCTCCACAGCTGCGGAACTCTATGCCATCATTTTCTTTCTACAACACGTCTCTGATTTTACACCCCGGGAATGGGCAGTCTTTACAGACTCCAAATCTCCACTTCAAGCAATTGAAAATTCCGGTATACGAGGCCCATCCGCACCCTAGTCACAGATGTGTTAATGGCTTACCACACTATCTACGCCGCAGGCCACAGGCTAGTTCTCCAGTGGGTTCCAGCCCATCGTGGTGTCGTGGGGAACGAGAAGGCCGACAGCGCCGCAGAAGCAGCACTCTCGTATCGGAAACGGACCCGTATTGTTCTGCTGAGAGGAGACCGCCGTTCAATTCTGCAACGCCTAGTGACACCGACATTATTCCCCCCTCTGTGTTGAGCAGGGTTGTTCCAACGCTCGCTTTCCGCATGCCACGAAACACCTCTCGTCAAGATGCTGCATTAAGCCACCGAATGCGCCTCGATGTGGCCTTTACAGCTCAGTGGCGTTACCGCTTGAGACAAGTTGACTCTCCCACCTGCTGCCACTGTGGTGCTCTTGAGGATCTGGAGCATATTCTTCTTCATTGCCCTCACTACCAACCTTCCCGAACCACACTCTCCGAGTCTCTTCGTCAGCTGGACTCTCGCCCTTTCTCCCTATCGAAATTGCTTGGTCCCTGGCCCAATCCAGCCCAGCAACGCTCTGCGCTCAAAGCTCTTCTGACATTTCTGGACACCATTGGACTTCGATCGTTATTGTGAAGGGGCTCGTTATTTTATTTCCCCATCCCGACCAGCAATGGGTTAGAGTATCGCCTGTGGCGATGAAACTCCCCACTCTCCAAGGTCGAAAATAAAGTTGTCGTTGTTGTTGGAAAGCTCTTCAGCGAGTACGCTCTCGGCCATGTGGGCACTGACGTGGGCGTCACCACTAATCCGATCTTCGGGCACCGCCCCCTGTTTCTGCTTTCTGCCTTCTGCAGCTTTCTGCCCTTGCAATCCACCCTAGCCTGATTTCCATTGCACCGTTCACACGGCAAGGTGCAACCTTGGGTCTCCTGCCCGAAGACCGCACAACGTGTGCACCTGGGAGCTTTGCATGCGAAAGTGACCTTCTTCCTTCCATCGTCCGCACACTTTTTTCATACCCCTATAATTGAGCATCACACTATACCCCAACACGCTTAAAAAGTTGGGCGGCATTTTCTTTGCCTCGAACTTTACAAGGATGTTTCCAGTCCAACGGTCTGGGCCATCCTTACAACACAGATGAGAGATGTCCAACACCTTCCCAAAAGGCGCCTACGCCCGTACCAGGTATTCGTCTCCCACGTTGGCGGGCAACAACGTTATAGTGGTGAAAACCACACTGGGCCCGACTGGTTCAACTTGGACAACCCCGCCGTAGACTTCAAAACTCTCTACTTCGCTCAACTTCATTCGAGCAACCTCATTGCGTACTACAACTTGGAACTTATCCCGTCCTCGCTGTTGCATCGACTGCATTGCCTTTGGCCCGGTTACTTCACGCACTTTGCGCACAATGATATCTATTGGTGTGTCCACCGGAGCAGACAAATTAAAGGCATAGGCCTTAGGGGGGCCAGACCACGACATGCTCACCATAGCCTTGACCGCAGCTCTGGCTCTTTTTTTTTCTAATATACTTCACTGGCTTTGCACTGGGCTTTCAGTGGTGAGTTAGCTCACCCTGACGGGAGGAATCACGTGTTATGTGACCCTCTGACGCCATCCGCTCAAACGTTGCCTGCCTGCGTACTGCTGATGAGGCCCAAGAAGGCCGAAATAGCTGTCCAGCACTGGCGTGGCGACGTTGGAGCACACACAAACATATGCTATGCGTGCAGCCAAAGAGCTCAGACTATTTTTTTCCTAATATACTTTACTGACTTCGCACTGGGCTTTCAGTGGTGAGGTAGCTCATCCTGACGGGAGGAATCACGTGTTACGTGACCTTCTGACGCCATCCGCTCAAACGTTGCCTGCGTACTGCTGATGAGGCCCAAGAAGGCCGAAACTGCTGTCCAGTACTGGCGTGGCGACGTTTGTGCACTTAGAAACACATATATATCACTTTTTTCATGATGAATTAAGCCAATTGGAATGTAGCATATGCTGAAGGGCACTCATTAAGAGGGCAGCAGGAAACTCCCAAGGCAATGTCCTAATTAACTTTCAATCATTATCTTTTTAATTATGAAAGCTGCGAAGTTGTCGCAATGAGAACCTCTGGTGCCTTCGGTCACCTGATACCGGAGCCGTTTCCAGAACAGACGCGTCCTTCCTTCACCCCCAATGTCAGAGGGTGAAGGAGCACAGTGCCGCCTCATATGTCGAAGATGAGCTTTAACTTGCGGACACAAAAAAAAAGTATCCTGTGACTCTATTGGGACTGCCCTTCTCTTCGGGTGCATTTTCTGTTTTCTTTCAATATTTTTCCAGGACGCAAGCGGCGATAGTGTGCTCTTTCACCCTCTCACATTGTGGGTGAAGGAAAGTCGCGTCCCCGAAGATGCGCAATGAACGCAAAGAAAAAATGGTGTTCCTTCAGAATTTTTTTTTTTGCGGACAATCTATCGAACGAATTTTTGTTCTAAAAAAGGCTCCGGTATCAGGTGACCGAAGGGACCCGATGTTATCATTATGACAACTTTGTAGCTTTTGTAATTAAAAAGTCAATTATTGAAAGTTAATTAAGATGTTGCCTTAGGAGTTTTCTAATGCCCTCCTAAGGAGTGCCCTTCTGCATATGCTATATTGCAATTGATTTCATCTTGGAAAATGTGATGTATATATTTTTGAAAAATATGTTCGCGTTTAGTTGGGACACCTTGTATATCGAAGGAGGATCGAAGCCTCCCTTTCATTTTCGTTTTGACCACTCATGCTGCTGTTATGTTTCTCAAATATTCATTTGCCCACGTGTACAAATCACGAGGCGTCGAGATTTGATTGCTAATTGACAGCTGTAGGGTAGCTTTTGCTGCGACCCTTTCCAGCATTCTCCCATCAGTACACAGTAAACTTTTTACACCTTTTTGGTGTAAATGGCTTGTCCCATGGCGCACACCTTTTTAGTGTTGCCTTTACACTCATATGATGGGTGTTTTCTAATGCACCCTTTAGTTAAGTGTATTCATAATAAAACACGGTTATAATGGGCGTTTAAAAAGAAAAACACCCTTAAAAGGGGAGTATTCTATTGAAAACACCTTTTATGATGGAATTATTTGGTAGCAAATATTCCCTCGCAAATAGTGTAATAGAAGCTTCCGGCCGAGATCAGTGGCCCAGACATAGTACAATTCGACGTTCTTGCTTCTACGGCAAGCAGCACAGTGAACTTGGCAGACTTCCAGCCGTGGTTCCATCGTAGAGCCTAAACCGAAGCGCAATGCGTCGCAGGCACGTCTCGTTAGCTTGGTAACACGGTGGGACCAACGTGAATGCCGATGCTGGATGAGACCTCGGGCACCCTCAGTAGCCTATACTGGCATGTCGGATGGATCATATACTGAAAGACAACTTGTTGAGGCACGTTCGTGACATGTGGTGAGGCGCGAAACGTTTGTAACGGTGACGGGGATGCGTTTTGCAATTAACACCCTCGCTTGCAACGAGTCAAAGATATAAGCTGAATTTCTAGCATTCCTCGCAGTCAAGTACTGTGTTTTTAACTCAGGTTATCGTGTATAATGTGATGACTTGCTGAGCGGAGCTGTGAAACCAGCATATTTTTTTCCTCACGAAATAAAACACGATTTTTAACACCATATTCCCAATTCAAATGGTGTGTAAAAAGGTGTATTAGACGGCAAACACATGTTTCAACACCCCACTTCACACCCTTAATGATGGGAATTGGACAAAACGTGGTGTATGTCGATATTACACCTTTAGTAATGCTCTTCTTGCACCCTCTGCGGAAACGAAAAGGGTGTTTTTATAAGAATACGCCTTTTTTGAGCAAATAAAGGTGTAAAATGATTTACTGTGTACCGTCACAGGGGCCCATCCTAAGGTATCCCGGCGAGCTGCTTGTCGATAGTCCTAGCACCCAGGTACTCCAGGAAACCGTAGACAATATCGTTCGCTTGGGAAGCGTTTCGAACCGATTGATGAAGCTAACTGTTGGTCATAAGGATGTCTGTTTATAAAGTACAAAGCCTGTGTCGAGGAGCAGCTCGAGTGGAGGGTAGAGGCGAGGCAATAACATTGCTGAACAAGGAAAAGTAAACATCTCTATAACCTTCCCATGTTCCACTCAACGCTGGTTGCACCGAACGGCGTTGTTACAGCGTATTCGCAGCATTGCGGTCTCAGTTCCGCTACTTACAGTAGCCAGCGCCTGGCACGGTACAACGAAATCCAAGCTATAAAGGCCGCTCGAGATCCCGCAGTTGCTGAAACAGGTACTGTCCACATGAGAGATTGGGACCTGGAACAGCGGAAGATAACGCATGAATTAAGGCATAGAAGAGACTCAAGTGAGCATATGCACTAAAGTTCCAAGTGTAACTTAGGCATTTTACTCAATGTTGCCTCTCTATCGCAGTTCACGTGATGCAGACACATTTTTTGTCCACGCATAGCTATGACATCCTTTCCCTATTTCAACACCGCGAATAAGCTGTGGTGGACATATATTGTTAAAGAGACTCAACGGAGAGGAAGAAAGTTTGTGTTGTGCCCGCTTCAGGGTCAACCGCGCAATCTGTCAGAAGACCCCGTGGCAAGGTGAGACGAAGTTATGTCGTTAGATGTAGCAGATATTTATTACTCGACAGCAACTGGGGGTTATTTGTATCCTGTCATGGGAAATGGTCGAGGTACCAATTACTTCAAGTACATTTCTGAGTACTTGTACTTTACTTCAAGGACATTTCAAGTCGTGTACTTTGCACTGTACTTTTTCCGAGTACTCCCCCTTCTCAAGTACCCAAATTGGGACACCACAGAAAAATAACAAAAACAATTTTTGTGATTTTAGAGAGCATATTTGAAGCAGAAAATTCATTGTTATGAGACTTGGAATGTTGACAAAGAGCTAGTGCTTCTATGCTGATGTTGAAGGAATGGAATGCAAATACACGCATACATTCTGACACTGCAAGGGGCAGCACGGCGAATTGGTCTTTCCATAAAGTTAAATAATTTAAGTTAAGCTGAGTGTGTTAAGTTGAGTTGAGTTCTGTTAAGTTTAATAATTTAAGTTAAATAATCATTCTACATCACAGTGCGTTTTGATTAAAGTAATAGTCTGAAAGACACACATTTTCATTTCCAATTTTAAATTCTTTGAATGGTCACATGAGTAGTAATAGGGGGTGTCCCATTAAATTGGTGTCCAGTTAGAGACATGGGTGTCTGGTTCAAACCCCACAGCGTCAGGGACACCGTCGCGTGTGCGGAGGGCGCGGCGCCAGTGCGGAGGCTTGTCCGCGCGCTTATAACATGCAGAGACATGCAAAGAAGGGTCATACACAAAAAGTACAAGTGAAAATATATTTACTAATGCCAATTGTAATGCCAATCAAGTTGATATATATTTATTAAAGCCAATTGTGCTGGGAATTGTGCCAATTGTGATGCCAATCAGGTGAAGGAGAAAAACCCAGCCGAAAAACCTTCACGACCTGTAACAGAAAAAACACAATACACATAATAAAGAATATGTACATTTATTCTTCTCTAAATATTTCATTTAATGTCTCAATGGTAACATTTTTTAGAAACTCTTGTTTCCAATCCTGTAAGAAAACATAAAATTAACGTCGTCACATTTGTTTACCACACGATAACTCACGTTGGACACAGCACTGGCCTGAAAAAGTAGATATTGTTATTATATCAAACCATACTTATATTTCAATAATAGATACAATGCTGTGGCGGCAGACCCCAGGAATCTGTAAGTGAATCTAAATTAATATCAATTTATACATTTCATTAATACATACACTGTGGCGACGGACCCCAGTAATCTGTAAGTGAACGTCATTTATTATTGTAATTATGCTATAACTTTTACTTACATTCAGGCGTTGGTCTTGGTACTGGTGTGTAAGCTGAAAAGATATTATCAATTAATAATACACACACACACACACACACAACAACAACAACAACTATACACAACTACACAACAACTATATACACAACACAATAATGCATACATATCGGCGGCGGCGACTCTGGAGCTGAAACATGAAATCAAATTTAAACACCTTTTTCATATTCTTTATATTTCCTTACCGTTTTGAAAAAATGACGGACTAGAGCTAAATACTGAAAAAAAGACAACAGCCATGAGAAAAAAGAACTGCATTGCAAATCAAAAACGGCGACTCTGGAGCTGAAACAAGAAATCAAATTTAAACACCTTTTTCATGTTCTTTATAATTCCTTACCATTTTCAAAGTATATTGGGCTCGAGCTGACTTCTGAAAAAGACCATATCCATGAGAAAAAAGAACTATGTTTCAAATAAAAAACTTTTAAATAAATAAAAAAAAAACCATTTTCGTTGGACATTTTTTTAAATGTGTTTCGGTCAAGTGAGGAAGAAACTTTTAAACGTGCGCGTCCTCATTATCATACAACCTCCTCTCCACTCTTTCCCATTTATTACCATTCGAGCGAGCCCACCTCCCCATTTTCCCATTCGTTCCCCAAGACCAGGAGCTCTCTCCCAAAATAATTATGCGGAAGCTCTTTCGTCGCTGTTTTGGAAAGAAATGTGAAGAGGAGGAAGTTGAGTCTACCGAAGACAGGAAATGGCGTCTGAAACAAGAAATTCATGAAGCAAAAGCTGAAGCTATCAGACGCGTTTTGTCTCACGAACGTCTCCTCAGGATCAAACGAGAGTCTGCAAAAAATCAATTTGATCAAATCGACGGTGGATGGTAATAAATCTAGTTATCAATACATCTTATTATCAGTTTCACTTCTACCTCTGCGACACAACGTCCGATGTAAGACCGTTTTCTTTCATCCATCCTGCACGAATTATTATATGTGGACCTTCCATGTCAGGAAAAACTTACGTAGTTCGTAACATCCTTAGAAATCTATCAGTATTCAGTGTAGTCCCAGAACAAATATTTTATGTTAGTAAATATGATGCTAGCTGGCAGAATGAATCACTAAAATTAAATTTAGTAAAGAATTACCAACGACATGGGATGAGAACATACCAACACTGATTATAGTTGATCTCATGACTGAAAAGAACGTTATGCAAGATATGGTTCACCTCTATACAAGAGCGACCCATCACAAGAATGCATCAATTATTTTTCTTTGTCAATACTTATTTCATAACGATGTAAACTATCGCACTCTATCCCACAACAGCACATATATAATATTATTCAATAATTTAAGATCTCGTGTGCAACTCGAACTTCTAGGACGACAAATCTTCGGGAAATCACGGTTGCCATACTTTCTGAATGCATTCGAACAAGCAACAGAGAAACCATTTGGTTATCGAGTGATTGACCTACACCCACTTACCCAGTCTGATAAAAGATTGCGAACGGGTATAACCAAGCTCGAGTCACAATTTGTTTTCATACCAAAATGAAAACCTGCACTCCAAAAGAACGGGAAAATATATTGAAGGAGGCTCCTCCGCACAGCATTGAAGCTGTTTCCGAAGTTTGCAAGAATATATTGAATGGTAATGTTAAACTTTCACCAAAACTATACAAAGATTTAAAGAAATATAAAGCTACATTTCGATACATCGCATATAAAA
Source organism: Ornithodoros turicata (assembly GCF_037126465.1). Lineage (NCBI taxonomy): Eukaryota > Metazoa > Arthropoda > Arachnida > Ixodida > Argasidae > Ornithodoros > Ornithodoros turicata. The sequence goes on along the minus strand of NC_088204.1, from coordinate 32,899,553 downwards.
CATTGCACAAATCACCAAAGAAGCTACAAAAGTTTTTATATCGACAACGAGGAGGTTTGGTCCCATTACTCCCACTATTACTGACAGGCTTGACTAGTATATTAGGTGGTGTAGCAGGGCGGGCTATAGCTAAGGTAACCGGTGTTTGAAAATGGCAACAAAAATCGAGGTATTAAATCCAGTGGACACTATTTTGGAATCTAATGAAAGTGAAAGGTAAGCGAATGAAAGGTAAAGTGTATGCTAACAGCTATGTACTACACTATAAAAAATCAATTGAAACCGACAATAGAATCAGATCCGCCAATAATAAAACCATTACAAATGGAGGAAAGTATTAGCAGAAAATTCGATTATGATGCTCTACCAGATAATATAAATATTAAAAAAGTTAGGCGCATAGTGTCAGCGATACCGAGGAGTTTGTCATGGAATGAAAAAGGAGAAATCATTCATAACAACAAAACCATTCAGTGCTCTAGTATAATGGAATTGGTCTTGTACCTATCCGGTCATAAACGAGTGAGGCCCGCTTGGTTTCTAAAGCTGTCAAAACTTCTACCATCACACAAGATCAGACAGAAAAGAAAATCAAAGAAGAAAATATTGTGGGAGACCTACAAGTCGCCGCAAAGAACAAAGTTGATTTCATCTTCGGATGAAGAATATTTCTCAGAAGAATGAGCTACAGATCACCTGACGGCGGGCTCGGAGGGGTCAAACGCTATCAAAAGGCACGGAAAATCACAAGGAAAGAAGCACTACAAGAATTACAACGCGACGATGTCTATACTCTCCACAAAGATGCAAGACGAAGATTTAAGAGAAGGAAAGTCATCTCACTCCACCTGAATGACCTACATCAAGCAGACCTCATTTCATTCATCCAATACAAGAAATACAATAAAGGATTCTCATACATACTGCTTGTGATAGACTGTTTGTCGAGGCAAGTCATGGCCACACCTCTCAAGACCAAGCGAGGCGAAGATGTGAAGAAAGGATTTATGAAGCTATATCGAAAGAGAGGGTCATATCCACGACTAATCCAAGTAGATCAGGGTCTGAGTTCTTCAAGAAACATATGCAGGCTTGGTGCAGGCGACATGGCATAGTCCTCTATCATTCGTTTTCAATTACTAAATCTTGTTTAGCTGAACGTGCCATTAGGACTATTAAAGGTCGCCTATTCCATTATTTTCGTAGTAAAGGACATCACAACCTTAAAATTCTTCCAAATATTATAGAAGATTATAACAATTCTTACCATAGAACTATTAAAATGACACCGAATGAAGTGAATGAAAGTAACGAGGTTGAGCTCTTCAATAGACCCAATAGTAAAAAAGATGATGACATCACAATACCATTCGAAATTGGCCAGCAAGTTCGTGTTCTATTGAATCGATCAATATTTGACAAGGGGTGCACAGGACACTTGCCTCACGTTATCTATACAATTTCGAGGTATAAGAAAACAGATCCATCTGTCTTTTACATTGCAGGCCCAGATGGTGTAGAAGAAGAGGGCACATATTATGCAAACGAACTGCAGCGCGTTATTAAAGAGGCTGATGACCCATATCCAATTGAAAAAATTATATCCAGTAAGAAAATTGATGGAGTCACTCATTATCAAGTGAAGTGGGCTGGTTATGACGATTCATTTAATTCGTGGGTTCCAGTGCACGATGTTGCCAGGCTCTGAGTTTTATATGCACCTTCTGTCCAATGACTGTACCGAATTATATCCAACAAATACACTGGACAACTTTACAATTGCTTTGAATGCACCCCTACAACTCAGTGGAAAGTATGAAGTTGGATTACAAGAACTATCTATCTGTAATCTATTCTACAATTTACTGCGGACTGATGATGGTGTCATGCAGGTTGATTACAAAGACTTTGCAGAGGTTCGCAAGACTATTGTCGTTAAAAAAACTATCGAAATGGCCCTTCTAGAGCTTTTTGAAGACTTGAACAGTTCTCCCATTTTATATTGATGGGAGATATGTATTCAGTTTACCACATTCTGTTCGGTCAATTAAATTTATAGATGAAAACTTGCAAGAGACTATTGGAGTGTCATCCATTCAAGGCAATACTATGATAGGTTCTAAGGTGCCTCGTCAGGACACATTCCTTCGAGAGGAATTCGCTTCACAGCTATGCATACTAGAAGAAATTTCTATTCTTACTTCAAATGGCTTGATCGCATTCATTCCAGGTTGTTCTATCAAGACAACATTAAATCGCCTTTTTAAAACACACAGAATTGAAGCAAATGTAACATTCCGAGAGAATAGTTATAGATTGTCACAGTCATTACACAGTCTCTTTGCTATTCCAGAACAGCTCAAGAATCTCCTCAGATTAAATAATTATATTATAACAGATGATACAGCCTACTACTATGGAGATCCATTTGAACGCACTTATGACTTGATTATAGAGAAAGAAGTACTTGTTACAAAAAGAATAACTGTTCCACCAGATCATTATGAAACTCCGAAATTACTGCTACGTACAAGCAAAAATCAATTAGAAGGCAAAGCTCTACTCACATATAGTAATGACAGAAAGCTCTGCACTATCAACCCAATTGACGGTGTTACCATTCATCTATCAGAATACCTCTCTAATATGCTAGGTTTTGCACCACTTACAACTTTTGCGAACAGTACAAGTGGCATAGCTGGGCGAACTCACTCATGAGGGCCCTCATGAGTGCCCCTCACCCTCACCTAACACCTTTGAGGTGAGGGTGAGTGAGGGCAAGCCTGCAATCAGGCCATCCGTGAGTGCACTCATGAGGTTCTTAACCCTCATGAGGTCTCCTGTGAGTGCACTCAGGAGGTCTTACCCTCACGAAGTCTCCTGTGAGTGCACTCATGAGGTTTTGCCCCTCATGAGACCTCCTGTGAGTGCACTCATGAGGTCTGAGGGGCGCCAGGTCTGTGTGAATGAAGTCACTGGTGAGGCCTGAGGGGTGTGAGGTCAGTATGAGTGCATTCAGAAATGAGGTCAAATGACTCTTACGAGACGTGGGCAAATTATGAAGGCACTAGTGATATGGTTCCAGTGACCCAGCTACCGGCAGGGTGCACTTTAAAGGGCTGGTGTTCACGTTTTTAGCAATTTCGTCTACGTCGCGCTGCAACACAGCCAAGCGTCCTGAACTGACGGATTACTTGGTGATATGGTTCCATCGACCCACTTACACGCAGTGTGCACTTTGAAGGGCTGGTGTGCCCGTTTTCAGCAATTTCGTCTATGTCGCGCTGGGAACAGAGCAAAGCGTCCTGAGCTGACTGATTACTTGGTGATATGGTTCCATCGACCCACCTACACGCCGTGTGCACTTTAAAGGGCTGGTGTGCCAGTTTTTAGCAATTTCGTCTATGTCGCGCTGGGATCAGAGCAAAGCGTCCTGAGCTGACTGATTACTTGGTGATATGGTTCCATCGACCCACCTACACGCAGTGTGCACTTTAAAGGGCTGGTGTGCCCGTTTTTAGCAATTTCGTCTATGTCGCGCTGGGAACAGAGCAAAGCGTCCTGAGCTGACTGATTACTCGGTGATATGGTTCCATCGACCCACCTACACGCAGTGTGCACTTCAAACGGCTGGTGTGCCAGTTTGTAGCAATTTCGTCTATGTCGCGCTGGGAACAGAGCAAAGCGCCTTGGCTAACTGATTACTTGGTGGCATGGTTCCAGCCACCCAACTACTGGCAGGGTGCACTTTAAAGGGCTGGTGTGCCCGCTTTTAGCAGTTTCGTCTACGTCGCGCTGGGAACACAGCAAAGCGTCCTGATCTGACTGATGACTTGGTGATATGGGTCCAGTGACCCAACTACCGGCAGGGTGCACTTTAAATGGCTAGTGTGCCGATTTTCACGAATTTCGTCTACGTCGCGCTGGGAATACAACAAAGCCTCCTCAGCTGACTGATTACTTCATGATATGGTTCCAGCGACCCAACTACCTGCAGGGTGCACTTTAAAGGGCTCGTGTGCACGTTTTTAGCAATTTCGGCTATTTTGCGCTGGGAACACAGCAAAGCCTCCTGAGCTGACTGATTACTTCGTGATATGGTTCCAGCGACCCAACTACCGGCAGGGTGCACTTTAAATGGCTCGTGTGCACGTTTTTAGCAATTTCGTCTATGTCGCGCTGGGAACACAGCCAAGTGTCCTGGGCTTCGCTGTGTTCCCAGCGCGACATAGACGGAAATTCTAAAAACAAGCAAACCTGCCCTTTAAAGTACACCCTGACGGTAGTTGGGTCGCTGGAACCATATCACGAAGTAATCAGTCAGCTCAGGAGGCTTTGCTGTGTTCCCAGCGCGACGTAGACGAAATTGCTAAAAACGGGTACACCAGCCCTTTAAAGTGCACCCTGTCGGTAGATGCGTCACTGGAACCATATCACCGAGTAATCAGTCAGCTCAGGACGCTTTGCTGTGTTCCCAGCGCGACATAGACTAAATGTAAAAACGTGCACACCAGATCTTTAAAGTGCACCCTTCCTGTATATGGGTCGATGGAACCATATCACCAAGTAATCAGTCAGCTCAGGACGATTTGCTGTGTTCCCTGCGCGACATACACGAAATTGCTAAAAACGGGCACACCAGCCCTTTAAAGTGCACACTGGCGGTAGTTGGGTCGCTGGAACCATATCACCAAGTAATCAGTCAGCTAAGGACGCTTTGCTGTGTTCCCAGCGAGACGTAGACGAAGTTGCTAAAAACCGGCACACCAGCCGTTTAAAGTGCACCCTGCCGGTAGTTGGGTCACTGGAACCATATCACCAAGCAATCAGTCAGCTCAGGACGCTTTGCTGTGTTCCCAGCGCGACATAGATGAAATTGCTAAATGTGTGCACACCAGCCCTTTAAGGTGCACACAGCCGGTAGTTGTGTCGCTGGAACCATACCATCATAATTTAATTTGCGCACGTCTGGTATGCGTCATTTGACCTCATTTCTGAATGCCCTCATACTGACCTCACACACCTCAAGCCTCACCAGTGACTTCACTCACGGAGACCTGGCGCCCCTCAGACCTCATGAGTGCACTCACAGGAGGTCTCATGAGGGGCACAGCCTCATGAGTGTACTCACAGGAGACCTTATGAGGGTAAGACCCTCATGGGTGAGGGCTTTCGTTTGCGAGTGCCATGAGGGTGAGGGCGAGTGAGCGCATGTGCCCGTCAGGGCCGTGAGGGTGAGGGCGAGTGAGGGCATGTGCCCATGAGGGCCGTGAGGGTGAGGGCGGTGAGGGTGAGGGCGAGTTAGCGCATGTGCTCATGAAGGCGGTGAGGGTAAGGAGAGTGAGGGCATGTGCCCGTGAGGGCCGTGAGGGTGAGGGCGAGTGAGGTTTCACCAAAATGCCCACCTATGGCTGGAAACACACACCTCAGACTTACACCATTATTCCATAATTTTATAGTTTATTGCGATATTATCGAATCATCGCACTTGGGTGCAAAGAAGTTTCCCATATTAAAATTAGTTCCATACTCTGCAAAGGAAGACAATATCATTCATTATGCTTTCCAAAACATACAATATTTTAAGCTATTGCATAATGAAATAAATTTCATTTCAATTAAGTTGTGTGACGACTCTGGTCGACCTCTCCACTTCAAAGGACCGGGCAAAACAGCTCTAGCTCTACATTTTAGACATGTATCTTAAAGAAATCCCGGAAATCCACTACGGTCACGGACTTGGCAATATTACACCATACTCAGGACCAATGTTCCAGAGGGGCAGTGGATTCTTTAAATCATTGCGCAAGTTTGCATTACCCCTCCTGCGATGAGCACATCCATACGTTACTAAGACCGCAATGAATGCAGCAAAAAACCTGGCACGAAAACTATCAGATGGTCAACATCTGAAAGAAGCTATTAGAAGCAGTGCATCCGAGCTTAAGTCGCAAGTGTTAAACGATTTCGCTGGCGGCGGTGGCAGACGTAGGAAAAGAAGAAGAAAAGACGTCTTTGACAAGCAACCCAATTGGAGTGAGGAATAAATATTTTCGTCAACGCTGGCGTCCGTTTGTCTGAAGGGATAGTAAAAATGAGCAGTCCAAGATACGGCTAAATGGGAAATAAGGCAAGATTGCAGTGGGGATAAGTGCGACTGTCAACTTAAAAAAGCCATTAGAACTGGCGCATCGACACGGGAGGTCGCGACGATAACGCATTGCGGTGGGGGTAAGTCAAAACGACTGTCCACTTAAAAAAAAAAAAGCCGTTAGAACCGGCGCATCGACACGGAGTTGTCCAATTTGAAAGAAAACCATTAGAAGTGGTGCGTATCGGCGGCCGAGGTCTCGACACGGGATCGGATTTCGTACTCGTTACCATAGGTCATGGGAAGATGCGATAAAAAGAGCTGCGAAACGATTCATTTCTTCTTAGAAGCGACACACTCTTCCAACTTGAAAGAAGTGGATGGGGGAAAAAGGGGAAATAAGTGGCTACAGGTAAACAATCCTAAAAATAAAACATGGGAGAGGGTGCCAATTGTATTCAGTCTCAAACATGTCACTGGTCAACGTAGTCCGTGCCCAGTCCGAATTGGTTTTGAAGGGGGAGTGTGAGCTTTTTCAAATCCCACCCACTCAAATTTCTATAGAATCATGCGAGAGTCAATTATTCTACCCTGTATCAAGAATTACAGGTGGCGAATCCACGATTGAATGGAATATAAGCATCTTATCCGATCTCTATCTCGATGTTTCTAGTATGTACATTAAACTAACTATGCAGATATTGAGAAGCGATGGGAGTGATCCGTATACAAGAACGGCGGACGGTGTAGTCAACGATGTTGTATTCCCCGTGAATAACTTGGGAGCTGCAATGTTTAAGTATATTAATGTGTATATCAATCAGCGATTGGTATCATCAAATTTTTTGAATTCCTACCGATGTATGCTTGATACTTTGCTCCACACCAACACGCGTCTTCAGAAAACAGTAGATGATTGCGGAATGTATATTTATGATTCAGGTGAACATGCCGCAAACGATCCAAATTTGAATGTTGCGAAAGCACTCATTTCTAGAACAAGTGGTGGCAAACTATTTGAAGTTGTCATGCGTGTTAATACAGATTTGACAGATCAAATTAAGCTATTATTACCGGGATTGGATGTTAGGGTGTCTGCTGTGCACGCCAGCGACATGCATTGCTTATTGACTGGTCCAGGGGAAACTCATCAACATCAAATCAAGATACACAATGCAGTACTGTCATTACGTAAAGTCAAAGTCAGTAACTCAACTTTCCTCTCTCACCAGTCTATACTGAAGAAACATCCAGCGTGTTATACTATGCGAGGTTTAGAAAGCAAAATTAAGACAATAACTGCTGGGTCAGTGGATGGTATATTCGACAATCTATACACCGATCGCATTCCAGATCGGATCTCAATGGTTATGACACGGACCGACGCCTATCAGGGTCACTTCAAACTGAGTCCTTTCTATTTTGAGCATTTCAATGTGAGTTCAGTAACACTAACAATTGATGGACATCGAAAACAACTCTCACACGATTGGGACAATGACCTATGCAGAGGAAGCTATTATGATTTCCTATCTCAACTGAATGATAGAAGCGTCGAGCTGCGTTATCAGAATTATAAAACTAATTCATTCATATTGCATTGGAACCTCAGTGCAGACGAGCCCGTTGGCGGCTACTTTAATCCGATACGTAAGGGAAATTGTAGAATTGAACTTAAATTTGCAAAACCATTGCCTCACGCTGTGTAGATTATACTTATAAGTGAGAGCCCCAAGATATTGACAGTCAATGCTGACCTTGCAGTTCATTTGGATTAAATCATGGACGTTCTAGATCTTGAATTATTGTTTTCAATGAACCCTCAAACTGTGAGAATGTATCGAGGAACCTACGCTGTCGACAGAGTTTCGCCACTTCAAGAAGAAGGTTTCATTGTCATTAATACGCATCCACACGACGGCCCGGGAGAGCATTGGTTGTTGTACATGATGGATCGAAATGATAGATTCATCTATATGGACAGCTTTGGTCTACCACCAATTGAAGAGGAACTGCTAGATCTACCTGTTGACGAATATTGTGACAAGTGTATACAGAGTCTCTACAGCTCCCACTGCGGCCTATTTGTTTCCGTATTTGCTTCCCGTCTTTGTAAGAATTATTCACTCAAAAGCATTATGTCATTATTTGACAATAACCTTGTACACAACGATCTCAAGGTAATAAAAATGACTGAAGAGGAATACCTCATTTAAGAAAAATTCTCTCATTATTCAATGTACAAGCACTTTGAAGATAATCCTCCAGACTCACTATCTTGCGAGATCCGTCTTCTTTTCGTTGGACGATGTAGTGCGAATGCTGAATGTAATAATTCCGAAGGATCGGTCTTCTCAAACAGGCATTGATAACGGTCGGGGAAATCTGTTCACCATCACGGTAACGTCTTAACAAGTCACATTTCACAGCGACAAACTTTTGTAGTCTCTTCCTTAGTTGTCCCCGTCTTGTTTTGAGTTGATACGGTAAACAGCGCAAGATGAGTGTGAAGTCACTCTCGGGTCCGTTGCAATTCAAGTACGAGTTTAATTTCATCAGGTCGTTATACATCATCCATTGTATAGTCAAGTGAAATCTCTCAGCCGAGTTCATACTCAATCCGAGTTGGGATGACATCCGAGATATGGCCTGATGTTAGGATCTAGCCAGTCTGACGATTTCGTTGAAATCAATCCCCCGCAGCGACATTGTCTCAGATGATCACCATTTTGTATAAAGAAACTTCTGGGCGGTGTCTTCAATGTTTGCACAATGGGCAAGCCGCCTGTCAGAAGACACTCATAATCTAAAACAAAAATCTCCTTAAGTTACTGGAAAGAGGGGGGGAAAGCTGTAAAAAACTCACAGTCCCCCAGGGAGAGTGAATAGCACTCGTCTGTTTCCATCGTTGGTTTGGGAGAGAATGAGATGGAAAGGATGGCTATTGGTTTTCTTAGTATGCCATTGGTTAACGATTTTCTATATACAGTTTTCGGTTCCGCCCACATTTACTATAAAATAGTGACCCATGGCTTGTTTTTTCCACCAAGTTCTGTTGCCCTGGTTGCAGTGCTTGTTTCCTTTGCCAAAAATTGTTTTGGTGTGCTGCCGAGATCTTTGAAAAGTAAGTCTGCTTCTTGCTTATTGTTCTTATTTTAATTTACGGAATGTCTGTTTCTAGTGCCTCGCTGTGGAATCTGTGGGTATGATTGAGTTGAGGAGGTAATTCGTCCTATGGAGGAGGAAGCTAACGTTCCAAATTTAGATCCTGCTTTGTTTGATGAAGAGTGGGGACTAGAATGTGATCAGGTTTTGATGGATGGAGTTTTTGATGATAATACGCCGGCAGATGCCGTGCAAAATCCTGATAGGCCAGGGCCTGTTGTGGACAATCTCGCGGAACATGTTTCAGTGGCTCATCCTGGTGTTAGCGTACCATGCTTTCTATTCTTTGAAACCGCTGCGGCCTTTGAAGGGTACCTTGGACGTTACGTCCTGTTCGCGTCACCATATGACGACTTTGTCGAGGTTCCGTTCGAATACCTGGTACATTACCAGCACAATATAGTTTCCATATTACAACAGCACCCAATACCTTTTAAATTTTATATGCGTGTGAAAGTATTGATGGTAAAGCAAGTTTGCGATTCGATGAGCAGTCACTTTGCTTTTCTAAGTGCCGTGTCGCGTGAAATTCATAGTCTCGCGGATATAATGGTTGCGTTAAATGAAATGATTAGCGAGTTAGGGCGCAACCTGGAAAATTATCAGGGTGAAGGTAGCGGTTACGTCTCCCGAGACGTATCCGAAATCGAATTGAACATAAGCGCGATTGAAAAAAAGTAGATTGGCTGCGATACTGTAATTCCCGCCGAATTGAAAAAAAAAGAAGAACACTCACAAATGTAAAATGCCCAGACAATGAGTGTTTCAAATATAGTACTTTAGCGCTATTGCATCCTCAAAAAGCGCATGCAAGTGATTGGAAAACATATCGCAAGTATCTTGTTGATCTCGATTCGAATCCATTGGGACGAGTGAAATGGTGGCCCGACGGTCCGGTATCGTATTCGGAGATTGCAGAATTTGAAGAACGGAATCAAATTGAAGTGTATGTGTACTCATATCAGGATAGGAGTATCCACACTTCCCGTGTTCCGCGTCTCACATTTAACGATAAAGTTCAATTATTAGAATTTGATAATCACTTTTTTGGGATAAAGAATTTTAGTGCATTGAATTGTAAGAAATGTAGATTTTTTTGTGAAAAGTGTGCGCTGGGATTTACAACACAGGAAAACCTAGTGTCACATAGGAGAGTGTGCAGGAATTTTGAGGAGCTTTTATTGGAGTTCCCTGAGCCAGGTAAGAATGTTCTAAAATTTAACAAGTTGGGTCACATGTTTGTATTTCCATATATTATCGGACTCGATACAGAGTCTGTCCTCGACCCTAATACGAACGTGAAAAGTGCTGTGCAGAAGCATGTTATGAGTTCCTTCTGCTGCATTCTAATCAGAACATATGATTCGAAAATACTTGCAAATGAAAAATATTTAGGCCTCGACGCCGCTTCCAGGTGCGTCGACTGCCTGTTGCGTTTGATAACAAGGTGGTCGATATCAGTCGTTGCCCTGCTCCCATTAAACTCACAGACGAAGAAACTCGTAAACATATCGCTGCAACGCACTGCGAGTATTGTGGTGTGTTATTTAGTGTTGCCAGGAAAAAGGTTCGTCATCACGATCACAGTCGTGAAAGCAATGTCAGCAACTTTTTGGCTAGCATTTGTAACGAATGTAACATCGGTTGCAGCAATCATGGCAAAATTCCCGTGCTCATCCACAACCTTCAGTACGACATCAGCTCCTTGTTGCATTGTTTCCATGCTTTGAAGTGGAAATGCCTGCCCAGGCTCATCGCGACGAGCTCGGAGAAGATTCGCAATTTTGAATATGGCAATCTCATATTCAGGGACACCACGCAATTTTTAAATAGTTCCCTTTCTTGCTTGGTGAATAGTTTGAAGGTGTCGGAAGGAATTCAGGCATTTAAGTGCCTACAACAAGTGTATGGTAATGACTTTGCCCGTTTAACTAGGAAAGGTGTGTACCCATATTCCTGGATCAAAAGCTTTCAAGTCTACAATGAAGAATGCCTACCGGCCATGGATGGTTTTTATGATGATTTGAATGGAACACACATCAGCGAAGACGACTATGCTTTCGGTCGGGAAACATATGACCATTTTGGTTGCAAGTCATTGAAAGATTATACAATGATCTATTTGGAATGTGATGTCCTGCTCCTTTTAGATGTTATGCAGCATTTTAGACAGCTTTCTATGACGACATATGGATTGGAAGTGCTGCACTTTGTCAGTCTACCGGGATTCAAGCATACAAGCTGGCAAGATGGCAAGCTGCTCTCAAGTATACAAAGGCCGAGATCGAGCTGCTTACAGATGAAGATATGTATCGAACCATCGAGTCTTCTATTAGAGGAGGTAGGATTGAGGTATGCTGCTGCCAATAACAAATATTGTGCAAACTTTGACTCGGAGAAACCGCAAAGTTACATCTCCTATTGGGATGCAAACAGTCTGTATGCTGGTTGTCAAACATTGCCATTGCCTATTGGAAGATTCGAGTGGGTGCCCGAATCTGAATTTTCGAGTTTGGACATCATTAACCATCCTCAGGATGCAGAGTATGGCTACATTTACGTGTGCGACCTCGTCTACCCACCGGAGCTACACCAGAAGATCAGGTATTTCCCACTAGCTCCAATGAAGCAAAAGGTTGACGAGAGTTGGTTGTCAGAGTATCAGTTGGCTCTAAAAGACCAATTGAATTACAAACCTGCAGCACAGGGTAAATTACTTCTCACTTATAATGATAAAACAGAGTATGTTGTACATTATCGTTTGTTGAGTCTGTATTGTAAGTTAGGTATGCGGGTTAGCAAAATTCATAGAGTGTTGAAATTTCGTCAAGGTACGATCTTTGGCCCGTACATTGAAATGAACATTCAGCGACACATTGCAGCGCAAACGGACTTTGTGAAGCAGTTGTATAAAATCAATTGTAACTCTTTGTACGGTCGTTGTTTACTTTCGCCCAGGCGATTTAGATCAATTAAGCTAGCATTCACCAAAGAAGAGGCCCAAAGATATAGCTCCTCAAACGACTGCATTCGATTTGAAATTTTGTCGGAGAATTGTGTGTTGTATGAGATGAAGAAAAGGAAGGTAAAGTGTAGCTTTCCATTACAGATTGGTTTTTGTATTTTAGATTATAGTAAGTTGGTAATGTACGAATTTGTCTATTGCACTCTCTTGGAAAAATTGAATTGCCCCATCACCATCATGTATTCGGATACCGATTCTATCATCGGTGTGTTTCATACGTCAGTGTATGAAGAGGAAATCAAAAAGATTGCAGATGATCACCTCAATCTTTCATCCTATCCCATTGATCATCCACTCTATAGCAATAAAAATAAGGGGGCATTGTTCCACTTCAAGGATGAGACTGGAGGTAGGATAATTGAAGAGGTGGTTGCTCTGAAAGCAAAAATGTATTCTATCCGATTGAGTGGCGATAGTCAAATTGCTAGAGCAAAAGGTGTTAAGAAAAGTATTGCTCGTAGGGAATTGCATCATGATGTATATAAAGATGTTTTGTTTAATAGTGTGAAGGTAAGTCATCCCCAAAGGACCATACGTAGTAAGCGCCAATGCATGTATACAGTAGAAACAACTAAGCTTGCACTCATGCCCTATGATGATAAGAGATATCTCTTTAATGCTATTGAGTCATATCCATATGGAAGCTGTGAAATTGGTAATTAGTAAGTATATTCTTTATTATGTGTATTGTGTTTCTTCTATTACAGGTGGTGAAGGTTTTCCGGCTGGGTTTTTCTCCTTCACCTGATTGGCATCACAGTTGGCACAATTCCCAGCACAATTGGCTTTACAATTGGCAACTTGATTGGCATTAATAAATATATCTCAACTTGATTTGCATTACAATTGGCATTAATAAATATATTTTCACGTGTACTTTTTGTGTATGACCCTTCTTTGCATGTCTCTGCATGTTATAAGCGCGCTGACAAGCCTCCGCACTGGCGCCGCGCCCTGCGCACAAACGACGGTGTCCCTGACGCTGTGGGGTTCGAACCAGACACCCATGTCTCTAACTGGACACCTATTTAATGGGACACCCCCTATTACTACTCACATGGATTACATTGCTGTAGATCACAGTCCTATAAAAATAATGTTCACATTGGGCTTAATCCTTGTTTTATTTTCTTCGTAACATGCTGTGTTTTAGAAAGCAGCACGGAATGTATAATCGCTGTTGTCTTGTACTCTCCCCCCCCGAAATTTCCTTGCACGTGGCACCCCTGAGATTAGTACAGAAACACCAGACTAGGCGGGTGATCTTGGATCAGTCAGCGTACAGTGCTATTTTGCACAATCACTGCTCCGCTGATTGCCTCCGTACATTCAACTGCAAATTATGCCATCTGAGCTGCCAGACAGTGAAATGTAAAGTGATTCAACTTAAATTGGCAGAGTACATAAAGTACTTTGCCTAGTATTTTCTACTTTACTTCAAGTACATCTGCAATAGCGAAGAACTTCGATGCTATAAGCGGTGCGGCAGGCAACACTCCTTGATCGACATGCTCATCACCTGGCCATCATACGAAGCTCACCGGCACCGTCTTTTTTAGACGACTTTCCGACGTACCATTTGCTTCACCATCCTTCCCCTTTAGTTGGGGATGAAGCCATGTGCCATTCTAACGAGTTTTTAACTTATTCCAAAATATTGGTCGTTTAAGCGAATTGCACTTTCATATGTTTCTTTTACGGCTTCCTTCTAATGGAGAGTGCTTTTGTTTTACCCGAATTCATACCCATCCAACCAGTCGCAGTATTATTTTCTCTTAAATAGTTCATGCATTTGTCACCGTCTTGGCGCATTATGGTCGTAGTTAATGCAGGGCGATTTCGAGCAGAGTCAGGCAGGGCAATCCGGTCGACCTCTCAAGTCCTTTCCGTTCCAATATATATTGAAGCCCAGTGCGTAGAAGTGCATTGGCGGAGAAAACAGATGAAAGTATCTTAAAATATCTTGTTTAAAAAATCGAGACTGACCATTTGGAGCACTGCGCTTCCTCGCAATTTTCAGGCCTCGCATCTTCGTAAGCATTAAGGACACGTACTTTTTTTCACAGTTATTGCCTATGTGTTGGAGCACCGTTTGCTCTACATTTGAGGCGCTAGGTTCTGCAAGTGTCCAGATATATAATCGCAAAGTATCCTTATTTACAAAAAATCTGCACTTTTTCGGCACGTAACTGCTTTTCTGCAAATACCAGAAAGTTAACATGGGTGACATTGCTCTGTTCTTCCTTAAACGCTCTTTGCATTCATATGAAAGAGATTGGTGAAGTGTCTCGGACGTACTTCCTGTCAAGCGTTTAGTGAGGGGTGGTAAGGCAAAAACGCGCAACTTCGGTTGCGTATTCTCGATATTCGCCCATTCGTGACGTGGCTCATATTCCTCACACATGTTCATAATAAGCTCACATAGCGTAGTAAAAAAATTCACTTAGGAATGCCGGAAGTTCATTTTCGTGCTTTCCGCGCACATCTGCCGTGGCTGGTTCGAGACGGGCAGACAGCAGAGTTTCGTCCCTTCATAGCTTCATAGGAAATTTGAGATAGCCAAGTTCAGGTTTATAAGGTTTATTACGAAACAAAGCTCAAATATCAATCTACAAAGAGTGGAGGTACGCTACGTAGGACGGCATCCGTTGGCCATATGCGGAAAACACAAATTGAAAGCACGTACGGTGCTTAATTGATGACAAAGAGAAAGGGGACAAAGTCTAACAGTGGAAGGCTACTTTCCTCCACGCACTCTTCGAAGTCTTGAGCTGCGTACACTTCACGGATACCAGTACCTGTTCATCCTGCTTTCTTCACACATGTGAGGCCTGTATTCCAGGAACGCTCTGGAAGTGTTCCCATTCCCGTTTTTGGTCGTACAATACTTTACGATGCCTTGCGCTGGCAGATGAAGCATGTGAATATTGGGCAGCTTTCTATTTCTAATTATCTTATTTGCCCTACATCTCACGTTGTACAGTGAGGCATTGCGCTTAACACCCCACCTACACCATCGCATCCACCCTTCTTGTGTCCCGTTGCAGTAAACACCCACTTTGCTACTAGGTAGCTGTTGGTTCAGAGTTCTCACTGCAGGGCTTACCGCCGTAGTTCGCACAGGAAACATGGTCTGCTCAAAGGGAGGAAGAGGGGGAGTTGGTGATAGTTCATGTCGCTTCAATGCAGCACTGAGACGACTGCACGAGACTGATTGCAGATACGTTTGTCTCCTTGTTTTAACCGCCCTTCGTCCCGTCTCAGTGCTGCATTGAAGCGACATGAACATGGTCTGCGCAATGAGCTCTGTACATTGTACGCACTTACAAAGGAGGACTGAGGCAGCAGATATAGAATGTGTTCTGCCTAGACGAAGTGGCATGAATAAAACAGAAGCGACGGAAGGAGGTGCTTTCTCCGCTATTTTTACCAGAAAGTGAACCGGAACTGAACCGCAATTACTAGCACCGTCTTTGTGCTGAACTGGAACCGAACTGATCTAAAAACTTCGGTTACCGGTTCTGGACACCGGTTCGGTTCGGGTTGGTGTAGGCCGCCTGTTATCTATGCCACCGTCTTGTGCCAATGTCCGTTTTATGTGACATAATACTCGAGATCTGGCTGTCCATTCGGTAGCGCTAGACATACAAGGCCAGGGGTGAAGGAAGTTGTCATCTCGCCGCCGCTTATAGAAGAAAGATGGTTTGTCATTTCTACCTAGTGCATTGTAGCAGCATCATGTGGAACACTCAAAACGTAGCCAAATAACCACTGGTGTTGAATGAGGCTGCACTGCACTGCTGCTACAGGTGTGCCGCGACTCGCGTGTCACAGCAGTTCAGTCCTTCCATCTGCACCTTGGAAGTACCCCGGCGCCAACAGTGGGGGCTGCGGCGTGGCGTACGTCTATAGTTTCGATTTTAGAAGTGTAGACGCTGGCCGAAGCTGTCCCAGTCTGTCAGAAAGCAGACGCAAAAATTGCGAGAGGAAACACACCGAGGTGAATGCAAGTTTCAGTGAGTGAACTTCCTCCAACTATATATATATGTTAGTGCATCAACCTAGTGACGCCCAGGCACGTTTTGAGACTTCGATCAGGCGTTGGAATATTCGTTTGAGCAATACTAACTAGTTCATTTGCCATATGAAGATGCGACACAAATAATTCCAGAAACTAGGTGTAGCTCTTTGTCCTTGTTCTGCTGTCGTCCTGACATCTGAAGTATAAGGTACCAACACGTATTTCATGCTCTACTCATAGGGACATTCCACTTCCAGATGACGTGTTACCCTTATAATCTAGGCGTATCGGTCTTTTTTTTTTGCGATCTAAATCATATCCTGTTGGTCGAAAAACATAAATAAATGCATGAAAATGTAACAAGGATACCTTGTATCATTTTTAGTGGCTATATATAATTTTGTAGCATATTATAGCCTCGAACCGGTTCCAAACATGTTTACAGCCTCCGCACCGGTTAATCGAACCGATATATGTGAGCTCCGGAGCTGAACCGAAACCAAGCCTTTATGGTCGAACTCGAAAGAAACCGAAAAACGTTTCGGTCCGATGCTCTGAGATCGGGTGCTCTTCATGCAGTCGTGTGTTGTCATTACCAGGGATTCCGCTGCCTTGCAGCTGGTACCTACATTTTTTAGAAGTATGTGCGCGGACACTCGTGACCTTGAACGTGATGCACACAACACTAGATTCCAAAGCAAAACACTAAATATTCTTGAGCGCGAGCTCTCTGGAAAGTATTGCATTGTTGTTTGCTTCATGTATTGAAGACAAAAATTAAATGTATTACATCATTATTCGATTTATTCAATTACAGATGACGAAATGCTGTGTATGTACGATGGCGAACGCGAAAGTAGCGCCTTGTCGCATCCACGACAGCCAACACACGAGTACTGATTATTTCTCCTCTAAACCTCCTACACTTATCGCTTATCGATACGAGACAAGGTCGCCGACGAGAAACCCACCTTATCTCTTATAAGGACACCCTCATACAACACCGTTTTTTTTTACCCTCGTTTTTGGTGAAAGGCGTTTTAACACCAATCGAACGAATCATCGCAAGGACACATCGTTGGAGGGCATGTCATGAAACATCACTCCAAGTAAATGGTAAAAAGTAGGAAAATGTAAAATAAATAAAAGTAGGACAACAGTTTGAGAACAGAAATGAAATACAGAATTAAAAGAAAATAGTTTCATTTTGTGTTCATTTGCTTTATTTACTAATGCAGCTGTCCATGTAGTTGCGAAGAAGGTGGCGGGTAGAAGGTACAACCTGGATGGCCACGAGCTGCATCTGTTTTCAAGCACATACAGAGTGTGGAGGAAGAGCATGCGGACAGCCCAGAAAAGAGAGGAAAATTGGCAGAGTACTCGCACATTCCCTGTTCACAAAATAAAGGCCCCAGTGCAGTAGATATCTTCACGAGTTGAGGACGATTTCGTCGGCTGCTGCAAGCGAGGTGTAGTCCAGATAACAATGCGGTCGTCACCTATGTACACGTTTTCGTTGAAAGCCTAACTTACCGCCCTCATCCGTCTATTGCTGATGTGCTCAGTATGGAAGGTGTCATCCACCGGCAAAATGTACTGCTGGCGACACGGTTGTCTGAAATATCCAGCCTGTCGCTGAGCGCTGCCCTATCGGCAGTGTCGCACACAAAGTAACTATACCAATAGGTCACCGGTTCGTGCGGAAATGACGTCAGTGTCGCGTACGTCGGTAAATTAGCTCATGTACTAACACAGTTCCACAGACTATTATTCCGGTTCTGGCAGTCGCGCTTTACCGCCTGAAGATGTTTCTAGAGCCTGGCACATCCATTCCCAGCACCCATCGCATGCGTCGCCTGCTAGTTTAGGGGCGGAATTTGTCCCTTTCCCATGATCCCTAGAAAGTACCGGTGACCTATACAAACTCCTATGGGAGGCCGCTATTCCTCTCTCTCCCTCTCTCGCTAGCAGACGACGACCCGGTGTCGGACGATTATCTCGATTATCTTGCCCGACAGGTGGCGGCCGAGCGCGCTCTCGCCTCGAGTCGGTATTGGTGTAGTTCCTTCGAGAGCGACACCTCCGACAAGGAAACCCTTCGCCGCAGGCTGGAGATTTCAGACAACCCTGTCGCAAGCACTGCCTTGTATGCCTGCATTGTGTGCCTACAGGAGTCACCCCTGGTGCGGTCATTATACCGATCTAGGAAGCTCTGTCCTTTCTTTCTGCCTACACACTGGAGTACACAAAATATCTAAAAATTAAACCATACCAGGAAGAGCGACCATAGTCCTTACACAGGGAAAACAAGAGAAAACGCGTTAGTGAAAAAACAGTTCCGCTCCGTGGTTTCCCTTGTATGTCGTTGTGCTTGGCTACAAGCATGTGTAACCTCGCTCGTTTAATGTTTCACAGCACCATGTACAGAAAATTATTGTCTTTAACCTTTTCTCATCGTACCCTTGGCGCAAATAGGATTAAAGTGGAGTCATGACGCCTTGCACAGTTTGAACCCTGGTTAGGCTTAGCCATCGAAATATTTGCTCCTGATGGCCCTTATGCTATGCGTTGTTAGAAGCAATATTTGTAATTTCCTGGCCTGCTTAGACATACTAAGAAAAGCCATGAGTAAGCTTCCGAAAAACGCGGCGCTGTGACTATGCACTTTCAACCCACCACGTCCGTGGCCACTGTGGGGTCAGCTATATACTAAGAAAACAAAGCAAATGAATACAAAAGGAAATTGCTTTCTTTTAATACTGCGTTCGACTTGTGTTCTCACACTGTCCTCCTATTTATGAATCATTTTCCAATTTACTAATCACAACTTACTACTCTTTGCTGTTTACTTGAAATGATGTTTAATGGCATGATCTTTAGTGATGTGTCCTTGCGAGAGCCTACCGCGTAAAATATGGCTCGTTCGACTGGGCTTAAAATGCCTTTTAGGCCGGTTTCACACTAACGTTTTTCTCGTCCGTGTTTTTCACTTGGCCGAAACGGTCTCGAACATATTGTGCATGGTTGCCCTTAGGTTCTATTTATGGAGCAAACAGACACAAAATATGCTAGTGTGGAATGGGCCTTACGAACACTTCGTATAAAAAGGGAAGGTGTTGCGTGTAAGAGATAAGATTAGTATCGCGTCGGCGATAATTGTGTCTGGTGTTGGGACGCTTTCCCAGTGTTCAAACGTCGCTCCCACGTCATGGCAATGCACACGGGGAGAACAAACGCCCGCGAAACGCATGGGACGCGTACGGAGCACTGATCTGTATAGTAATATATGCTGGATAGCGGACTGCGGGTGCAACCGTACGGTCACTGGCCGCCCCCCATCTTGGGAAACTCAAAACATTGTCGTCCGCGACTCAGCTGCATATTCTGCATGCGCCTTTGTGTAGCATTTTTGTGGTGTCACGCCCGCCTGACGGGGCATGCCTGACTCAGTTCTGAGAATACTGCTCACTAGGATTCCAGACCCCCGAGCAGAAAAGAAAAGGGAGAAACACGAGAAGCAACACGCGCACACGCTGACAGACCACTAAGGAAACGTAACATAACAAATGCAACACCACACAAAACCAGCAAATCACATAATAGAAGTTCAAAGTACAAAATTGGAACGACACGCGCTCACACGAGTACAAATAGACAGGAAATAACATGAACGTGACAGGATTTCACACAAAGAACGTAAGGAACCCAATCACGAGGGCTTTCTGCAGCGACCCGTGGCAAAATTTTAGGGAAGCAGCAAGGGAAACGCTCACAAACAGCAAAACATGTCACAGCTTACATGCATTCCTATCGGCTGTAATCGTTTTTTTTTTTTTGAGCACCGTAATATGGCGGCCGGTTGGCGTACCCTTTCCCGCGATACCCTCACCCATACGCTATCCAGCCTTCTCTAAATAGAGATGAGTGGTACGGAGCGAGTGACTCGCGCCACTCTCGCTATATTCGTCGACCACAGACATCTGTTAGAGAGTGCCGATGTTCTTCTTTCCTGTGGTTCCTGCGTTCATTCATTTCAGATATCACTAAAATGTACATCTAAATTTAGTGTCGTGGATAATGTTCCAAACATTTATGCGAGCTACTCATACCTTGTCTCCCGCACGCCGCCATCGTTCTGTTTATTTCTCGGAAAAGGTGCCCGGGCGCGCGCGAATATCTGCGTACACCCTCCGCGGGCGTTAAAAAAATGCTTTCTCGGAGGTCACACCGGAGGCGCGTACCGAAATCGTCGGCAAAACGCTCCATTCGTTTAGGCCTTAACCAATGTTTTATTAGCTTGTCCATAAACTGTGGTTAGTAAAAAACAATGAAAAATTAATTAGTTAAAAACTGTACAAACAAAAACGGCAATGTCACAAATTTCATAGGAACGCGTGATTTTTCCACTTTTGCATGGTTTGCTGGAGAAATAAGACGGTCGAAATTATCCCCAGTCCTGCTTTGCGGCACGTGCAGCATAGCCATACCATTGTGGACGGACTCACCTTACGTGTAAATCTACTACTACTGCTAATAATAATAATAATAATTATTATTATTAGTAGTAGTAGTAGTAGATTTACACGTAAGGCCAGTCCTTCCACAATTATTATTATTATTAATTGTTTTGCTACCCTTTGCTGCCTTATATTATTATAAGGCAGCAAACGGTAGCAAGCGGTGCTCCCACGGCACCCTCTGCACTCACGGAGTTCGTATGGTGGATACAATAGCTAGCTGGGACAACACAGGCAGAGCTTTCCGCGGGTACATTGTGCACGAATTCTTCTGGTCACGATTATGCCATCCACAGTGCAGGCTCAGAAGAGGCGGCATGTGCGTCGTTCAGTGACTCCTTGTACTCGGAGCCAGATTCGGATAGTCATGGCGGGGCACCAGCTGCCGAGGGGAACAGTAATGGAGGTCTGCAAGAACGGCTGTGGCTGTGGGCGCTTGCTATGAAAACACCAGCCCTGCATGTGAGCTCGCTTCTGAAGGTGCTGAAGCCGGATCATCCGGACCTCCCGGTGGACGCGAGGACACTGTTAAAAACTCAGAGAGGCGTCAAAGTCCAACGTATGGGCAACGGCGTCTATTATTATTTTGGAATACCGAACATGCTGCTGCTCCACATAAATGACGGTATACCTAGCGACTGTAGCACACTTTCATCGGCGATAAACGTGGATGGGCTGCCAATCTATCGGAGTTCAAGAAGGCAGTTCTGGCCTATCCTTACAATAGTGAAGGAAAGCACGAACAGCTTGCCATTCATCGCCGCACTTTATGAAGGTGACCACAAGCCCTCAGATTTGACTGCATATCTACATAACTTTCTCCTGGAAATGGGGAATCTTTTGCAGTAGGGTATTACGCAGAATGATAGGTCGTTCCGAATTGTGGTGCATTCGTGTATATGCGATGCGCCGGCCAGGGCCTTCCTGAAATGTGTCAAGGGGCATACTGCGTACTATGGATGAGAGAAATGCACCCAGAGAGGCACCTATGCAACTGCTGACAGCAAAGTAATTTTCCCTGAGCCCGAAAGCCCTTTGCGAACCGACGAAAGCTTCAGGTTGCAGCTTCAGCCCCATCACCATCATGCAGAATCTCCACTTCTCTACTTAGGTGTTGGACTCATTTTCCACTGGACTATACGCACCAAGTGAGTTTGGGGGTAATGGGTAGGGGGTTTGGGGGTTAGGGGGCTTGGGGGTAGGTCGTTTCTTCTGGAGTTCTGTCTGCATACCAAAACTCCTATGCGTTCCCATTAGTCTAATTCTCTTTTCGCCTTTGTTCAAGATACATATGAAATTGCCAGAGAGAAGGAACGACGAGCTACATTAACATCTGCCCTGGCAAGTGGAGATGAAGAAATGCTCCAGGTGAAGCGAAAGCGTCGCCCACCACAACGGTTCGTGTCAGAAGATGAAGAAAGCACATCTAGCCTAACTGCAAACCTCATGGAAGATATGCCAGGAAGCCCTGCATTGTTCGTCTCTCAGCCTGTAGGGCAGTGTGTTTCACGCCCACGTCCCCCGTGCCTTCCTGTCACTCAACAAAATGTGTCCGCTTCAGTCCCCCTTTCCCAGTCAGCCAGCCTGCAAAGCACGTCGCCAGCAGAAAGTCAGTGCCATCAAGCAAGGGTCACAAACAAGTGCAGTGAGTAACTGGAAGCCTTAAAATGTTTTCTGGCAGTGTGCTGCAGTTGCTGTTCCACTTTACCATTCCAATAGTCACAAGCTTGACAGTAGTTATTTCTCTTACATCAAAGCCAGTTTGGAAGAAAGTCGCTTCCAGTAGCTTGGTGTTATGTCAGAAGCAATTCCTGTACTGGTTCTGTTCCAGTGTGTCTACGTGCAATTCATAGCACATGTCCTGCTTTTCTCTCGTTTTACAGTAAGGCAGCAAAAGACGCTCAAAATACTGAAGTTGATAAGGTCTCAGCTCACAGCACAAAATGAAAGCCTCAAACAACTCGAAAAAGGTGTACGAAAAAGGTGTATTGTCCGGAACCTCCAGACAATCAGGTTCTTGACCTCATGCCACCAACTTCAAGCACAAGCCTGGAGAAGCTCGAGAACGTGCTGTACACCCCAAAGAGCAACCATGACCTTGTAAGAAATATTTATATACGGGGTGTCCCAGCGAAAGCGGGCCAGCACGCTTCACAAAGAGAGCACCAAAAGTAAACTCGAGCCAAACCTTACGCTATTTGACGAAAAAGCAGGTGCTACATAGTTAGTAGCACTTCTTTCTTACTCAAGTAACAAAGATATCCTCCAGTTTCCTTTTGTCGCTCTCTTTGTGAAGCGTGCTGGCCCGCTTTCACTAGGACACCCTGTGTACTAGAGTGGTGTGAATATTGCAAATTTCAGAGATGTTTTGAAATTTCGTAACTTTGTTGTATTCGAACCTTACTAGTATTCGGGAAATTCTAATATTTTAAAAAATCGAAATAGTGGGGTCGACTGCCAGCATTCCCACTACAACGTGCAGAATTCCAGATGTGGCGATGAATTTTGTGGAGATGCCCCCTTTGGCATGACCCTAGCGCAGTAGTTCCCAAACTTTGCTGTGTGGAGGAACCCCTGTGGAGGGCAGCGCCCCCTCCGAATTGGGGGGAGGGGGTGTCGTACAACACCGTGCCACTTTTGCTCATGGTGTAGAACCTGTGTCTAACTCAAGTACCACTAACAGCGCCTCAGTTTTCCGTTTATCGATTTATTCGTACAATGGGCTGCGGAGATTTTCGTCGGACACGCGGTATACACCTACCTACTTTTGGTTCCCTCTCTGCGCCTCTTGTTTTACTTATTTGTTCGACCTTCTTGTGTTTTCCAGGCCATACATTGTCAGCCGATAGTGAGGTATAACTAGCACAGTAATGCAGGCAACTCACTTATTGGAACGTGAGACTTGAGGAAGCAAACACTAATCACATGATATAGTTCACTTAGTTCAATGGAATATAGTTTGCTTAGTTCACAGCAGTGCCTGCGCAGATTAACTCTGTGGCATTGCTCTGAAACAGTCAAGGTACCGCACCATTTTGGAGGTGCCCTACCTGGCTTCCATTGGAGGAGCGTCACCCCAGGACTGTATACGACACATAATGGTGCATGGTGCCGGTGCATGGACGACAACTACGCGCAAGGTTTTTGTATGACTGGCAGAAAAGGGAAGCAGTCATTTCATGGCCTAAAACTTCTGGAGGTTATCGTTGGTGAGTTGAAGCTATTTTATTGTCTTATAAAGAAATCTAAGAACATGTTAAAATACTTTTATATAACTCACTAATTTTTTCTACCTTGCGGTGCTGCCTGTTGGTCTGGGGCACCACTAATACTAACGCTGTTAAGGGCCTACTGGTTACTCAGAAGCGGTCCATATGTATCATTGCCAACGTCCCCTACGACCATCACACACAACACTTATTCACAGCTCTCAACTTCATTAAGATAACTCACTTATACAAGTACAAGTTCTTACTCTTAAAGCCTTACTTATCAGCAGTCAAACACAACAACGAATGTATGCTTTCACTAGTCCGTCTTGAGTGGTTTCCGCCGCATTCGCGTCACAGCCATCTGTTAAAAATACCACTATACCGAACAAATTACGGTCATCAATCATTATCATACACTCTCCCAAGCACATTTAATTTTTATCATAGGCAAAATATTAATATTCAGACACTCTCACGATTCTCATTGTGAGCATTATTTGTCCAGTCTACCTGAGGCTGTTATTACATGACCCACTGATGTTTGTTTTCGCTTATTTTTGACCAGTGCATAACATGTATTGTACAGTGCTTCCTTGTACCTTTTCTTATACTTGTATTTTGTTTGTTTTCTCCTTCTATATTTGTACACTGTTGCAGCTGCCACAACAACATCCATACGGGATAATGCCCCAGCCAAGCGGCTACTTAGCCGCTTTTTGGCATATCCCTACATTGTATTTGCATTTAAATTGACAACAAAGGGAAAGGAAAGGAAAAGGAAGGCTTACCAATGTTGAAAAGTCCAGTCAGACTGAGGACATGAGCTGGAGCAATGAATAAGGTTGCATGTGCAACTGTATTTTAAAGGGGAATATTGGAATAAACTGGTTGGGAATTGTAGCGCATGTAAAAAGTCATGAATATGTACTGAAAAACAAGTCACTTCTTTTGTACGGCATGGAACTTAGAGGTCCAGGACTTTTTTGTTCGCTTAAAAGTTCGCATGCGGGCGTGGCTCTTTTTCTGACACTTTCGAGGCCTTTGTTTTGTAGCACAAGCCATTACGTTATAGAATCCATCTTTGAAATGCAGTTAGGGTCAGATGTTTAGGGGTTAGCCCCATGCAAGTTAATTGTAATTTTTGAACTCACATTTACACCACTGTTCACACCCTTTGCCAGAAAACACTTCATTCTCCAAAAACTTCTGGCCCGAAATACGTTATACAGCTTGGGACAAAGGTTCATGAAACGGAGGAGTTTTGTATATAACTTCTCCCAGCCTCCCCTGCGGTCTTAGGGGAACAGAATCCTTGAGCTGACATATTCCAAAGAAACTGTTTGACAAGTATTCGCCTAAGGCCGCAGGAAAGGCTGGGAAAACTTAAATACAAAAGTCTTGCGTTTCAGACACTTTTGTTCCAAGCTGTACCAAGGTAGCATGTGTGGGTTAATTCTCTACTGATGCTGGTTATGCACTTCTAGATGCAGCACTGAAGAACTTTCCGGAGGCCAAGGACGTTACATTAAAATCTGCAATCGCAAACTGGCTGCAATATGCACCGTCCAGGGTGATGAAATGGTATGTTGTGTTTGTCCTTGAGACATATTTTGCATTTCCTTGTTTTAAATTTTTGTACCACATTTTTTTAAGATATAACATTTTACGCGGCATCTTTTCTCGTTATGCTGCGGACTCAGAGCACACATCCACTGTAATGCTTATGCTTTGAAGCCATTATTCTCTGGTACTAATTTTTTTACAACTGACTTTTACTAGAATCGTGAAACTGCTAGCCAGCTTGAGGGCATGATTTCTAGGCTGTCACTAACAGGAATAACTCTATTTTTGCGGTGCTTGTTTTCAAATACACTGTTTCACTGTTACAACAGCACTACTACTGAAGATGACCGCTCGATGGCGGCCAACCGGGCGCAGAGGGCGCTAGGAGCACGCGCGTGCATGCATAGCGGCCGTGGAGAGGGGCTCCAGTCATTCGCGCACTGGCTGTTGTGGAGTGAGGACGTGCGATCGGTTGCTCCACCGTCCCCGAGCTGCGTCAGTTGAGACTTGGCTGTCGTTGGGATTGGACGCTTTGTTGCCATGGGAGAAAGGGTGAGTGATTTGCCATGGCGGTTTTTCCTGATGTTTGCGGTTTTTTACCGCGCTCTTGTTGAGCCTTTTCTCGCATGTTTGCCGTAACGAATGTTCCTTATTCCCTGTGTTTTGTACGCACATGTTTAGACTTGTTTAGGCATGTTTAGCGTTGTGCGCCTAGCTTTTTGTGGTTGCCGTCTTGTGTTAGCCGTGTAGTGTTGTGCGGTGATGGTGTGGTTAGGCCTAATCGATAGCCCTAAGCTTTTCCCAATGAGTGGTGTTTTCTCCGTGCTGTCACATGCTTAGCAGTAGCGGTCAGGCCTTTTCCCTGCGCTCTGGCATGCCTAGGCTTGTTGAGCATTGTTGCAATTTTGCCTGCTACTAGTATTTTGTTGTTCTGTCTCTCTCGCATAGAGCTATGATGGTGGCGCCATCTGGTGTGTTGCCTTGCAACTAGGTGCCCACCTGTCATCAATCTCTGCAACTACCGGCCGTCAACAAGCAACATGGTGGGCGCTGGTCACTCAGGCGTTCCGGAGCGGTTTCTTCGCCACGGCGTCGTCGCTTTTCAAATAAATAATTTCTCTCCACTCTGTTTCTATCTATTTTTTCTTTTTTATGGACACTCGTTGCCGACAACACACAGGGTGGCCTGGACACGAGTTAGATGCTCCCCAATTAGTGTGATGACTTATTGGATAATCCTAATTGCTGTGAGGGGTCCTAATTAGCTTTAATGACTAATTAAACGTGTTCAGCAGCCTTGTAGTGTTGTGGGCTAGAGTGTCCATCCCATACTACTCACAACGACGAAGGAACAACAAACATCCCTACTTGAGCCGAACGCGATCGCCATTCTGGAATCAGGTAAGGACATCCCCGTTGAATCCCGCCTCGCTCTATCGGCAAAGGCCCACCGGACAAAGGACAGAGCCGCATCGTGCTACTTCAAAAGAATGGCAAGGGTCCCCCGTGAACGTACAGGAGATGGACGGCGCGCGGCGTCCCCCCACTCAGCAGGTGCCCTAACAACACAAGGCTGTCTTATGGATACCCGCTGTACGTCAGAAGTTGGATGTTGGGATATCCTGGGTATAACGAATTTCATCATATATATGTACGCTCATAGGTCCAAGTGAGAGAAGACGGAATCCTCTGTGGCATCCAACGGACATCCACCCCTACAACATACGGCTGCCCTAGGGAAATCCGATGTACGTCTGAAGCCAGATGTTGGGACATCCTGGAGATAACATGCCTCGTCCAATAAACAGGGTACGTGTTTCACCTAAGGTGATAAAAAATTCTAACTGGCGTCCTAGTCGTTTGAGGATTGTGGAACTTTCGGCAATTAGCTTCTAGAAAATTTTTCCGCCTTTTACGAGGGCTCTGGACAATTTTTAATTGAGGGAATTCTTTTTCAATTGAACTTTGAAAATTGCCAAGCGAAGCTCACTTTTTTTCACAGAGGTATGAAGCCCTCCGTGGAGGAGCGCAGACCCAACAAAAAGTATGCACAGTATCGCAGGAGAAATAGTCCAAAAAATTAGTAAAAATTACGCTTTAGCCCCGCCTGCGCGATTTTCGCAAAGAAGCCCGCTCAACATATGCGTCTAGAGGAGGAAGTGTCCCCGCCTCTTGTATTTCCTTTCTTTCCCCCGCTTTAACCTTGATGCTGGTGACTACTGTCTTATGGCAAAGAAAGTAAAATAATCGTCTTATCACAAGGAAGGAAAAACAAATTAAGACGGGGACACTTCCTGCTCTAGACGCACATGTCGTGCGCTCTTCTTTGCGAAAATCAAGCAGGCGGGGCTAAAGCGTAATTTTCACGGATTTTTTTCGACTATTTCTGCTGCGATACTGTGCAGTTTCTGCTGTGTATGTGTTTATCCATGGAGGACTTCATATTTGTGTAAAAATGTGAGGTTCACCCGGCATTTTTCAAAGTTCAATTAAAAATAAATTTCCCTGAATTAAACATTGTTCCTAATAGTCCTCCTAAATGGCGGCAACAGTTTCTAGAAGTTAATTGCCGAACGTCCCACAATCCTCCGGCGAGTATGTCCCCAGTTAGAATTTTTTATCACCTTAGGTGAAACACCCTGTATGACACCTCCGATGTCCAAATAAGAAAAAGAAGGAGACATCTGGGATGCCTGAACAACATCCATAGGAACGTTAAGCGGACAAAAGGAGGGACATTTTATGGACATTTCTTCCAGCAATTGCTCCTAGTAAAGCAGGCATAATATTTCTTATTATACATGATATAATGCTGATGTGAAAAATATAATTAATCAAACAAAATTGTTGCACTACATTAAATTAATTGTTAAACGGGCAATAAAGAGGTATGCAAGGTGCATTTTTTGTAATGGAGTGTGATTCGTTTCCTACAGTGACGTTTAGCTAAATTTTTTCTTGCAAAAAAGTAAATAATGTCTCGAAACCAACGGAATACTCACTGCACTCTTTCGCGCTTATGCGCCGGCCACTGCGATGGCCTGGCTACAATAGCCACAAGTCATTATGACGTCGCGCAACATCAACTATTCAAAATGCAGGACGCCTATACATTACTTTTGCTTTAATATGATGCAGTGAGGCCAATTCTAAACATAGGGTAAGGTGGTCTATGTTGAAGACAGTTGAACTATTTTGTTAATAGCAGTCATAATAATGCCTAAATTGTACCATAATCCGTTAACTGAATCCCTAAACCTTTGAGAAATGATCCACAAATTACTGTGGTGCCAAACCGGATATTTATTTCGTACCAGCTAAAAATGATAGGATACATATTTTCATGAACTTACCCCACCCCATGCATAAGTTGAGGACATCAAAAAGTTAATGCCAGGTTTAAATTTTGTCGTTTGTTTGGGCCAGCCGAAACGGTCAGCCACGTGTAATGCACATGGAAACACAGCGCAGTGACACAGCATCATAACGACAAGCTCATATTTTATTAGCCGAGGAGCAGAAGTAGAAGAGACTAATAAAACGAAATAAAGGACTAAAAAAAGGCCCCTCTTACCTCGACCACATCCACAAAACAGCGTCTGACGTCTTTCTAAAAAAAAAAAAAAGAAAACACATGCAGAAAGTCCAGCCCAGACAACGGCTGTGCTCACCCTGGTGTCACATATGAGAAAAAAATGATTGCTAAGAAAATGCCACGCGAAAAACCCAGACTGTCCTCAACTTGCCCCCGTCTTCAAGTAGCCCCACTTTACCCTAATTACACTTGTCAATCCCAAGGTAGCCCGATCAAAAGTTACCAAAAGCTCACAATATTCCATTACGTGTGCGCACTATGTTTTCAGCGTTGTATTGCTCCACGACGTCACAGCGATTTTCTCACAACCGTTTCTCCCCGCACGCTGCTGCTTGTGTTAACGAGGCTAGGTGTCAACATTGGCGAGAAGTCCGAAATCTCCTCCATCTCCAGTGACTGGAATGCAGCATTGCTACACGTGCGAGACGTGTGACGTAGGTCCTCTCCCAGTAGGAAGGAGAGACTCACGCTGATTATGCTCTTGGAATGGCACTGTTTCGTGGTAAAGGCGCGCGCTAGAAATAAATGAATTTCATAATTGGGAATTGTCAGCCACGTTCTTTCATAGAGCGTAATAACTGGAGAATATTCGTGGAGGTGTTTAGTGCCCCTTTTACGCAGTAAATGCTACGCCCAGAACCTCGCGGACTTCTCCAACGGGAGAGCCCCTCAACAGTGTCGTAGCCACGGGGGGGGGGGGGGGGGCTAGGGGGGGCTCGAGCCTCCCGTACCTGCCACGACGCGACCCACGCAAATAGTGCACATCCGAGGAGAAAATAATATATGGGGAGGGACCAGTGTGACGATCGCGAGTTCTTGCAGTTCATGGCGGCTATCTAAGCAGCACTCGTGAATGATTTTCAAAGTACGCATTTTGCGGTGTGGACAAGTATATGTGTGTTGTCGCACCCAGGATCAGTGGGGGAGAGTTTTCGTATCGAGACCCCCTGCCTTGGAGGTCTGGCTACGCCACTGCCCCTCAATTTCTCAGCTCTCATCGTTCGTTGTTCGCTTTCTGTCGGTTCGTTGACGTATTCTGCGCAGTATTCAAGGATATCTGCAGTATTCCAAGGAACACTACTATGGTGGCCCAGCAAACCATTAATATCCCTGGGACATCCTTGTATGGTCACGAACGTCCTGAATATCCGGACATTCATAAGATATGCGCAAGATATCTCACAGCGACATTTCCGTTTCAATTTCACACACTAAACAACAGATGTCCCAGGTGCGTCTACAGAACATTGCGCTCTGGATATTTGAATGCCCATGTATAAGCAGTTTGCAGATCCCGTGGACGCTTGTAAAATATCCAAGAGGCCAGGATGTGAGCACTCATTGAATGTACGTCTCTGAGACGTCACCACAATGTCGTCTAGATACATACGGATGCGTTAGACGTTTATGACATCTTGTTCTGTCAATTTTGTAGCAATGTTTCGATAGTACTGGAAGCGAGCAAAGTGTTAGCGTGAGATATAACGATAACCTGAATTCAAAACACAGCGTAGTGTTTGACAGCAAAGGAAGTCAGGAATGTTGTTCGGTATACCTTGACTCGCCTCACTATACTAACCGAACGTGGGCCCAAAAATTTGTATTTCAGTATATGCTCCACACAGTTTCCTAATACGCTCCGTAAGCGCGCGGGGTCACCGCGCATGACGTAAGAGTAACGTTTCAAGAACTCCTTTGATTGGCTGGAGGAGACAACAACAATGTGTTCGCTCCAAAAAGGTAAACACAACAGCGCCCAGCCCAAGCGGAGCGGTAGAACAGCGAATACGGCTCTGACATCGACATCAGAAGTGTCGTTTTTCTTCGTAATGATCTTGGCTGTTTGAACAAACGTGAAAATATGTTGAACGTTGGAAACGTTCAACTTAAGTTTGACTTCCTGGACGTCTGTATTAGTTCGAATGCGCGTGCATTATTCAGAGATCGTTCATCAAGCGCGACGGTGGCGCTGTCAACCTATGGACGGATCCAGGGTGCTTTGTCTAAATGCCCCAATGGAAAATGTCCTCACATGGGACCCTACATACTTGTATGCTCTCATCAAGGACGTGTCACTGAAACAGTAGATACGCCGCCCCAAGTGGTCAAATGGATGTAACCTATTTTGACGTCTCGAAAGCATTTCACTTAATGAACCACGATCTGCTCCTTCGCAAGCTTAGTTCGTATGGTGTTTCTGACTCTCTTGTAGGGTTCTTTGCTTCTTACTTACGGCATGGCTTATACTCCGCTTGTGTGGCCGGATCCACTCTGATACCTATGTTTCTACGTCTGGTGTACCCCAGGGGTCAAATCTCAGGTCTCTACTGTTTAATATTTTATTAATGATCTTGTATCCTGTGTTAAACATTCGATCATGCTGCAGTATGCCGATTACTTCAATATGATGAAAAGCATAACATCGCCTTCCGATTGCTTACTGCTTCAGGAGGATGTTTACAGTGTTATTTTTTGGTGTACTTCTAATTTCCTCAAAATCAACACGTCAAAAACTAAAGTTTTCTCTTTAAAAGCGATAAAAACCCCGTGCCCAATTTTTAACAGTTAATATAGTTATCTCATTCACGCGCAAGTCTCAAGTAACCCGATTTCAGTACTTTCCTGATGGCCAAATAGCCCGAGTCGACATCATTCGTGATATCGGTGTTGTCTTTGATGCGAAGCTTCATTTTCATGAGCATGTGAGAGCAATTCGTTCTGTTGCTGTGCGTATCCTTGGTTTGCTCACTTACAGCTGTAAAATGTTTTCTTCTCACACGGTATTTCTTACTCTCTATAAAGCTTGCGTCCTTCCCCGACTTGAATATGCGTCACTAGTATGGAATGCTTTATATGCCACCGATATTAAACGTCTTGAAGCTGTGCAAAAGAGGGCACTTCAGATTATTCATTCGCGTTTCTTGCAGAATGTCCCCGCATATTTATCTGATGGACAAGCTTTCAAATTACCTGCACTTGCTTCCTCTTGTTAACCGCAGTCACATTCATGACATGATTCTCGTTTCCTCTTAGTCCGCCTAAATGTTTGTCTCCCACGTGCTACTCTGCGGAACCCCCCCAACGTTCTATGTCAACCACTGCAGTCCCAATGATCCTCTTACCCGGTGCCAAATTCTGCTTATCTCGCTTCCTTCATCTCTTGATATTTTTTCATCATCATGTACATCATTTAGGCACAATATCTTTCCTCATTTTTCGGAACTTCAATTTCTTTGATTTTTTTCTGATAATTTCCCTTTTGTTGCCGTGGGATTGTATGTGTTTCTCACGTTACAATGCCCGTGTGCTCTTTTCTTGTTTTCATTCCAAGTCATGTACATTTTTTTCATGTACAGTTTTTTATTCCATAGATCGTGTCTTGTTGTTAGTGCATATTGTCTGTATTCGCATATTGTATTATTGTATTTATATGTATATTGTGTCTGTTCGTAGTGCACTGTATTGTATTTGAGTGCGCCAACATTAGGGTCGTCATGACCGTTCTTGGGCACCAATAAAACATTACTATTATTATTACTTTGAAGATACAACTCTCTCCGTAACCCGGAAGTCAGGAGAGATATTCTCCATTGTCGCCGCCGTGCGTTATGTACATAATGCTTCAGTGACTGAGATAGTCGAGACATACATGTCCCTCTTGGGAAGGGGGTAACCTATAGCGCCTTCGGTTTGGGTAGTATAGGGGCACGCTGGAGGTCCTGAATGGTATGCGGGTAAGCTATCCAGACCCCTATCAGACAGGACAGGTCGGCGCAGAACTGTGACTTCAAAGTATATAGAAAGTAATGAGCTACTTTTAAAATCCCTGAAGATCGTGCCTCGACACTGCGGCGTCAAAGTATCGACTACAAACAACTTTGGTATCTGTAGCTTGCCAGTGGCGACGGATGGTCGCCATCTCCCACAGTCGGCGTTCCCTTTTCTCTTTTGGAACACGGAAGACCGATACTCCATTCAAGTGTCAGGTATTTATCACAACACGTATAATTCATTTCGTCGCTTAAAAACGACGTAAAGCACGAGAAACCCACAGCGTGGAACCGACCGATCCAGCTTGTTTACCTTTTTCGCTGCTCGCACGTGCTGCAATGGGCTTCTCCACGAATAGGAGCACGCCACATCACCGCGCACGTCACTCCATTCTCTCCCCCTCCTCTTGTTCCTAGAAACTCACTTACAAAGCGTACAGAGGCCACTGTGGGATTCCAAGGGATCTCCTCCTCCGCCACAGTGTCCAAGCGAGGCGGCTTGGGGGCAATGGGATTGCCGCATGCAATGGGTTTTATACTGCAGCGAACCTAGCAATAATATAGTGTGAAAAATAATGCACCTTGACATATCTCATAATAAGTGAATATACACACTAATATGCTAGGGTGCTAACATATCCAGCACATATCGAAATATCCGTGAAATTCGTTAAATAGACCACCAGGAGACCAAACAAAAGGGTGAAAGTGCTACTGTTGTGGATACCCACAGGATAATACTTGGATCCACACGGAACTCGTGGATATCCAGATACCCATGGCGATATATTTTCTGGACATTTGTGGGACATTGGTGGTTTGCTGGGGGTTCTTTGATGTTTCGGAAAAAGGAAAGGCACGTTTAAAGGGTACAGTAAGAGGAGGGGAGGGGGGATTCTGCTGTGACAGCTACCGTCACTTGTTCTTGTGAGTTATGTTTCGAGATGAAATTCCAGATTCCGGTTTCAGTCACGGCATGTTGTCACTTAATTCGGAAATGTCGACCCACTCAAATGGTGCAAAAAATACTAGTTTTACAAAATATGTCACATCCAGCGCTTGAATCTCTACAAAAAAAAAGAAAAAGAAAAAATATATTCCAACATCCACCTTCAGACGTGCATCTAATACCCTTAGGACTGCCATGTGTTGTTGGGACATAGATCACCATGTCCGTTTCTGGATACCCTGTGGATATCATTTCCGCGCTTTATTTTCTTCATCCACGCTGGATATCAGAGGGATCACTATCAGACAGACGAATCCGACCATGGAGATGAAGACATTAATCGTACATCCACGGATGTTCGGTGTTGTTGGGGTGGCGGTCGCCAAAACCAATGATCTTCATAGTGTGCTCATGCGTGATAGGCGAAGCCTGTTCGCCGCAGTGCAGACGTCAAGACAAGCCAGCAACTTGCGTAGTTTTCAAGATCACCTGATTATCAACTTGCGCTTGTGCTCGACTGAGTTATGTGTTCTAGTTTGTAGGTATTCATTTACCTTGCTTCTACAACTGTGCCGTGTGTGGCACGCAAGAAAATGTCCATGACCATGCGGCATCAGCAGGTATAATTGACTCGCGAGAAGACGCTTTGTAAGCTGCATCCTGCATCTCAGGAGTAACTTGCAGCGTAATCTTTTGCTGTGCATCACACCCCGGGGTAGACCGCGACGACGGACGTGTTAGTTATTTTGTAACAAGAAGTGCACAATAATATGCCCCGTGCGTTATGAAGACAGTATGTCGCGCCTTCCCATGCGTTTGTAGAGGAGGATTGTCTTGCTCCGCACGAGGCCTGACCGGCGATGATGGAATGTCCCAGCGAGCAGCGAGTCTCCCCACTACGGTGACGTCCGGTGGCGGACGTGATGGACGCATAATCCGGGATAAGATGCGTAGTTTTGGCTTGATTTCGTTCCTCTACGTCATGTCACGTGTGCGCCACGGCAGAGGGCTAGTAATGATGTTCGGCAACGATGGGGACGATGGGGCGATGGGGATGTTCTGCTGCTCGCTGGGAGGTCGGTGGTCCGAGGGCGGAAGCTGAGCCATCACGGGGTGCTGCTGTAACGGGCCTCGGTTGTCAACGTGGCTGGGAGCTTCTGCTCAGGTCGGGTCATCTTCGGTCTCATAGGTCTGTCGGCAGGTCGAGGCTCGGGTGTCGATAGCCATGGCAGCACCAGTTCCGTCGGGGCGAGCTAGCACCTCCACCAAAACGTTACGAACAGCACAGCGTCATGATGACAACGGTTTAAGACGGACTCACTTCTTAAGAAAGTATATGGGAAACTTTTGTACGTAGGGATCTCGTAAAACACGCTAAAGTTCTACACTAAACAGTACGGGCGTGTTCCTCTCGAGTTTATCTAGGGAATGACATATTGTTGAAGGCCTGAAGCAAACCACCGAATTTTAGTGAATTAAAGTTTGTCAGATTTTCAATACATGACAGTCTATGGGAGATGCAACAAAATCGCTTCTCACGGCACCCACGACTGCGATACATGGGCCAAAATCTGTTATTCCCTAGAGTAGCAGTCTAGGAACCGGTTTCAGTCAACAAATTCGATAAACTTACAGTAGTTTTCCAGATCCTTACGCATACAAATAGTGGTTTTGCCGTCTACTACCATTCTCTGCACTTTGGCGCCATCCCGTGGTTTCTCTCGATAGGAACGCGCCACTGATCTCTATCTATAAAGGCTGGATGGCCCATGGGAGAGGGGCTCCTGGGAGAGAGGCGTGCATTCGGGCCGCCATGTTGGGAGGCCCTAAAGCGCAGTGTGCGCCCATAGAAAACAATGGGAGGCAACGGAGATTGTGAGTATTTATAGCGCTGCAGGCGTTGATCGTTGCTTGTCATCACACAATTTTGTAAGGTGCCAGTATACTGATGTATCCTAACAGTGTTTCACAGGTGTCCTGCCGTTCGATTCTTAATTACGTTATGTTTTGCATTCCGAAACTAGACCGTCACAGCAGTGGAGCGCTGGGGATTGTACTACAGTACGTTTCCCAGCCAATATTTCAACAAGAAACGATGTGAGGTTAACAACCACCATGTATGTAATATCCCGTGCTGCGTTCTGGACAAAAATTGTTCCATAAAGAACGGTCCGGGAAAGGATATACTCGCATGGCAGAAAGAGATCGTTCTGTAGAATCACAGCCGTTGTTTTAGCCGTGTATCGGTTTCGTATGATTTATATCAAGCACCGCCGCAGAAAGTGTCTTTTAGTGAACGACTGCGGTGCTTTGCCTCGCAAATATGGACACACCGAAGCAGCCCAAATACGTTGTGAGCGTGATCTAATTGCTTCACGCAATTAGAACACGCTCGTTAGGACAGTTAATCAGGTAGTGATGTAAGCTTAATCAATTAAGTTACTTAAAAGTCGTAACACCGCCTTGAGACGCAAGATTTACCTCTTTTTGAAGTACAGCCCTTCTATGTTTGTTTGTTTCTTCATTCATTTGTTCTGATTATTTGCAGGCGCGGTTGTGCCAAACTGAATGTCCTTCTCGAGTACTCACATGCTTTTGCTGAATACAACTGCAGCGTGAGCAAAGCTGCTTAGGAACGGGGGCCTGCTATCCAGTGCTGACTTTGTCATGCTTGTTATGTGGAGCACGTTCGAAAAAATGCAGCTGCACATCTGAAACTCCAATGAGTATCATCGTCATCTAAAAGAGAGCGTCGTAGCACCGTTGTGAGACCAGACACGCTTTCTGAATATCTTCTATGGCACCTTCCGCAGTTTGCACAATTTTGTTCAGCATCGAAGTCTCTCATAGGAACCACTTTGCATTAACTGTGACTCCCATCTTACATTTTGATGTGCAAGGGCCTTCTTGCACAACACACGTATGGTCTGCAACAGGATAATTGCAGCAGGACGATTTGGAGCTTGAAACAGTTGTGATTTTGTCATTTTGGCCCTCGTGTACCCCGTCTGTGAAACGTAAACAAAAAAAATCTAACACGATATGCTTTTGTAAAGAAGGTCACTGATGATGAGTAAAGAGAATATACGAGTTCAAGTTTATTCAATATTTTATATCATTCATTATATTATTCAACATTTTATGTCAAGTTTATACAACATCAAGTTTATTCAAGTTCAAGATTTATTTCTTGCACTTATGCGTTATACAATGAACGTGCAGGGAGGTCACAAAAGACTACATTTATTGTTTTATGACCTTGCTACAATGACAATATATATTTTAGGAATGACAATGGACAGGTACTCTCTCTAAATTTGTAGCACTCAATTTTAGGTTAGAATGAGCAATGAATAGCAACTTCCCTCCTGGTATTTTCTTATATATGATGAAATTTGAATTTAATGTGATCAAATATGTGTTAATATAATAATATATATAAGAATAAAATATGTGATAAATGAATGTGATCAACAGTAGATGTAAACAACACCAGTAGCAAGAGAAGTGCATTCTCAAGAAATAATTTTCTTCTTATAGCATATATGTGCATGCCTATTAACTGAAACAATTATCACGGTTCTCACGGTTTTAATTTCTGAGAGTGTACTGTAGAGACGGCTTAGATCTACAACAGTTAATACAAGGTATTATATACTGTGAATCAGTGTTGCCAGGTCACTTGGGCGGAAATTCAGGAGGTCGGCATCAGTAGAATTCAGTAGATGTACTAAAAACAAGGGCGAAACGTTCCACAGCGACCTAACTAGTGGGCCATATGATAAATAAACACGAACTATCCCGATATAGAGGCGACAGAATAAGCATAATGTAATTGTTACTTGGTGTAAGTAAGACGTGCTTGCTGGTCATTCGATTACGTACTCTCGCTCATAAAAGCGCTCATGCTATCTACAACTATGTACTATGTATGTACTATGTAACAACGTACTCTCACTCATACTATGTACAATCAGTTTCTACTAACTCACAGTGAAGTAATAGAGGCTCTTGTCTCCCATCAGTCGCTCCGTGTGCAGCAGTCCTGTGATAGTGCCTCTCGAAAGCTGTTCCGTTTTCATGAGGTTGACCTGATAAAATATTCGTTCCATGCACGCACTCAAATGCGACAAGCAGGGGAGGGGGGGGGGGGTTCTACAACGAAACTTCCTAACGACTGAAACATAAGCCCGTCGGAACTTGTCTTCATGTTTGCTATGTTACCGGGTGTCCTGTGGAATATGAATACTTCTTCCATGTATTTGCTATAGACTGTTTTACCTGCAGATGCCACATAACGCGTAGACCCCTTACTATGTCAAAACGACATGATTTTCTCGCTCGTATGCGGACTTCGATGCAACCAGACAGTGTCAGCAAACGTGAATTGGAGTTCGCTGTGGAAACCCACGCTTCAGGCAAAAAAATCAGTAGATTTAAGCGCGTTTTGATCTTTTTTCAGTATTTCAGCAGACAGACTCGAAGTCCAGTAGATCTACTGAAATTTCAGTAGACCTGGCAACACTGCTGTGAATACATTTAAAAATCCCATGTGACACATACTTTCTGGAGGTGCTGTGGTAATCAAAGTTTGTGGGCATTACGCAGGTTCTGCACCCATTTCTTGAGTATGTCGAGGCAGCTGTGAAGTAACCTGCATTGATGATGATTATTCCAATTTTTATGGTGCATCGACAACAAAGGAAATAATACATCAGAACATAGGTTTGGGTGCAACCAGTTAAAAATGAATATGTTGTTTAATAAATGCATTGGACAAATGTTAAAACATCAGTTTAAAACATGGTTTACAATCCCTGTATCTTCTAAAAATTAAAAAGATGAAAAACTATTCTAAAAAGAATATGGGGAACTCTTCTAAAAAGAATTATAATCTCTGATTATTATATTGCTGGGTGAAGGAGCCTAAAGTGTAAGGTGTGTTTCTGATGTGAACATGTAAGAAAATATGCAAAACAGAGAGGCTAACCACAGGTTGTTCCTTCACAGGCTTCCTTCCTACAGGCCACTGAGGTTGTTCCTTCCTGTAAAGTAGAAACCAGTGGATGAGGAACGTGATACTTACCTGTACACCCAGCCGTATCACACTACACAGATTATTCACTGGGTAGCCCTCATGACGAAACCTGTATTGAGAGACCACTTTTGCCTTAAAAACTGCTTCAAATAGCACGACACGCTACAAATTATTACTATCGTAACAAGCTGACGATACAGTTCAGACAAAGGCGTTATTCAAGTCGCGCCAGACCACCGTTACGTAGGATTCGTTGTCACAAATCAAACTAAGGCACAAAACAATACCAATACATGAAAAAAGGTGACAATCGTGGTCTCATTATGACGTAATACCGAACTTGTGCGCGATGGTAATTCAAAGAAATGAATGTGGCACTTGCTTCCACAGAGGACACCGTGTACCATGCTAGCAATGTATGCAAAAAAGCGCTCGAGTGCTCGCACATATATTGATGACAACACTACCTGTGTAGTGTAACGTGTTCTTTCAAGCATATTATGCACTCAAACTGTATTTGCTGCCGGGTAAAATGCAAGTGTGCTCGATTGAACGTCGGAAGAGCGATCAAGCAACCTGCATCCAGTGCTCGTTTTTGACAAAAAAACACTTCATAATGGTCAACTAAATATACAGAATGAACGACTATTTATTCCTCGATAAAGAGTGACTCACCTGTATAAATTTAGGCCCTGTAACCTTGCCAGTACGGTTGGTACGACCGTAATTGCAAGAGGTTGCCATGATCGCTGCGGCGATTGTTGTGAGCACCGTAAGATGGCGGCCGGTTTCTTCACGCTCGCGCTCCCTATCCGCGATCCAGCCTTTTACAATCGAGATCAGTGGAACGCGCGCTCTTCCGGTTACCTTTTTCTTCGCCTTCTGTATCTTATTTCCCCGTCTCGGATGCGGAGACCCACAGGGGGGCCATATGTCCGCCATTTTTGTAACTACCCTCAAGCGGTCGCTTGTGGCAACGCCGCCATCTTGTCATGGACCTACGTCACGGAGCCATCATCCAATGATATGCCCCGCTGGTTTGTTTTCCTTATGTTTTGATCATTCCGCCTGTTCGCTCCCCCGTTTCGTCTGCTTCGCCGGCGGCGAGATTTTCCAAAGTCGGGATTAGGGTTCAGACGCGATTGTGTTTTGCTTTCATCAGTCTTCCGAATTTTTTATGGCGTATCCATAATCGAACATGGTACTTTGTTGTTATCCGGGTTGCAGTAACCGTTCCACGTTTGCTGGCAAAGCATCTGGCATAACATACCACCAGTAAGTACGCCACTTGGAATGTGCTTTCAGTTGTAGTTTCACTTCCCGACTACACTTCCTAGCTTCCCTCGAGAACCGTCTCTACGATTGTCGTGGGAACATGCGATCGGGAGACCAGACTTTGTGCCAACAAAACACAGCGTGGTCTGCTCGAAGCACTTCAGAAACGAAGACTTCGACAGAACTTCGCTAACACGGGTCCGTCTACGTGAAGGTGCTGTCCCCATTCCTTCGCTGCAGGTTCAGCAGGTAGGCATCGTAAACAAAATGCAATGGTGTAGTCAATTATCGGTGGCTGCATTGCCTCCAGTTGCTTGGGAAGGAGCCAGAAGTTGCTGGAGTGAGCGATCCCGAACCCAGCGCACAAGAGGCAAGCATTGATGACAGTATGTGTATTATAATAAACAGCACATCTTCTTATTATCTCATCACAGTTGCTTGAGGAACAGTCAAGCATGCCAGGAGTGAGCATGCCAGAACCCAGTGCACAAGAGGCAGGACATGTGAGCATATATATCATGTGAACAGTATATGCCTGCGACATGGTTGTCTCAATCTCAGTGTCATGCCCAAGCGGCTCCCCGTGAGACCTGGACGAACTTGTGTCGGGAAAGTAGTAGCAAAAAGTTAAACTAGGTCCCACTGCCAGTGTGTACTCCTTCATTCCCCATGGTGTTCACCAGGAACTGTAGAAAGGCTTCACAGTGGTAGAACCCAGATTTCGAACAACTGTGTCGCAGGCAGTATACATATGAGTATCACAGTTGTTTTCATATTACAGGTGCACGAGGTCGCGGATATGCCTTCTGTGCCTCCTTCACCTGCTTTGGTAAGTGCTAAAAATCTCCTGAAAACGTATTGCAGTGGTTCTGAAACGTACGTTATGGCATGGGCGACTATCTTTATGTGGAGTCGCTTCAATAAAACTTTTGATGAGTCTATGCCTGTAGAAACTGTCTTATTTTGAAGTACAGGGAGTCCAAATTGCTGTCCTTTACGCAAGTTGTTGAACGAGAGCGTGTCACGAAAAAAATATTTGAATCTGCTACCTGAGTTACAAACAGGTTCTATGTCAGGAGTATCACCCGTTTGTTACTCATGTAGCAGGAAAGTAGCATTCGTTTTTCTTTTATTGCTCTCTTTAAATATTTTTTCCTGACACTCGCTCGTTGAACACACTCGTATCTATATCCTTTTCCTCCCCTCTATAGGACATATCGGTGGGTGACGTACAAGAAGACATCAGTGGGGTGAGTTATTCACTTACCTCCGCATGCACATTGTCATGGTGCTGTTTAGCATCTCAACTTGGGAAGTTTTCCATTACAATATCCCTTCTCTTAATCTATAGGACAGCACTGGGTTTGACTGCACACATATTCTTATATGTGACGAACAAAATGACCCATTGGTAAGACATATCACCGACTACGCAATAAGTATTTATGCATGCAGTTCTTAGGGCCGTCATTTAACTTGTGGGTACGTGGGTTTTGACTGTTGGTTTAGGTGTCATAAATTTTGCATCTTGTTGCAGCAATAACGTCTTTTCAGCATAATGCTATCTTTTGTATTTTGCTTCTAGAGCTTCACTGATGACACAAGTTCAGTAGGGACACCTGGGCCATCCGTTCAGTCATCCAGGCTGTCGTCTGTAGTAAGTCTTATTGCACTTTTTGTAGTATCTAAATGCTGCATGCAAGGGAGGTTAACTGCTATAATTAAAGCAAGGAATAAAGAAACCTAAGGAGGGAGCGCACCACATTATCTTGGTTGGAGAAGGTGTGGTGGAAACGGAGGACAAAAAGTGGCGGAATTGATGTTACTCCACATGGGCAATGTAAATTAGAGGATGTAGTGTGGTGCCATTAGTGTTGGTCAAACAAAGGCCGGGGGGGAGAGGGAGCGAAGCACATGAGCAGCTAGCCAAGAGAGGAACTTTGTTCAACCAACAGCTATATGGCAGCCACTCTCTCCTTTGGCTTCTTTCCTCCATGAATTAGGGTATGCGGACTCTACAAAATTGAGCATCTTTATGATGCACTATTCATTTATGCTCCTATCTGTCTGACCTTT
Source organism: Ornithodoros turicata (assembly GCF_037126465.1). Classification (NCBI taxonomy): domain Eukaryota; kingdom Metazoa; phylum Arthropoda; class Arachnida; order Ixodida; family Argasidae; genus Ornithodoros; species Ornithodoros turicata. Next base: position 32,857,256 of record NC_088204.1, on the reverse strand, counting down.
TCAGGGCACTTCCCCGCTTGCCTCCCTTACCAGCCCAAGCACCAGCAGAGGCGTGCTCGTGGTAAGGGTAATACTCATAAACATAACACTTGAATATGATATTATACATTATGTCGTGAACTGGCAGTACCTGATAGGAAACAGATGCAATATCTTTAGTTACAACTTGTGACACGGACGTCTGAAATCTCAGTTCCACGCTATGGCTATGTCCTGCAATTTCTGGTGGACACAGTGCTGGGAATGAAGTATAGTAAAGAGTAGAGATGGGACGAATCCAGAATCTTGCGAATCCGAATCCCAGGAAGTTTCTGCGAATCCATGAATCTTACGAATCTCGAATCTTTCAAATCCTTTTTTTAAAAAGAGTTTGAAAAGCCAAGAAAAAAAAAAGACTTCTACTGGAGAGTGCTTTGAAGCAGAATATGACACATTTGTTGAATGAAAAAAAAAAGTTCAGTTTCGGGTGAAAGTATACCCATATAGTATATCTAACGTATTGTTCATCGACTACGAAAAATTCATAAATTCTCGTGTCTGAATTATTTCCATAAAGCTAAAGCAACAATCAAAAGCAAAACCATATTACTTTTAAACTTGTAATGTAACAGTTCCAGCCTGAACTCTTTCAGTCCAGAGCAATGTAAACAAACAAACAAGAAAACACCCGTCGGTCAATGAGGCTTTCGGCGGACTCCGGAGGTGCCAATTTATAAAAGAATCAACCAAATGTGGTCAGTGGATTTGAAAGACTCGATTCGCCGTTTTGGGCACTGGGATTCGGATTCCCCAATCTCGAATCCCTGCCTACGATTCGTGGATTTGAGGATTCGCGGATTCGGCTGGCACATCCCTAGTAAAGAGTAATATTAGGACGCAGTCTACATGTTTACTACTACTTTCCTCATACTGTTCTGTTCTGAAGTTCTGGAGAGTCGCTAAGGCGTCATACAGAGATTTCATACAACTGTGTCCATAGCTGTTCATGCCTGCTGAACAGACTCACAGTTACATTTGCGGCTGACATATACATGTCACATCACGAGAAACTGGTCAGACCACTTCACGAAGAGAGTGATAAAAAGATTGAGTTGCAAACATGTGGTACATCAAGAGCAGCACTTGTTTGTGCCACAAAGGTATCCTCCAGTTTCTGTGTAGCACTCTTATTACGAAGCACTCTGGTCGGTTTTTCATGATGCACTTGTATAGTGTGTAACTATTGATACGAGTAACTATTGATATTTGTTTTGTTGGGTGGGGCAAATAATAATGCACTGTGCATAGTGCAGTTCGAGGTTAAATATTTTTGCATTAAGAAGTGCCCTCAAAGGAAAAAAATTAGATAAATACGTGTATTTGCAGACAGTTGGATGTCATGGGGAACTGTCCAGTTCATTCGGCATTTGTGCATGCTGATGATTCTTACTAACCCTCATACATGTTACAATGAATTGTACTCAGTCTGAGCCAATAAAAATGGATTCTATCGACCACAATGCCATGAGGTCCTTGTGATTTGCATGCCTGATACTTTGTCACCTGTTGCGGCTGCTACGATTCAAAGCCAAATCTCTTCTTTATTCGGTAAGTATACTCTATATACCAAAGGAAGTAAGTATTTTGTTTCACGTGCATGTTGACACTGAGAAAATATCTAAAGTTAGGTGCAATTGCTCATATGGCAACTTATTCTCCGTGCTCTATTCAAACTCCCTTCGCATGAAGTACCAGCACACTCTTCTCCCTATTTTGAGTCATGAGGGATTTTCTTTTAATTGTACTATTAAGCCAATATAAATGCATGTCACCAGAATCTGCAAAAGGTCGCAGTACCTGAAGTAGTACGCATGCTCCGTTTTGTGACTTGCCGGAATATCCAGTGGAGTCTATGCAATAAGGTACCTGCATATTGTCCTAGGAAAACTCAGCTGAGGACACACCTGTGAAAGCCTTCCTCAAAAAAGAAGTAAGACGAATTGGCAATCTGAACACCATCAGCAAAAAGCGGATCAAGGCATTGCAGCAAGCCCAACGCCGTATAAAGCAGAAGGTTGCTAAATTGCAGCACATCATATCAGATTTGACTTCCAAAAACATTTTGCTTGAAGAACATGCAGGCTGTCTTGAAAACATTGCTGGGGCGAACAAAGATCTGCTGATGCGACAAGTAGCGAAAAAGGGAGGAACCAGTTTGCCACATCAGTATAGCCCTGAGTTGCGTGCCTTTGCACTCACCCTTCATTTCTACTCACCGCGTGCCTACAACTACGTTCGTAAAACGTTTGACACATGCTTGCCCCATCCACGCACTATAAAAAAGTGGTACCAGTCGATTGATGGAGAAGCTGGATTTTCAAAGGAAGCACTGTCTGCATTGGAAATGAAGGCTGTCATTAACTCAAAGAAAGGAGTACAAACTGCGTGCAGCCTTATGGTTGACGAAATGGCCATTAGAAGACACATTGAGTGGGATGGGAGGAGGACGTACGGGTATGCAACTGCTGGGCCAAATTGTGAAGATTCCAGCGTAGTTGCCAAAGAAGCTTTCGTGATGCTGCTTGTTGCACTGAGTGAACAGTGGAAGTTACCCATTGGCTACTTTCTGGTTGATGGGATTACCGGAGAACAACGAAGTAACCTTGTACTCGAAGGGTTGTCGCTTTGTCACGACGCTGGCGTGACAGTTGTTTCCCTAACCTGTGATGGTGCTGCAGCCAACCTATCTATGCTTCAAAACCTTGGTTGCTCACTGCAGTACGACAGCTTACGCACAAGCTTTCCACACCCCAACACGGCGATGCCTATAAGTGTTTTTCTTGATGCGTGCCACATGTTGAAGTTGGTGAGGAACGCACTCTGCCACTTCAAGTCGTTTGTTGACGAAGATGGGCATGAAATATCGTGGAAGCACATTGAAGCCCTTCACTCAATCCAGCAGAAAGAGGGACTTCATGCAGCAAATAGACTACGAACAGCACATGTACATTTTCAACAACAGGTCATGAAGGTCAGCCTTGCTGCAGAGCTTCTCAGCACATCAGTTGCAGATGCCATAAGTGAGTGTCGAGACCTGGGTGTACCTGGATTTGAAAACACTAAAGGAACTGAGAGGTTCTTGAGGATAATTAACAACGTATTTGACGTCCTAAACTCTGTAAATGTTCACCAGAAATGTTGGAAGAAGCCGCTGTGTCCTGGAAATATTGAAGATGCCCGAATAATGTTCCAGATGGCTACATCCTACATACGTGCTCTTCGTAAAAGTGAATGTGGAAAATCTGGGCCACTTCTTGTGCAGACAAACCGAAAAACCGGATTCCTTGGCTTCCTTGTGTGCTGCAATAGTATCATTCAGCTCTACGACTTCCTTCTTTCCAAGTCCCTTGTCAAGCATCTTCCCACACACAGGGTCAGCCAAGACCATCTTGAACTCTTCTTTGGTTTGATAAGGTCACATGGTGGCTACAACAACAACCCAACCGCAAGGCAATTCGAAGCAGCCTACAAAAGGTTGATTGTTAATACCGAAGTAGAAGCCTCTGAAAAGGGGAACTGCCTTCCACTTGAAAACATCTCAGTACTTCATGTCAGCAGCGTGACACAACCTCGTTCAGAAGATGTCATAAATTGGACATCGAAAGGACGAAGCAACACAGCTGAAGGAATTCTCCAAGATGACCTTCCTGACCATGATTACTTCTCGGACCCAACGGAGCCAACCATTTTTGGGGACAGAATAATTGTTTTCATTGCGGGACATATAGCATGCCGCCTACAAGAATATTTGAATTGTGAAACCTGTATCTCCCAGCTAACTGTGCCCATGTCTTCCATCCACCATTCTCTCATGCAGCGAAAGGACAAGTACGGTGAATTTCGGTACCCATCTGACGATGTTATCACAATCTGTAGGAAAGCGGAAAAGCTGTTACGAAGGGCTCTCCTGCAAGAGGGCATATCGTCAAACACCCTTCTGCAAAGGGTACTCTTGCAGGTTATGGAGTCCACTTTGGACAGCAGTGTCTTTAGCCAAATACGGAGTGAGCACATGCTTGAACAGACATGCCTTGAAAATCACTTTTTTCACTTGATAAGGTCTGTTGCCCAGAGGTATTTAAGTATACGTATGCGTCATGCAGCCAAGACACGTACAGAGGAGCTGCATAAGCGTAGGTGTCGCCAGCTTTTTACAAAGCTCACCCAATTCAAAGGGCAGTAGGCAATACTTGCAGAAGGTGTATCATTCGATACATTTGGTACGTCATCATTGGGGTTTGTAAATAGTACCACGTTTTTGTATAGTTATATAGCTAAAGCTGTCAAATGCAACAAAATATTTTTTTATTCTGTATCATGTGAGCTACTTTTCTGTCCTCCTGAGCCTTGTAGGTGTTGTGTATGCCAATCATGCTGTGTAAATAGTGAAGTTCGGTTTAGTCAGGTTTAGTTGTGTCACTGTGCAAATAACACACTCGCAGTTCTGTGTTATGTTCATTTTATTCTACTGTTTACACCCTGTCTATTTTTTTTTAGAGGCCCTTGTTTGTTTATTTGCAGTTTAGACTGGTTTTGCACATTTTTCTGTATTCCAGCAGTCATCCTTGTCTAGATTTCGTTGCACCATTCAAAGGTGGAAACTGTGTCCTTATAGATGTTATTGATCATGTTACTGAAGTCTTCAATGAAAGAAATCGAAGAAGAAATCTGCATCCCCAAAGAGGACTTCGTTTGTCTTGCTTGGCGATGTGAACGTCTTATTTTATCCGAACAGTAAGGAAACATATGGCTGTCCTCCTGTACTTGATTTGCTTCCAGTATGATGTAAGCTAATTACGACAGTCCACTAGAGGCAAATGAAGTTATAAAATGACAGGCAGAGGCGGAAATCGCGTTGTTTACACCTGGCTTGATCGCCGACCATGGGCGCCGCCATGTTTCCAGGCCACGACAAGATGGCGTCGACCAGCACGCTATCTCTATGGGTCGAATGTATTGTAGGGCACCCCTGTGCGGAGACCGCTGGGACTCATACATACGGTTTGGGCTGTGCGCATGCGCCTCAGAGCCGTTGCTATCTCTATGCATTGCTTAGCATGTTTGCTCGCCTCGGAGACCGCTTGTAGGTGCATCGTTTCGCGACGATTTGGAAAGCTCGTTCTCTCGCATGGAGTCTTGAGTCTAAATTCTTACTGAGGTTTAGTTGAGGAAACTGGTTCAACCCGAATGCTTCGCTCGAATGTCGCACATCGGAAGCACGGGGAGCTGCTTTTTTCTTCGAAAATGAACACAAATATTCGGAAAAAGCTTATTGTTTAGCTATTTGTTCAAGCTTATTTGAGCTGTCACTGGTTGGAATGCTCACTTTGGGTGTACAAAGGGGAAGAGAAATATGCAAGTGATATACTGAGCAGAGCACAGTCACTTTTCACATTCAATACGTCCGCATGTAGGGGCGTCGGAACTTCTTCACGGCAGTGGGGCTCAAGCCCTATCTACAGGAGAGCGCATACGGTGCAAGGTTCTGTTGAAATGAGACAGTCGTTAGAAAAGCCAGACAGCAGAAGGTTTTCTCGACCTACACTTGTTTGTTCAAGCTCAGAACATGCATCATGGTTCCCTATTGAGAAGTGCGGCGAATACAGCAATGGCAGCCATCGATCCGTTTACTAGAAATGGCTCGTCCAAGCATAGGCGCCGAGCTTTCATGTTTTGGAGGGGGGGGGGGGGGATGCAGCGGGCTTCGGTCCAAGAGCGAACGGAAAATGTGTTGGCAGACAAGAGCACGGTTGCCTCGATAAGCTCCTGCATGTTATGAGTGCGTCTACAGTACCGTCTGGGCATCACCGGGCTTCCCTCTTGGAGGGCGACTCCCACTCCTTTACTCTTGCCGTGTGCGGCATTTCTAACTACTGCGCAGGCAAAATTTTCTTGGATACTATTTTCTAGTATTTTTGTTACGTGCTTTGAGTACACTCCTTCCAAAACTTGCACCGACCTGTGTCTTATTAACATGGGACAGAAAGAACAGATGTAGTTGTTGTAGGAAGAGTGTAGTAACTGTGCTATTTTTCTTTCATCGTCCCTAGAAAGACTACAGACTGTTGTATGTGAGTTGCGCAATTTTGATTAGATTTCTACACGGAAATCACGAGTGAAACGAAACTGAGAGATAGGGAACAATAATTCCTTCGCCGTGGTGAAGAATGTGTTCCTTCGCACTGCGGACCGTTCTATGAACTCGTCTGCAATGATATCAAGGTTTGGTCTGTGGGCGAGCCATGTGTGGTCGTGTAGAAGCGCCACATGGTTCAGTCGGGCTTGGGACGTTGTTTATCTCAAATATGTTTTGATGCGACGTAGACAGGACAATAGAATGTGGAAGAATCCTGCGAACCAGTAGGACACATAACAAAGAAAATGGCCTCAGTTTGGGAGCAGCCGATATGTGATTCTTCTGGGCACCCTTTTCATTGCATGCGACATATTTAAAAGGAAAAATCTGAAATGGGGTAGCCATATGTGCGCGAAAGCCATTCGGAGTCTGTGGATCTTAAGAAGGAAATTTCGCCATGACAACAAAATATATTAAATTAATAGCCATATAAAACCTTAGTTCAACATTGTTTATAGAGTATGCGTCTGCGGTATGGGATTTCTGCAGATGCACGCTATTCGAAAAAAAATAGAGAAAGTACAAAGATATGTTCCCCGGCTTATCTTGTATTTCTACACTCGTCGTATAGGTTTCGAAGGATTACTTCAGTTACGTGTATGCTGCAAGGACCAAATTTAGATTCATTTTCACATAGGTGCAAAATAAATTAACAAAAACTGGTCTTTCTCCTATACAATGGTCTGTTAAATGCAAACATTAACGATGCATTGCGAATGCAGAAGCGCACAAGGTTCAGTCACACACCGATCACAAGAAGGACGCCTTGAGCGTTATGCGTGTTGGGTCAAATTTTCGGAACTTTGTGTTTCCGTCTTCTTGTTCACCCTGTTGGAACGCCTGGAGGCAGTTTGGAGAGTACATGACGAAGTTTGTCAAGTGTGTTATAACGCGTAAGAAATCATGACACTTGTCCAATCGCTGGCTCATATCATGAAGCACTAGGTGAAGCAATAGGTGAACATGCGCCACACAGTGCACGTGTATCACTCGAAGTTCTTCTTGTAGTACCAGAGCATAAACCGAGACAAAAATAAATCGAAAAAGTTTGGATTCTAGTGACACCATTCTTAAGCCATTCGTAAATCGAGGGCTCATAAAACGAGAATTTTGGGTATATCGCAGAAGCAATGAGTCTCTGCGTGCTATAAGGATAACTATGGAGGAAGCTGAGGGCCCTGAAGCGGCTATACCGTAAAGCAAACCGAACCAGAACTATGGCACGAACAAATAATAATTAGCATCCTGCGGCATCTGCGTGCAGTACTTACCGGCTTCATCGAGTATCTTTCAAGTATAATCGCAATAATGGACGACATACTGTATCCGAAAAGCTTTAGAAACAATCTCCACGTGCAATGTGGACTAAACCGCGAAAATAACGTGAAAATTAAGCATTCCAGCTGAAATACCCACATCTTAAGATTAAAGGGACCGAAAAGTGAATATAAACCTATCAAAACTTTATGTTTGGCGAAAAGCTTGAACCTTCAAAATTTCAAATATCAAAGAACTCCGCTGAAATCGCTGTAATTTTTCTGTAATCCAATTTCCCATGATTGCATGTCCAGAGACCTAGTAGGAAACCGAGCAGTCTGTCAACAATCGCATCACCCCGCGCCATCTGTCGAGGACGGATGTAATACGCGCGCTTCTGCTCGCTAATCCGGCGAAAACGAAAATGGCAGTGGGCATTTGTGACCACTTTCGACGTCGAGAATGTCGAACCTCTTGAATATGAGTGTGCTGGAATTCCGCATTCGAGAATTATCGCTCACACAGGACTTCTGTTCGTGCGATAGTGTGCTGGAAAGTGTGTGCTTTGCAGGAGAAGATTCCTCGTCCAGAGATTTACCGGAGCCACATTCGTCCTCACCAGTAGCTCTTCGTGTCCTGAACACGGACTGGTTTGTGCAATTTACATGCATCAGGGAGAAGCACTTGTTAAGCCGAAACAAGCGCTGTTTTTTCGTCTCGCAGGTGTTCATGTGGGAAATGCAAACCGATGGATACTACGGACCAGTCTTCTTGCTGCCGAGAGGTAGAGAATGTGTGTGAAAAGCACACACGACACGACTGCTGTATCTAATAGCCGAGTGCTTCGAACCACATTCGTTTTCGCGCACTCTCCTGTGGAATCTTGTGGTAGAAAACGCCCGTCGTCGAAGATGAACGAAGATGATTTCTGCATTCCCGAACACCAAAACTACACCAGGCATATGTAGGTCTCTCGGATACGTGACACAGCAGCCACAGACATGTCATTCACTTCCATTTTCTGCTGCGCGCGACCAACATGACCACCCACGACGTAGAGAATAAACGCGATAACACACAGACGGCCTTGAAGATGGTGCAGCGGATCGTAGCTCAGTGCAGCGAAGTAGTTGAATGCTTTATTAACGCTTTATCAATGTGGAAACTATGGAAGTGAGTGTTATTTTTAAAATGGCGTTTAGCTGTAAGATAATGTACGTCAACTTTGTTCTTTACAAAATTAACTCTCACGTGGTAAGGGTTGACCAATCCCTGGGAGCCTTGGACTCGAAACCCAAGTTCCTCTTTTTCGCCGATCGTTGGCAGCACCTTCCATCTTCCGGCAATCTTCAAAATATTTATACGTAAAACATATGCCGAATTAAGAAGTAATGCTTTTTCTGTGTTATTAAAGGATGATGTTGTGCACGATAGTGGGCAAAAATATGGGGGTTATTTTTCACTTTACAGTCCCTTTAAGAGGACATACCACCCCCTGTTTTCTATGTGAACTTCGCATAGGTTTTGTGGCTGAACTAGGAGACAGATCGGAATGCGGAAAGTTTCATTGGAAAGGTGACGTCAAGATCTCTTGAAATATCGCTCTAGCGTTGTATTTTTTTTTTACAAAAAAGTAAAAGAAACGAATTTTGTCGCTACAGCTTCAAAAAATCCAAATAAATAAATGAAAGCAAATAAAAACAATCCGCTGCTGAGGTTAACCGGGGACATGTTTCAGGATTCAAATGACCCGTCCTTTGTGTGTTTTTAGCATTCTGTTTTTCCGAAAAAGAATTAAAAGTGAGTACAGGCATGCATCCAAGGCGCGTTTACCACTGATTCCGGAAGATGGCGCCGTCCGCTCGCAGCGCCTGAACGTACTCCGCTTGTAAACCTCCGCGTATTGCGCAGCAGCTGATCGGCGTCCGTGGCTTCGGTTCGTCCTGAAGTGACCAAATCGTGGCTAAGTTACGCGTTTTTTTCACTTTCTTGTCCTGTTCATTTGCTCTCTGTCCTTGTGTGTTTTCTGCGTGTTCATAGTATTTACCCATTATGGCTCGAAGTCACGTCTACGGACAACGGAAACGTAAGAAGAAGGACTTTGCGAATTTACGTGATAGAGGCAGGCATGTGACGGAACCTGCGGATTTGAGAGATTTTGGTAATGGAGGATGCTCCAGCCGTGCTGTTCCGAGTGATCGTTGCACTTCGACGACTCCACATCGCGCAGATACAGGCTCAACCTTTGGTGGTAGTGTTGTTCCTCAAACTGTAAGTGATGTCGGTCGGGATGCTTGTTTCGCTTCGAGCACAAGCGAAATTCGTCCTTCAAATTCGTCACTTGATGATTCAGCTGGGGTAGATAATGTAGTCCCCTGCAGTTCAGGATGTGACGAGCTTGCCGGTTCCAGAGCAAGTCCCGTTCCAACCACTGCCGCTGTTACACCCGGTCGATCTCCATCTTTCAATACCGGCAATGTTCACCAGACACAGAGTCAGCGCACAAGCAGTGTGAATGGGCGGCGTATAATGGAGATCGATCACTTCTTCTCGTGTTTGCAAAGTTTGTCGGTACATAGTCCGTTTGGTTGCGGCCTGGCTGACATGGAAATTGTATCAGAACATCGGCGAGGTCTGTGTAGCTCTTTCAGTTTGAAGTGCAGGATGTATCTGAGGAAAGATGTAGTCACAACGGAGGCACCAGTTGATCAACTTGTTCAACAACGCATGGACATCAATTCCTCAGCAGTGAACGGTATCGTTCCCATAGGTTCTGGTTTCTCAGGCCTTCTCGTGCTCCCATGTGCTCTGGACATACCCGGCATGGCTAGTAGCACGTACAGTAAGTAGCAGGATATTGTTGCTAAAGGAATCGACAAAACAGCTGGGGAAAAAATAAGAAAAGCAGGCATTGAGGAAGCTAGGTTTGCTAGGGAGGCTGGGGACGTCGATGCTGACGGTTTTCCTATAATTACTGTCGTTGCCGATGGTGCTTGGTGCAAACGTTCATACAAGAACAAGTACGACGCTCTTTCTGGCTTGGTAAGTAAATATTGTTACCTACACTAAATAAAGGTGCCCGAAAAAGAAGGATTTATCTTGCACACCGCTTGGCAGACGGGATATACAGGAAGTCTGTGCCCACCATTTGCGGCAAGAACACTATGAGCATTTATTTGGAGGAAAAAGTTGACCCCTCTGGTGCTATTAGTGACACTGCTGTCTTTTGGTAAACACACTTACTAGAGTGGTATACATCCTGTGGCATGAGTTTGTACGATACGCATACAGATGCATCATTCCTGGAAACATTGTCATTGCGGGTAGAGTTTTGTGGAATACAATCCTGACATTTTTTTCGTTTTTGCAGGCTTTCATTGTTGGGTACCGGACAAAGAAAGTACTGTTCCTAGGCGTCCGGAACAAATTTTGTACACTGTGCGCAAGTTGCAAGGCAGGGTCGAGCCCAAAAAAGCATCTGTGCTTCAAGAACTGGGACAGCAGCCCTACCAGTATGGAGAAGGATATCGTCGTTGATGCTTCAGGCGCAGCATTGAGTTGCACGGGGTAAAGTACTTGCAGTTGATCGCTGACGGTGATTCGAGCACATACAAGTCAATTCTTGAAGCTGCACCGTGCCAGCATCAGGTAGTTCAGAAGATAGAATGTCGCAACCACCTTCTTCGAAACTATGTAAGTCGTCTTCGAGATATTGCTTTTGCAAAGAGAACAACCCCCATTCCCCCATCGCTGAAGAAGCTACTTCTGGATAATGCTGTTCGACTAAGAGTTGGAGTTGCTAGGGCTATTCACTATCGCAAATAGCAGGCTGAGTTCAGCAAACTAGACCAGATTCGGAACCTGGTGGCTGGTATCCGCAATGGGCCACTCCATGTGTTCGGCGACCACGCAAAATGTGCGGGTTACTTTTGCAGTGGTCCAAAATAAGGGGAAGTCAATCACGTCCCAGAGCTCAGGAAATGCGGACTTTTCAATGAAATCCTTGTAGCGATGAGTCGTTTGGCAAACAATGGTAGCAGCTTGATCCTTGACGTTAACAGTAATGCTGCAGAACATTTCAACTCTCACGTTGCAAAGTTTTCCGGCGGGAAAAGAATAAACTTTTCCCAGAGGGGATCATTCGGAATGCGGGCTTCAGGGGCTGTCGTGTCTTTCAACTCTAAGCAGTACCATCGTGCTGTACATAAGGCAGTGTACAACACCAGCCCTGGGAAGTATGCAAAAATTATGCTGAAGCGTAAAGCAGCTGTTCGTGCTGCTTGCATAAGGCATAGGAGTTCTGGGGCTGCTCGCTGTAAGCGTTCACCCAGCAAACCATTAATATCCATGGGACATCCCTACAAGGTCGCGAACGTCCTGAATATGTCGACATCCATAGGATATCTATGGGATATCGCACAATTTCATTGCGTTTTGTGCTTACTCCAGTAAATAACAGATGTCCCTGGTATGTTGGAAGGATATCGCGCTCTGGATGTTTGAATGTCCCATGACAAGCAGCCTGCAGATCCTAGGGATGTCTATGTGAGATCCAGGAAATATTTGTTTGTCCTTATAGAGACGGTAACCTGAATTAAAAACACAGTAGTTGATAGGAAGGGATGTCAGAAATGTTGTTGGGTATACTGTGGGTTGATGCAGAAACACAGGAATTGCGAAGATACATCCTCGTCACCGTTACGAATGGTTTACGCCACGCTACCCCTAACGAACGTGTGTGTAACGATTTGCATTTCAGTATATGTTCCACCCAGCTCGCAAATAGAGGTTACTGCGGGTTTTTCCAAGTGGTCCAAGTGAGGCGGGCAGGGTTCGGCACTTATGCTGGCGTGTCCCACGGTGTTGCTGTACTGTGATGAATCCTGTTAGGCTAAGGTAATGTTTTTGTTCCCAATAGTATCAAATGGGTTAAAACACACAGTAAATATTATTTGCTGGAACACAGTTGCAGTGGTCTCGACGCACTCCACAAATACTAAATATCTGATGCACAAAATTGTGAAAAGCAAAATATGTACGATATTCGTAATCTTCCGTATATATCCAAATATCCGTGACAGACGTCGCAGGGACTTTCAGTGGATCTACAAACATGGCAGAAATGCTAGTCGCAGGAATATCGCATGGATGTAAAACGGATCTGTGGCGAACTCCACTGGATATCCAAACGTCCCGGGCAAGATATCTTACGGATATTCGCTGGATGTATCTGGTTTGCTGGGCACTTGAAGGTGCGCCTTGCAAGCGTGCTTCCAGAGACAACCACTATGGTTCCATAATGGATGCCGCAGACATGAACCACGATGACTATGTTGAAGCTGCTGCGGCGTACAAGGATTCCCTTGTGCTCTCCCAACCAGATGCAGAGCAGCTCGAGGCTGATACTCGAGGTCAAGAAGGGAGAACTTTGTTGATGCAGGAGAGGCGAAAGCGACTCACCGCTTCTAATTTTGGCAAGGTATGCAAGATGCGAGATGCAACGAGCAGTGCAAGTATTGTTCGTTCCTTGCTCTATGGTCATTTTGACACTGAGGCTCTCCGATATGGTAGCGACACTGAGCCCAATGCAATTACTAAGCTGCGGGATGAGTTAGGGGTGACTGTTTCACCATACGGCCTTGTTGTTGAACGGGAGTTTGCATACCTTACTGCAACACCTGATGGGCTTGTCGGTGACGACACTGCCGTGGAAGTGAAGTGCCCTTATTCGGCTCGGTCCCTTACCCCTGTGGAGGGGTGTGAGGCCATCATGGTATTCTACCTTGGCTTGAGTGTATGAAAATATTGCAAAGCTGTCCCCAAACCGTCGTTCTTCCCAGGCATTGTTGAAACACGACCACACGTTGATGCTATATGGGTGAGGCCATCATGGTATTCTACCTTGGCTTGAGTGTATGAAAATATTCCAAAGCTGTCCCCAAACCGTCGTTCTTCCCAGGCATTGTTGAAACACGTCCACACGTTGATGCTATATGTGTGAGGCCATCATGGTATTCTACCTTGGCTTGAGTGTATGAAAATATAGGAAAGCTGTCCCCAAACCGTCGTTCTTCCCAGGCATTGTTGAAACACATCCAAACGTTGATGCTATATGTGTGAGGCCATCATGGTATTCTACCTTGGCTTGAGTGTATGAAAATTGTGGAAATAAACATGAATGGTGTTCCTAGCACTTTTGAAGCTCCACCAGCCTGTCCAGTTGTCGACATCCTGAGTATGAATCCATTTTGATATTTTGACAAGGTCGGTAAGTATCATAATTGTGCAGAGCTGTCTCCCAACTGTCGCCATTTCCCCGCATTGTTGAGCACGAGCAACATCCCAACATGTCGCTCTGCGTTACGTCCTCTTGCCATCTTGCCTTTACTTGGGTGTCATTTCAACATATGAAAATTGCCTTTTCAGTCTCAGGTTTCCAGTACTACTGCAGATATGATGGCCAGACGCCCAAAGGTCAAACTTCCTAAGTGTTACTGTCTGTATCTGTCATTTGAAAATTTCCCACTCTCTCCCTGATTATGAAGCACCTGCCCTTGCCAGTGTTGTACCTGGTTCAGCATTATGTGGCCAATGATGAATGGTGCCCTGTTGGACTTTTTTTTTTCCATAAACACACAATCTGAGGCCTTAGCTGCCAACTGACAAGCATAGCAAAAGCAACTATCAGTTGCTACTTCATTGCTCAAAAAGGAAACTCGTTGCTGAGTAACACGTTCCAAGTTTTTACTATTCCCATATTACGAATCTGGCTCTGTCCACGAGGATGCTATATGTTGATGCCGAATGTGCGAGACCTTCATGTCCAAGTGCGCCTACATGCAGCGGACTGCATAGTACTTCATTATGTGTTTATGCCACATCGCCAATGATGAAATGTGCTCTGTCGGATAGTGTATACACGAATGAACATTCTGAGGCTACAAGCATGAGCTGATACGCATAAGTAATGCAGAAAACGTGACGATGTATGCATGCTGTGTTCTTCAATAAAATATCTCCAATCTACCAATAGTGAACACATGCTACTGATTTCTTTTTAATCTTTCGGGTGCTGGCTGTCTAGGATTTTCTGCTTGTAGGAATCTGTGAACCAGTGGCTACTAACAATGGCCATTGGTCAACTTGACCAGATTTCATCTGAAGAAAAACTTGAGTCCGGCGGAACACTGCAAACACATCTGTACGGACTACAATACGAATTTGAGGAGAAATACATTTTTTCCCTTGAAAAGCTTGCTATGAAGCATAATATGTTTTATTAACCGAAACATATCGCACGAGTTGCACCCTTTGGAAAATACCCAGCCATCTCATTCAGGCTACAGTGGGCATCAGTGACTCGCACTCATAGTGGCAAGCAACGCAATAGTCTTTCAATTTCAAATTTCACACGCATTATCATGCACCACCTCGCTGTGTTTAGAGTTTCTGCTCCAGGAAATATCACGGGGAGGGGGGCATATGTTCCCTGGACCAACTTCTAAGGAAACTACTGGTCTCAGGGTGCCTAGGGTAACGAGCAGACAGCCCAGCCGGACGCTGGCAGACGGCATGGAGCCATTACAAAATCGCCATTGGGATGAGGATAGTTGTTTACAAAATTTTATCGGGCAGGTCTTGCGTAAGATGTGGGCCATTTGTACACTAATCATGGGGCAAAGTATGCGATGGCAGGAGGAACAGGTTACAAAAAGCTTTGGACTTTGGACGTTGCTGCTGCTTACAGAAGTGAGCATAGGATTGGGGATCAGATGACGTGGTTGTTATAATACAGCAGGTAATGGTGGTAACATCGTTCTGTGTCGTCATGACATGGCGGCTAAAATGGTGAAAGTTCACCACGGTGAGCGCACAGGCCTGCATGCACTCGTGGGGTGTCCCTTAGCACGACATTCTTCACACGACTCCATTGGCTTGACGTGGACCCGGTGCTTTCAGCCATGGTTCATAGCGTTTCACGAGGGCTGTGCGGAGGATGCCTGCTAGGCACGATAACCCCCGTCCCCTCGAAATGTGATAGCCATCCCGTGAAAGCATCCCCTCTTTCACCTCCTTGTTCCTGGTAAAGACCTTGTGCTGGAAAGGATATTTGAACATATATACGGAATGTTTTTGCAAATAGCACTTCACAAAGACAGCAATACAAATAAACCGGAATTCCTGGTAGGCATGAGCCAGTACTTCGTACGCATTTTATTTTCGGAAAAATTGCGCGATAAAAAGCAACTGGAAACTAGCTTTGTGGTACTTGAATTACAAACAGGTACCGCATCAAGACCAGCACCTGTTTAGCGGCATGGCCGAGTGGGCTAAGGCGTCCGCTCGTTGGTGGTAACCAAGGTCGTGCTGAAGACTGGGAGGTGGTGGGTTCGAATCCTACCGCCGGCTGTGCTGTCTGAGGTTTTCCCTGGGTTTTCTGAAGACTTTCCAGACGAATGTCGGCGCAGTTCCCCCTGAAGTCGGCCCAGGACGCATAGCAACCCCCTGTCCCCCACTCCTTCCTTCTATCCTCTCTCCGTCTGTCCACATCTGTACGTCGCTCATAGCCACAGTTGCTTCGCGGCGCTAACACCCAATTAAAAAAAACCGCACCTGTTTGTAATTCAAGCACCACAAAGGTAGCCCCAGTTACTTTTTGTCGCACTGTTTTTCCAAAACTAACGAGCATACTGTATAAAATACCTGCCATGACCACCAGGAAGTTCCAGAGTTAGCGTTCGAGAAGCGGCTACTCACGTCAATGCTCAACACCGTAGCGTCACCGGCACGGACAGGTGGAATCGTGCGCAGCATCGCGTTATGTCCCTGAATTGTGCCAGAAAGTTCAGGCCGCCTTGTCTGTGGCATCAGCTTATACAGGAATATATGCTCCGCGTACCCTTTCGCCACCACAACGGTATCCTGTGAAAGAAGACAATTCATGAAAATGAATCTTCCCTGGCGTGTCAGAGTAATTGGGTTTTAGCAACACAGAGATTGAAACCGTTGCAATCTGTACTTACTGAGACTTCCCGCAAAACAGCTGCGGCACTCTTCCCGTCCTGGATATGGTTGCCACCGATATACATGACGATCCAGTCTACTGCTAGGTACAGTCGATGGATTTTTTCTCTCAGACGGGCCGCTGTAGCCCCGGGTTAGCTAAAAGTGACGATTTACACGTCAGCGTCCACGAACAACCTATCGCGCGTCATAAACTTCAGCTGGCTACTGCCAACCAACGCGCCTTTCATCGTTTATGTTTCTCTGGGATCACAATGCGTGATGCGGCGAACTGCAAAGTCAGCTGAACGCTAAACAAGTAAGTCTCCGAAGAAGCTGCAAGGGAGAACCAGGCTCCAACAGCTCCCCATAGAGGCCATAGTTTGAGATAATTCACACAACACTGGGCATACGACCAATGAAATTGCGACGTGGTGGAAATTATGCAAAACCAGCCGACCAATCAGAAGCCTTTCTGTTTGGCTCGCCTTCCGGCCGCTCCTGGCCCTTCCCCGGCTATTTACGGCTTTTGGTGGCTTCATATCTATTTCGCGGTTGCCGTTGCTCTGCAGTTCTCCCATTATAAGAAAGTGGCCAAGGCAAGTTTTGTGGAAATAAAACATTTATTTGAATATATCAGTCGGCAGTGTGAGAGACATGTGCGTGTGAATGAACAGGAGAATGTAGATGAGGTAGCTCGCGCAGTTCCATTGTAGGCGTAACATATCCGCGACAACGACAGTGCAACAACACCAATGCATTATCTGCATAAAAGGATTACATATGCTTTCACAGGATTCATTTGTACAGGAACGAAACAGGAAGTTACACAGCTTTCATCTGTACAGGAACGAAACAGGAAGTTACACAGCTTTCATCTGTACAGGAGGGAACGAGAACATGCTATGTACACAGGCATCGCAATGCACGGATAACATTACATTGGTCGTGAAACACGTGAAAACAGTGTGCTATATCGTCATAGCCTCAAACTCTAAAACAATCTCTTCAGGATTATGACGTCAAAATAACGACTATGACGCAGTGTATATACAATATCATAAGCAAAGGTACTGCAAAGGATCCTATGCCTTTGTTGGTCAGGAAAATGGTGGTGGTGGTGGTGGTGGAACGCGGATGTTTTTCAGTAAGTACTGCGACTCAAAAAACTTTGCTTGGCTGATGAGACACAAAATGTCGTTTACACACTTTCAAATGACTTCCAATCCCTACAGCATGAGAGCTGAGGACGGCTGCGTAATGCAGTCCTCACATTGTTGTAGCTAATCATAGCAATAGCATCACAAAAGCAAAAAGGCGCATCCTCTGATTATGTAAAGATTCATTCACTGATCTATCCTGCTAAAAATATAGCTAGTACCAACGCTAACCTTTTTTTGAGAGCTTCTCACTGCATAAAGTTACACAAAGCAGGGATGGATATAATCTTTGGTTTCTTTAGCCATAATAACCTGAGAAAGGACCTGCCAATCTAATATGAAAATGTAAGGGGAAAATAATATGTGCTGGTGGTACAAGTAAAACAGTATTGTGACTGGCCATAGGCACTGGCAAAGTTTTCGTGCAAACTATGCATTACAAGGAAGAAATAACCGAGACACCAGTTAGTCTGTGCCCTATCCCTTTTATACATTACAAACTATGTCACCATGTGACAAATGTCATTTCTGCATTGGAAGGAAACAATTTCTCCATATTTTCGTATGCAGCTTGAATATCTGTAGTGTGGAAAACTGGATCCCTGTTTATCACAGTGTTAAGAATATGCAAAGTAAAGTAAAAGTGAACTATTTTGCTTTGAAGTAGTTTTTGAAATGTGACATTTCACTATAGAGTACGTACCAAAGGATCATACAACACAGGTACATATTTTGATACTTTTTCCACCAACACTATGCGTCTCAAAGGAAAGGCAGAACCCCATTTGCATATAACAGGCTTTGGTTGTAGAAAATGTCTGGCATAACTAAAATAACCTTCAGAGTTGTCATGCAGTATGTCAAGCCTGGGGTCATCAACAGAGTGTTCAGTAGGACTCATAAATGCTTTGTTTTCTTTCGTGTGCTGTACTTTTCATGTGAAGCTACTGATGGAATTGCAATTACGTTGGCAGCTTTTTTCGTTTTCTCTGCTCTGACCTTCTGTGAGCAGCCTCAGCACCCTCTCTGTTTTTAAGTCTGATATGGTATTGCATCCGCTTTATGGCAAAAAAAGATATGAAATGGGCTTGACATGCTGCACAGCAGAAAGGCTCATGACTGCTCTGAGTGAAGGCACTTATGAGGCGCTGCTTTACTCCTTTTCTGTGTAGGACTTTTGCAACCTCTCGTAAGAATATGCTTTCTAACTTGCAAAAGCATGCAAAAAAGGCATCCGATGGGATGCAAAATGTACTGCCAGACATTTGTGATTCACTTTGCAAGTAACTGTACAAGCCTTCTGGTCTTAGGAGCCCCTCATCTGCAGCCTTCAACAAGTTTGGGCAGTTGGGACATTCAGATTTTTTCAAGAAAGAGTGAACCAAGGACCCTGCGTATGCGTACTGTGCATTAGCCTCAATAATATTATCGGGCTCTTGCACATCACGCATATCATGTTCAGCCTGCATTTCCTCAACTGCAGGCAACCCTTGGGAGTCGGCAGGCTCATAAGAACTGCTTGCAGTTGAGGAAACCGGCATGTGCAACAGATCGTTTAAAAGTTCAGTCGTATCAGCCTCACAATTGCCTTTGCTTGGAAGCTTCATGAGGTTCCCCGCAAGGGTATGCTTGAGGCCTGCTACGAACTGAAACGCGTTTGGTGTCTCATTACACCCGTGCATTTGCCGGAATTGACCAAACATGTTTTCCACTGGGTCCTGGTTGAGCCGCCGTGTCAGCAGATGTTCGAAACCAAAATTTTGGTGAAGGTCCTCCCACAACGCGAGTATTGCACAAATTGTGATTTGCCACCCCCTAACAGTAGGAGGTTGCCTATCACTGTCGAATTTCCACTGTGCAATCCACTGTACTGCAGACTCTAGTAACTCCTTATGTTTGGTGGAATCACTGATTGCAAATCTCATTTTTTTGTCATCACCCTGCTGAATGGATGAACTGTTTAAGCAATCAAACAGTACATCCATCCTAAGGAGGAAATCTGAAGTCGCAGTGGCTGCTGGATGCATGTACCCAGTGCTAATAAGGACAGCGATCCCAGTGGAAAGACTATTGCTCATTACTTGTGTTGCAAATTTGACCTTCATACGACTGAATACCGTCGGGTGAATGTGGTCGTCTGTCAACTTGGGTGCCAGTCGTACCTTTAGGGGGAAGTCTGATTCATAGAACTCTTTAATGAAGGCCCACTGAACCTTGTGTTGGGCATCTCCAATCTGCAGGTCATGCTTCAACAACATGTTCCGTGTAGTCTTCATCAAATGTGGTGGGTCAAAAATAAAGTAGACTTTTGACTCATCAACACAAAGATATGGTTTTGACGGGGAGATTCCAAGTTTTCTACACAATGCACAATTGCTGGCACCCTGATCACAGACAACCGCTTTCACAAAAACACCCAATGAATGAAGCTGTCTAATCAAGTCTTGAAGGAAATCATTTAGAATATCTGCTGACACGGTAGATCTTGAAAAAATATATGACAAGGGCTGTACCCATGCTTTTGTTATTCCTGAGAGCACTACAAGAAGTGCTGATTTTGCCATCTCAGAGTTCCTTTCCTTTCCTGTGTCCACAAAGCCATAAACTACGTCTGATCCAGAATCGTACTGCAGATGTTCCTTTATGGACATTTCATCAAAAATCATTGTGCATGTACGATCTTTTGGTGGCAGTCCTTGGAGTCTTGTCTTAAGTCCTTGAAGGACCGAAGGCATGACTCCCGGCTCCACAGCGATGTCCTTTAGCCAACTCCTCAGAGAACTCTCAGATGGCAATGCCAGCACTTTACTTAAGTAGCGATAAGCTTGAGGACCCTTGAAATGCAAGTTAAGAGCAAAGCTCCTAAACTGGGGGGGCCACCTCCTACCAAACTTGTTCAACGGCTGCAGAAAGAGTTGAACACGGAATAGACTAAGAGCACGTTTTGACAAATACCGTGACGCTGCAAACACTATCTGGCTTCTTGTGAGGCCCCCAAAATGCAAGGTTGCACGGCTTCGAAACAGTGCACGTCGTAGGCGCTCCCTTGATACTTGAAGCTGGTGAATGAGGGAGGCAGTTCGAGGCGTTCTTTGTTTTCGGGGACGTCCCCGCCTGTGGATAGTACCAGATCCAGAGGCTGTAAAATTCAAAGGATAATGTTGAAACAGGTCATGAAAATAACGACCATAGCACAGGAATAAGGCGCAGTGACATATACTACGGCATGACAAACTACATTCGTAGAATAAGTCACTGCTGACAGACCCAATGAGTAACATAGGAAAAAACATTGTTAATCATATAGTGCAGTCCTTACCATGGGTCTGGCGTCTACCAGAATCTCTGGGTCTGGCGTCTACTGTGTCACTTTCAAGGGGTTCAGCCAATGCTGCAAAGATCAGGTTTATCAGGTTAGTCGGAGGTTATCCAGCATGTGTAATGTAATCACATTTATGAGGTGCTCAGGGGAAAAAGATGCATTCAAGCATATTCTAATCAAAATGTAATTTGAATGTAAGTATCTGTAACATGTTTTCCATTCTACCTGAAACTGTATAAGAACATCGTACTTACGACTGAGATCTTGAGGAGCGCTGCAAGGTGAGGATGTCCCTGAAGATGTGCCAGGTGTGGGTGAGGGTACAACACTACCTTTTGTAGCAGCAAGCACAGAACTGATACCTGAAGTAAGTTCAAACAGAATAAATCATGCTCATGCAAAACCAACTAATGATATTAGACAAAGCAGCAGCTTTGCCATTATCGGTTGATACAAAGAGAAGGTATGTCCACTTACCACTGGCTTCCCGTGGGACATTCAACTGGGGAGGGGACGTCATAGGAGCTAAAAAATGCGGCACCGTCTCAACAGTGGTCTCTGTTTGGCCTGTCACAGAAAAATTCAGCATAATGAAACACGGTGACACTAACCAGTTCTCATTCTTTCTTGCTTAATGAACAAAATGCAACGGTATTACAGCGTAAGCTCTGGCACCACCGTCTGTAGTGCATAAAAAGAAATGTACTTCCACTTACCGCTGGCTTCCCCTGGCTCATGTGACTGGTGGTAGGATGTCGAAGGAATTGGAGAATCAGGTGCAGACCAAACAGTGGTTTCTGTGTGGCCTGTTACAAAAAGGTTTAGCATAATGAATTATGTGGCACTAACCAGTTCTCATTCTTTCTTGCTTAATGAACAAAATGCAACGGTATTACAGTGTGAGCTCTGGCACCACCGTCTGTAGTGCATAAAAAGAAATGTACTTCCACTTACCGCTGGCTTCCCCTGGCTCATGTGACTGGTGGTAGGATGTCGAAGGAATTGGAGAATCAGGTGCAGACCAAACAGTGGTTTCTGTGTGGCCTGTTACAAAAAAGGTTTAGCATAATGAATTATGTGGCACTAACCAGTTCTCATTCTTTCTTGCTTAATGAACAAAATGCAACGGTATTACAGTGTGAGCTCTGGCACCACCGTCTGTAGTGTATAAAAAGAAATGTACTTCCACTTACCGCTGGCTTGCCCTGGCTCATGTGACTGGTGGTAGGATGTCGAAGGAGTTGGTGAGTGAGGTGCAGACACTTCAGCATGTTCTATTCGGCCTGTAATAGAAGCATGAGACAGAAGTCATGGAGTAGGTGCTTAATTCTTTGTTTCCCCTTTTGCTAAGTCCAAAAACAAATATCTATATGCAACATTTCTGAACAGAATAGTATGCGTCTAACGGGCTACTATACAGGGTTTGACAGGTCTACCCAGAATAAGTGGGTTATCCAGACCTCCAACATCCCCCAAATGTTTGGCAATGCCCCCCCCCCCAGCCGCGTGAAAATAAAAAACAAAAAACTCTGTATTACTGTTACAATGTAACTGCACCCCCCTTTTTTTTTATAAACTGCTGCCTAATTTTAAATCCAAAATGAAAACCACACAGGGGTTCTGCAAAAACCTTGCGAGGGATTTTATTCTTACCGCTATGTTTCAATAGCATTATGCATTCAATGTATCATTGTCGACATCTATGCATGTTAATATAACAGAAACCCCTTGTAAGAGGGAACGTTACGGAGACGTCGCCAAATATTTAGGAGATTTAGAGGGGTAAAGACAAATAACTGGGCTTGCTGTTCATAGATCACTGACAAGCAGTGATGGCCAGTACTTAACTACATGTAGTTAAACTACCTGAATGTAGTTAAAAAGTAGTTATCAACTACTTGCAGAAATGTAGTGGGAAACTACTAGTTAAACTGCTATGCAGAGTAGTTAACTACTGTAGTTAGGTTACTGCAGGTGCCAACTACTTCCGATTTTACCACAAGCTTTACGGCACGATTGTGCTTCCGACTTTTAACCATTACGGAGGTGCAGAGCAATTGTGCAGTGCATGTGTACTAAATCTTCACGTTTACCACTGCTTGTGATTCATATTTAGGTGTCCAAGAACACTACAGAATGGGATTGGTGTTGATGGACAATGTTAAGTAGTGATATACATGTAGTTAAAATACACTGCACAGTTAAACAAGTAGTTTTAACTACCTCCCCTGAAAAGTAATAGAACTACTCCATCGCTACATAGTTAGAGTTAGACTACTGTATAAGTAGTTAGTGGGCATCACTGCTGACAATGATAGAGGCGTCAGTCATACAAAAACACTCACCAGCTATCGTAGCAGGACAACGCTGCACTGACTGGAGAGGCACAGTGGGGACAGCCGTTCTTTTCAGACGTGTCTTCTGCCTGTTTGTGAACGCGTCGGATGTGAAATGCGCCTCGCACAGCTTCTGATGTTTTAGCTGATCAGGTTGAAGAGTGGCATATTCTGGTTGACCAGCGTACTCGATCCACGCAGACTTCCTATAACACAACGAAAGTTGTTGCATAAGGAAAGAAACAGTCAGGGAGCTTACGATATGCAGACTAAATAATAATAATAATAATTGGGGGTTTACGTCGCGAGACAACTGTGACTACAACAACTGAGTGTGCAACAGCTGAGACTAAACCAAAGGAGAACATCGCTCAATGATTAGTGCGATAAATGAGTCCGGTTACACAACAAGACTGGAAAGAAACAGCCACTCTACCTCTCGTCTCCTGGGAATCCAAAAAATGAAAGGTTGCAGTTCAGGCGTGAATTCTTGCAACCGCTGGCTCTGCATTTGATATAATTGATTCGTCTTGGTGGATCATCTTCCGGTGTTGCCATTGCGCCTCACGGCTCCTCACACAAGTGGCATGGTCAACATGGTAGCGTGACAGCCAGACATCAATAATAAACCGAGCAAGTAAGGAATCACTTAAATAGATTCTGGTCGACATTGAGAATCCTTGGGTGTTGCCTTGTGCTCCTTTCGTGCGCATCACTTCAGTCCACTTCCTTTTGTCCCAAGACCAATTCCCACGAGAACGGAGACTCAAACCTTTTCTTGAGACTTCTTCGGAGTCGGCGCCGCTTTTACTTCGACAGTCAAGGTCGACTTGTATCTCCCGTAATCCCTGGTCACTCTGGACGTTCTCACGGAGTACGGGCAGTACGGGTACGCCCCCATAGCCGCCATAACACCCCGTAACGGCCACAGAAGTCAAATCGAAACCGCCAAGACGATGTACGCAGGTGCGCGCGAAAATAATCCGTGTTCGACCTATCGGAGCGCGCGTACAGTCTCGGCCAATGGGCTTGCAACATGGTGTATTCGCGCAGTGGTACATACCCTACAGCCGCATCCGCGGGTACCTGAGGAGGACTGGGAGAACCATGCCTGCGTCTGTGCCGTGCGCGAGACGCAGTTGGCGCCGTTGCGCAGTCCTCCTCTCCACGGCTGTCTGGTCGTCTGCTCGCTGAGGTCGACGCGACGACCAAGGCTTTGGTAGCCCGCTCGTGCAGACGCGGATGTTCTGTGACGGGGCCCACACAACAAACCCACCGCATGCAAAAATATAAATAAAATCAAATGCGTTTGTGGTGTTTTGCACATTGGTTTAGGGCCTTATGGACCAGCCAAACCGAATATATTGCGATGACCGTGAGGGTGGGGACGTTTGCCACAAGATTTTGCGGCACGCTACCCAAACCCGGATTTATTTGTCATGAGCATTCTGCATGTATTCCTAAGAATCCTTCGCTGTAGTGGGATGATCATATGTTTAAACACTAAAAACAACAAATTATTTGACAAGGATGCAACCCGAGGCAGGGAAATAAACAACAGACAACAACTTGTGGCGGAGGTTACTCAGGGAATCTTTAGAGATAGCTGCACGTGGACATTGCGTCAGCAAGCCCTCCATTGTGCCCATACCCCCTCTCCGGAGGTTGTTGCGTATATAGTGACGGTTTTGCTATTAAATTTTGTTGCTGTGTCTGAGGAAATTGTTGTCTGTTGTTTATTTCCCTGCTTCGGGTTGCATCCTTGTCATCATGAACCAGCTTGTCTGCGCCTTCTCTCTGTTGTCGAACAAATTATTTATCGAGTGGTCAAAAGCTTCCTTTTATGAACTGTATATGCACCGCGGAAAGGATGGAAATTCGCCTGCAATCTCTGACGGTGAAAATGAAATCGTAGTTCGATTGCCGCGGAAATAAACACTTTAATTTTTGAATCGGATAGTCTGCAATTGATGCAAACTACACTATGATAAACAGTCGCGTCCGAAATATCGAATATTCAGACAAACAATTCAACACGTCAGCCTGAATAGACTGGAAGACAGGTTGCTTTGTCTTGGAATTATGAAATTTTTATCGTGGTTGAGGAAGGCCCGGCTAGAATTAAACCCCATAAAAAAGTAACAATAATACAGTGAAGGAAGTAACAAATTGACACCTGCCGTCTGCACGCACACTGTATCACGAAATTGGTCAAATCCGGCGGCCATTTACTCAAACTCGCCGCCAAAATTTTTGCTCCATTTTCGGGTGTGTTATGGAGCTATCCTTCCCGAGAACACAGAAAGAAAATTGGAATGGACAAATGGTACTTGCCATCGGGCCCGCTGCGAGCCTGGGGAACACTTAGAGCAGAGGCGGGATAGGATAGGGCCTCAGTATGGAAATATTGGTGTATGGGCAGGGCACGGGCCTGAAAATCCGGCCCATGCAGTGCTCTAACCCTGGCGACTACAGTGCCAAAATGCGCATGACCTGTGCATACGTGCACTGTTTGGTTTGTTTGATAGCTGAAGAAACTCGGGAGGAGGACAAGACAGCGGTTTCTATAGAAAAGCGCTATCACGCATTTTGTTTTCCCAAATGTTTGCGTAAGCCAGACGGACACTTGGTAGCTGACAAATGGGCATTTGGACCGTGTGACGTGCAACCCATTATTTGAGGGTGAAATCCATACCCGACCCCTACCTCCTCTGACAAGACCCGCCACCCGCGCTCTACCAGAAAATGAAATCCGCACCCAACCGGACCCGACCAGCAGGGGCTGCGGCGCCTTTGTTTACTTATTATTTGGTATGATCTTTTCTCTTCGTTGTTGTTGCTCTAGCCGTCGCTTGTTCGTGGCCGACCCGCCAGCAGTGCTTGTGCCAAAAACGCTGCGCGCAACAGTCTCGCATCCCGCGCGGGTGTCAATAATATCACCCGCAACCGACCCGCTACCCGGGGGAAATTCCAAACCGGGATCCGCACCGCAGGATAGAGCGGGTTGTGCAGAACCCTGCTCTACGCCTGAAAACTCCGCACTTCGGCTTTCCTCTTGATAAGCGTCTCACTCTGCTTCACGGAGAGAGCGGTGTCATGTGTACGCGGTTGCTCCTCTCTGGCTTTGTTGAAGGACGCTCCTTCTGCTGTCCAAACGCGCCCACCACGCCTGTGGGCCCCAACGTGTGTGAGTGCATGTGTGTGGAATTTGGAGTAGCAAGCCGTAGCCATCTGGCTGACATCTCCTAACCCCTATGAAGAAGAAGAACCGAGACCCGTTACACGAAATAGGCATTAAAATGGACACAAAAATTCAGCTGTCGAGTCTTATGAAGTCTGTTGACGTACATTCCGCACCATGGTATGTGTTGTCGAGTCCGAACCTGGCACGGGCACGTGCGAAAAACGTAAAGCCCGACCCGACAAGGCCCGCGCAATGCTCTAAAGGGGAGTGCGAAACCCTATCGACATTTGCCAGCAGTCCTGTGCGAGCGCACCGGCCTTGAGTTCTACTATGAAATAATGCGAGCCGATTGAGGGAGCGCTTTCACGACACCAATCGACAGCAACGAACGTCATGCTTCAACAGCGTAAATGTCACTGGCAAGAAAAGCAGGTATGTTTTGCAACGGGATGTTGCACTGTCATATGACCGTCGACAACCCCGCGTCCTTTCTGGATACCGTTGCCAGTGACAAAAATCGCTATTCAGCTCAACTGGGGTCCCCCGATACTCTCAGGGACACGTGATCCTGTGACACCACGAAAACTGAAAACTACGATCACCATATCACGAACAGACACCTCCACGGACAGTCTCTGCGTATTGGGTGAAAAGCTTTAGCCCGCTGCTACCGATCAGAGCAATCTTCATCCACGAGAAAGCGAGGTGGTAACGGCGGTACGCGACAGTCACACGGCATGTTCGAGAAATGCCAATAAAACGTACACACCAAACAGCAACAGCGAGACATTCAAATCCACCGCGCAGAAGCAAATCGGGGAAAGGAGGAAATCTAAAAATAAAGGAAACACAACCCAGCTCATAGGTCTCCGCCTGTCACGTGGGCTTGTCGTGTCCTCCAATCAGAGACGCGATGGACTTCTTACAAAGTCGGAGAATACGAAGGCAGAAAAAAATAGGCGATGTCAAGTTGCCGGTGGTGAGTAAATCAAAGAGTGATATTAAACGGTAGGAACAACTTATTTATTTACACATGGTAAACAAGACTTTCGTGCACGAGACTGCACTTCTTCAGGTTACAAAAATGTAAACATGGTACAGGCACATATATACAGTTGAAGGGGGAGTTCTGGCATGAGAGGGTAACAGCTTGATGGAAAGGATGCAAACAACAGATAAAAATCACAAGAACATAAATACAAAAGCAGGGGTATCAGAAGCGAAACAACGCGAGCCCAAGGGCTTATACACAGGAAACGAGAACACTTGTTGGTGACGTTCGAGGAATTAAGGATAAAAAGGGGGGGGGGGTTATGGCGACGGAATGAGGACACGGGTGCGGAGTACAAAGGTGACCAGTAGACCGTGAGAAAGTGAAGACGGAGGTGGTCTCAGGAGAGAGACAAACGAAGAAAAATGTGGAAGTTGGAGAGTAGTGTGTGTGTGTTTATCATTATCTTCTTTTATTTGAAAAATTATATTTACGGATTCAATAATTGTAGTGGGCCTGCGTGGATGTTCAAACCATGAGGCTTCAGAGACTGGAATTTTGCAATTAAAAAGGATTCGCGATTTTTGCGCTTCATGTCACTGTTATAACCCGATTCAAGGATAACGAGTTTGAGGTCTGTACCTAAAGCGTGTCCAGGAAGGTTAAAATGTGTAGAAACGGGTGTAGGATGGTTATTAACAATATCGGATTTATGGCCGTAAAACCTTTCCCTCATGGTGTTCGAGGTTTCTCCAATATACTGAATACAACATTTCGTGCACATAATGAGGTAACATACGTTAAAAGAGTTGCAGTGCAATCCCTGTCGGATTTCGAAAATAAAAGAGTTTGAGGTGCTCGAGATAAATGTACATGAGCTGATGAAATGACATGTTTCGCAGCGTTTGTTACCACAAGGGGAACACCCAGGATTTGGTCGGGATAGACGGGATGAAACTAGTAAGTTACGAATGTTACGTGGTCGACGGAATGTGATATTGGGGGGAGCAGGAAAAATTATTTTAAGTTTTTCGTCGCTGTGAAGTATGTGGAGATGGCGGGTGAAGATGGACCCTGCGCCACTCAGTGCTTTGTTATAGGCGGTAACGAAGGATAAGGGGTTTTGTTGCTGCCGCGGTTCATGTGAAAGTAATTTATCCCGATCTAGAGATTTGCACGCGGAGAGAGCATTGTTTATAAGGTTGGGAGGGTAGTTTCGTTTTCTAAAATCGTTGGACATTTCTTCAGCGCATGCCTCAAAATCTTCTGGGTTAGAGCATATGCGTTTTAGACGTGTAAATTGACCAAAGGGGATGTTCCTCTTCTGAGTATTAGGATGGCAGCTGTTAAAATGAAGATACTGGCGTTTGTCAGTGGGTTTCTTGTATAGATTCGTGACCAGCTTACCAGACTGTATAGAGACAGTCACGTCTAGAAAATTCACTGATGCGTGGGAAAGATTACACGTGAACTTGATGGCCTGATGTACGGAGTTAAAATGCTCGAAAAACGCAATTAAGGATGGTTCATCACCCGACCATACGATGAAAATGTCGTCAATGTACCTTAAGAAGACTAAAGGTTTGATCGGGAAGGATGCTAATGTTTTTTCTTCGAATTGCCCCATGAAAAGATTCGCATAGTTGGGAGACACGCGTGACCCCATTGCTGCACCTCGAATTTGGACAAAATGTTTTTCGTTAAATATAAAGTTGTTGTACATGAGCACAAGCTCAAGGAGCGAGAGGACAGCTGATGTCTGGAGAAATTCATACGAGAAAGATTCAAGAAAAACTTTCACCGCATCGAGACCCTCATCGTGTGGTATGTTTGTATAAAGGGATGTAACATCCATAGTAGCCAAGATGACGTTGCTCAAATCGCTGTTCTGCTTATTAATCGAATCGACTTTGAGGAGAAAGTCATTGGTGTCTTTTACGTAAGAGGGCAGAAGCGGAGGAACGTGTTTGATACAATGGTCTAAAAGGAGAGAAATGTTTTCGGTGGGTGTGTTTATTCCTGATATTATAGGCCTGCCGGGGTTATTTTCCTTGTGTACCTTAATCAATAGGTAAAATGAACCTGGAGTAGCATTTTTGGGTCTAATGAACTCCGCAATGTCACGTGGAATAGAATCGTTAGCGATTAGCGCGCTGATCTTTTGGTTAATTGTGCGACAAAATAGTGGGGTGGGGTCAGAGTCAAGAGGCTTGTAGAACCTAGCATCACTGAGGTGCTCATTTGCTTTGCTGACGTAGTCTGAAGTATTCATCACGACAATTCCTCCGCCTTTATCAGCGGGCCTGATTATGATATCATCACGAGACTTGAGATTCCGTAGTGCTATCCTTTCTTGCTTAGATAAATTAAATGATCCCCGGTTGTCAAAAATGTTAAGAAGGCCTTTGATGTCATTGGATACTGCCTTAATATAATTGTCGATCATAGGGCTAGTTTTTGATGGGTCAGGGGTCCAGACGGAAGGTTTCTTAAATGGCGTTACTTCAGTGCGTGCACTGCCATGAAAAAATGTTTGCAAGTGCATTCGTCTACCTATATTTTGGAGATCATTTAGAATTTCAAATTCATCAACACCATGGGGAGTGGGGACAAAGCTCAGTCCTTTGGATAAAACGCTGGTTTCAGCTTTGCCTAACGTAACGCCTGATAGGTTAAAAACAACACTTAGTGGTGGACCTACAGAAGTCTGTGGGTGGTCTAATAAAACAGTACAAAGATTAAGGCTGGTGATGTCTGTAAGGTGGATATTGTCACGACAAGCTTTCTTACACTTCGTGCGCTGTAATTGGGCGAGCTTATCGGAAGAAAAACGATTGAGTGTGAGCAATTCTTCTGGCGTTAGAGCGTGAGCTAGTTGACGGAGCTGGTTGTCTATGTCTTTGATTATGTAAGAACTTTCTGTTCGCAGAATTCTGATCAGTTCTATAGAAGCATGCGTTAATATGTTACGCCATCTCTTGGAACTACGCGGTGAGTGGAAATTGAATGTTGGGTGAACGTCAACCATTAAACCTTTGGGTACAACATTCTGTGCTATACAATCAGAGTAGAAATGAAAGTGAGAAACAAATCTAGTTTTTCTGTCTAGTAACTTACGTGCCCTAAGGAACGTTGTAGAGTTTACATTGTCCGCACATAGTCAGCGAGAGCTCCTTGTGTTGTACCTCCGTGTCGCACGTCGTTGCTTCTTAGGCTGCCGTGTCCGGACCGAGGGAGTCGTGGCGGCGATAGGGGTGTCAGTCCGAACGGTGACGTCCGCGCTGCCAGGTGAACACGGTGGGCTTCTGTTTGGGGCTACTCCGGGCGTTTGGGGATGAGGGCTGTGCACAGGGTTGGCACAGGACGTGGACTGGGTAGCACAAAGATCACGGGGAGCATTTCGCCGGGTAGGTGACCGTGTAGACGAAGGTGGCAACTTAGGACGGTTCCCGATGGAGGGGGATTCTTCGAGGTGGAAGCCGCTGGAGCTGTTGAGGTTGCGGTGCGGGCTAGCTGAGTTTGGGCGGTTCCCCGTAGTCGTTGCACTGTTACCCTCTGGGGATGGTTGACTGGGGTTGGAGCTCCCATTTGGTGCAGCAGGGGCAGCAGACGGCTGACCGATGGGAGGGAAATCTTCGAGACGGAGGTGAAAGCCGCTGGAGCTGTTGAAGTTGCGGTTTGGGCTTGCTGAGGTGTCAGCGGTGGGAGGAAAATGCAGCCTGATTACACTCCTATAGTGGGAAGCTAGGACTTTCGCGCCTCGAGAATTCAGATGGTGGCCGTCCAACGCAAGTAGTCCAACTACAAAATCCAACTCCTGAACCAACATTTTTGGTACCTGTCGATTGTAAACAACCATGTAGGCTTCATCCGGCACTACACCTTGGATCAGTCCCCATGGGATCTACTTGCGTTGGACGGCCACCATCTGAATTCTCGAGGCGCGAAAGTCCTAGCTTCCCACTATAGGAGTGTAATCAGGCTGCATTTTCCTCCCACCGCTGACACCTCAGCAAGCCCAAACCGCAACTTCAACAGCTCCAGCGGCTTTCACCTCCGTCTCGAAGATTTCCCTCCCATCGGTCAGCCGTCTGCTGCCCCTGCTGCACCAAATGGGAGCTCCAACACCAGTCAACCATCCCCAGAGGGTAACAGTGCAACGACTACGGGGAACCGCCCAAACTCAGCTAGCCCGCACTGCAACCTCAACAGCTCCAGCGGCTTCCACCTCGAAGAATCCCCCTCCATCGGGAACCGTCCTAAGTTGCCACCTTCGTCTACACGGTCACCTACCCGGCGAAATGCTCCCCGTGATCTTTGTGCTACCCAGTCCACGTCCTGTGCCAACCCTGTGCACAGCCCTCATCCCCAAACGCCCGGAGTAGCCCCAAACAGAAGCTCACCGTGTTCACCTGGCAGCGCGGACGTCACCGTTCGGACTGACACCCCTATCGCCGCCACGACTCCCTCGGTCCGGACACGGCAGCCTAAGAAGCAACGAAGTGCGACACGGAGGTACAACACAAGGAGCTCTCGCTGACTATGTGCGGACAATGTAAACTCTACAACGTTCCTTAGGGCACGTAAGTTACTAGACAGAAAAACTAGATTTGTTTCTCACTTTCATTTCTACTCTGATTGTATAGCACAGAATGTTGTACCCAAAGGTTTAATGGTTGACGTTCACCCAACATTCAATTTCCACTCACCGCGTAGTTCCAAGAGATGGCGTAACATATTAACGCATGCTTCTATAGAACTGATCAGAATTCTGCGAACAGAAAGTTCTTACATAATCAAAGACATAGACAACCAGCTCCGTCAACTAGCTCACGCTCTAACGCCAGAAGAATTGCTCACACTCAATCGTTTTTCTTCCGATAAGCTCGCCCAATTACAGCGCACGAAGTGTAAGAAAGCTTGTCGTGATAATATCCACCTTACAGACATCACCAGCCTTAATCTTTGTACTGTTTTATTAGACCACCCACAGACTTCTGTAGGTCCACCACTAAGTGTTGTTTTTAACCTATCAGGCGTTACGTTAGGCAAAGCTGAAACCAGCGTTTTATCCAAAGGACTGAGCTTTGTCCCCACTCCCCATGGTGTTGATGAATTCGAAATTCTAAATGATCTCCAAAATTTAGGTAGACGAATGCACTTGTTAACATTTTTTCACGGCAGTGCACGCACTGAAGTAACGCCATTTAAGAAACCTTCCGTCTGGACCCCTGACCCATCAAAAACTAGCCCTATGATCGACAATTATATTAAGGCAGTATCCAATGACATCAAAGGCCTTCTTAACATTTTTGACAACCGGGGATCATTTAATTTATCTAAGCAAGAAAGGATAGCACTACGGAATCTCAAGTCTCGTGATGATATCATAATCAGGCCCGCTGATAAAGGCGGAGGAATTGTCGTGATGGATACTTCAGACTACGTCAGCAAAGCAAATGAGCACCTCAGTGATGCTAGGTCCTACAAGCCTCTTGACTCTGACCCCACCCCACTATTTTGTCGCACAATTAACCAAAAGATCAGCGCGCTAATCGCTAACGATTCTATTCCACGTAACATTGCGGAGTTCATTAGACCCAAAAATGCTACTCCAGGTTCATTTTACCTATTGATTAAGGTACACAAGGAAAATAACCCCGGCAGGCCTATAATATCAGGAATAAACACACCCACCGAAAACATTTCTCTCCTTTTAGACCATTGTATCAAACACGTTCCTCCGCTTCTGCCCTCTTACGTAAAAGACACCAATGACTTTCTCCTCAAAGTCGATTCGATTAATAAGCAGAACAGCGATTTGAGCAACGTCATCTTGGCTACTATGGATGTTACATCCCTTTATACAAACATACCACACGATGAGGGTCTCGATGCGGTGAAAGTTTTACTTGAATCTTTCCCGTATGAATTCCTCCAGACATCAGCTGTCCTCTCGCTCCTTGAGCTTGTGCTCATGTACAACAACTTTATATTTAACGAAAAACATTTTGTCCAAATTCAAGGTGCAGCAATGGGGTCACGCGTGTCTCCCAACTATGCGAATCTTTTCATTGGGCAATTCGAAGAAAAAACATTAGCATCCTTCCCGATCAAACCTTTAGTCTTCTTAAGGTACATTGACGACATTTTCATCGTATGGTCGGGTGATGAACCATCCTTAATTGCGTTTTTCGAGCATTTTAACTCCGTACATCAGGCCATCAAGTTCACGTGTAATCTTTCCCACGCATCAGTGAATTTTCTAGACGTGACTGTCTCTATACAGTCTGGTAAGCTGGTCACGAATCTATACAAGAAACCCACTGACAAACGCCAGTACCTTCATTTTAACAGCTGCCATCCTAATACTCAGAAGAGGAACATCCCCTTTGGTCAATTTACACGTCTAAAACGCATATGCTCTAACCCAGAAGATTTTGAGGCATGCGCTGAAGAAATGTCCAACGATTTTAGAAAACGAAACTACCCTCCCAACCTTATAAACAATGCTCTCTCCGCGTGCAAATCTCTAGATCGGGATAAATTACTTTCACATGAACCGCGGCAGCAACAAAACCCCTTATCCTTCGTTACCGCCTATAACAAAGCACTGAGTGGCGCAGGGTCCATCTTCACCCGCCATCTCAACATACTTCACAGCGACGAAAAACTTAAAATAATTTTTCCTGCTCCCCCCAATATCACATTCCGTCGATCACGTAACATTCGTAACTTACTAGTTTCATCCCGTCTATCCCGACCAAATCCTGGGTGTTCCCCTTGTGGTAACAAACGCTGCCAAACATGTCATTTCATTAGCCCATGTACATTTATCTCGAGCACCTCAAACTCTTTTATTTTCGAAATCCGACAGGGATTGCACTGCAACTCTTTTAACGTATGTTACCTCATTATGTGCACGAAATGTTGTATTCAGTATATTGGAGAAACCTCGAACACCATGAGGGAAAGGTTTTACGGCCATAAATCCGATATTGTTAATAACCATCCTACACCTGTTTCTACACATTTTAACCTTCCTGGACACGCTTTAGGTACAGACCTCAAAATCGTTATCCTTGAATCGGGTTATAACAGTGACATGAAGCGCAAAAATTGCGAATCCTTTTTAATTGCAAAATTCCAGTCTCTGAAGCCTCATGGTTTGAACATCCACGCAGGCCCACTACAATTATTGAACCCGTAAATATAATTTTTCAAATAAAAGAAGATAATGATAAACACACACACACTACTCTCCAACTTCCACATTTTTCTTCGTTTGTCTCTCTCCTGAGACCACCTCCGTCTTCACTTTCTCACGGTCTACTGGTCACCTTTGTACTCCGCACCCGTGTCCTCATTCCGTCGCCATAACCCCCCCCCCCTTTTTATCCTTAATTCCTCGAACGTCACCAACAAGTGTTCTCGTTTCCTGTGTATAAGCCCTTGGGCTCGCGTTGTTTCGCTTCTGATACCCCTGCTTTTGTATTTATGTTCTTGTGATTTTTATCTGTTGTTTGCATCCTTTCCATCAACCTGTTACCCTCTCATGCCAGAACTCCCCCTTCAACTGTATATATGTGCTTGTACCATGTTTACATTTTTGTAACCTGAAGAAGTGCAGTCTCGTGCACGAAAGTCTTGTTTACCATGTGTAAATAAATAAGTTGTTCCTACCGTTTAATATCAAAGTCGGAGGAGTAAGAAGGCCGCGCGTGTGGCGCCATCTATCGCAGAAAAAAGTTCATTTTTGAGTTGAGACCTATGTGATATGTCC
Source organism: Ornithodoros turicata (assembly GCF_037126465.1). Lineage (NCBI taxonomy): Eukaryota > Metazoa > Arthropoda > Arachnida > Ixodida > Argasidae > Ornithodoros > Ornithodoros turicata. The sequence goes on along the minus strand of NC_088204.1, from coordinate 32,822,045 downwards.
TCTTAAGAAATGCGGAATGGTTGTCGATCCTGAGCTAACATCTTTATGTACAAACCCCGACAGGCTGATAAACGATGACAAAATTTTAGAAATAAAGTGTCCTTCGTCAGCCGATAGATATGACACCATAGACGAAGCTTCGAGACATCATGCAGTCGGAGTTTAACTTCCATAATAGATAATATCCACCTTACAGACATCACCAGCCTTAATCTTTGTACTGTTTTATTAGACCACCCACAGACTTCTGTAGGTCCACCACTAAGTGTTGTTTTTAACCTATCAGGCGTTACGTTAGGCAAAGCTGAAACCAGCGTTTTATCCAAAGGACTGAGCTTTGTCCCCACTCCCCATGGTGTTGATGAATTCGAAATTCTAAATGATCTCCAAAATTTAGGTAGACGAATGCACTTGTTAACATTTTTTCACGGCAGTGCACGCACTGAAGTAACGCCATTTAAGAAACCTTCCGTCTGGACCCCTGACCCATCAAAAACTAGCCCTATGATCGACAATTATATTAAGGCAGTATCCAATGACATCAAAGGCCTTCTTAACATTTTTGACAACCGGGGATCATTTAATTTATCTAAGCAAGAAAGGATAGCACTACGGAATCTCAAGTCTCGTGATGATATCATAATCAGGCCCGCTGATAAAGGCGGAGGAATTGTCGTGATGAATACTTCAGACTACGTCAGCAAAGCAAATGAGCACCTCAGTGATGCTAGGTTCTACAAGCCTCTTGACTCTGACCCCACCCCACTATTTTGTCGCACAATTAACCAAAAGATCAGCGCGCTAATCGCTAACGATTCTATTCCACGTTACATTGCGGAGTTCATTAGACCCAAAAATGCTACTCCAGGTTCATTTTACCTATTGATTAAGGTACACAAGGAAAATAACCCCGGCAGGCCTATAATATCAGGAATAAACACACCAACCGAAAACATTTCTCTCCTTTTAGACCATTGTATCAAACACGTTCCTCCGCTTCTGCCCTCTTACGTAAAAGACACCAATGACTTTCTCCTCAAAGTCGATTCGATTAATAAGCAGAACAGCGATTTGAGCAACGTCATCTTGGCTACTATGGATGTTACATCCCTTTATACAAACATACCACACGATGAGGGTCTCGATGCGGTGAAAGTTTTACTTGAATCTTTCCCGTATGAATTCCTCCAGACATCAGCTGTCCTCTCGCTCCTTGAGCTTGTGCTCATGTACAACAACTTTATATTTAACGAAAAACATTTTGTCCAAATTCAAGGTGCAGCAATGGGGTCACGCGTGTCTCCCAACTATGCGAATCTTTTCATTGGGCAATTCGAAGAAAAAACATTAGCATCCTTCCCGATCAAACCTTTAGTCTTCTTAAGGTACATTGACGACATTTTCATCGTATGGTCGGGTGATGAACCATCCTTAATTGCGTTTTTCGAGCATTTTAACTCCGTACATCAGGCCATCAAGTTCACGTGTAATCTTTCCCACGCATCAGTGAATTTTCTAGACGTGACTGTCTCTATACAGTCTGGTAAGCTGGTCACGAATCTATACAAGAAACCCACTGACAAACGCCAGTACCTTCATTTTAACAGCTGCCATCCTAATACTCAGAAGAGGAACATCCCCTTTGGTCAATTTACACGTCTAAAACGCATATGCTCTAACCCAGAAGATTTTGAGGCATGCGCTGAAGAAATGTCCAACGATTTTAGAAAACGAAACTACCCTCCCAACCTTATAAACAATGCTCTCTCCGCGTGCAAATCTCTAGATCGGGATAAATTACTTTCACATGAACCGCGGCAGCAACAAAACCCCTTATCCTTCGTTACCGCCTATAACAAAGCACTGAGTGGCGCAGGGTCCATCTTCACCCGCCATCTCAACATACTTCACAGCGACGAAAAACTTAAAATAATTTTTCCTGCTCCCCCCAATATCACATTCCGTCGATCACGTAACATTCGTAACTTACTAGTTTCATCCCGTCTATCCCGACCAAATCCTGGGTGTTCCCCTTGTGGTAACAAACGCTGCCAAACATGTCATTTCATTAGCCCATGTACATTTATCTCGAGCACCTCAAACTCTTTTATTTTCGAAATCCGACAGGGATTGCACTGCAACTCTTTTAACGTATGTTACCTCATTATGTGCACGAAATGTTGTATTCAGTATATTGGAGAAACCTCGAACACCATGAGGGAAAGGTTTTACGGCCATAAATCCGATATTGTTAATAACCATCCTACACCTGTTTCTACACATTTTAACCTTCCTGGACACGCTTTAGGTACAGACCTCAAAATCGTTATCCTTGAATCGGGTTATAACAGTGACATGAAGCGCAAAAATTGCGAATCCTTTTTAATTGCAAAATTCCAGTCTCTGAAGCCTCATGGTTTGAACATCCACGCAGGCCCACTACAATTATTGAACCCGTAAATATAATTTTTCAAATAAAAGAAGATAATGATAAACACACACACACTACTCTCCAACTTCCACATTTTTCTTCGTTTGTCTCTCTCCTGAGACCACCTCCGTCTTCACTTTCTCACGGTCTACTGGTCACCTTTGTACTCCGCACCCGTGTCCTCATTCCGTCGCCATAACCCCCCCCCCCCCCCCTTTTTATCCTTAATTCCTCGAACGTCACCAACAAGTGTTCTCGTTTCCTGTGTATAAGCCCTTGGGCTCGCGTTGTTTCGCTTCTGATACCCCTGCTTTTGTATTTATGTTCTTGTGATTTTTATCTGTTGTTTGCATCCTTTCCATCAACCTGTTACCCTCTCATGCCAGAACTCCCCCTTCAACTGTATATATGTGCTTGTACCATGTTTACATTTTTGTAACCTGAAGAAGTGCAGTCTCGTGCACGAAAGTCTTGTTTACCATGTGTAAATAAATAAGTTGTTCCTACCGTTTAATATCAAAGTCGGAGGAGTAAGAAGGCCGCGCGTGTGGCGCCATCTATCGCAGAAAAAAGTTCATTTTTGAGTTGAGACCTATGTGATATGTCCTCTTAAGAAATGCGGAATGGTTGTCGATCCTGAGCTAACATCTTTATGTACAAACCCCGACAGGCTGATAAACGATGACAAAATTTTAGAAATAAAGTGTCCTTCGTCAGCCGATAGATATGACACCATAGACGAAGCTTCGAGACATCATGCAGTCGGAGTTTAACTTCATAAAGGAAGCATGCAACTACCCTGGTCTCATAAATATTTTATCAGATACAGACAGATGAATGCAAATTTAGTATTGTTTGTTTTGAAACACACGTAGTTGCAGACAAACATCAAGCTAACTAAAGGCCAGTTGTGTATATGCACAGGAGTTTAGAGCGTTGAATGGTGTGAATGCTGTACTGAGTCGTACATAACGTAATAAGGTGCAACCTACTGCAACATTACGTGGGGCAGCTCAGCTCCACTACGTTCATTTATTTTATGTCAGTTCTGAAACTACAAAACCTTGACCTCCAAACAAAATGTAATTTTTTTTTTTATCAGTCCTATAATTAGTGCATTTTGCGGAGCACCGACTGGCTGTTTGTTGGCTGAAGGCAACACGCAACTTCTCCTCGAACGAGGAATTGGGATAGCAAGAGGAATTGTGCCCGTAAGAAACGGAATATTCCAACTCCTGGTCACAAATTTTCGCCCGGAGCCACAACACCTGGCGAACGGCACGAAGATAGCCGTCATCGTAGACCAATACTCCACCACGGATGTTTGCCTGATGGACACTGCTCGCATCGCGGTCACGACGGAGCACGAGGCCGAACATTTCGACGTAAACCCTCAACTCAATACAACTCAAAAGCAAACCCTTCTCCAGATGCTCAACGATTTCAGTGACTGCTTCGCTGCATCGTCGAAAGTAAGACAAACGCCAATTGCGAAGCACCGCATCATCGTCGACGAAAAGGCCCGTCCAATTCACCGCATGCCGTACCGGGTCTCCTGCAAAGAGCGAGAAACGATCCGAATGCAAGTAGAAGAGATGCTAAGAGATGACATTATCCAGCCGTCGACCAGTCCGTGGGCATCGCCGGTGGTACTAGTGAAGAAGGACGGAACACTCAGGTTCTGCGTCGACTACCGGAAACTCAATGAGATAACGAAGAAGGACGTCTACCCGTTACCGCGCATCGACGACACGCTCGATCGCCTTCAAAACGCAAAATTTTTCTCTTGTATGGACCTCAAGACGGGGTACTGGCAAATTGAAGTCGACGAACGGGACCGTGAGAAGACTGCCTTCGTCACTCCGGATGGACTTTACGAATTCAAGGTTATGCCTTTCGGCCTTTGCACAGCACCAGCGACGTTCCAGCGTGTTATGGATACAGTTCTCGCCGGGTTGAAGTGGCAAACCTGCCTGGTGTACCTCGACCATGTTGCCGTCTTCGCAAGAACATTCGAAGAACATGTTGAACGGCTAAAGCAAGTCCTGGAGGCTATCAGAACTGCACGGCTGACGTTGAAGCCTCAGAAGTCTCGATTCGGCTACGAGGAACTCAGATTTCTCGGCCATCTCGTGAGCAGCGACGGCGTACGCCCCGACCCCGAGAAGACGGCGGCCATCGCAAATTATCGTGTTCCTTCTAACGTGAAAGACGTTCGAAGCTTTCTTGGCCTTTCCGCCTACTACCGACGGTTCATTCCGAACTTTTCAAGAATTGCGTCACCCCTGAATGCCCTCACGAAGGACGGATCCACGTTTATCAGGAGTGAAGCCCAGCAACAGGCGTTTGATGAATTGAAGACGCGTCTACAGACCGCCCCCGTGCTTGCCCACTTTGATCCAAACGCCGAAACAGAAATACACACCGACGCAAGCAACGATGGTCTAGGAGCCGTGCTCGTTCAACTCCACGACGGCGTCGAACGTGTCATCGCTTACGCAAGCAGAACGCTAACCAAGGCAGAGAAGAACTATTCGACGACCGAAAAAGAGTGCCTTGCACTCATATGGGCCATCACAAAGTTGCGCCCCTACCTGTACGGACGGCCGTTCAAGGTGGTAACAGACCACCATTCTCTGTGATGGCTGGCTGGTTTAAGGGACCCCTCAGGACGCCTAGCGAGATGGAGCCTCCGATTACAGGAGTATGACGTAACCGTCACTTACAAGTCAGGGAGAAAACACAACGACGCACAGGGCGCCTGTCCCGAGCACCACTCCAGCGACAGGATAACAGCATCGAGGACGACGACGCCTTCCTCAGTCTAATGAGCGCGACTACCATGTCTACCAGGCAGTATAACGACCTCGAATTGAAGACACTCGTCGACTATCTGCAGGGCAGCGCCGACAATGTTCCTCCCATCTTCAGAAGATCACTCCCAAGTTTTTCCCTACGCAATGGTGTTCTCTACAAAGAAAACCACGCACCACAAGGCGCTACGTGGCTTCTCGTTGTGCCTGGGGACATGCGCACCGAGATTCTTGAATCCTGCCACGACGAACCGTCATCAGGTCATTTGGGATACAGCCGGACACTGGCCCGGATAAGAGAAAAGTACTACTGGCCAAAACTGGCCAAGACCGTACACCAGTACGTAAGGACGTGCCGGGAATGACAACGACGAAAAACGCCGCCGGTACGACCTTCTGGGTACCTTCAGCCAATCGCACCGCCGTCGGCGCCGTTCGAGCAGCTTGGGATGGATCTACTCGGGCCCTTCCCACGTTCGTCTTCCGGAAATCGTTGGATAATCGTCGCCACCGATTACCTGACACGCTATGCTGAGACTAAGGCACTTCCACAGGGCACAGCAACAGAAGTGGCGAAGCTCTTCATCGAGAACATCGTACTACGGCACGGAGCTCCGACCGCCTTAATCACCGATAGGGGAACGGCATTTACAAGCAGGCTAACACAAGAAATCCTTCGACTCAGCCACACCGCTCACCGGAGGACAACGGCGTACCATCCGCAGACGAACGGGCTCACCGAACGCCTAAACAAAACCCTTGCCGACATGATTTCGATGTACGTCGACGTCGAGCACAAGACATGGGGCGAAATATTGCCTTACGTCACGTTCGCCTATAGCACGGCTGTCCAGGAAACAACGGGATTCACACCGTTCCGCCTTGCACACGGCCATGACGCATCGACTATGCTAGACGCGATGCTGCCCCACGAACCCAGTGATGTGGAAAACGACGCTCTGGACTACACACAGCGAGCAGAAGAAGCCCGCCAGCTGGCCAGGCTACGGATTGGTCAACAACAACGGGTCGATAAAAGAAGATACAATTTGCGCCGACGAGACGTACGCTTCAGTCCAGGCGACTTGGTATGGGTTTGGACGCCGATTCGACGACGAGGCCTGAGCGAGAAGCTACTGAAGCGGTACTTCGGTCCCTACAAAGTACTTCGACGCATCGGAGACCTGGATTACGAAGTGGTACCTGAGGGCAGCGTTCCCTCTCGACAACCCCCGAGGACTGAAATAGTTCACGTCGTTCGACTCAAGCCGTACTACAGCAGGTAGCGCTGAAGACTGGCTGGTAGGAAACAACATGAACAAAAAAAAAAAAGGAGAAGAAACGGCATCGAGACGATGCCCCGTCTACGGAGGGGGCAATGCCACGAATCATCATCGCGAAACTTCCAGGGCAGGCACGAAACGGTACATCTCATCCCGGCGCATGCTGAAGAAGAAGCAAGAAGCTTCCAGACACATCGCCTGCTCTCTGGCAAACGCACGTGCTGTTTCTAGACTTTTCGGCGCGACGCTTAAATGCTTGTGCGCTCCAAGCTGGAGCATTCATTCTTTGGACTCCGTTGTGTTCAGAGAGCTATCACTCTTGTGCTTTTGCTATCAAGTAGTTTAATAAACCGTTTGCTGTTTATTCGACGACTCGCCGGCCCATTTCGCTTCGTGACAATACCATCACTTTTCTGTACCTTCGACGGAAATGCTCCGTGTAGTATCCCGTCAGGAACCTTCCTCAGAAGATCACAATGAAAGGTCTTGCAAGTATATTTCATCACACATTGAACCCAGTGCATGGAGTATCCATTGAAATCATTCAATGTTTATTTGTACGCCTGTATTTGTTCGTATTTTCTATTTGTAATAGCTTTGTAATTTATACATGATCACTACTCGTTCGGTTGAATTTGGTTATGACAAACAAACCAGAACACTAAGTAATGGGTGCAGGCAATAAACTGCCCAACGCAGTTTTAAACTAGTTTTCTCCTCTATATATGACCTCCGGTTGACAGCTGGAGGACGTACGCAAATGATCATCACTGGTAGGTCCTGTGATGACACTCTCTGGGTCTCCTCCGGACATCCCATCACGGACGAGGACACGGTGACACTTTGAGGACATGCTGATAATCGCGGGTGTTCTTGTGCTAGAGTCACGGGCGAACGTCTATAAATAAGTGTTTCCTTCCCTTCAGGCGGCACAGTAGGCGTGTCCGACTTTAGAGTGTAGGTCGAGTATTCTACGCTTCCTAAGCTTAGCAAATGTGAAGCAGTTGGAAGATCTTATGTCTTACAGGGACGGGAACAAGTGCCATCAAAAAGATCAGGACATGCCCTCGACCCTCCAGATTCTCTTCCCCCGAAGCTGACCAGCAAACCATCAAACGTGTCAAAATTCCGTCAAAGGAAGGGTACTGCTGACTCCTGAGGTGCAACTGTTGAAACAAGCTCTACTACAAGCAACAGCAAATGTAGATGCTTCGGATTACACCACAGCAAAAAAAGAAAAAAAAACAAGAAGAGAAAGATGGCGAAGGAGAGAGAAGAATAAATGAATAAATAAAGTACCCCCTTTTTTTTAATGTCTTTTTTTTTACTTACCGGTTCCGATGCCAAAATGAGGGTTCGAAGGTTTTTGTCTGTGTGTGTGTGTGTGTGTCAACTTACTGGTGATGTGTTTGCGGCGATGGCTTTGCGTTCGCAAAATTTATTCAAGCTGAAGCCCACTATTCCCGAAAATGTCGGTGGCTTTGCAGTCTCGCTGGTTGTGTGGCACAGGCTTGCGTTCAAGTCTTCCCTGCAAAAAGACGCGAAACTCGTATATTCACCTCGTAAGTATCCATTGTAAGTATGCAGGCAATTTGTTGGATGAAATTCAGTGTTTGTGATTGTCTGCCATCCGAGACTGTCTTCAAGCACACACAAAAAACGCACAAAAGAGAGGAATGAAAACTAGTTGGATTGGAAATGCAAGTGGGTCTATAACTTTCTTCCTGCCTTTGACCGCTTCCGTGAAGGCTTGCCAGTGACAACGTTATTCCGCTCTCCCGTCCCACACTCTGTTGTTTGCTTTTTCGCACTGTACTTTCTAGATCAAATTTCATGCTGATTTATGCTGCTTGAGTCATATCGTCCTTCCTGTTGGTTCCTTTGCCCAAGGCTTTTTCTACAATGGATTTCTACTAATACTTCTGTTCTTGCAGCGCAATTTTTCCCCACGTGACGGCGGCGTTCAATCCATTCTTTAGCGCGTTGCCGTGGAATTACACCGAGCCCTGTAGGCGTCATACCACGTACTTGCAGTAGTTCTGCATTGTTGAACCAGTTATTTTAGCTCAACATATACTCCATTGCAGCATCGTTGTTCTACTTCAAAAAGCGTCGTCTCTTGCGACACGTTTATCTAGTAGATTTCCTTCTTTGCCGGCGATTGCGACGCAAAAATGCAGTTTTCGTCCAACAAAAATCCCGGATGAGTCGCATTCAACTAGGTCTGATTTCCCCCCCAATGAAGGGTCATCACGAAGGCCTCGAAACCAGCATTGGCCACACCGGTCGTTGAGTCCGTGTTGTGTTCACTGTCCTGGTTCTAACCTGGTTCTAAATTCTTATTCCACTCATTTCGGCTTTAACGAACATCTTGTTTACACAACCAAGGGCAGTTACTATGCTTTCAAACGGTCTCGGGTACCCGTAAAAAAAATTCTGCGCGAAGTCAATCATCGTATTCACAGGCAGCTGGACCGGTGCTGAAACATGAAGCTTACTTGTACTTAGCCAAAAAACGGTCAAGTCTGCACGCAGTGAACTCAGTCTTGCATCCTTGCAAACTTGCACTCGTTGCCCTGCAACAGGAATATAGTTTGTTGTTGCAAAAAAGAAAAAAAAAGAAGAACTGCTGAAAGGACTGCCCGTTTGGTACTACCGACAAAGTGTAGACATCTTATTTTAGAGAAGTCTAGAAAGAAGCAAAAAACAAAATCGAGTATTGTGATATTTTAGCTGGTTGAATTTGATTACCGAAACGAACGAACGTGACGCGGCGACACAATAGGTATCCGACTGAATGAAAAACCACAACAAGTTAATGGTACGAGGCGTCCATCTCGCGAGCTCTGAAGCCAGTGAATACCCCTGACACCCGTATAGGAGAGCGAGCGTAACGGGAGCGGGAACTGAGGTAATAGAGAGTTTTAGCAAACGGGATCTGGCAGCTCCCGATCGTTAATAAATACGGTGAAATCGAACCGATCGTATCCGGAAAGAACGCCAGCACGAACACTTTTAGCAAACCGGAGGGAACCGGAGACGCGCTCGCTGCCCGCCGCCCGATATCTTTTTAGATGACGAAGAAGAGGACAGCCATTGAGAAGAAGAAGTTCTACTGCTGTCCACATTTTCACGATTGAAAGAACTAGCAAAGAACTATTGTGCTTTTTTTTTTTCCTGACCGTGAAGAGGTGCTGCTCGACAAATGTGTGGACCTAAAGTGTATTCTTCGAAACTTGGAGAAAAGACAGTTGCGGCTAAGTTATTCTTTCGTTTTTCCACGCTTGGAACAATGCCTACTGCTGCCGCAATGTAAGTGAAATGCGCCGGAGACTCTCCGAGCTCCTCACACAGAAAATAAAGGTAATCAGTGATCGTAAAACGCTTTCGGGCGGGTGTCATACTAGCAGACGACGTAATCGTTATGAGATTTTCCAACCGTAAGTATGTCCGGTAATGGCGGCTAGCGAGCGGGGCTCCGGCGACGGCCGGAGAGATACGGTGAGGGTGACGTCATCTGAGCATGCGCAGTTGCGTGGCCGGCCCGACGGTAATCTACCGAGCGGGAGGACGCACTTTGCTAAAACTCTCTAATAGAGGAGTGGGAACTCGTAGCCACAACCGTAGTCGAGAGGAAGGGAGCATGGACGAAATAACTCATCAACTAGAGGCAACGTTGGGATCCATACGAATCCTATTGTGAAATATGACCAGAGTTATCAACCTTGAATGCAGAGTCCGCGTGGGCTTCGTGCAATTCTGAAAGAAGCGCACTACTAAAGGAACTGAAAACTGAAATATAAGCACAATGTTTCAAAATGCCATCATGTAGAAGCTCGCAATAATAACCTGTCAGTTCTTCATACTTCTTGGACTAATTAATTTTGAACACTTCTAGAAATTGAAAGGTGGCGACCTTCGACAATCGCGGCGGTCGAAGTTGGAGTCTGCCCTGGATTGCCGGAGAGATATCACGCGGTATTGCAGTGTTATGCAATGCATTTCAGAAAGCTTACTAATTACCACCATACCCGTTTTCAACAACAGCAACAACGATTGAGAATTCGGTTTAAGCTGTTAACGGTTGTATCCTGTGAGCTCCGTTCCTGTGAGAAATATACGTGCCATCTGCGCCATCTGTTGGCCTTTCTCGCTCTCCGCTCCGCTTCTCTCTCTCTGTCTGCTTGCGGTATCGCAACTGTTTAGATGCCGCCGTTGTATGCACAGGGGTGGCACCTAATGTATTGCTCCGTAGACGAAAGCGTGCTGGGCGAACGCAATGCATCCTGGACAGGTCCTGGTCACACGTCACAGCAAACGTCAAGGCGCACGTGACCTTAAAAATGGCGGCGCCCGTGCTCGGCGGCCAAACCTGTTTGTAAACAATGCGGTTGTTGTTTCTGCGCGACGTTTTGGATGTCTTTCGATCACAGTAGTTATTTTTATCCGATAATCTCGCATTAAAACGAGCAGTTTTGCACGTAAGGGCTCGTACTGGTGACGACTTCCAAAGATGTGATGACGACCGCGCATTAAGACTCACTAAACTGATGCGATGTACTTAAACTAAGGAGAAATGGGCTACCATGTTGCGGAAAAAGCACCGCTTAGTTTACGCTGGCAAAATACGTTCATCTCTTGGCTTTGTGAGAATGGAAAGATGTCGGTAAGCGGCAAAACGATATGTAAACAAAGTCACTAGACCTCGAAATGTTTTCTATGACGTGCGGCCAGGACAAGATGGCAGTTTTGCCGAAAGCACCCGCTTGAGGGTAGTTATAACAATGGCGGGTTTGTGTCACCCCTGTGGTTGTATGGCTGCCTAGATGGCACGCCTGCTTGATTGCGTTTTCAATAGATGGCGCACGTGTCACCTTTCCTTGGCGCACCAGCGTTTGAAGCCGTTACGTATCTGAAGCCTACATTTTAGAAGCTTTCAGAAACACATACAGTTTTTACAGGTTTATCAACCACTTCAGAGTTTTTTTAAGAGACCAGCGTCAACACCCGAAGTTCACGTAATCTAATGGTCGTGCTGTCCTCCTTTGAAAGAAATGAAATGTTTCAGCTTATCCATCTGCCAGCTATCATCAGCAGTGACGCCAGAATAAGAGACGAATACATTGATGCCTGAAACATTCTGCGTTGAAAGGGCACTTTCGCGTTATAGTAAACATACTTATTCAGGACGATGCTCCTGATGGACACCACAGTCTCGTAAGTGAAGGGATGACTCTGGATCAGCAAGACCTTTTGTTTTCCCCCACAAACTCCACTGTTAGAAGAGCTAGTGTCTGAAAAATAGCCGCCATCAATAAATTGAATCCAAGACTTGGCACTAGCAGTGGGACAACATCGCATTGAAACACTTCACATACTGGTTACCAAAGAGAGCCGGTGCGGCACTAAGCTCTAAGTCTTGTAACGAATAAATACTGCATCGAATGGGAGCGGCATTGCGCAAAGGCCGTACACATGAATTTCGATTTTCAAGAAGCAGCTACACACAGAAAAATCATATTTTTTCCTCTTTAATGGGTTCTTCACAAGTTGAACGCCAAGAGATCCTTAGCCATTTTTTCGTTCTCAAAGACTGGAAAGGTTCAGAGAAAGGTTCGTCCACCGCAGTCTCACAACCAAACGAGCGTCAGCCGGGACAGCGTGCTGACAGCGAACCTGGGGCCCTATTTCAAACCACAGACGAGCGCAACGGACAGTGTCGACAGGGAAGTATCGGTAGGGGGCGACACCTGCCAGTTTTAGTATTCCCATGTCACCTTTAACGATAGCGTTCCTGCTGTGTTGGGAGTCGTTCGAGTTGACTCCACCTATTGATGCGCTTTACGTTTACGTTTTGACGGGTGGAATTTTAAGCTTGTATTTTTTATGTTTTATTTTTAACTGTTTATTTCAGCATAGAGAACATTTTGTCCCATAATATCCCCAACTCTGTTATCCATGTCCGCATCCTGGCAGATGTGGTTGGGAAGTTCCATACGGATGCGAATATCCCCCTTCAAAGGCCGTGCTCAAGCTGTCCGGCGATGATCCGTCCAGCACTGGAAACGGATGCACCTGCGCCGTGTCGCCGGTGTCGTCATGGTCGTTGCACTGTGAAGTCTTACCATTGTGCAATCGAAACGATGCTACAGGGATCTGAGTGTAGCCTCGGAAGTTAAATTGTAGTGATAAAGGGCTGGATTCAGTTTCTTGCGGTTTTTTAAATTGATTTCGTAATAGGTCATGCTGGAATACGAATAGAGATTATTACTATGTGTGTGCGCACACGTTTCGCATTTGCAAATATCGTAGGTACGAAACTTGTGCTTGCTATGTTCCACTCCAGACTAACCGCCCGTGCTGTTTGAATGGGTTTGAGGTGCGATGATGGAGCGGTCTGGTATTCGTCTCTGCGTCTGGCGTGGAAATGCTGATTGGACGACCTGATTTTGAATGTAATATATTCCGGAATCCGCTTTTTATTCTTGCAATTCAGGTGAACTGTTTACCGCTAGCATCCATGTGTCGTTTGACTGATGTGATGCGACTCTCCCTTGTCAGGTCTTGTGTCCTGTAGTGTGAAGCTTCAACTACAGAGGAAAGAACAAACTTCAAAAGTGCAAAGGTAAGATCAGTTTGGTGTAATGCTCTGTGGTGGTCAAGTTTACCCTTAACGCCTGCCTTAGTGACCTGCCTTACACCATCAGTTGCTGTCTTTAATGTCAGTTATGTCGAACTTCTCGCTGGTGTGCATCTTTTATTTGCTTCGATTTTCCCTGGATTTCTTCTATAGGAAGATCATACTGCACGGCGCATGAGGTGCATGTTTCAAAGGTACTGCTCAATGGTTCTAGTGCTCTGGCAAACAGCGTCTCCTCACTCTTCACATCAACAGGCACACATGAAAAGCAGATATCGTGGTATTATTTGAGTAACGCCGTCTAACTGCGATTTATATCCTAACATTCCACCTTGGAGGAATACAAGTGTGTTTTAGATTTCCTAACGTAATTTGTGTGCCTCTTGTTTCAAGCATGTGTTATGTGTCTCATCTTGGGTGCAGTTGTGACGCCGCCCACATAGTTGAAGCAAACGACCCTTCCCATCCGAAACAACGCAAGGAAAATTGAAATTTCGGCACGCTGAGTAAATCAATTATGTCCGGATCTACCACTTTCGAGTAATGTAAGTGCACAATGTGGCGTGCTTGTTCTTTGAAGCTCAATGTATCAACAATAGATGTAGAATCTCAAGCTCAGACTACTTTCCCTTGATGTTTAGGTTGCTTCGGCTGACATGACGACAAGATTCCTGCACAGCGTACAACACAATGTAGAAGAAATCAAGTCGTGATTTACAGGATGCATCAGAACACCTCTCGCGAATGGTTTAATGAGTTGCCAACAAGGAAGCATCAAGCTACACAAATTGAAGACTGTACCAAACCTTATTTATGTGTCTGTACTGTGTGTGTGTGTGTGCGTACACAGCAATATTTGCGTTTCATGTTGATTACTGCAATTTTTTTGTCCGCCCCAAACATCATTCGAATCGCTTGTAAATGACTTATTTCTGCCGAATTGAGAACACATACATTCGCTCTGATAATTTTGAGTGTATTTGGGGAATTGATGCTTAGGGCTTAGGATACATTAAGCACTTCATTTTCCACAAACTGTTTTTGTTTCATTCAAAGAGATTCAAGAGCATATTCATGATCTAGCATAATACCAGTATTTCATCATTTGGAAGTGTTACGATTTCTTCATTCGTTTTGAATTAGTTCACGTTATATTTTGTACAGATTAAATTGTTTTGTACTTCACATTATACTTTGTACAGGGATACGTTGAGGTAGTACGACTGACGCCACCGACCACTTAGCACTTCTCCATCGTTTAAGACTTAGCCCAAGCAGCACGCCAATATTGGTCCAATATCGGACCCATATGGGTTGCCAAGATTGCCATATTGGCCCAATGTGGGCTGCCGATATCGGAGAAATATGGGGAGTGCAACCAGGCTCCATATTGGACCAATATCGGGTGCCCATATTGGCAAGCCCATTTTGCGCCAATATTGCTAATATTTCTGTGATTACACCAACGGGGAGTCCGTGTAATAATAAAGCATTACCCTACATAATATTCAGCACTGATAATACTTTTCTCTGATTTTTGCTTTTTTATTTCTGCGGATCTAATTTATCTCCGCTACACATGATTAAAAAAAAAAAACACGGCCTCGCCAAAAAAAGAAAAGAACTACGCCTGCCTTGCTGAAGGACACAAGCAGTCCCACGGAACTGCCAATGCCAAAGATCCCTCAGAAGCATTCATTTGGATCGCAACATTCTGTGAACTCAGAAATTCCCAACGCGCTTCGAGACTACAAAGGAGCGAAACACTTTCGTGACTGTGACGGACATACGCCAGAGCAATTCACACTGCTTGCAGCAACTTGAAAGCACCTAATTTGACAGAAGAGCCATCCCTTCCTATCAGACATGGTGTTTTTTACTTGACCTGCCGCAATTCCATTATCATTACAGCAACCAGCGACATTTTAGCCCTATGAAACGTCCGTTCGAGCTGTTGCGCATGCGCATTAGCTGTAGGACGCGTGATTTCGCTCAAACAACCCACTCGCTCTCAGTCGGCTCGACCGATTGGCATTGGCATCACGAAGGAAGATGGCGGCCATTTCCAGAACGTGGAATGTTGAGTTGTCGAATTCTAGCGAACGTTACGTTGGGATTGCCAAGTGCGTTGACTGTTTCGAACAATGTGTATCATCTGCGGGAAGTTGTTGGATCTAAAGATGTCCTGAATTGGGTATTTCACACGCTTCAACGTTCAATCTTGCCGTGCTGCTTGGGCATTTGTGCAACACGGGTACGTACCATTTTCTGTATTTTCAGTCAATATGGGGTGTACGCGGGCAATATGGGGCCCATATCGCCAGGATTTTCCCAATATTGGCTCAAAGTGGGCAATACGGGGCCCATATTGCCAGGATTCTCCCAGTATTGGCTCAAACTGGGCAATACGGGGCCCATATTGCCCATTTTCAGCCAATATGGGGAAAATCGGGTCCCATATTGGACCCGTATCAGCAATGACCAGCCAATATGAGCCCACTATTGTGTGCTGCTTGGGAGCCTATATTAATCACATGACTTTTGTGTGCTGTACAGACATTGTACAAATTCATTTTGTGTGCCGCATGAGACAGGATATAATTTTTCAACAATTTCTCCCATTATATTACACCACATGTTCTTATGGACGGTACTGCTGCGGGGTGTAAGCGTCATAACAACACAAGTGCCTTGTATATGTATCATGTGTAAAAATAAATCACTTCTGTCCTTTATGTGGTTTCTATATTTAATTTACTAATAATAAATAGACAAATCATTTAAATTTAAAATTTAAATTTCAACATGAAAGAGTACTTCCGTCCGTCGTCCGTCACGCATCCCGCATTTTCAAACGGGACCGCCGTGGGAAGTCAATGGGATGTTCGAGAAGCTGACAAAACAGTGTCCGTGGGTCGTCTTTTGTCCCGCTAGACCCGTTCCGCAGGATGTCGTGAGATTCCTTTTAAGACATCCGTGGGATGTCAGAGACAAAGAGATAACTCCAATTGTGAAGTCGATGACAGCTTCATTTTCGACTAGAAAGTCCATTCCGAGTATTACATCCCGTGGGCAGTTCGGCAGAATGGCGAAACTGACGACATATTGGGTGTCACGCACTTGTATGACTGCAGTTCATCGGCCAGTCGGTGTTACGACGTGTCCACCAGCAGCCCTGATGTCAGGCTCATCCCGCTTCGTTTGCATCTTGCGAAGCTTCTTAGCCAGCGTGCCACTTACAACGGAGTCGTCAGCTCCGGTATCGATTAACGCAATCATGTCATGGCCGTCGATAAGTACTTTCAGGTTATTGGTAATTTTTCGAGCGTCGTGTTGGTGCTGCGTTGCTGTTCGTCGAGTTGGAGGGATTGCAACTTGTCGTCGGTCCGCAGCTTCACCTCCCGGAGCTGCAGTATTCAGTTTTCCCCGTCAGGGCTGCGCCACACAAGTCGTCTTGCCTGTGACGATGAACGTGCTCTTCATGGCGACCTGCTGTGGTGGGGGACGCTCGGGGACAGGTCGCGTCGTGAGCCAGCAGAAGCATTCTGCTGCCGTAGGTATTCTTCAATTGCGGCTGGGCGACTACCGCGCTGAGGGCGGGGGGCGTCGGGTGAAAACCCGGGAAGGCCAAGGCGTCGGTAGGGACATAGGCGATAGACGTGGTTGGCCTCTCCGAAGTGGTAGCAAAGCGGCCTGAAGTCGGGAGTCCGCCAAACGTCCGTTTTCCGAAACGGCTGAGAGCGTGGCGGGACGCTCGGAGGAGGTTGAACAGGCCGAGGAGGCGTCCAACGGTTTCCGTAATACGGCGGACGAGTAGGTGGCACCTGTCTGAGAGCGGCGGCGTAGGTTGGTCTCGGTACTTCGGCGTCGGGGATGGCGGTTGACGACGTTTGGATTGCCTGCTGAACCTCGTCCTTGATGATCGCGCCGATCGAAGATAAAGGGTCTGGGACCTTCTCTGGACAGGGCAGAGCTCGTACTTCTTCGCGTACCTCCTCTCGAAGCAACTGTCTCAGCGATCCGACGTCGAGGCCAGTGGTCGTGGAGCAAGCCTCATAGCCCTGGTGTTGTTGGTCGACGGCAGCGCGAGAGAGCAGGGTCCTCTCAATGCGGACGGCATCGTCCAGAAAAGCGTCGGTCGTGGCGGGTGGATTCCGGGACAGGGCGCGAAAAATTTCTTCTTTTACGCCCCTCATGAGTTGCTGAACCACCTTCTCCTCGGATGCTTTGGGGTCAGCTCGCCGGAAGAGCCGCAGCACATCATCGACGAAGCCAGTAACGCTTTCGTTTGGCAGCTGGATTCGTCTGTGGAGCAGATCTTTGGAGCAGTCGTCGTTGAAAAGCGAACGCATCGCGGAGATTGCTTTTGAAGACGTCCCAGAACGTGAGCGAAGTCTCCCGGTTCTCGAACCATGTCTTCGCGGTGCCTTCCAGGGAGAAATAGACACTGACGAGCTTCTGGTCGTCAGTCCAGGTGTTGAACTTGGCAATCCGCTCTTAGTACGGTTTCCGTAGTACGGCGGGCGAGTAGGTGGCACCTGTCTGAGAGCGGCGGCGTAGGTTGGTCTCGGTACTTCGGCGTCGGGGTTGGCGGTTGATGACGTCTGGATTGCCTGCTGAACCTCGTCCTTGATGATCGCGCCGATCGAAGATAAAGGGTCTGGGGCCTTCTCTGGACAGAGCAGAGCGTAGTGGTCGACCTAATCGTCCACGTCGTCGTAATACTCCCAGCTGAATGTCTTCGGCGACCGGGCAGGGGCTATGGGCGTGGCAACAGGTTGCGCCACTTGGGTACTCGTCTCCGCAGTCATCATCTTCTTGCGTTCAGGGGGTTCTAATGGACCGAATTCTGCAGGCAGGCCAAGCTGTCTTCTGCTTTGTCGAAGTTGGTCTTCCAGGCCGCTTCCTGGGATGCCCCGCACCTCCACCAGAAATGTCACGAAGCGAAATGGGCCGGCGAGTCGTCGAATAAACAGCAAACGGTTTATTAAACTACTTGGTAGCAAAAACGCAAGAGTGATAGCTCTCTGAACACAACTGAGTCCAAAGAATGAATGCTCCAGCCTGCAGCGCACAAGCATTTAAGCGTCGCGCTAAAAGTCTAGAAACTGCACGTGCGTTTGCCAGAGAGCAGGCGATGTGTCTGGGATCTTCTTTCTTCTTCAGCACGCGCCGGGATGAGATGTACCGTTTCGTACCTGCCCTGGAAGTTTCTTGAAGATGATTCGTGGCAATATTTCTTGTTGAGACCTCGTTCTAAGCCCACATACATAATAAAGAAATTTTCCATAACATACATACCCGTATCCACCAGCCGACTTAAACGATTGGTTTAGTGACATCGGGTTTAAATCGATCACGTGATCTCTCCGGCTATGAAGCGCCGTCCAACGGGTTGACCACAACGCATGCGCATTATTCACATTGTCACACGACGGTTGAGGGGAAGGGGAAAGTAGCAGACGACAGGGCCGCGAACGTTTTTTTTTATTATTATTATGAGATTGTTACGGAAGAAAAGTTGGGATGGCGCTGGCGCTGCTGCAGGTGGTTGCGGATCAGGGTGTCGGTAATCGGTGGTTAGACCTACCTCTGTATCTGTTAATGACAAGCTCCGCGAGATATGGTTGTTATGGTCGCTAAAAAAGAGTTCATAGGGAGCGTTTGCCATGTTATTTGAAAGGCAGCAGTAGGTATCCTCACGGAGGTGACCGTTGTGCTATTGCGGTGTTAGGTCGTCGATTGTGGTTGCATGTAATAATTTCATTCGCATCGACCATCGCTTATTTATCGTATGTAGTGCGATCTGTGTGGTGAACTGCAACGATCAAGATTGCCTCTCGATTGCTGGGGCATTCCAGCAGCGTCCTTTATGCGCTTTCGAGCGTGGTGTCATGTTCGCAACGTGTGTGCAAGTGTTTGATCACTGTAGGCTATCTAAACAGAAAGAACATTGATGCAGGGATAGCCTTATGCTGCATGGGACTTCCACACGCATAACTTTTACAGTGTTATAGTTTTAAGAAATCCACGTGGTACATTCAACATGTCACAAACCTGCAACGCGTTAGAGCAACCCTTTGCTGGCTGTGTTTCTTTGGAGCGCAACTCATACGGAAAACGTACTCAGGGTGCTGCCTGTTTACATCGTCGTCCTGTGTGTATGTGTGTGCGTGTTTCGTGTGTTTGCTTAGCGCTGTCTTCGTCATGTTACCCAGGGTGTCCTTGCTTGTGAACGTGGAAGTATCGTGACCCCCGTCAATGCGGTGCGCAGCTGTGCTTAACTCTGACCTCTTTTATTTCTGCATTTCAGCATATCAGATTATTGTACAAATCACTATGCACGAAATTGATTGTTCTGTTCAGCCCACAAAGATTCATCGTTCCGTTGTAACTGTCTCTTGTTGTGATGAAATTTCACAAAATAGGAACATACCTAATGTATATATTTGTCATTACAGTTACTGAGCATACTTGTCATCTGATATGATGCACTTAACATCACAGACGTCATATTTGTTAAAATAAATGACCACACTTTAATGCCATTACACTATAGCTGAGCCATTCAGAATTTGTAGTTTATTGAGACCATGTACACAAAATATAGATGTTAAAATGAGCCAAATATCTCATAAAGAAGGAGGTCTTATACCAGTTTCAAGGGAGTGGTGTTTCAAGAATGGAGCAAACAGGAATGGACCAAAGAAAATACATACAAGAACAGCTGCAACATCAGCTACAAACAAGCCTGTGCTGGTATTTTGTTCAATAATTGCATTGTGCTTATTTCTTCAACGTTATATATTATGGAGGAAATACTTTTACACACCTCGTTGGGGTCTTACATATTTTTCCATGCTCATTCTTTACAAGCTTCTCTCTCAACTTCATACTGGCATTGTAAGCTTCACTAGAATTATCATCGCACCATTACATGCCAAAGCCATACACATGCCAAGTGAGTACTGCATCATGAAGGACAAAGTCATGGGAGCAGATGTATGGGACATAACACTGAATATGTAGTATAATAATATAGATGCCTCTGCATGACTAACCACCTAACTTCAGTAATGAGTGATGAACATGCAGTGGCTTCAATCAACTTCAGGAAATTGTATGGGGAGATGGTTTGCAAGATATACCAGCACCCAAAGCAACAATTTCACAGGTTCCGGGCAAATGCATTACGTTGGCACACAAGATGAGCATGTTAATTATTTCGTTCCACTTCACTGAACTTTATGCACACCCAAGGGTGCAATAGAAAATTTGGGAGGAGAAGGGGGTTCTAAAAAGAAACAGAACTAGTGTGAATTCCCTGTTAAAAAGAAGTGAAAAATTCCACACACACAACCACAAGATGCATGAACCTATGGTGAAACAAGCTCTTACACAGACATGTTTTTCGTGTGTTTCATGAAGGTCAGTTGCGTTGGGGATGGCATGGTATGCCATAAGCCTAAGCTAATGCCAGCCACATATTTGTATAGCAATAAATTTTCTTCACATGTGGCGTTGAAGAACTGCTTACCTGAAACAAAATAAATAACCATATACAATCATATGTCACAGGCATTTGGTGCCAGTTATTCAGTGAAAGTAGTGTGTACGAGATGCCACATATTCTCCTTGTGACGATGAGGGGGAAGGAAGCTTTCCAGCGATAAATGTATCTCATGGTGTCTCGTATTCCAACAGCATTCAGGCACTGTTTCGAGTAACAGATCCAACAGGGAAAAAACAGGGATCCAACAGGGAAAAAACAGTCTTTACTGCGTGGTGCCACTTGGACACTGCCCGAAAAGAACTGCCAGCTCGAGAGCGAAGAAGCAGTCCTCGAGGACCGTGACAATCGTTAGATGGCGGTGGCTCCAGTCCTATTCAAATACACCGGTCTTAAACCACCGGTTTAAGTAGCTTGGGTGGATGATCGAAATGGAATATTTGAAGCAAATATTCGTCCCATTGCGATAAAATCCGTCCCCTGGGCGCTTCTAGTAACTATATCAATCAAAACTTACCCAAGATTTGATGAAAAATTCTTCGTGAACCGGGGATTAGGCCTACCGGTCACAACCGCTTCTGGCAGACTCTGGCGAAATGCGCATGCGCCGTGCAGGAAGTTTGCTATGTGCGGTGCCATAGGCTTCACAGCAGCAGGTGGTAGAACATGGGGTGGTGATCCAGGATTGGCGAATCGATTTAAACCCGACGTCACTAAACCAATAGTTTAAGTAAGTTGGTGATACGGGTAACAATGTCTACCGCGCGGATAGGGGTCAAAGAAAGGGAGGTGGTGTACTCATCGCGGTGTCCAGCACTTTCCACTCGTCCCTTATCAACATTCAGACATGATTGGAAATGTTACGGGTGTCTGTGATTTCCACTTGCAAACGGCGGCTACTTGGAATTTGTTATCATCCTGCTTCTAGCGGACCCGATTTCCTAGATAATTTGAACGATTCCCTTAACCGTATATTGTCCCGCTATCCCAGTTCCCCGATTTTTCTGCTTGGCGATTCTAATTATCCCAATATAGACTGGTCATCACAGAGAGGCTAATCTAAAACAAGCACCTATCCTCCCTTTCTGGATCTATGTAATGACTTCAATTTGTCGCCGCAACTTGTGCTTAATCCTACAAGGATTACAATTTAGTGATGTGTCGTTCGTGAATGAACCGTTCAGTTTTCACGACTCACTTGCTTGGATTGAATGAACTCGTTCGCCAACGCCCAAAGTATGCGTTCACAGTTCGCTTCGAATAGGAGTTCGAGGCTTCGAAGCGATTCGAAGCGTCGCCGCCGTAGGGAAGCCGGAATGTTAGCGCAACGAAAGCGGCGCTATCTATTTTCTGCTATCTAAAGCATAGTAAAAGTGTTGGAATGCCTCTGTCCTCTCCCTGTGCGCAGTGCCCGTGCGCACTGTACATGCACGGGTTTGGGGCTTCGGACGGTTTGGTAGGTTTGGAGTGCCGAGGCGAAATGAATGGATTGTCCTCGCTCTTCATCAGTAGTCAGCAGTTCAGTCGTTCAGTGTTCGTTCTTCTGACGCCCTGTCGCCCGATGAGAGAGAGGCACGCTTGGTCCTGTTCCTTCCTCCCCTCCTTTCGCTTCGCGTGTATTCTGGGGTCGTCTGGCGCCCGCGTATGATGGCAATGGCGGCTAGAAGATGGCAACGGCGTTCTTCTCATTGCCCCAGCGGATGTGCTCTCGTTTTGTACGATTTCGGAGTATTTGCGGTACTGTTATCAACAGTTACGTTAACTCTGTTAGCGAAGGATCCGCGGTTGGAGTGTTTGTTGACGTTGTCTTCACATTTATTTTACTTTTCTCGGAAAATAACACGTTGATGTACGCGGATACAGCCCGTATTCTTGAACACAGAAGAATGTGTTCTCGTAACTATCTGCGTGGCCAGCATGGCTTCGCTTCTGTCAAGCAATTTGAGATGTTTGCGTTGTTCCCTTGCGTTTGCCTTAAATTTACTTCCTGGCCTAAAGGGCTTCGGCTTATTCTGATCCGCGTGGTGGATGTCAAATTTGCTATGGTGTCTGCTGCTCACATTAACCAGTATTAAATGTGCGGTACCATCATTCGCTTTCTCTTGTTTATCAAGAGCGTGCAACCGCGGAAGCTAAACCTGAATTCGTTCTATCTGATTATTCCTCCTTATGGGGTGCGTTCTGTTCGTGGTCGATAGTACAAAGGCAGCGTAAAACACCCCGTGTGACACTCATATTCAGTTGTCTTGGTATCCAACATTTTATTCGCGCAATATTACGAATAAAACCGAATGAGATGAGAGATTTCATTTACTCTTTAAGGCATTTCTGCACGCAAGAGTTGAGGTGGATATCAATGCAAACACGACCAGGGAGATTATTCTCACATTAATTGATAATATTAGGTCCCCTATTAAATTTAAAATAGCTGGAAATGTTAATTGAAAATTAAAAATCATTATAGTTAAACACAAAAGAAAAATTGAAAAACTTGCATCGAACTACATCCCAAATGACTCTAAAAAGTGTATATAGATTCATTAAATCCCTCGTTCCTGCTGGAAGAACTATTAAAATTTTATGACACTTATGATGAAGAAATAAAAAAATAATTTAAATAGTATATATAAAAAAACCAAATAACCGAATAAATATCCACAACACGGTAGCTATAACTATTTGTAGCCTTTCAAATTTCTAAAATAAGGACATAATGACAAGACTTACGACAACAGTTCTGAACTGGGGTTGTTGGTACGTACAAAGATTCAACATCGTAACAGCGCACGAGACAAGTACGAAGGAAGAACGGAGACACATTGAAGTATCCGTTACCAGTGGTTTATCCAGAATCCCAAGCCTGGAGCAGTGCTGGAAAAAATGGGAGGGGGGGGGGGGTCATGGTTATAGTTTCATCATTACAGCTTAACATATCATTACTAACATGTGTCTAAAGCTGAAATCGCAAGGACACCCCCTGTAGGGGGTACACAGGTGAAAAAGTTAGCGGGGACTTAGGGAGGTGTAGGGGGGAGGGGGTCTGGCTACAGCACTGGTCCATTTTTCCTTCGTCCTTGTCTTGTACGCTGTTACGATGTTTAATCTTACGACTGACGACATTCATTATACAGAGCAAATACTACACAGCTTACAGAAGCAGCTAGTGCAAGAGCAACCATGTACAATAGTCTATGGGAGTATGAATATAGAGGGTGTTTTTTTTTAATTGAGACAGATTTTTCATTAACAACTATACCCATGCTGTTACTTTATTGTTGCTTTGACTTTGTTTCAGATGATCACTCGATTGATATTAATAATAATATTCTACTAGTTGGGAAGGTATTTTCGAGCTGTGTGTGTGTGTATTGATTCCCTCTGTAGAAAACTCTTACATTAATTTGCATTTCAGTAGTGATGTATGTTTGTGGCTTCTGCGTGTACAAATTACTGTTGCAAAGCTATCATAAAAATTATATAATTCAATTTGTTTCTCGTTTTCGAATGAGTATTGTTTCTATCATTGAATAAACTTGACTTTCTCTCTTTGCTTCAGATGTTCACTCGATTGATAATTTGTGGGTTGGGAATCATGTATGAATGATAGTTGTGTCTGTTGATTTCTTGATTAACAATAATCTGAAATATGTTAAATTTGCAACGTTTCTCGATTTAACTCAGTAATGCTTCCGCCGGTGGTAGCATAATATTTCTCGCTTGCTTAGATAATGTTTATCTAAAACCAGTTTGCAGCGATATTGATGTCTGTTCGTAGATTTTGCTTGCTGCTGTTTGTTTTGATAAAATTCCTATTGTGTTGTTGATAATCGAACGTCAGTTTGCGATAGTTAATCAATAAAAAATTTCGCCTCTGTGCAAACTTGACCAGTCCTAAGAATATTCCCCTTTGGTGGAAAGAATGTGAAAGAGAGAGAGGGAGAGAGTCCCCCACACCATAGATTGACAAAGTACGTGCGGTTTCTTCGCTTTGGGCTGTATAGAGGGAGAGCGTGACTCCCACCAGGCTCAAGTAGCAAAGATAGCTGGCTTGGCTGTATTGTGTGTTGGATACATCCGTCAAGGTAATGTTTACAGTGCCTGAGTAGGATGAGAACTGTATATTTTTCGACTAGAGTAGGTCGCAAGGATGATTTTATGATAGTTCAAAAGATAGATTATTTCCATTTCAACAGTGATGGAACTGCCTCCAAGCCCGCGGGCGCTGGCTCTGGCGCACAAAAAAAAACGCATTTGGCGCAGAATTTCACAGAATGGCGCACCTCCGCCGTATGTATTCCACTGCGTCCCGCGCAATACATTGTGTTTGCAATACATACTCTCCACTTTCTAGTGAATATTGGGGTTCAGGACATCTGGGAACAAGTATCGGCATGTACGGTTCAAGTCCTGAATGCTCAATTGCTCGCGCTGTCCTTACGCGCCTACACCCTGCGAGCACGCGCGATGTTACGCAGTAGCGGAAAGCCTGGACTGATCCATAGTGCAGGCGCCGGCAACTCCGGAATCAGCGTCGTCAGTTATGCCTATCCACAATTAGTTAAAACGCAGTTGTTTAAAAACAACTCCCATGCAAAGGAACCAATATTCTATCGCAGGCACGTGACGTGTCCAATGCTCGGTAAATTTGCACCACCACCACCTTTCGTCCAGTACGCACACACTTGATGCACTAACAGTGCGCTTTATTGTTGACAACTTCTTTGAAGTACAACAACGTACGATTCTTGTATTAAGTTAACATAGAAAACATATTGCACGATTCCACGTTAGGGGTGGCGACACACTGCGGAGAACGGGAAAAAGAGGAACGAGCAAACAGTGAAGTTTCACGAGCGCTACGCAAACACAGCGATGGCAGGAAACCGGATGATAACTTTACGCTACTTGTGTAAGAAACAGGTGCTGCTAATTATGTAGCACCTGTTTCTTACTCAAAGAACAGAAAAAGTAGCACCAGTTTTCTTTTGTTCGCCTATTTATAAAGTGATAGTGAAAGCTTAATTTTGAACACCCTGTATAGTGAGCTACTTGGGCAATATCGGTAGTCCTGTACATTCCTTTGTACAAGGATCGACGACACAGTATTCGGAGCGAGTATACTTCGCACTTATTGTTGCGTTTTTTCTTGTGGCCTGTGACTTGGCGTCGACTTGGCGTGACTCGGCTTCGTTGTTCAGAGGCATGACGAGAATAGAGAGGGCGCGGGAGCATCGCTCGCGGTTTTTGTTTCGTGTTCATGCGTTCGAACCAGGACATCTTTGTTCGGCGCAGCTGTGTCGTAGAATTAGGGAAAATTGCTTTTTGGGCGCAGGGTTGCGCAGGCAATCCCAAATGGCGCACTTTGGCGCAAATGGCGCAGCAGTTCCATCACTGATTTCAAGTTATTAAATTTGTAATGTTTCTTGTTTTGATAGTTTGTTTCGCTATTATTTCCCTGCATGTGTCTGTTGTTTACACATTGGCAGATGCGCCGTTTAGAGTGTTTCTCTGTTCTCTCTGTGCTGGTCACGGTATTAAATTTGTAATGTTTCTCATTTTGATAGATTGTTTCGCTATTATTTTCCTGCATGTATCTGTTGTTTACGTGTTGGATGATGCATGGGTTTGGCTGTCTATTAGTGCTAGCTGTTGATCGTGTTTCTCGTTATTTCCTTGCACGTTTGCCATTCACTCCATAAGAAACTGGTTAATTGTGTCGTGTTGGAATATTCAACTTAGCTTCCCATATTCTTTATTATGGGTATTGTGTTTCTTCTGTTTCATGTTTTTTTTGGTTGAGTTTTTCACCTTCACACAGAGTCACAACATAATTCCTGCCACTATTGGCTTTAATAAATATACTTCATCTTGTACTTTTGTGTATGGCTATCCTTTGCATATCTATACTTGCATGTGAACCGCCCACTGCACGGCTGTTGTAAGGGGAAAAAAATGCCTGTCAAGCTGGCCCAGGTGTGATGGTAGCATCGCCTGACTGGGATGACAGCGTGCATGTCCCAACTTGCATGTAAGCCGCCCACCGCGCAGCTGTTGTAGCGGGAAAAATATGAATGAAGTCGGGCCAGGGTGAAAAATGTGAATGAAGTCAGCCCAGGTGTTGTCAGTGTGCATGTCCCTACTTGCGTGTAAACCGCCCACCGCACAGCTGTTGTAGAGGGAAAAAATACGAATGAAGTTGGCCCAGATGTGATGGCATCATCGTTTGGTGTGGTTGCCGGTGTGCATGTCGCCACCTGAAAAAACAAAAATGCGAACGAAGTCGGCCCAGGCGGAAAAATCGCCAAAGAAGTCGACCCAGGGTGAAAAATGCACAACAGGGCACGCTCAGCCATTCGGACCGCTGGTAAGCACCCGGACAGCTCGTCACCTGCGCGCCACCCACCGCGCGCTGGAAAAAGAAAGTTCGCGAGAGGTTGAAAAATGCGCGACGGTAAACGAAGGCCCTCCGCCGACGTGCCGCCACGAATCACTTCATAAGAATCTGATTAATTGTGTCATGTTAGAATATTCAACTTAGCTGTTGTGTTTGAAGTGTACATCTATCAGGACTTTGTAATTAACAAAATTTATTAAAATTCCACCATAGTGCTCACATATAATAGTGTTAGACTTTTTATAATAAAACTTGTAATTTTGATTGTAATCGTATTAAAAATATCTTCTTTGATTAAATGTGCGACCTCATTTCAGTGGTTCTGATTAATTGAAAACTTCTGTGTATGATTACCATTTATATAAAAAAGTATGATTTCTGATACCCCCTTAAATGCTATAGCATCATACACTGTAAAAAATTGCCGTAAAATTTCAGGTCAAAATCCATTTTTTACCGTAAAAGGAACAGGTATGCTACGATAATTGGAAATACGGTCCAAGCAGTGTAATTAATACGGCACCAATGAAATATACCGTAATTATGAGGTTATCGCTGTAAATAAGACGGTTGTGTGTCCGTAATCCTGATTACGGTCAAATGGCTGTAGATTTTACGGTAGTCCTCCATACTTTTACATTGGCTTCCAGTGTCTCACATTGTGCTACGCTTGCTGGGAACAGTGAATTTTAATAAATGGTTGATTGCTGTACAAGTATACATGCATATGGTGGCACAGCGTTGCTATGCATTGTATTTCATTAGATGCCAAGTCCATACTTCCATAACTTTCATACCTGTTGCTGTACACACGCACATCGGCATGTCGTACAAACACTGGACATCATTGTTTTGCATACCGTGTGCTCTAAAGACAAAAACACACGAAAACACACACGAACAGACGGGAGCGTTTACTGTTTACAGGATATTTAATATGACAAAGTACACTTGTGCAGCGTGTACTAGCGAAAGAAAACGCAACGACACTGGGGCCCAGCCTATACTGTGAGCTCCTTCACTACAAAGGCTACTTCCGCTGGGAACAGGATGACGGATTTCTACGTAATATACTCAGAGATTGCATAAACGGACAGAAAAATACGTGCCAAAAGCAAAGAGAACAGGGCTGCAGCGCTCAGTGCTGCGGCAGCAGTGTAGCCGCGTCGGCGGCATTTGCAGAACAAACGATGGCGAAGGGCGCACACATCGTCATCGCCAACGTCACTTTGAAATTGACAGACGGCGTTTGCAAATGGTGACGGGCAAGTGGGTGCAAGTTCCATGTGTCTAAATACAGTGGGTTTCAGGTACGTATAAAGTGTTATTGTTTCTCAACACTCACCTCACATTGCGCTGTGATCATATTTCGCATGGCCGAAAGGTGTATCGGTTATATCGGTGTATCGGTATCAGCGCACGGTTAATTGCACGATTACGTCCTCCTTACTAGGCACAACGGAGGCACCTCACGGAGCAGATTAGAAGTTCAAATCCCGCTGCCCTGTCGAAAAAAACCATACAGCCATCTGTATGAGCAATCATATGAGGCTCGTATATGTGTTTATTGTATGAGCAATCATATGAGCTATATGAGCATGTATGAGCTATATGAGCATGTATGAGCTATATGAGCAAGTATGAGCTATATGAGCATGTATGAACTATATGAGCACTCTCTCAAACAGCGTATGAGCTATATGAGCACTCTCATACAGCGTATTCATGTACATGAATGCACAACCGTCTGAACAAACGTGCAACATGGCGTGATTAGGCTAAAATGACAACACGTGATTACAAAATACCGGTTTATTCAGGTACTGGCGCGACGTAGGTCCCTCAGAAAGCTTGCCAAATGCTTTTGATGAGCTTTTTTCGTTTCTGTACAGGCACCTTTGATGTCGATAGTTGACCGTTTTCTGCATATTTGACGAAGGTATCTGTTGAAAAGAACGAACAAAATTAGAACTGCGCTAAATTTCTGCGCCTACAAGTATTCCAGTTCCCACAACTTATACAGCCGTATGGGTTTATGCTGAAATGAACATGACTGGGGCCTGTTTCTCATCCCAACGCGTAGATCACACCTTCAAAGCATTAAGTTGTATTTAGTCAGTCGGAATAACGCACGAGGTCATTTTGCCGATTAAAATTTAACGTAACCTTCCTCTAATGCTGGTGATGTCCAATGAACGCGGTTCTGAAACATCTGAGTATGTTTGCGTTGTGGTTGCAAAACTGAGTGCATGTACTTGTTCGCGCTGCAACGGGTTACTGACACAGAGTGTTCGTGGCTTGCTTCACTTTGGGGCATTCAAATACACATTTTTTTTGCATGCTAACGTGCGATTTCGGTATGCCCTGGTGCACGACTTTATTTTAAACACTCTATACACACATGCAAAGGCTATCAGCGAACCGGCTTTCCACAACAAGTAAAAAAAAGCACGAATATGGTAGTTGCAGACAGCTAACCCGACAGACATAAAGGGCGATAACGGAAAAACGGGACTGCAACGTACCTGTAATGCGCACACACCTGCCACGGCTTCTGTAGTTTGATTCTAAGGTACACACACAAAACATCTTCAGTGATCGCTGAAACGGTACAAAGACACTCTCACAGCATGGAGACGGCGACGAAAATATGAGTCCCACGCAGAGCGGAGCGAAATACGTCCAGACGGCTCCGAGAAGCAGGGTAGAATAAGCAAGTAAGCGTCCAAGCACTGAGATGGCACTCGCAACGGCTTGGATGAGAATCCAGGAGCCAAAGAGAATGTAGGACACGATCGGAACGGGAAATATGCACCTAAAATTTGAACAGAATCGGACGAAAGGAAATGGAGCTGCGACCGTTACGGCCCGCCGACTGTGACGAGCGTCTCTTGAAAGGCCATCACCAGACGCTGTGGCGCCAGCACTTCTAGGTGAACAATTGGTTAACTAAACGGTCAACCTTTCTCATACTGCTCATACTGCTCATATCTTTCTCATACTACTCGAAATGCAGCTCATACTGCGCATAACGTTCCTCATACTGCGCATAACGTTGCTCATACTGCGCATAGCGCTGCTCATACTGCTCATTGCCTTTCACATATTGCTCATTTCTTTACACATATTGCTCATTTCTTTACACATAGAAAGTTATATGAGTTTTTTCAACAGGGTGGCGCAGCAAAAATAAACGTACTGTACTCCCAGAAGACGCGTACTTTCGCCTCATTGCACGAGAAAATTAAAATGATCCCGTGTATTTTTTCCAGGTACCGTTACTTGAAGCTGCTGCCGGCTAGAAGAAACTGAGCAAGGTCCGTGCGCATGTGCCCACTGATGTAGCCTGGAGGTAAGTTAACTTGCTGATGTGTTAGATTTACTTCTTGGTCCCACTTCAGTGCATGAAGATACTGAATGCTCAACCGTTCGGCTGTAAATTTTGTATTGTATTCTAGGTGAAAAGATCTAAGAACATGCGTATAGGACATATGAGCTTCATATGCGTATGTACTTTTCGACGTGGTGTTACTTGTACGATGTCGTGACTGTTGAACATGTTTTACGTGTTCTTGACCCCAGCCTCATTTGTTCGGTTCCAGTCTGTTCCAGCAGAGATGGTCACTTCTGGGCACACCATCCTTTCTGGCCAAGTCGCGTGGAAAGGCATCCAAGACATGCTTGGCCTTGGATCCCTTGCTGAAAGACCCAGGAGGGGGCATCTCCTTTGCATGGTTTCTCGTGACACTGAGTGAGTATTTCAATTTTTATCATCAATCAATCTCGCATCACTTTATCGTTTCACTCCTTCACTCTGCAGCAGCACATTTCAACTTAAAACTGATATTATTCTGGCTTATTTTTACTTTAGCCGTATGCACCGCTGTTCTTAAGTTACTGTAACACATGCTTGTAGTGTTCATAACTTAAATGTCATACCTATGTCTAGAAAGGTAGAACATAAGGAGCTGGTGTCCAAATTGTAACTTCACATGAAATTAGGGCATTTTGTTGGGTTGGCATGCTGCTTGTCCACCCTTGAACATTAGCATTCCTTTGCAATTGAAATCTTGCCTTTTTACCCACTTAGAATTTGCGGCAATAAGTGCATAGCATGGTGGGTAATATTCGGTGTCCCTCTCCTTATTTTTTGTCTGAAACAAAGTTATACTGATGAGACGTAATTGCAGTATGGTGTTTTAAAATGATTAGTGGGTAAAATGGATGCGAGGCATATGGGGAGGTGGTTCCAATCATGATTTGTGCGCGGAACAAAAAAATATTTCTGGTTAGATTTCTGGTGTAAGATTCAACATGAAAATTGTGTGCTTTCTCTCCCGTTTTTTTTTTTTTTTTTCGGTGTACAGTACAAGTGCGGGACGTGCATGTGGCAGTATGAAGGACATTAGGGTGCAGCAAATTTATATGGTAGATATTTTATGGAAAAAACACAGGCGCGCAATTCTCTGCTGCACGGTGAGATTTGTGCAGAGATTTCGCTATAAACTAACCATCTCATTCCTGCATTCATGACCCGTGGCACTAGTCATCAAAAGTAAAAATATATACTTGCTTCACCGACTGCGTTGCCGATTTTTTCATTTAACACATAACTTGTGATTGGAACTACCTGTTCAATTGTTTGGCATGTATTTCCTGGAATAATCTCAGTGACATTTGTGACTGAAGCATGGTTATTTCGTAACAAAACATATTATTTCTTACAAAAATTTTAGGCCACATCTGTAATGACAAACACTCTAAGAGCATTGCGTCTTCATAGAATCACTCCACACAAAATCATCGATATCTAACAAGACTTAAATCAATATATGTACTATCCAAATACGAGCGACTTAAGGTCTTTATGACCAATATAAGACCTCTTCGGCTGTATTGGAAAGTACTCAGCCAGCACCATAAAGGTGTCTGTACTAGTGCCACCATACTAAATGTGTAACGTGCAGAGGTGTGTGCATGTGGAGCTGCATTCCAATGGTAGCAACTGTCATACTTCATATCCTGCATTTCCTTTCTTACAGGAGTGTACCGTGTATCAGCCCTGCAGGGGCAGCAAGCTGATGAACAGAGCCACAACCTACGAAGAAGTTCGGGGGATTGCTTCGAAAACAGCAGAAGTGTAAGGGAATGTTTTAGTTGGTAACCAGATACACTTAATGTACTTTGCAACTCTAACATGCTGTTTTGATTGCTGCAGATTCCAACACACTTCACAGATTTTCTCACCCTTTCCTGTATGTACAATAAATGTTCGATCCCCTACTCGATGACCTGTGTCACACATTACTGCATGACTTCAAATTCCATTAAAGGAAGACAGACACAATTACACATCCTATGGTGCTGTTCCCACATTTGTGGGAATCAATGCACTACACACTTCAACCAAAAGCCGACTCGTTCAGGTGGCCGTGAAAATTACGGGAATGAGCCGGCAACATAGCTGCCATTAAAATCCCTGTAAATTTTACGGCTGCATTTTTTGTAAGACACCGTAATTTTCACAGAGAAAAAACAGCATTCTGGCTACATGAAAGTTATCGTAAATTTTAATGGGAAAAGTCCGGCAACATAGCTGCCATTCAAATATACGTAAATTTTACGGTAGTTTTCTTACAGTGTACCTGTCATAAGTAAACCTTTGTTACGTGTATCGTATTGTGTTTCGTCTGCTTCAGGTTTCTGGCTGGATTTTCCTCCTTCACACAGACTCATAATAATATTCCCGGCACTATTGACTTTAATAAATATATTTTCACTTGTAGTTTTGTGTATGGTTATCCTTTGCATGTCTATATTCGTATGTAATCTGCCTACTGCACACCTGTTGTAGCGGGAAAAATAATTGTGAGTGAAGTCGGCCCAGGCTGAAAAAATGTGCGAAGGTAAGCGCGCGCCGCCCACGCGCGGACAACCCTCCACCCGAGCGCCACCTACCGCGCGCGGGAAAAAATACGAGAGTGAAGTCGGCCCAGGCGTGTGGGGGTTCAAACCAGGCATCTAGGGTCGAGTCTGACCAACTATCTACACTACCCTATATCATCCATGTACGCCTTAGCGAAACTGTATTTCGCATAGCCAGCCACCTCATGAAGCGTTATCTGACACGTTGTCCATCGGTGGTCAAGGTGAGACGTACTTCTCCTCCGGCTGGTACCACTGCATTGATGCAAGCCTTAGGTAGGTCCTGGTTGTCCTTATGGAAATGTTCTGTTCCCGGCACCAATCGTGGATGGTATCAAATATATCAGGGATACAGCCGCTACAGTGTCCACCAAAGTTGCAACGTCCTTACGCAGGAAGCGCCACACAATAAACGGCCCAATTTTGCATATGTCATCCTGAGCTCGACATGCGAGCGGGACCGAGGCCACTACGTTATCAGACAAGATAGCGTGGTTAGAATTAGCTTGCCTCTTAGCGACGTTTTCAGCAGCCGACGACAGAACTGAGTCATTCCCAATTACCCCCGCCAGGGTTCCCTGCGGAGATTGTCTGGGGGTGGTAGTGGTTTGTTGCGGGCAGTGCCGACGAAAATGACCGCGTTCGCCGCATCCGTAACAACGGGGCTGTATTCCAACATTTTTACCTGCTCGAGAGTCAAGCGTGTCCTGCCGCGGTGCATGACGTGGATCACCGGCTTCGCGCTCGCGCGGCTCTGCTTGTGCAGACCTCGCTCGGTTTCTTTGCTCATATGGAAAAGGTTCGACGGCGGAAAAGGCGGACGAACCATCGTGCGTCCCAACAGTGCCGCGGATGTTTAGTTCTGCCTCTAGTCACTGTCTCGGCCAGTTCCATACGCAGCTAGGCTGCAGTGTTTGTTCCGGCCTAGGCGGTGGGCGGTTCTACAATTGCGCCAACAAATCTGCTTGGATGACACGAGCTTCATAAGCAAGGTCATCAAGGTAAGAAAAGCTTCGCCCCCGCAAATAAGGCTTAAAACGAGGTTGGCATTGGCGAATAGCGCAGGCCACTTTCTCGCTTTCTGTCGCGAGCGGTTCAGCTCTGCGGTACAGCTCCTGGATTGCCCAGATATACTCTCAGACTCTCCTCGGCGTGTTGCATTCGGGCCATAAGGTCCTCACGCATACGCACTACATAATCCTGGGGCAAAAATTCCGCCCACAACAGCCGCTTAAATTCAGTCATAAATGGAAATGTGGGTTGAGACCGGCGCCATAAAGCAGCTGAGCTTACCAATGCAGTGGGAACCAGGGTGTCGGAGCGAATCGAAAACCAGAACCGAAAAAAAAACAAAAAAAAAACGCTATTTTGGTGCGAACCGGAACGGAATCGAAACCGTATATGTTTTTTTTTCGCTCAGGAGGGAATCTGAAAAATTTATTTAACGGTTTTCGGTCCAAGAAAAAACTTCGCCGGTTTGGACTGCGAATAGACGAATGAAACTGACGTCGTGTGTTCTGAAGTCATGTCATGGATACTTTACGAGGGTTACGGTTACGGTGGAATGTATATCGGTATACTATGACCCTAAGGCTCCCTTTGTAACATTTTATCGTACGCGCACATAGACTTAGAGGTACATGTGACCGGTTGTGACTCTCTGCCAATGTGCCGTAGCGTTCGTTTTAATTTCATCCGGCCAAACTCTTCTCAACGAAACAGCGACCCAAGGGGGGCTGCATAACGGCTCCTCTATCGGTAATGTCGCGCAACGTGTCCCTTGTTTGAGAGCTGCGACGTTGAATACATTTACATATCCGCGAGGGCAAGCGCTTGCGAAGTGGCGCCTCTTTTGTGGACCGAACACAAAGAAAGAAAACGGAGCCGTCGAGCGCGTTTGTGAGTGAAGGTGTTCCTCGATTTGTGTCGTACTCGTGCAGTGGTGCTCGCTGGTCAGGAAGCAGCAACAGACATTCGGATGGGACGCGATCGCACCAATCCAGCAAGAAAGTACTTTACGTATGACATCACGACAAACAAGTGTGTCTGTATCATGCGCTTCAAGAGAGGAGAAAACGTACCTGAATAGACAGTCACCTACAGGAACCGAGAGCTACCAATTTCACAGCTGCCTATTAATATTAAATACCATGTATGCGGAATAAACGGGTTTACATTTTGCGGAACTGGTTAAAACCGGTATGAACTGTTATGTTTTTGCTCCGGAGCAGAACCGGTACCGGGCCGTTTATGTTAGAACCGCAACGGAAAACTTTTCGGTTCGACACCCTGGCGGGAAGTATCCGGCGCAGGACGGTTTCATCGGTTGCTCCAACGGCTGTCTGGTAAGCCTCCTGGTCCGCAGGGACCGACTTGGCGTCGCTGTAGCCCGAAAATGTCGGTACCGTCAGGTTCAGGCGTAGGTGGAGTTCCGAGGACGGCTGGGTGGCAGACGTGCTACTGGCAAGCTGCTGCGACAATAAAGCGCAGAGAGCTGTGATCTGCCGAAGCAGGTCCTCCGCTACTGGCGGGTCCTCCTCTAGACGGGCTCGAGATGCTTCTTGGGCGGCATGGCGAGCTAACGCACGCTCCCGAACTACAAATAAAACACAACAGCAAAGGCGACAGCGGGCGAAGGGCACGTGCGACAAGTGCTACAAACAACACTGCAAGTGCATTCCCTGTCGGTGCCTCCCGGGCGTGCGGCAAGACAGGTCGGCCCCAACGTTGGGCGCCAAGTTGTGGGATTCCTCTCCGCTAACCTCACCGGGGTTTCCCTGCCATCCCGTCTTACAGCCTCCCGAGAAAACGGATACAACCACGAAATAGCAAGGCGAAGCTTTATTCTCTTACATAAGTCGATCTTGTCTCGTTGCTGTCCTGGCTTCTCCACATCTTTCTCTTTAGCTGACGTGCACCGCTTTTATCTACCTGTCGGAGACGGTACCTTCCCTCTCGGCTTTGCGATAAGCGCGCCCCCACAAGATTTCAATGCTTTCACCTGGTGACGGTGATGACGGAACCAACAAAATTCTCACATGCGGAACAACCTGCCTACAGTCATTTTCTATATAGTGAGTGTCGACATGCCCGTATGCCGGTCATGCCCCAGTTCATAAGCACAAAAACACACACGGACACGCCACACTTTTGTCACACAGAATCTGTCAGAACACATAGGAGTCAACTTCTACTGTGAAGGCCTGCCAACCCATCCACCTAGAACGACCGAACAGCTGAGTCAAGCAATCGAACGCTAGCGACTGAATGAGCGAACCCATGAACGAACGGATCGAGCGAAGGAATCGAGCCCGAGAACTATTCAGAATCAAATAAACGGACGGGAGTGAGCGAATCAAGTTATTCCTGCGGAACTCTATGCCATCCTTTTCTTTCTACAACACATCGCTCATTTTCCACCCCGGGAATGGGCAGTCTTTACAGACTCCAAATCTGCACGTCAAGCAATTGAAAATTCCGGCATAGGAGGCCCCTCTGCACCCTTAGTCACAGACGTGTTAATGGCTTACCACACTATCTACGCCGCAGGCCACAGGCTAATTGTCCAGTGGGTTCCAGCCCATTGTGGTGTCGTGGGGAACGAGCAGGCCGAGAGCGCCGCAGAAGCAGCGCTCTCGTATCGGAAACGGACCCGTATTGTTCTGCTGACAGGAGACCGCCGTTCAATTCTGCGACGCCTAGTGACACCCCTGGCTTCCCGCCAACGGACAACCGACATTCTTCTCCCCTCTATGTTGAACAGAGTTGACCCCACGCTCGCTGTCCGCATGCCACGAAACACATCTCGTCAAGATGCTGCATTAATCCACCGAATGCGCCTCGATGTGGCCTTTACAGCTCAGTGGCGTTACCGCTTGAGACAAGTTGACTCTCCCACCTGCTGCCACTTTGGTGCTCTTGAGGATCTGGAGCACATTCTTCTTCATTGCCCTCAATACGAACCTTCCCGAACCACACTCTCCGAGTCTCTTCATCAGCTGGACTCTCGCCCTTTCTCCCTATCGAAATTGCTTGGTCCCTGGCCCAATCCAGCCCAGCAACGCTCTGCGCTCAAAGCTCTTCTGACATTTCTGGACACCATCGGACTTCGATCGTTATTGTGAAGGGGGTCGTTATTTTATTCCCCCCATTCCATCCAGCAATGGGGTAGAGTATCGCCTGTGGCGATGAAACTCCCCACTCTCCAAGGTCGAAAATAAAGTTGTTGTTGTTGTCAAGTTATTCCATCAACGAGCATGAGCGAGCGAAGGAACGGATCCCACCAACGATTTAGAATCAAGTGAACTCCCGTTTTCAACAAACTAGGGCAGATAACGATATCATTCAAGATGATGGTTGATTGGAAGCGTGGTATGCGGTGTTAATTTCGAAGTTCATTTCTAAGAGTGTAGGAAGCGTGAGACGTCGGTCGGGTGAACTGGTGAACGATTATTTTTGAGATAGGTGAGCGAGTTCGTTCAGTTCACGCGAGTGACTCATTCAAATCGAACCAATCATTCACGTACGACACATCGCTAGCCTCTGCGGGTACCTGAGGAGGACTGGCTGTATCACAACGACGCTCCCTCTCACATTGTGCTTTCAGTAACCGAGTTTGTAACAACAACAAAAAGAAGAAGTCGTAGTGGTTCCCCAGCCCCCTGGTGTTCCAAATTTGAGTTCATGTGATTTTTTTTTCTTTCCCTGGAATCACAACCTCATATGAGTAGACGCCATTTAGGAACCATTCAAAACATTCAGAAACCATTGACGAGGGAAGTGAGGCCGACGCCGCTTGAGGATTAGCACTGGTACAACGAGTAGGAGCAACGTTTCCGCAAGAGTGACTTCGGATAGGAACTACTTCAAAGGGGATAGTCTAGGTTATCCCCTTGATGGAGTGGGCGACAGCGTCGGGGCTAACACGTGATAGTTAAAAAACGATAATACACTGCAAAGTCTCAAACAAAGATTGTTTCGGCTTTTACAAAAGAACGCATGTTGGCTGGTCATTAATGCTTGTCTGAATACATTGAACTTGCCTGTGCCCGCTGATTATAATTAATATTATGCTATTTTTACATATTTGATAGTATTTATATGTAAATATTGATATATTTGAGAAGAAACAAT
The DNA here is from genome assembly GCF_037126465.1 of Ornithodoros turicata. Taxonomy (NCBI): domain Eukaryota; kingdom Metazoa; phylum Arthropoda; class Arachnida; order Ixodida; family Argasidae; genus Ornithodoros; species Ornithodoros turicata. The sequence goes on along the minus strand of NC_088204.1, from coordinate 32,783,916 downwards.
GTTGGAGGCCTTTTAAGTTCTATGTGAAATGACCAAATATGCTATTAGGCATTCCAAAAGGCCTGCGCCCTTCAGAAATTACAATTGCGCGCGCAAATAACATTCGTGTACGGCGCATGCAACGATGATATACGGATATCTAATTCACCCTCATGCCATTTAATTTGCTGTACATTTGCACGTCATTCTTGTCACATAAAAATTTGCGAAGTATAAAAAAAGTTGTCGCTCTGCGCATCCATTTGTGCAAATTAATCACCGGTACGCCAAATGAACGCGAGAGGGCGATCAGCCAGTTGGAGGGGCTTCTTTGCTTTGACGTTTATTAAGTCAAGTAGTAACTAACAAACAATGACGAACAATGCGGCATAAACAGAGAAGGAAAGTGTTATCAGACCACTCCATAGCCGCCGATGCTTTGACTCTTCCCGCTGTCCGTTCGCGTTATCGACATTAGGCAGTACAAGAAATGTTGGAAGTTGTAGTACGTTACGACTACAGAACATAGCGAACTGCAACACCAATTTTGCAATTTCAGAACTACGTGTTGTGTGCTTACATAGGACGTTGTTGTCTTTCTTCATGACTCTCTTACTGGAAAGGAAACAATGTGCGATTGATTAGCACAGACTTCATAAATTTCACAATTTCAACTGAAAGGATGCGGTAGTCCTCTGGCAGTAGAAACAGAATACGCCTTTGAACAGCACGACAGTATCGTTAAAGAACAAGGTCGAACAAAACGTGTTGAACGGGAGAGTAACTGCATTTTCAACAGCAATATCCCTCTTATATTCTGATTTGTTATGTTACAGTTACCCAAAACGACCGGAGGTCCCTATCTAGGCGTCCCACGGCTGCACAGCTTTGACTGTACCGAAGCCTAATGGTCCTAAATGGTGGAGGCACATGCGACTTAAAGTTGGTCAATCCACATTTTGAACTTTTTTCGAATTCTTTGTAGCCAATCCTGGAATGCAATTCCTAATCTGTAGACCGAATTTCAAAAATTCTAATTGGAGAGTGAGGTGGAAAATGTCGCTTTGTAGTTCTAATGACGTTCCAGGGAAAATCGTACAGTAATATACAGTGGAAATGAAACGCACAATCACTTTTTAAACTCATTTAATAATTCGATCCATTATTGGTGAACAACTAATTCATTAGTGACTCACTAACGGCGTCACCTCGCTGACGCTACTCTCGTGCCCAGTGGGCTACTATCGCAAGGAAGCGGCAGCACTCTTATCTTCATAGCGGCGGGGCTGGGCAGGTCAGGACATGAATGACGGTATTTAAACAAGGAGTGCAGATAACCTCGCTTGAGAAAAACAGGAAACACTTGGGAGCACACACTTCGTTGGGAGACGCGTCAACAAAGGAAAGCATACACAGAGAAGACACTCATGAGCAGACGCAGACGAATCTATAAGACAGAACAATGGCTAATCTAAGGGTATCATCATCATGGCGACAGATCTGGGCAGGCCAGGACAAAAAGGGCACCGCTCAAACCGAAAGAACGGATAGACTTCAGACTTCAGATTTTTTGTACTCATATTGCGTGATGTGAATTACATTGAAAGGACTGAGATGGAAAGGCCAGTCCAGATACGTACATGTACTGAATGCAGACACACACACACACACACACACACACACACACACACACACACACACACACACACACACAATGTGGGGAAAGAGATAGTAAGGAATCTATATAGTAGGAAAATGCAACTAATCAAAACCACATAATGCAAACATAATGGCGAATGAATTACACTCTACGTATCAGAACAAAAGTAATCCTTAATGGTACATTTGCCATTTCATCTGTGTACCTGCAGTATGGTGAGCTAGAAAGACTGGGACCCTATTCCGAGCCGCTGTCAAGCGGCAGCGACGGTGTCTATAGAGGAGTATCGGTAGAAGACGATAATGAGCACCGGGAACTACACCTGCCACTTTTGGCATTCCCATGTAGCTTTTAACGACAGTGCGCTTGGTTTGTTGACTATCGTTAGAGGTTAAGACGTCTGGGAACGAGACGTCGCACTCTGAGCCAATAGGGTAGCAGGAGGAGAATCACGCGGAATGCCTTATTTTGGAAGCAGACGACGACGACGACCCGTTGACGATGGAGAAGTCTCGCGCTTCTCGCTCAACGCACGAATAATATGAAATTCTGCTGCTGTTCCTGATAGAGCACCGCAGTTTACGTTGAATTCCAATGGCAGAGTCGGAGCAAGTGGCAGGCTCCGCAGTGGAGCGGCTTGATCTGGCCTAGAACAAGTGATCCGAATCTGTGACTGGAACACTTCCGCACAACTTGGAGTTCAGCCCTGGGTAATCTCCCTTGGTGGATGGCGTCCAGAGACGGAAGAAGAAGAAGAAGAAGGTGCTCATGTTCCATTATAACGCCATGTGTTGAAACACCAAGGTCCTCCTAATCACCTAACGTTGCCTTGGTAATGTCTAGCCTATCACTTCCTTCATGAAACAAAATCGCCAACGTACGACGCGAAATAGTAGTCACGGCGAAGACGCGTTGCGAAGCGGCCATGTTGGCGAAGAAGAGAAAGGAAATAGGAAGCACGAGCGACAAGTGACACATCACGTAGAGTTCCGGTTGAATCTGCCTATTTTGGCGAAGCAGTCTCTGTTGCTCCCTGGAGCGACCTTTGCTCGAATGCTGCCATTGGAATACTCCAGAAGAGTTCCCAATCTGCCAATCGAACAGACTTGCTCTCGGCGGAGCAAGAAAAATTGCTCCGGAGGCGCTCCGAATCTACCATGGAATTCAACACGGACATTTTGCTGACGACCTACACGCAATTAGAATCAGTGGGCAGAATCAGTCGCGATATTAAATTCCCAGAGAAGGAGCTGTCAGGAGAGTTAACAAGTGGAGAAATGTAAGCTTTAGGCAGACCTTTGTGTATTGTTTGATATGTATGATAGTGGAGAATTGTCAGTAAAGACGTTTCATCTGATACAAACCCGTTGTCGCCCGATCTCAACACCGGCGCCAACCGTGATTTTGTTTAGCCACACGAAGCCGTCTTGACAGCTCTCGCTCCGCTTAACGACAGTACCATCCACCATATCGACAGGGTGGAGGGCTGTCGTTCCCGTGTGCGACGCCGTCGCTTACGGGCGACGGGTTTGGAGCGCAGGGAATACCAAATTCTCTTCGATAGCGTTACGTTGCGTCACATACCACGTGTTCTCGCTCCCGAACGAAACTTTCGCGCTATCGACATAGATCGGAATAGGCCCCCTGGTTATTTTACCGGCGTATTCAATGTATGGGGAGCGCGCGGTCACGGCCGTGGCACCCGACCACGTGCGTTTGTTTACATGGATGCGCTTGCTATTCCGGCGCGCCTAGCGGCAAAGCTTCTGTGTTATTGTGGGGCACATAGATGCTCTTCTGTCCCTAGTCACGTGCATGGTGAAGTGACGTTAAATGCACGGGCTTGCACTGAGATGGCAAAGAAAACTGCCTTCGTGAAGGAGGCAATATCATTATGGCGGGCTTCCCCTTCTAGCCCGCCATAATATCATGACTAGTCACGAGCTCTCGCGCTGCGGGGCGTGGTCGTCTTTGCTTCGCTGTATGCCAGAGGTGCCGAACTCATTCGTGTCCGTGGGCCGCATTGAGCCTTGGAAGAACTACGCGGGCCGCATACCGCAGCTTTGCTGTAGCCAGTTTCTGATATTGATAGCAAAACAGAGAACTTAAAGCAACATAACACACATGTATTTAGCTTATTTAGAGTTGCTCAATCAGAGGGTCAGCAATCGTTTTTATTTCTTGTGTATGGAGAGGAATCTTTTTTTTTTATTGCGAGTATTGCGTCAACATTGTGTGAAAGTGATTGTGCCGTTGCAATCTTAAGGGCATCGTTGAGGTGTTCGTTTCTTAGTTATGAGCGTAACTTTGACATATTCAGGTTCAACACAGAAAACGCCTGCTCGCAGACGTATGTTTGCACAGTTGTCTCGCGACGTAACCCCAGGAATTAGGGAAAAGTGGGGCAACTTGAAGACTAGGGCAAGTTGAGGACAATTTGGGTTTTTCGCGTGGCATTTTCTTAGCAATATTTTTTTTTCTCGTCTGTGACACCCGAATGAGCACAGCCGTTGTCTGGGCTTTGAAGTAACGTGTTGACGTTCTGCACGTGGCTTTTTAGAAAGGCGTGAGACACTGTCTTGCAGATGTGGTCGAGGAAAGAGGGGCCTTTTTTTCCATCTGTAACTTTCGCGAGCATCGACTTCCAATTTGCTCATTTCCGCTCCTCGGCTAATAAAATATGATCTCACCGTTATGACGCTGTGCCACTGCCCTGTGTTTCCATGTGCACTACTCGTGGCTGACCGTTTCGGCTCGCCCAAACAAAAGACAAAATTTAAACCCGGCATAATTTTTTGATGTCCTCAATTTACCCATAGGGTGGGGTAAGTTGATGAAAATATGCAGCCTGTCATTTTTGGCTCGTATGAAATAAATATCTGGTTTAGCTCCATAGTAATTTCTGCATCATTTCCCGGAGGTTTTGGGATTCAGTTAACGAATCATGGTACAATTTAGGCGATTATTCTGACTGCTATTAACAAAATAGCTCAACTGTCTTCAACATATAGACCACCTTACCCTATTATTATTAGACGTATGTTGTACCGAATATCGACAGGGTTGACCGCGACAACATACGTATCTTTATCTCTATATTTTCGTACAACGTAATGATAGAACGAAGCCCACCAACTTCAGCGAACTTGTTCTTATCGGTGCGTTGCACTGCAGGTCAATCAGTTCCATTTGTCAGCCATCAGGGACGTTGTGAACGAGTGCGGAAAATGGCGAGTCAAAAAGCTCCGTTTCAGTTATCCCGCACACGAAGAATCCTTGCTGAAATCCACTTGGGAGATCACCAAGCCTGCGAATGAACCTGTCCGTTTCTGATGGTATTGAAGGAACCAATATTACAAATCGGCCATGTATGGTTTGCTCACAAGTTCGGTAGGAATGTACTAGTAATATCAATCAAGTAAAAATCAGACACAGTGACAGGTTTAGAGAGTCATTAGCGAAGACGGCAAAAGCAACACAGAGACTGACAGGGAAAGTCCAACTTCCAACCTTCTTATCATATGATCGAAGGTTAATTGTGGTTAAAAGTTGAAGGTTCGACGTTGATTGATTCATTGATTGATTGATTCGGAAAATACGGAGTGTAGATGAGAATGGATTATGTGTGAAGGTCGACGTTTTCCGGCTGTCTTTGTGTTCCTTTTACTGTTTTTGTTGTCTTCGCTGTTGTCAAGTGCCAACCAGACCCGCTTGTCTCTTGTGGCGAATTCGGGAGGCTATTTCACGCTCTTGCCACCCGAACATGAGTGCCAGGAATCTAGCGGTTTTAGCTGCTTGGATCACGCTATATGCATCGCGGTCGCTCGTATTCCGGTGTTGTCGTCTGCTAACCCACGCGAACTTTGACGTACGGGCCAATAAGGGCCCTCGCTACCTTCGCGATGCGGATATGACGACACCGGATATAGTTGGGCAATTCGCTGCCCGATCGCTTCGAGGCCGGGCGGAAAAAGTGCTAGCTGTACAAATTCTTGGCGCACGGAAAGTGTAACTCGAGCACGCGAGATCTGGCACAATGGCCGAGAACAGGCCGGGTCTACACTCTCAAAGCTGAACTTCACCGCAGGGCACGCTCTGCCCCAACCACTACCAGTAATGGTAGAGTCATCGCTTCTGATCCGAGGAGAGAGAGAGGGGGGGGGGGGAGGCGTACGCCTACGCCTTTTTCTGTCAATTATCATGTATCCAAATTGACACGAAAAAGGCGAACGCCTCTCGCCCCCACCCTCTCTCTTCGAATCAGAAGCGATAACCCTATCATTCATGGCAATGGTTGGCGCAGAGGGTGCTATGAGGTGAAGTTCAGTTTTTAGAATGTAGGAAAAAAAATTCCACGAAATGACACCCGAATTCGTCGTTAGTTAGAGACTCATCGGCTGGTACATGTCAGTGGTAACAGTTTTCTATCACTAATGCAAGGTAAACTGCACGAGCACAGAACCCAATGGTAACGTCACAACCGCTGGTGAAGCGAATATTTTTTATATCCGCTACTTTTATATTGGGTTTTTTTTTTCGCTCGGGGGCCGCGCGGGCCGCATGACAACCCCAGGCGAGCCGCCAGTTCGGCACCCCTGCTGTATGCTGTTGGTTTCATTGATTTCATGTTATCTGGAAAACGGCAGTCGCAATAAAAAATCGTTTTTTTAATAATGCAAGACTAAATGTAATGTGGAAGTGTATGCTGTATGCTCTATAGTTGAAGAAGCCTGAACTTGGGCCAAATAAGGAAACGTACACAAACACGGCGAGTTCAAACCAGCAATGTTTAATAACACGACAACAGACATATAACAACGACGTGAGGGGAAACTGAGGGCAAAAGGGGTGCAGACAAAAATTGAAAATCAGTGACCAGTGTTATGACCAACAAATTCACCGAAACAACACAAAACTGCATTTAAGAGGAATGACATATACTACCTTACTGGCGCATTTCCCTGGCAAATCCATCCACCCCCACCCCCGCATTTTGCTCTACATTCCCACGCATATTGTATAATGTGTGTCGTGTGTTGTATCGTCCAGTTGTGTCGGCTAGTTCAGATCGATCCTTGACAAAATCTCCACATGTTCAATACGTCTTTAATGTTTAAAATGAAATCAGTCCATTTTTTAATGTTTTCAATACAATGGTTTCTGCCGTTGTTGGCGCTCTTGGTATAGTACTCTTACTGAAAGTATTCTCACCTACCCTGAAAACATCATCGTGGATATTTTGGAAACATGACTGGGAGTCGATATCTGCATTCGCATGGGAGCTGGCGTCGTGAACGTGGAAAGCATCTTCAGAAGGTTGTCACGGTACAGACAAAATAGCGTACACGCAGGCTAGCTGGTGAACGAACTCCATGATGTAAAAGCCTGAGTCTGGCCACACAGAGGTTTGCCCGGACTTTGCCCAGACTCAGGCGTTTAAATTATCGAGTTGTTAGGGTACCTCTACACCTACCACTACCAACCTGAGACAGCCGACTGTTCGTTAGCTAGGCGACCCGGATTTCTCTTCCCCTTATTTATGTTTACTTCATGTTTGAGCAGCCCTTGATCTCGGTTCAAAGTTAGCCCCTGTACGTGGGATTAGGCCACATAGGGCGGGTTGAATTTCCGCTAGCTAACGTTAGAGAAAGTGGGTTCAGTCGTAATTTTATGATAAGGAACGCTTGATCGCGGATCAACACTTAATCAGCGTTGGTGAAACTGGCCCTTTGTCACACAAATATTCGTCGCTTCGGGCATGGTAGGGCGATATGTTTTACACCGCAATGTGTTTTATGCGAAATAAGATACTGCCTGACCCGTACTTGTAGCACGTTCTAGTCCGTTGGATGCCAGTACGCAATAACAAGCAATGGAAGATGTAGCCAAAGCTGAAGGTAAGAACGACAAAAGACCATATGTATAGCTGCACCCCTGCTATATATGCACCGTGGGTAGCGAGTCAACGCGTGGGCAGCGGAGAACAATATAATGACATGCAACGGAACGGCGGTGCACTGCAACCCGTGGTGGTTTCAATCCACATCCCCGTCCCCACACACCTAAGTTTTCCTTCGCCAAGGCAAAAGGAAAAAGAACGTCGTTCGGCACGCACCACGATACATGATAAGTTATCAGTAATCGTGGTGAGTGGTGAGCACCTGTAGCTGTTGTCGGTCTTAATGTTTCAGCGATAGGTGATCTCTTGTTCCACAGACAGCTATGTTCCAGCTAGCATGTAAAAAAATCGGTGCTCATATTCAGCAGTGATAAGTGGCAGTTCTCACTTGGCGACGCCCGACGGGCGTCGTGAGCGGGCGGCGGAAGTAGAGACGCATTTCCGCCGCCCGTTCAGTGCGCGTGATTTTCATGTTCCCACCACAGTGGCATTCCGTCGTCCAAAGCAGACGAAAAATCAGGAGGCGTGGCCTTTCTGTGACACCTTATTGGTCGCCAGTATATCGTTCTCGCCATCTCTCGCCAACGTCGTGAACGAGACCGGCATGGCAAATTTTTTGGCTCGTCGTCTCTCCTCTCCCAACGCCGGAAATGCGCGTCTATTTTCGCCGCCAGCTCACGACGTCGCGTCGGGCGTCGTCAAGTGAGAACTGGCCCTTAGGTAAAAAGGACGCTGGACTGTCGACAGTTTAACACAAGGAAGGATAAAAGTTTACAATTCTCCGCAACGCCACCTGTCTGTAACAGTTGGAAGAAATCCAACATTCAAAAAGGACAAACAACAAATACATACAATCCGACAGAAAGAAAGCAAAACAACAGAGGCACAAGCAATATACAGTATATGTAGTTAAATGCGCGGGCTCAATAATTCGCGACTTTGTGAGTGGTCAGGATTAGGCAATAATTCGCAGAACCTTAAATTCACGGTACCGCGACTTTTGACCCCGCACCAGGCGCTTTAGGAGCTCTCCACCTCAAACTTCCGGGAAGAAGTTAACAAAAGGTATCACAAAGAATACAATGAATTACGAAACCTATGCCTCAATCTGATAGTAAACCTGCTTTTGGTACGATCTGTGATCTGATAAGCCTGTAGGTTGAGATTCATACCTCGGTCACACGGGCAGCTTTCAATTATCATCGAAACCAACGGCCATTAAACATGTGCGTAGCGCCACCTAGCATGCAACGTGTCAACCTCTCAAACAGCATTGGGTTAAGGGGTCTTGTCAGTTTCACGCCTTACTCTCTAGATGGCGCTATGTGCATGTTCAGTTGCATGTTCATGTTGAAGACTGCCTGTGTGACAGGGGTATAAGGTTTGGAAATCTCTTCCACTACCATATGGTTGAAAGCCCGACATCATCTGTGCGTCTTCCTTGTTTTCTTCGTCGTTTTTCACAAGCTGTGTACCAACCTGCCCAGTATTTATTGTTATTACGTTAGTAGCTCGAAGTTACATGAAGTACATGAAGTTACAGAAACACAGGACTCATCGTCTCTTGCGCATAAACAGTGTGCCTAATAATAATAGTAATAATAATAGTACCGGCCTCGGTGGCTCAGTCGGTAGCGTGTTCGCCTTCTGATCCCGAGATCGCGGGTTCGAACCCGGCCGAGGACGCCAGCAACTTGGTGGCAGGGTACAAGTTGCTTAGACACGCCGTCTTCCGCGAGGGACGTTAAATACGGGGTGCCGTGTGATGAGCTTTCATCGCACGTTAAAGAACCCTCAGGTGGGCAAAAGCAATCCACAGACCGACCGCTGTGGCGTCGCTCATGATCTCAGTTGTCTCGCGACGTAAACCCCTAATTATTATCATTATTATAATAATAATAGTTCGGTGCTTTACGCCGCGAGACAATCGCGCATAGTGCGTCTGAGCCAGTAGATGAAGGCGTAGTTACTGCAAAAGTGTATTGAAAGAGATAGTGTTCGGACGTGACTTTCTATCTGAAAAGCATGCATCAAGGAATCCTATACACGACGTACAACCTCGTACATACAAGATGTTGAGAATCATCTGAAAACACTTATGTGTTACAAGTTAAATTAGCAGACTTTTTTGTTTGTTTTGCAAGAGGCTATGGATTGCTTTATATATGAGCTCCTTGACCACTTCAAGTACTCTGAACGTATCTATTCCTATGTTTTCGGAAATGGCGAATAAATATAAACCTTAGCGAGAACAAAAAGAAATTGTGATTTTCAGACCATAAAATCACGTTTACAACTAAAAAATATATACATTATATTAAATGTGAGTGTATACTGCACGTTGCTCAATTTTAGGTTGGGGTGTAGAATAAACTGGAAGCGTGCTTGAATAATTCAAAATTCTGGAACTGAAACTTCAGCACACTTCCTGGATGTTCCAAAGCTGTGTTCCAAAATTCGCCAAGTGGCTTTTTTCATTCGCATCTATTGAGGCGCTACCTCGTTTCAAGACGAAAAATTTTTCTTGGTAAAAGCTTGCAATTAAAATTATCCGATTGAAATTCGCTGTGCTAATCATATCTGTGGTCTCTGGAGCGTGACGGACTAGCACGCACACATCTTTCTTTTCTCGCGGATATGCGGTGGACTGCTTCATTTTTGCCCACCATGGGTGCTCCCGCGAGATCTCCGGTGCTCTTCCCACATGAGGTCACGTGGCTACGAGGGCGCGAGAAGTGGCAGCGAGCCGAGCCCTTCGTAGCGAACTATCGGCAGGCCCGTCGGCTTGACCCGCTTGCAGCCGCAGTTTGGCACACCAGTCCTTCTAGCTAACCATACATGCAGCGTCACCCGTGGGGAAGAAAGCCCTAGTCATAAGAACGGTACACCACACAACAGAACGTAACTCGTATTACTTTTCCATAACGTTTTTACATGTATCAGCGTTTTGTAGGGCGCGCAAGTTTCCTGCTCGCATTCAGAAAATTAGTGCTCGTATTAAGATAACTTCCGCTAGCATGGATGCGTGCTGGACGGCTACCACGGCTTGTGGCTGCCACCAGGAACAACCAATCCATCTAATTTCATCATCACTTTTCCATCATTTGTTATTGTTATTGTTGTTGTACGTAGCACTTTGCTTTGAAACAGAGGAAAGCCGTAAATGGTAGCTGAGTTACCAGTTATAAATTAAACGACAGAGGCACAGTATATGCAGTTGAAGTTCGCCCGTTGCGTATCCAAAAAAGTTGATGTAACAACAGTCATCTGTGCCAGATGCTTACGGGGCGCATGACAATCCTGTTTAACAAAATCGTCACGAAGGCATCTTTAACAGAGGCTGATATTATGTGGATGTAAGTCACTGCTTCGAATGAAACTTCATTGGCATTAGACAAGAATGTATGCAACATAACGTAACCTGTACATGAAGCAGAGTTCAACAGGAAATAAAGCATATGTGGAGTGCGCGTGCTTTATTGATTCTGTAACAAGGCAGACCACACGCACTCCAAATATTCTTCTTACAAGCTTGCATGCTATGCTACAGTATATATCTCTGGCCTCAGTTAATCTCTTGCTCTGGCGATGAACTTACCCACTCCTCCTCCTCCCTTCCTCCTCGCTCCTTCTTCCTCTCAAAATAAAGTTGTTGTTATTGCAGTATATATTGTCCTTGTTCAATGAGTATCCTGTAGAAGGCAGTACAACAGAGGAACACACGCGACAATGTTTTGTGGATGGGCCAGAGGGAAATCAATGAACACGATGTGGCGTCGTCGTGAGTAGTATGGGATGGACTCTCATAGTGCACAACGCTACAAGGCTTCTGGACACCATTAATTAGCAATTAGAGCTAATTGGGACCCCCACATTAATCAACACCCTCCAGGGAGCCACCACACTAATTGGGGAACGTCTATCTCGTGACCAGACCACCCTGAGCGTTGTGCACTATGTGAGTCAATAAAAAATAAAAATAATAGGCAGAAAATAAAATAAAAAGATAGAAATAGAGTGGAGAGAAACAATTTATTCGAAAATCGACGATGCCGCGGCGAAGAAGCCGCTCCGCAACACCCGAGTGAGCAGCGCCCGCCATGTTGGTAGTTGGCACCCAGCAGTTGCAGAGATCGACGACAGGTGGCCACTTTGTTGCAAGGCATCACACCAGATGGCGCCACCATCATAGCTGTAGACGAGAAAGACAGAGAACAAAATACTAGCGGCAGGTAAAAATGGCAGCACTGCTAAACAAGTCTAGGCATGGGAGAGAAAAGGTCTAACCTAAAACAGCATGGAGAAAACAGTACACATCGGGGAAAAAGGCTTACAGGGGGGACAGTTCGTTCTCATCCACGCACCTGTGTTCGGGCGCCAGGGGAAAATCCCTGGTGAGAGCGTGCAGTTCTTCGGGATACGACAAGTCTACTACGTAGACATAACCCACTTCCGAATCGTGAGGAATGTTGAGAAAATCGATCTCGCTCCACCTCGAAGGATCGACCCACTCAAAGCCCCCTGTTGGGAGATGAACAGTCATCGCGTAGGGGTACAAACTGTTCACGTCGAGGTACTGGATAAAAGTCTTTTCTTGCTGGTGATCGTAATCGTCGCATCCCTCGTGATTAGCCCGACAGTATCTGTGGAAGCTGTTACAAATGCCTCCCCTGATTCCCTTCTCGATCGTTTCGTACATCTCTTGGTCGCTTATGACCTTATGGTTTGACATTGGTGAGCTTCAAAGCGCTACTCCACGCGTAACTGGCGAGGGACACGGTGCGTAAGATATCTATCCCATCCGTCTCTAGCGCAATCTTTCTGAAATACAGCACGACGTCGCACAGCTGACAGGTGTTGAGCGTGACGTAGAGACGCGTGTAATCTCCTAGGTTCTTGCATTTGAACAATTCGAAAATCTCGAGGGCGTACTGACAGTCCTCGTCCGTGATCTCTTCATCGTTCAGGCCACTTTTGAAAGCTTCCTTTGGTGGTAGTACGGGCAAATTTTGCGCTTCGAAACTGTCAACGAAGGTGTACGGGTACAGTTGACGGGTACAATGAAACGCGCTCTCGTCACCGCTGGCGAGGAGGGTTTCCAGCAGGTTTGACAAGGACAGGTTGAAAAACTGCGTGGTATCGCGGAAATGGAGCTCGCCAATATTGAAGCCTCGTATTTTTTCTGTGGTAGACGCTAAGATCCACGGCTCGCCCATATTTAGAACGTGCATGTGGTGGAGAAGGGAGCTCAAATCGTATTGCAGGATGTGCACGCACACGACGAGTTCTTTGGTGTTACGACACGTAAGGTTACACGTATCACACAGCGTCGCAACAAAATTCGAGGAACCGGGGTCTACGAAACGGGTGTGGTCGTGATGCGACACCTTCCGCGTATGTCGGTTAAATTCGCACCCGCAAAATTCGCAGTGTGTCGCGCTCGCGTGCCGAAATGGTCTTCCATACTCATGACCAACGGTGAGGGAAGACGGTTCAGCCTATCGATTTGTTCGCTAAATCCCTTCAGTGCGAGCAAGCATTTTTCTGCCGCGTTAGGTCCCAAATAGCCCATCAACGCCCATTATTTTCCCATCACAACTTCTCACTAGCACAATGCTATACGAGCTCACCCTGTGCACACTCGAGGCGTCCTTAACGAGTGCATCCTTTTCCAGTATCCTTTCCGTGTCCAACACCGCAAAATAGGGGTAGGGATGGATGTACTGTATCTTGGTGAAGGTGACGCTCTCCCCCGCTTTTGGCATTTCGAGAATTACTTCGTTTACGTCTCGACACAGACGTTCGAGGTGCTCCAACGCCTCTCTTGTCTCGTAACCGCTCGTGCATTTCTCGCAATAAAAGTAGTCACTTCGTCCCATGAAAGTGCTAAATTTTCTGATTCCATAGAAATGCTCCTTAACCTCGAGCAAGTCGACTTTATCTTTATAGAGCGTGCAGGGAACCCTACCTGTTCGTTATCGAACTCGCCTGCTCGTCGAACACGTAGATGTACATGGAGATTTTGTTTTTTCTCTCCCACAGGGAAATGTCTTCGTAAGTGACTGGGAAGCAGGGTGGCCAGTACGTTACGCGCGTCTCCGCATTCGAAGGATTCATGTACTTGCGGTATCTAACATAATCGTTTGGGTTGTTTCTCAACGGATGCAAGAGTGCCAGCACGCTATACTTGAAACACTCGTTTTCGTGATTCGGTGGAAGATTGACGTTTGTGAGAGTCACTTGTTTTCTTTTTAGCAGCTCGGGAAGCTCGATCGTGCACCCAATCCGCTTCGGTTTCAAACGCGTTAGTTTTAAGTCGACACATTGGACGTCGTTCGAGGTGAAACCAGACCCTTCTCTCGCATAGTTTTCTACGCGTTGCGAGGACTCTGCGATGGCAGCATTTATCGCGCCTTCGATTTCTTGACGGTTATGAACCACTCTCATGTGAAGGTTCACGTGAAGGAGATGAGAAGTCAACCCGTCGCTCCGTGCTTCACCATGAGCGCCTTCGAGCACAGACAAAATTTGAAAGGCATGGGATAAGCTTCGAGGACGCGCGTGATTACTGGAGCTATGCTCAGTAGATAGAGTCGCAAATCGTCGACGTTGTCGTCGTGCGGGGAACAGAGAAGCGTGTACCTAGTAGCCGTTCCGTCAAATGCCTCATCTGTGACAACGAAAGGAAGGAATCGTCTCTCCGTGACGGAGGGATGATTTTCTACGACGTGTTTTCGTAATTCAACGATTCTACGACCCTGGACAGGCTCAGCTCACTTTCGAAATTCTGGGCTTGCATCTGGTGATTCATCTCTAGCCCTGCCAGACAGAGGAATGAAATCTGCATACAACTGATCCCCTTCCCACATGAGCAATTCGTCTGCATTGTCGTGCCCATCTAGGGGTTCGTCGTCGTCGTCCGTTTCAGATATTACGAAAGGCGGACTACTGACTCTGTCGTCGTCGTCATCTGAAAGGACGACTGGGCTGTTACCGAGATTCTCTATTCTAGCTTCGTGCTCTCTTTCTACGGCCACGAGCATGGCATCGATGGGGTCGTACTGACATACGAGACAGCGTGGCACTGCGGTAAAACAAAATCAGTACGAAACAATGCTCACTTTTCCCTTCAGTTGAGTAACGTTCGAGACTGATGATAAGAGAGGATGGGATGAGTCCCTGTGTTCAGTGTCATGCGGTCACAGCGGCTATTGGTTCCTGAAAAACAATGTCATACATAGAATACACTCTCACAGCAGAGACGGTCAACTTACATTTTGCTCCACGAAACGCCTCGTGTCGTGGATGGATGCCCTTCGTGGGCTTTCGATCAATCGACGTAGAACCAGCGCACCTTTTATAGTCGCTACACCACTCTCCTCCTCCTCGCATTGCGACGGTGTCGTCTGTACTTTGACCACCCCACCTTCCGTCTTTCGCGCCTTTTTGCCATGTCGCATATGACAATGATACCATCGACGTTGAATAACACATTACACTAATTTCTAGCTAACACTCGGGGACGACTTGTACATGACGACGAGAAGACCCAGAGTGGGATTCGAACCCAGGATCCTTCTACACTGGGCGCGACACACCAACCACCAGTCTAATTCGTACTGCGTGACGTTTTTCGTATTGCGGGGTTCGTGTCTACACAAGTCACAACCCAAGCAGCACACAATATTGGACCCATATTGGCTGGTCATTGGCGATACGGGTCCAATATGGGACCCGTTTCGCCAAGATTTTCCCCATATTGGCTGAAAATGGGCAATATGGGCCCCATATTGCCCAGTTTCAGCCAATATGGGGGAAATCCTGGCAATATGGGCCCCATATTGCCCACTTTGAGCCAATATTGGGAAAATCTTGGGAATATGGGCCCCATATTGCACGCGTACACCCCACATTGACTGAACAGGGTACGTAGCCGTGTTGCACAAATGCCCAAGCAGCACGGCAAGATTGAACGTTGAAGCGTGTGAAATACCCTATTCACTACATCGTTACATTCAACAACTTCCCGCAGATGATACACATTGTTCGAAACAGTCAACGTACTTGGCATTCCCAACGTAAAGTTCGCTAGAGTTCGACACCTCAACATTCCACGTCTTGAAAGTCGCCGCCATCTTCCTTCGCGATGCCAATGCCAATCGGTCGAGCCGACTGTGAGCAAGCGAGTTCTTTGAGCGTAATCACGCGTCCTACAACTAATGCGCATGCGCGACAGCCCGAACGGACGTTTCATAGGGCTAAAATGTCGCTGGGTGCTGTAATGGTAACGAAATTGCGGCAGGTCAAGTAAAAAATACAATGTTTGATAAGAAGGGATGGCTATTCTGTAAAGTTAGGTGATTTCAAGTTGCTGCAAGCAGTGTAAATTGCTCTGGCATGTGTCCGTCCCCGCCACGAAAGTGTTTCGCTGCTTTGTATTCTTGGAGCGGGTGTGGAAATTGTTAGTCCACAGAATATTGCGATCCCGATGAAGGCTTCTGAGGGATCTTAGGTATTGGCAGTTCTGTGGCACTGCTTGTGATCTTAAGCGCGGGCGTGGCACCTGTTCTTCGTTTTTTTTGTGTGTGTGTGTGTTTGGGCAATGCCGTGTTTCTTTCCTTTTTTTTCGTTCTTTTTTTTTGCAGTGATGTGAACGTGGATCAATTAGGTCCGCAGAAATAAAAAAGCAAAAATCCTACAAAAGTAGTGAATATTATACAGCATAATGCTTTATTATTACACGGGCTCCCCGTAGGTGTTATCACAGAAATATTGGCAATATTGGCGCAAAATGGGCTGCCAATATGGGCAGCCCATATTGGTCCAATATGGAGCCTGGTTGCACTCCCCATATTGGTCCAATATTGGCAGCCCATATTGGGCCAATATTGGCAATCTTGGCAGCCCATATGGGTCCAATATTGGACCAATATTGGCGTGCTGCTTGGGAACATGTTCAAACACGTCCAAACATATTCAAACACGTTCAATGACGTCATAGAGAGGGAGAGAGGAAGTAGTGTGTCCAGGGACGACTTCGACGGTTCGCCGGCCGTGTCCGAACACGTTCAAACACGTCTTAACATGTCCAAGCATGTTCAGACACGTTCAAAGACGTCATAGAGAAGAAGAGAGAGGAACGAGAGTGTCCAGGGGCGACTTCGACGGGCGACTTCACGTCCAAACATGTTCAAACACGTCCAAACATGTTCAAACACGTTCAATGACGTCATAGAGAGGGAGAGGAAAAGCTTTACTATATACTATAAATGACGAAGCGAACGTTCGATCGTCATTCTCGTGCTATCATGATCAGCTTGGTAGATCCTCGTAAGTAATACCCATGACGTCACCATCGTCGAAATGTTTGAAGAGTTTCGTTTCCAGTGTACAACACTTTTGCTGCGCGTGAAGTCGGTTTTTTCCCGCCTCACATATTTCGGGAGATTGGCAGCGCCCGCTTCTTCTGCACCAATTGCGGTGGATTGTGGTCCAAAGGGACGCTTCCTCGTTCTTTTTTAATACGTTCTATAATCGCTCACTTTTTTTTTTCTCAGAGCAAAAGCATTGGACGGACCAATTGATTCGCCCGTTTCTCGGCTGTCGGACGGTACCGTTCGACGTACGTTGCAAAGGACTACGACTATTGACGGAAGATGGAGAAGATGGACCATCAGTGTCACTCTGCGACTGAAGAAGATTGTACGTGTTTGTTTGAGATATAAAAACACGCGTTTCTCAAACTCCTTTCGTTGCAGATTACGAATGGTTACTGATGGGAGATCTACCTCTGGTCCTAACCTTTAAACCTCCTCCGAAGACCTTCTTTTTGCGAATCGGCGATCAACTGACTACCTGTCGCTGTGGTGGGCACTGGTCGAGAAACCTCAGCCATTGGTTAGACTCGAGCCTTCGTCCGTATTTGGGCTGCCTTCCCGGCTACGAAACCAAAACTGGAGCCTAATTCATGTGTAACGAGAAATAAAAAAAGGTTGTCTACTCTCATTCCGTCTCAGTTATGACGCCCGAGCAGAGGTTTGCCACCTTTGTGCAAACGCGAATGTATCGGGACTTGCTGCGATTACGCGATTATATTCACGGCGATAGCTGCGAGGGAGACTTTCGCTCGATTCTCAAGACGATACCCTTACGTCTGTTCACCGTCAGTGGGAAGTTTGCAAAGAAAATGAAGCGTTTCGTAGATTACAAGCTCGAGCTGTTGGAGAAGTATAGACGAGGAGAGACAGTCGACCCGTGTCTCATCAACGCGGGTTTCAACCGACCCATCGTCCGTCGCTACTGGCTTCTCCACACATCCCCCGACGTCACGGTGCAGACCGGCGACGACGAGCATCGGGTGAGCACGTTGGAAGATCGTCTCGCAAGGGTCTTGTGTATGTCGTGAAAAAATAAATAGTCTATTTTTACGAAGCGAGTTCGCTCACGAGGAGACGTTTTATTGTTTCGTCATTCTCTTCGAGGTTACAGGAAAACATGGATATACAATTTTTGAAGCTGTAGCGTTTCGACATGCGCGTGGCTACGTAGATACAAAAAAACCCGCAGTAAGGCGAAAAAGGCAATTGAATACACTTGTCGTTATACTCGTCCACTACAGGTAAAGTCCTTCGAAGGTTTGCTTCGATGGGGGGAAGCCCGTAGCTGTCGAAAAACACGGCAGACCCATCGCAGTTTTTCAGGTAGAGCACCCAGTGCTGCCCGCGCCTTCTTCGCTCTTCCGTATTGATGATTAAATAGCCGGGCCTGCGTAAAACGAAGGCTTCGTCGGAAGCGCAAATGCCTCTCAGGATGGAGGAAGCGAGGGGGTTCAGGGACGCGAGTTCCAAGATGTCGCTCTCGTACATCTTTTCTATGGGAAGGTGACCGTACGGTGCTTGTCGACGCACATGAGCTTGGGACACTCGGAAATCAAGAGGACGGTGACCGCGTGTGGAAGGGCTTTAGTGAAGCGTAATTGCAGGTGAACGTTTTCTTTTCTCCACTCGTTCAAATGCGAAGGAGAAGAACACTTGTCCACGTCCAAGTTGAAGTAGAGAAGGAACCCGTTCGTTTTAAATCGCTCGTAGCTATACTTGAAATGTTTCTCTCCCAGTTCTTGCAAGAAGTTAAAGTAGGGAATTTTGACGAGGTCGTTGTGAAAGTCGTACTCGGCTCGCACTTGCTGGCCGTCCACGGAGAGCATCGAATGAGACAGGTCGTAATGGCGGAATTTGTAGGGGTTCGATTGGATGTCGCCGAGAAGGTCGGACGTGGCGAGCAGGACGACGCATAATTTGGAAGGTACCCTTTCGGGGTAAACGTTTTCAAAGTGAGCGTCCAAGATGCCGGCACTCAAGCTCTGCACCTTGGTTTCCAATGCACGTAACACGTAGATGGCCGGCGTGGTCTGAAGCCGCCGCTCGTATTCCAAAAACAGGGAAGGTGCCAGCGTCAGCTTTTTCAAGTGTAACGTCATTTCTTTAATGTCCACCTCGTAATTGTACGTTTTCTTGTCTTTGGGGACCGATACGAGTTTAAATTCGTCGTTGTTTAACAGGAAAACGGCGCGAAATCCGACGGCAGGTACCATCAGGCGCGGCTGTTGAAACATGTCGGTATTGATCTGACCGACCAGGTTGAAGTATTTTCCACCCTTCGTCGCTTCGTAACGTTGTTTCGGACCGCGAGACGAGACGTCGTAATCGTTCTTTAAATGTTCGTCGTCCTCGACATAAAGTCCAGCCACGTGCACTGTTTCTTGAGCCATGGACGTGAAATGAAGCACGACGTCCAAAATACTCGTAGCCGTACAACTGGTTGGAACTGACGAGCTTGTTGTTGGCATAAACGGTGACCGTCTTAAACATGCCGCTCAACAGGTGGTGTATTGGGAAAACGACATCTTTCTCGTCCATCTCTTCCCCGTCGTGCCCTTTGCAAATTTTGAATACAAAACTCGATCACAGAATTGTTTACCCCGTTGACCGGATAAAAAAGTTGGTACGAAGTATCTTCCACGCCGTATTGAATGGAAGGGGGTTCGAATATCATCACGTCACTCGTTAGACAGATCGGCGTGTGACCTTCACGGCGTACCAAAGATATCTGCAGGTGCGTCGTGTGTCGGCGCCTTTTCTTGTCGTTTGCAGCGTTTCCTCCCATTGTTGTTTCCAGAGCCCTCCGTGGAATCCAGCATGTCTCTCCCCGTTGCTATGGCCGTCTTTTTTACTGCGCGCGATATTCCTTCGCCATCGGCCAAATTCCGCGCCAAGCGCTTCAACGTTCTCTTGGCGATCGGTTTTATTTGCTGCCAGATGGGAACGAGGGTTCCAGGAGTACTTCGACGGAGCTCGTGGTATCCTCCTCCCCCGTGAACACGGTACGCGATTCGAGCCCAAAAGCACGGCCAGGTACTCGGAAAGTGTTAGGGTGGAGGTGCTCTCGGAAAGCCGAATTTTACATTTCTGTTCGGTTCCGTCGAAGCTGAAGCGCGCGCGTTGGCCTACGCGCTGGTTAATCGCATCCAGAAGTGCTTGCGGCGTCGCATAATAGCCGGGAGGCAGATGTACTTGCACAGATCGAGGAATTTTCGTCTTGATCGTGGAAGAAAATTGGCGCGCTACGGGGAGAGAGACGCGTAGCGTTTCTCCGTATCTCAAGACCGGTGTGAGATGTAGCAGCTTGACAAAGGGTTCCGGTACGTGCAACCCTTTCGGTGTTTTCAGAGAGTAGACGTTATCCGCGAATTCTATCGAGGCGTCCAGCTTGTGCGTCTGGAAATACTTGTTGAGTGTGTTCCGTAGGGACGTGGTTTCCGAATTCAGAGTGACGTCGCCGAAAGCGACGGGTGCGACGTGCTCCAATAAGGTGGAGGTGGCTTCGCGTTCGCTCAATTTGGGAAGTTTCAGCGCACGACCTGCTTCGCGGGACGCTAGCGAGGCGTCGAGTGCCTGTGCGAGCCGAGGGTCCATTTCCACGGGTTTCACGTCCACGGGTAAGACGAAGTCGTATCGCGATTTATTGTACGCGAAAGAAACATTAAATTCCGAAAGGGCTTTTCCCAAATCCCTCTCGAGATCCGAGGTGACACGAAAAGTTCTGCCGGCTTCCACCGTGTCCTCGAAAGAAACCTCGATTTTCGCATCTTGCCTTTCGTACCTGATATTTAAAAAATCGTTACTTATGCTGAGATCCATCAGACCGACTTAATAGCGGTTCAAGAGCTGAAGCGGACTATCGAAAGCTACCGTGAAGGCGTTGAGTTTATTCGAGGGAAACTTATCCATGCTGGCGTTCGAGAGCAGGTGGACGTAGATGTCTGACGTCATTTCCCAATCTTGACCACGTCGCTGCTCGAAACCCAACTGTCGTGTTCTTTGTCGTAACCGAACCAGCGAACCAAGGAGAAGCTCTGACCATTCACTTGCTTCTTTCTCAGCACTTTTGTTACTGGCCAAGGCTTATTGGCGTCTCAGGTTACGACGAGTACCTCCTCCGGGTAGAAAGATCCGTCCACTTCCTTACCCCGGTAATCTTCTTGCACGACGGGTGAGGAGGTGTCTCTCAGGCGGGACACGGTGAAAATCTGAGGCGACCAACTCCCTTCCAAGCTCTTATGAAAACCTTTTCTGTGTAGTAGGACCCTCACTTTATCCCCCACTTTGAGCTTCTTTTTCACGGAGGGTACGACGGGCTTCCCATTTATCTTATTCAACAGCTCCAATTCGTTTTCGGGTGTGACTTCGCACTGGCTGATGCCCAAAGTCCTGTGTTTGGTGTTGTTGTAGTCGCGCACGATCTTGGGAAGCGCAGAAACAAAGTGGTATTTTCCGATTACTCTAAAATAGCGGAATATTCTGTCGCGTAAAGTGCGTATCACGCGTTCAGCCTGCGATGCTTTGATTACTGGAGAGAAGGTCGAATACATGTGTACCTTCTTTCGTGAGAGATACTCTTTGACGGTCTTGTTGTAGAATTCCCCTCCTTGTCGCAAAAGATGCGTGTAGGTATGTTACCTCCCCGAAAAAGTCTTATCATGGCCCTTTTCATTTCGGCGGGGCGCTTCGTCTTTAGCGGGAGGGTGCGCAGAAAGCGGGAGAGGGAATCGATTGCCACGAGAATGTAGCGGTAGCCACCGTTGAAAATCTTGTATTTTGAAAAGTCGGCGAGGTTCATTTGCCACACGTCGTTGATCTTGAGCGCGATGGTGCGTCTCCTATTAAACTTTCTTCTGACCGGATGGTGGAGCGTGTAGACATCCAGCTTTCTGAGAATGGCGAGAGCCTTCTTTTTGTTCAAGTGACGCGCTTTTCTATAGCGTTCCACACACCCCAAACCACCCGCTGGCTTTTCATATCCCTTCATAAGTCGTCCACGCAATGGAGGCCTGCTGCTGTTGAGGCTCGCGAGATTTGGGCGCAATAGTTTCGAGACTTTGGGGAACCAGGAAGGTTTCTTTCCAGTCTTCCGTTACAACAAATAATTGACGAGTTCGTAAACGGAGGAGTGTCTGATGGGCTTGCCCGACACGAAGACACAACCCTCGCGATCCCAGGAAGAACCTTCTTTAATTCCGAGACGACCCTTTCTGCTTCCTCTTCGTCCACCTCTGGAGAGAGGAGCGAATAGTCAGTCATTTGTAGCGTCGGACGCCTTGTTGTTATTGTCGTAGTCAAATCCGTACTGCTTGAGTATGCGATACACTGCTTGCAATATGAGTTTCACTTTGACGTCGTCACTCTCCTTCGAGGAAAGTATGTTTCCGATGGAGGAGGAGGAGGAGGTGGTCACTTCAATTCTCTTGGCCATTGACGAAAAGGTTCAACACGGCGGAAAGCAGGAGAGGAACTACCGACGAAAGAACGCCCTGTCCTCGCTGCTGAGACAGATAGCGCTTCAAACGTTGCGGATTCTGGTGAATCTTTTTGTAGGCGAGCCGTCGTAAAAAGCGTTTGTGCTTCTTCAAACGCGCGAAGGTATCTGGAGCTAGAGCCATCTTTCCGTTCAATACATTGAGGCAAATTTCGGAGAGGTGTTTCATATCGGACGAGGACGAACGTCTCAAGACGTGGAGTGTACTTTGAGTAAAGTGAGGTGAGGGCGGAGATTCATTTCGGAGCGTAGATATATTGACGTTCGCCTGGAAAGATATTGCTACGCAACCTGTGATCCTCGTGCGTATAGTTGTGAAGATCCACGAGTAAATATGCGTGGGGCGACGACATCGGTTGTTTATATGCGTCCAGAAAATACTCCAATCTTTTTCTGCCAAATAGCTGTTGGCCGAAATGTTCCATCTGGTGCACGGTGCGCCACAGGACGACGTAACTGGCGTTGTAGGATATTGTTCTAAAATGGCTACTGTCGAAAAATATGTTTTGAACGAGCAAGAAGATTGACGTGTTGGCGTGGTGAGAACCCCGAATGAAAAGATCGGTCACCTCCTTCAAGGAACCGGCGTCGGTGATGTGATCGTCGACGACGATCAGCGTAGCGCGCGACGTGTCCCACTCTCGCGGTAGCACCTTGGTAAATTTTACGGAGTCCCCGAATTCGTCCTGCATGCTCGGCGAAGCATATTTCTGCACATAGAATATTTGTGACGGAGGCTTGTCCACCACGTCGTTCAGGTTCCTCAGCACGTTAGCAACGAAAGTAGATTTGCCGCACATGGAGGGGCCGCTTAAGATACAGCAGAAAGGATGACGGAAACCAAAAGGTTCGGGGGAAGACATGTTGCGTGCGTACAAAGAGAAAGAAGAGACTGAGACTCGAAGAGAAATGCATCGCTTTTATTTACACATCGTCGTCGTCCTCTACATCGGAACTGCGTTCCCAATACAGATTATCCAGGCTAAAGTTGGGCTTCTTTTTCGCCAGTCTGTTCGCCGCTAAGATGCGGTCGAGCGTCTTCATCTTGTCCTGACACATTTCTTGACGCGCTTGCAACCGTTCCAGGCGGTGGACTTGAAAGGCTTCCTCCACGATGCCGCGAATAAATTCGCGAGTTCTTCGTTTTTTGTCTTTTCCTTGCGACGACAAGAAACAACCAGGAGAATAAACCAGACATGGCGTTTTTCACGTATCGGTCAGACTGATGACGCGAGCGTGGTGCGCGCTGCCTTTATGCAGATAAACGCACGCGCGCAAAGCAAGGAGAGTGAAACCGAAACCCAGAAGCTACACGTCGCCACTAGAGGCGCGCGCGTAGCAGAGAGCCGAAACCGAAAACACCCGCGGGCGGCGCAGAGGGCGCTAGGAGCGCGCGCGCGCGCATGCGCGGTCGGGTGGAGCAGAGGGCGCGCGCGCATCCATAGCTGCCGTGGCGCGTCGCCTCAGTCAGTTTCTCTCTGGCTGTCGCGGAAAGCAGACGTGCGCTCCCCGCGCTCCCTCAGTTTCTGGCTGGCTGTCGCAGAGAGCAGACGTATGCTCCGCGCTCGCTCAGTTTCTGCCTGACAGTCGCCGCGGGGGCAAAGGTGAGTGATTTGACGCGCGCCTTTTCTCGCATATTTGCCGTGTTTAGCGGTGACCAACGAGTGATTTGACCGCACTTGTGTTAAGCCTTTTCTCGCATCTTTAGACTTATTTTGTGGGGAGCAAGCCTTTTGTTCGTGTTGACGCATGTTTAGTGATGTGTGCCCAGTGGTTCCCGCCTTGTGTTAGGTGCATAGTGTTGTGACGCTGTGGTTAGGCCTAAGCGATGCCCCCCCCCGTAAGCTTTTTTCCCCGATGTGTACTGTTTTCTCCGTGCTGTTTTAGCAGTAGCGGTTAGACCTTTTCTCTCCCATGCCTAGACTTGTTTAGCAGTGCTGCCATTTTTACCTGCCGCTAGTATTTTGTTCTCTGTCTTTCTCGTCTACAGCTATGATGGTGGCGCCATCGGGTGTGATGCCTTGCAACTAAGTGGCCACCTGTCATCGATCTCTGCAACTGCTGGGTGCCAACTACCAACATGGCGGGCGCTGGTCACTTGGGTGTTGCGGAGCGGCTTCGTCGATTTTCGAATACATTGTTTCTCTCCACTCTATTTCTATCTTTTTATTTTATTTTCT
Organism: Ornithodoros turicata; assembly: GCF_037126465.1. Classification (NCBI taxonomy): domain Eukaryota; kingdom Metazoa; phylum Arthropoda; class Arachnida; order Ixodida; family Argasidae; genus Ornithodoros; species Ornithodoros turicata. The sequence continues at coordinate 32,759,327 of NC_088204.1, read as the reverse complement.
GCCTATTTTTTTATTTTTTATGGACTCTCGTAGTGCACAACGCTCAGGGTGGTCTGGACACGAGATAGACTTTCCCCAATTAGTGTGGTGGCTCCCTGGAGGGTGCTGATTAATGTGGGGGGTCCCAATTAGCTCTAATTGCTAATTAATGGCGTCCAGAAGCCTTGTAGCGTTGTGCACTATGAGAGTCCATCCCATACTACTGTCGTCCTCATGCCTCCCGCGAAAAGGCGTTATCCGATTCTGGTGATCATCGTTATAGTCATACAACAACTGGGTCCAATAGGCGATTACGCTCTATAACTGTCCAGTTGTGTGATAACATGAAATGATTGAAGCTAGGGTGGTCCTTTGCGCAGCGGGTGACGTTCCACTGACATACAAGGTCGTATTCTTCGATAAGAGGACTGCTGAGTTTTTGTCAGTTAGTGTGTTCTTGCTCACTGTCCCCAGGACAATGCTTTTCAGCTCCAGCGATTTGTCGTATTCCGATGGCTCTCCTACTTAGTGACCCTGGCGAACTGGACGTACTTTTAGCAGCACAGCACAGCCAAAACCTGGTGTCCCTCACGCAGTATTGGTATGCTCGCATCAAGCCTGCGTCTGCGGCCATCTTCCCTCTAGGATTTAGCCAGCTGCAGGATTCGAACACACATCTACTGGATTGCCGGTCCAGGGCTCTACCAATTCAGCTAAGCTGACCCAACTAGCTTAATGGTGAAAGGAGGAAGTCACTGAAAAGATTAGTCAGCTGTAGGAACTCACTCGAACCCACATCATCTGCAGTCCTACAGCTGGCTAACCTCCCCCACCCCGTTGACTTTCTTCTTTCATGATTAATTTCTTAGGCACTTGAGGCTTTGTCGGTATTTGTCCTTTCTATGTGTTCCAGCCTCAGAAAATCAATTGCCAACATCTAACTTAACAGGGAAGATGCTTAGATATGTTATCTCAGCTCAGTTGGTAGAACCCTGCACCAGCAATCCAGAAGGTGTGGGTTCCAGCCCTGCAGCTGGCTAACCTTTTCAGTGACTTCCTTCTTTCTTTGTTCCTCTGCTGCGCGTCGTAATTTTACCAGGAATTGCAAAAATGTTTCGACATCTCATTTTACTAGATCCTTTGGGGAAAATAGGCGTCGTATCGATTCCTTTCGTGGTACGCTAAAGCTTAAGCGCAGATTACCGAATACCGGAGTAAGGTAGAACAGTGAACGACCACTGCGCAACGCTGAAGTAAGTAATTCAACACAGATGAGACTGCGTTTTCTGCAAAAGTAAAATGACCTTACAGGCGAGAAATTAGGTTTATTTTTCAACGTAATCTCCAGCTGCACTAATGCACTTGTCCCAGCGTTTCACGAGAGCTTGGATGCCAGCAGCGTAGAAATCCTTACCAGCACGTAGCAGCCATGGTCGGACCGCATTCTTGACCTCGTCGTCACAGCTGAAGTGGCGGCCCCCAAGGACGCCTTTAGAGGCTCGAGGAGATGGAAATCGCTGGGGGCAAGATCTGGAAAGTAAGGGGGATGTGGCAGCAACTCCCTGCAAGGTGCGTGTCGTGAGATGCGCGGCATGCGGGCGTGCATTGTCCTGTAGGACGAGGACTCCTTTGGTGATGAGGCCCGGCCGCTTTTGCTTGAGCGCCTTATGCACATCCCTGAGAACCAGGCCGTAATATGCACTATTGATGGTGGTACCACTGGGCAGAAAATCAACATGAACAGCGCCAGCCTTGTATCAGAAAACCGTGGCCATAACCTTACCCACAGACGGGATGCTTCGGAACTTCTTGGGAGCTGGCGAGCCCGGATGCTTCCACTGTTTTGATGCGCGTTTAGACTCAGGAGTGAAATGGTGCACCCACGTTTCATCGCACGTGGTGATCCGATCAAGGAACGGCTGTCCTTCAGTGTCGAAACGTTACCTTAGCTCTTGGTAGATTTCCACTCTTCTGTGAGAGTCAAACACGAAGAGCTGCCTCGGGACCCAACGGGCACTAACTTTCCGAAACTAGAGGTGTTCATGAATGATAGTGTTCAACGTTCCTACATAAAGGTCAGGAAGGGAGTTGCCTCAGGACAGAAGCCGCCGATATTTCGAACAGAGACTGTTCTTCGTCTAGGCACCGTCCTCATCATTGGCATGGTATTTAAAGGTTAGGTATGACGTGTTTAAAGGTTCATGCAAATTGTGGGTCAACAGCCCGGAGGGAAGAAAGGGACCGTGCGGGCTTCTACGGCCGGAGTGAATGGCTGCTTTGTTAGAGTGTGGAGGGGATTATGTGAACGTAGTGATCTAGGCTACAGACCGGTTACAGAAAATGGAAGGTTCACGAACACGTGGACGAAACGGGAAAAACAGGGAAGAATTGGCAAGTATAGCGAAAGATAAGGAGGTTAGTGGTTACGTGGGGAAAATTCCAGAACGAGCAAAGTTTTCTTTTTTTAAATAATATTTGTAATACAAAGTTGTGGCATGCAATAAAGAAAGCAGAAAGCAGTGGCCATGCAGAACATAACAGATGATAATGGAGGTAAAAGGGAAAAGCATATTTTATTTGTGAAGTGTTTCTAGGGTGCCTTGTGATTTGTTGATACCGGACGGGTGAAGAGCGTTGAACTTGTAGATGAGATAAGACTCCCTATCACGTCTGTCACGTGTGGATCTAAACCCGGTTTCTAGAATATTTAGTTTAATGCTGTCAAAATTATGACCAGGAACGTTAAAGTGTTCGGCGACTGCTTTGGGGAGTTTGTTGGACGTGTCGGTTCGGTGTCCGGTAAGGCGGTTGTTCATTTGTTGGCCGGGTTCACTAGTGTATTGCATAGAGCAGTCGCCGCATTCAATGCAGTATATGACATTGGAGCTTGTGCATGTGAATACGTGGTTAACGGGGTGGGTGTAATTGCTCGCAGTGCTTTTGATGGAGTTAGCGTGTTGAACGTGCTTGCATGTTTTGCAGCGCGGGAGGTTGCAGGGCTGTGTTCCCGTGTACGGGGTTCTCGTTTTGCTGATTTTGGCATTGACCAATTGCGCGTCGGTATGTCACCTGTATGGGATGGGTGAATATACGCCTAAGTCGGTCACTGCTTTGGAGGAGGGGCTCGTGCTTCTGTAGAATTTTCTTTGATGTTTGGAAGTGCGTTGGAATATCTTATGATGAAGCTTATTTGGCACGCGTCAGGATTTTTTCGGTTTTCCAGAACCTCGTTTCGATCGAGTGTGAGTGCCTTGCGACGGAATTCGGTTGGGAGGGAGTCTGGATAGTCCCTTTGGGCAAGTGTACTGCAGAGTTCGTCAAGCTTCTCAGCGTAATCTGTGTCGTTTGAACAAATTCTGCGTAGTCTTACACTCTGCCCATTAGGAATTCCAACCTTACAGTGACGCGAATGGTGACTCTTGAAGCGAAGGTATTGTTGTTTGTCAGTTGGATTTTTGTACAGGGTGGTGATGAGGTTGCCGTTGTCTAGTGAGATTGTGGTGTCGAGGAAGTTAATTATGTGAGTTGACTGTTGTGATGTGAACTTTATGTTGCTATGCGCGGTGTTCAGTAGATCTACGAACTTTTGAAATTCATGTTGCCCGTGTTCCCATATTATCAGTATATCATCGATGTATCGAAGGTACACAGTGGGTTTTAATGAGAGGGCGCTGAAAACTTTGTTTTCCAAGAACCCCATGAAGATATTTGCGTATGTGGGTGCAACAGGTGTGCCCATACTTGTACCGTGTACTTGTAGGTAGTATTCGCCATTGAACTCGAAGTAGTTCAGTTTAAGGACCAAGTCCATTAGAGCGATTATGGTTTCCGTGTCTTTTCTGGTGTTTGTTGTAGAAAGGGTATTGCAGAGGGCTGTGATTCCGTCGTTGTGTGGGATATTAGTATACAGTGATGTCACATCCAGCGTGGCTAGTATTGTGTCCCTACCAAATGTGCGAGCGTTGTTTATATCTCTGATTATTCTGAGAAGGTGGGGTGTGTCTTGTACATGCGATGGCAGTGTTGTCGGAATATGGTTTAAATAGTGGTCCAGGAATTTCGAGAGTCTTTCTGTTGGTGAGTTGTTATTAGATACAATTGGCCTGCCGGGGATTTGAGCCATATAGAGCTCGTTGGCGTGTACCTTGTGGATTTTGGGCAGTAAATAGAAACGACCTGCGCCTGTGTTTGATGGGGTGAGATATCTGAGGTCATCACGTGTGATGAGCTTTCGTTCGTGGAGGTCCTGTATGATATGGGTTATTAGCGCCGTGTACTCCTTTGTTGGGTCATGGTCCAGTTTGAGGTAGTGTTGCATATTGTTGAGTTGCCTATGAGCTTCAGAAATATATTTATCTGTGGGCCAGATGACGATACTCCCACCCTTATCTGCGGGCTTGATAATGATATCATCTCTGTCAGCTAGCGCTTTGATGGTGTCACGCTGTGTTTTAGTGAGGTTGTGACCACGCGAGCTTTGGGAAATACTGCGAAGGATGTCGTTGCTTACTTGTTTAATGTACAGATCTAATGCGAGTTCTCGGCCGTGATGTGGTGTCCAGGTTGATGGTAGTCGGAGGTCGTTGTTGTTTTCTTGTGTTGTATCAGCGAAGAATTCTCTAAAGCGTAGCCGTCTCGCAAAGTCTGATATGTCTTTGTGGATTTCATATTCGTTAACAGAATTGAGTGTAGGGCAGAATGTTAACCCACTAGAGAGGACTTGTAGTTCGTCGTTGGTTACTGAGCGTGATATATCTATTACGGTTTTTGCGTCAGCGTTTTCTCGGGGTGAGTCAGCGATGTTGCGGAGAGTTGTGGTTCTGGTGCTGGAAATGATTTGTTCGGCTGCTGCGTGTGTCGTGTTAGTGAGTCCGGTATCCGTGTCGTTGTTGGAATTAGGTTTTCCGAGTTTTGAGTGTTCCTTGTTAGCTAGCTCGCGGTTGAGTTGTTGAATGTGTAGTTCGACAGTGTTTGCCTCCGCGTCGGTGAGACTGATATTGTTCATATGGGCCTGGATCGTAGCTAGTTGCGCGTGGCACTGTTTCTTTAATATTTCTAGAAACGTACGGGCTGTGCTGCTAAGGGCTGATACCCACTCTAGCTCTAGTTCAGGTGTCAGTTTTCCTAATGCAGGAACTGTTTTAGGGGTGAGGCCTTTAGGTACTGTGTTGTGAGCCAGGTGATGGGTGTAGATCCGTAGATGATGCAAGTGTCGGCTACGTTTCTCCATGAGTTTCGCATTCGTAGAAAGTTTGTTGACTGCATGGTAGGCTGGTGATTAGATAGTCAACGGTGTTTTCTGCGTGATGTGCGCGTGCGTCGTGTCTGTGGGGTCAGTGGCTGTGAAGACTCGCTGTGTTCCTCGATGTCATCTGTCTGTGTTTGCGTGCTTGTGGTCTTCCGTGTCACAGTTTGCGTGAACTTTGTGTGTGTGCGGGTTGTGCCTGGAGTGTTGTCGTTTCCCGCGTGTGTATGCGTGGGTGCAGCGGTCGTTGTGGTCCCCTTTGATGCCATCGTGTGTTCTGGCGTGTTTGCGGTGCTGGCACTTAAAAGTGTAAGCTGGTTGAGGATGTTGTGTTTGAGCGTTTGTCAGTGCAGGACGGCAACTATGGACCATTAGGTGTTTGATGTTGTGTGCCATAGCCCGTACGCCTCCGTGGATTGGGTGGATGCCGTCCCGAGCATGTAGAAAGAGATGAGATCCCGAGAGATGTAGGAAGGGAGCTGAAGGAGTAGGAAGGGAGTAGGAAGGGAGAGATGTAGGAAGGGAACCGGTCTGTAGCCTAGATCACTACGTTCACATAATCCCCTCCACACTCTAACAAAGCAGCCATTCACTCCGGCCGTAGAAGCCCGCACGGACCCTTTCTTCCCTCCGGGCTGTTGACCCACAATTCGCATGAACCTTTAAACACGTCACACCTAACCCTTTAAATACCATGCCAATGATGAGGACGGTGCCCAGAAGGAGGACAGTCTCTGTTCGAAATATCGGCGGCTTCTGTCCTGAGGCAACTCCCTTCCTACATCTCTACCGGTTCGCCGGATTTCTACCCATCTACATAAAGGTCAGTCTTTCGAGCCAGTTCGAGACATGTCATCTGTCGGTCCTGGAGGAGCAGGCGCTCCACAAGTTGGATGTTCTCAGGAACTCTTACACTGGGAGTAGTATAGATAGGTGGTCAGACTCGACCCTGGGTGCCTGGTTCGAACCCTCACAGCGTCTGCTCTGACTTTTTCGCGATTTTTTCCTGCGCCCGGCGGTCGGCACTCGGGTGCAGAGCTGCTCGCGCGCTTACCGGTGGGCGTCGCGTCGCCGGAGGGCTGCGTGCGCTTACCCTCGCACATTTTTTCAGCATCGACCGATTTCTTTCGTCATTTTTTTCCGCCCGGGCCGACTTCACTCGCAATCTTTTTCCTCCTACAACAGATGTGCAGTAGGCGGCTTACATGCAAATATAGACATGCAATAGATTGCCACACACAAAACTACAAGTGAGAATATATTTATTAAAGCCAACAGTGCCGGGAATTATGTTATGACTCTGTGTGAAGGAGAAAAACTCAAGAAGCAAACGCAGAAGAAAAAAAAAACGCAGAAGAAACACAATACGATACACGTAACAAAGGTCATACTTATTACAGGTATGATGCTATAGCATTGAATGGGTATCGCACATCATGCACAATATTTTATTAATGGTAATCATACACAAAAGTTTTCAGTTAATCAGAACTAAGATGGGGTAGCACATTTAATCAAAGAAGATATATTTAAACAATACGATTACAATTAATATTACAAGTCTTATTATAAAAAGTCTAACATCATTTTACGTGAGCACAATAGTGGAGTTTTAATTAGAAAGTTCTGATAGATGTACATAACTTTTAGCACAATAGACAAGCTAAGTTGAATATTCCAATATGGCGCAAATTTAATTCAATGAGTGATATTAAATGGAAGAGCAACTTATTTATTTATACATGGTAACAAGACTTTCGTGCACGAGACTGCACTCCTTCAGCTTACAAAAATCATTTTCGTAACCTGAAGAAGTGCACTCTCGTGCACGAAAGTCTTGCAATCATTTCGAAACCATTGCAAACTCCACACCAAAGAAGTAGTATGGACTGGACAGAGACTGGCGCCAACTCACAACTTCGTCTAAACACGATTTAATTAGCAATTAGAGCTAATTGGGACACCCACATTAATCAGCACTCTCCAGGGAGTCATTACACTAATTGGGGAGCATCTATCTCGTGTCTAGACCAAGGTGTGAGTTGGCAGCAACCTGTGTCCATAAATAGGAAAAAAATGAAGAAAAATAGATAGAAATAGAGTGGAGAGAAACAATTTATTCGAAAATCAATGACGCTGTGCCGAAGAAACCGCTCCGAAACGCCCGAGTGACCAGCGCCCACCATGTTGGTAGTTCGCGACGTGCAGTTGCAGAGAATCGACGACAGGTGGCCACTTATCACACCAAAGGCATCACACTATGCGAGAAAGACAAAGAACAACAAGATACTTGCAGAAAGAAAAGCTCTAACCGCTACTGCTAAACAGCACAGAGAAAACAGCACACATCGGGGTAAAGGCTTAGGGGGGCGCTTGGCTAGGCCAAACCTCAGCGTCACAACACTATGCAGCTAACACAAGGCGGGAGCCACTGGGCACACATCGCTATAAACATGCGTCAACACGAACAGAAGGCATCCGCCGGAAGCTGCCGTTTACGCAATGGTCCAGGGAAAATGGCGGGCGCCCAAACCACGTGATCTCGAGGAGCCACTCACAGCGTCCCCGAGCTGCTGCGCGGGAAAAAAGCTGGGTCCCAGTGCGCATGCGCAGACCGACCTCCTTTCCCAACCTCCTTCCCCTTCTCTCCTCGGGTTTTTTGTCTCTCCTCTCGTCCCCCCTACCCCCCCCCCCCAGACTCGTCCGTTTGTCTTCGGCGCTTGTTGTCTTGCTGTAGAGCAACGATCATGCTGTCCCGAAGCAGACAATCAAAAAGCAATGGTGTATGACAAATCAACTTTATTTGTCCTCGGGAACTGCCTCGAAAAAGCTACAGTACATATCTTTTTACGTCTTGTAACAGGCTTCACTGGAGCTTTAGGTACTTCGACATCCAAGGGCCGTTCAAAAGCCAATGCTGAGCTATGTGCGTCGTTGTTGCCGATGGTTGCGGGAGAACTAAAACAAAACAAAAAATATATTGATGATCAGTAACTCTGCACGAAAATCACTGCTATGATAGGCAATCTATCTTGATTTCGTATTTGAACAGCAAGGCATTTGTCACGAATGTTTGTAGATCACAGTGAATGAACGGCTGAGACGCGCATGAGGGGCAACTAGCATAACCACACATATTTTGATTAACGGCATATCAGAAACGTACAAGTTACGGCAATGCACTGCACAATGAAACGCCGCTAACGTACCGAGTGACTCGTAAATGCTGTACGTAATACACTTAACGTGATAAACCTGCATTACTTCCTTCAGTCACAAAAAAGTAATAACTTGTCTTACCGTTCACCTGCAGTACGTCGGAAAGAGTGCAGACTTCCTCTCTGACGATTTCTGCGTCCTTTGGAGGTGCAGGCGGATTCCATGTCATGTTCGTCTTCCCGCTGTTGTGATGATGGGGTGGATGTGCCATTCCGTTCTCACATTAGCAGTTCGCCACAATCTAAATCTAAAGCATTCAAAGCCCTCAAACTACCCCGTAGCGTCTGCGTGCACAACGGTTGCAGTCCAAGAGAACACGCATGGCCGGACAGACGCGATGTCTCCTCTGTCGTTCTTCTTTCTCCTCCATTCGACTGCTTCCGTTGAGCGGTTCGCGCGTTCGGATGCTCGCTCCTCACTCAAATGACTCTCGCCCAATCAGCGCGAAGGAAACTGACGCCAGTTTTTTAGACCAATGAGCATCCAAATATTTATACATATAATGCGCAGCCAAAGAGAGGTCTTCCGAGCTGGCACGCCGGTGGCGACAATATTTTCGAGGCGGTGCGTTTCGCTTCAGAGCCGGCGGCTGCAGAAGGCTTGCTCACTGCTAAACAAGTCCAAACATGCGCGTACAGCAAACATGCGAGAAAAGGCTTAACACGAGCACGGTCAAACAACACGCAAAGCTCGGCAAATCACTCGTTGGTCACCGCAAAATAAGTCTAAACACGGGGCACGGCAAACATGCGAGAAAAGGAGCGCGGTAAAACAACGCGCAAACATCGGCAAATCACTCTCGTTTTCCCCCTCGGCGACAGTGCGAATGCTCCATCCGAGAGCCAGGCAGAAACTGGGCGGACGCGGGGACTGCGGAGCAACTGAGCGCACGTCTGCTCTCCATGACAGCCAGCGAGTAAGTGACTGGGGCGCCGCGCCGCGGCAGCTATGCATGCGTGCGCTCACTCCTAGCGCCCTCCGCGCCGTCCGTCCACCCGACTGCGGGTGGTTTCGGTTTCACTCTCTGCTCCTTCCACTGCACGCGCGCACTCCCAGTGACGTGTGGCTTCTTCATTTTGGTTTCGCTCTCGTTTCTTTGCGTGCGTTTATCTGTATAAAGGCAGCACGTACTGCGCTCGCGTCATCAATACGTGAAAATGTTCAGCTACCACTTGTTACAAAATTGTTCCCGCACCCACGCTTCTTGGGAAGAAGCGGAGAAGGGATATTTCAACAGCAAAAGTCCCCACAACGAGCTCGTCATCACTGCTTTTCGCTACGTGATAGACATGGTAGGCTTTGGCAATATAGGAGAGATCTCACCAGGACCGCTGCAGGAGATGGTGCGTCGGATCTACGCCCGTTATAAGAACGTCTGTATAAGGGTTCCGGACGGGCCCCTGGGACTGATGAGCGAATTTGTGAGCCTGGCCAACGCAGAATTCAACTACATCACTGCAGACATCGTGGACCTTCTCGCTCGTGCCATCGCTCATATTAAGTAGCTGCGGAGGCTGCGACATTTGCTAGCAGTCTACATCGTGAACTTTGTCACCGACTTATTGAAATGCCGTTTGGTTATCGACATGCAACACATGATACAGTCCGAATAACTTTGACGAGACTCTGTGTTTCCTTTCACTGAAACAGCTTTATTGAATACATACAAAAGAGTTGGTCGATAGATGCCTGCACCCTCCCTGTCTTGCCTAAGCTCACGAACAGAACATTACGAGGAGATCAGGTGTGTCAGAAAAGGTATGGGGAATCTTCATCGCAGCGTCGTCATGGTGCGGGTCACGGTACCAGCACGATGACGGAATGGTCATTCTTTTCATACACCCATTCCGCTACCACACTGCTACGATGACTGGCGCTTCTCCTGTCTGCGAGAGAAAGAGAGAGAGAGAAGCATATCTCGACTAGAACTTTTATACTCGATTATATGCCTGTGCACGAAGGACTTGCTCCTTGTTCCACTGTCACTCGATGCCTTACGGTTCTTCGGGCTCTCTTCCGGCTTTTCCGATGCTACACAAAGAAAGAGCACTATCGTAATCCTATACGCGTCAAAACACTACGAAAGCTTACCGTATTCGCAGCTTCCGTAAGGAAAAGAGTGCACGGCATCCACGAGATAGCGCTTGTCGTCGTAGGGGACGAAGCTCTTCTTGAGTCTCAAAATGGTGTACATCGTTTGCTTTATACTCCGGATGGTGCACTGCTTCTGAGAGACTGTCTTTTCATCGAACAGAGAATCTCGGTACACTTCGTGCAATAAATCTTTCCTCACCACGTCTTTCTTAACTCCTTTTGCTCTCGCGATCTGTTTGTGTGTCCCAGCCAAGAGAATGCTGGGCATTTTGGCCCGGATGGCTACGACTTCCTGAATAACTCCGCCTCCCGTCTCGTCTTTGAAGTAGGCCATCTGATTCGCGTGCTCGTCGTTGAAAAGTGGGTGGTCCACTGGATAGATCTAAGTCGTCTTCAGTTTTCATCAGCTGCTCTTCCAGCCTTTCACACGTGAGAGAAAAAAATATGCTGTCCATATCGCTATAGATCAAATGCACTGGGCATGTCAAGCGAGAAAAGAGCGACTCGTAGATGAAGCTCTACATTCGGACTTTGGATATCTCTAGAATGGCAAAGCCCACATAAAAGGGGTGCGTGCATTTGATGCGACGCTGTTTCATTTCGTACAAGATGCACTTGTCACTCAGAATGAGAAAATGCTGACTGTCGACGGAGCTAGCTTTTTCGGAGTGCGCTTTCTTTGTCGTAGCCCATAGCGTACCTCTTCATACGTCTCACATTTTGTATTGACTTACCGAACGTATACTGTTCAACATGGTTTTGTAGAGAAGTCGCTCAAATTTCGTGGTTGCGGCATTCGTCAACGGGACGTTTCTCTGCACGAAGGTTTGCAAAAAGTTGTCTTGGCGGAACGAGAGGATGCTGTGAACACGTTTTATTTTCATGTCCAACCTCACGTACAGAGCGAGCAATGCATAATGAACGACGTAGCGTTCTTTGTCGTAGCATGTCAAGAGTTTCTTGGTTGGAGGGGCATTCAGCGCCAACGCGTGTTTCAAGTGTCACTGGTAGGGGGAGAGTTCGTTCTCGTCCACGCAGCTATGTTCGGGGGCCAGGGGGAAAATTCCTGGTGAGCGCGTGCAGTTCTTCGGGATACGACAAGTCTACCACGTACACTTAACCCACTTCCGAATCGTGAGGAATGTTGAGAAAATCGATCTCGCTCCACCTCGAAGGATCGACCCACTCAAAACCACCTGTCGGGAGACGGAAAGTCATCTTGTACGGGTACAAGACGCAACGCGTGTAATCGCCGAGGTTCTTACATTCGAACAATTCGAAAATGTCGAGGGCGTACTTATAGCTCTCGTCCGTGATCTCTTGGTCGTTAAGGTCACTTTTGAAAGCTTCCTTTGGCGGTAGTGCGGGCAAATTGTAGGCTTCGGGCACCGGACACGGACCGGAAACGGTCACCACACATTTGACGGGTACAGCGAAATGCGCCCTCGCCACCGCTGGCGAGGAGGGTTTCTACCAGACAAGGAGAGGTTGAAAAACTGCGTGGTATCGCGGAAATGGAGATCGCCAATCTTGAACCCTCTTATCTTCTCCATACCCGAAGCTAAGATCCACGGCTCGCCCAGACTTAGAACGTGCGGAGACAGACTTAGAATGTGGCGGAGAAGGGAGCTCAAATGGTATTGCAAGTTCTGCACACACACGACGAGTTCTTTGGTGTTAACGACACAACGTACTTACGCGCGTCTCTGGATTCGAAGGATTCATGTATTTGTGGTATCTGGCATAATCGTTTGGTTTGCCCCTTAACGGATGTAAGTGTCGTTTCACACGATGCATCTTTTGTTGCACGAAACTTGGTTTCACGAAACAGATGCTTCGTGTGGAATGGTCGAACAAAGATGCGCAACTCAGTTGCGCATCTTCGTTTGGGAATCGCTTCTCGTGCAATTCACCGGCATCTCCGACGAGCATCCTGTCAATCATCGACAGACGTCAGCGAAGTTTGTCCAATGACTGTACACGTCGCACCCACGTGACATTGAGGCGGAGACGCGGAGAGAGAAAGTTGTCAAGAAAAAGAAAATGGCGGAAGGAGTAGCCGGCGAAGAAAACGCGGTGTCAACACAGGTAAGCGCTTGTCATTTATTCGTTGCAAGGTTGTCCTTATAACTTTATTAGTACTGTACATGCTAGAACACGCTTGCATTTCAAAAGCAGAACCTGCTACAAATCATACGTGCAAAGAAAGTCGTGCATTGTTGACGCTAGTTTAATTGCTTTCAGTTTCGCTGGACAACTGACAACCAGCGAATAATGTTGGAGTTCTACAAACAGCATCAGTTCCTATTCCAGCCGAAACATCCTGACTACAAGAAAAAGAGTCTGCGTAGCGACACATTAGCTGTATTGAGCGAGACGCTTGGCTGTCCGGGTGAGTGGTGCGTAGTTGAGACGCGTTTCGTGTCATGATCTTTTTACGCAGTACCGGAAATAAAGTCCAAATTCCACGCGCTAAGAACGTATTTCAATAAGGAGTACGCAAAAGTGAAGGCGTCGAAACCGTCAGGAGCATCTACCGACAACGTGTACACCCCAAAGTGGGAGCTCTATACGGATATGCTGTTTGTGAAAGGCGTTGGCGATCCGGGGCCATCTGTAGACTCACTCGACTGCACTGCACCCAATATGGTAGGCCCCGTGTTATAAAATACACTGTCATGTATATAATTGAAAAATAGGTAGGGTATGAACAACTAAAATTGTATTATTAGTGCCCTTTTTGAATGCCCCAGACTATTACGTATATGTTTATGTCAGATGTTATCATAAATTGTTGCACTTGGAGGATTTCTATTCACAGGAGGGGGCAGAGTGTGAAAGCTCGCAACAGAGAGACTGTGCAAGTGACAGTGATGTGCAGGGAAACTCACCACCACAACCGCCACGACGTAAAAAAAAGAAGGCAGAGTCACAACCAATTAGGGAGCAAGTATTCCTGAGAGCCTTGCAGATTCTGAAGGATGGTGACGACGTAAATTCGGAAAGTGCGTTTGGTGCTACTGTAGTGGATGCCATGCAAGGCATCGACGAGGTGAGGAAGGACCTGCTAAAGTTGAAAATAATGGAACTGATCTTCCAGTTTAAGTATAATGCACAAGTCATACACAGCACTGACACTATGTAACATTTGTCTTTTGTTTGAAGTTTAATAATACACATGTAGAAAAATGTTAAATAAACTAATCTTGAAAAAAGCAACTGTCAGGCTTCCTTATTGCGTACAGTCAGCGTGTACTGAGGCGGTTGTCCTGCCATTCTGTGGCACCCTCTGCAGAAAAGTAGGCACGGAACTCTTCTTGTACCCTGCTGGCTGCGGCAGATGCGTGATAGCCCCTTTGTCTGAGCTGCATCATGGTACCAGGTGCCCTACATTCACTTTCAGCTCTGACATCCCTGTCAGCCCCTCCACGCCTCAAAAAGTTGTGGAGAGCACAGCATGCGAGTACGATTGTTGTAGCATTATTTGGTGTTGCCTGTATTGGCTGGAGCAGGACCCTGAATCGCTGCGCAAGCACACCAAAGAAGCTCTCCACTAACCTGCGAGCACGAGAGTGTCTGCAAAACGTGAAGAAACAGTATGAAGCTTGGGGACTTTAGCAATACCTGATACATGCAATAACCTGAATCATGAATGCTGCTATAAGAACTGTGTTTCAGCATCTCTACAGTTAATACCCATAATAGTATGTATTTAAATCGAGCAGCAGTGAGATATGAAATCTATGCACTGTATGCTATGGGCACTATCAGTTAGTACTTAGGTGATTATTATTACCTGTAGTTGTACCTCCTGCTTTCTATATTGAGATGTCGGAGCCTGGATACGGTCGCATGACATTTTCCTCCAATGAAAAGGCAGCGTCACCAATAAGCACATACGGCTGGAGCTGTACCCTCCCTATCAGTTCACATGATACACATCCAAAATTAGAAACTGTGTCGTCACAAAGAATTTTTAGTCTGAATACCTGGCACTGGCTCAGGTGGGGGAGGGTTGAGCTCCCCTGCCTTCAGTTTCTTATAAAATTTTGTTTGTTTGAAAACTGTGGAGTCATGTACACGTCCATTCGTGCCTGCATTTACGTACAAGGCCTTGAAAGGACAACATATTTATGGAACTAAGTATTTCACGAATGTATAATGGTTTAAATAGGCATGCAAGGATGACACCATGATGTATATATATAGGTAAATACGTTCAGGTCAGCATCAACCACAGCGAATAGCACAATGCTGTGCTTCCCCTTATAGTTAGTGAGCCGCTGTTTGGTGGGCAGAACAACTCTACATGCTTCCCATCCATGGCTCCCAGGCAGTGTGGATATTGCCAGAGCATATCGAAGCGGTTCGCAACCTCATTCCATTCTTCTGAACAGGCCGGGAGTTTGACATATCTGAAGCACAAGGGTTGTATCTTCTAATTATGTCCATGACAAATAATTTGTGGACTGGGCCATACCTGGGAGTGAGACATTCAATAAGTGCAGCACACGTTCTATACACAATGTTGTGTGCAGTGCTCACTCCAGCCCTATATTGGAAGTGGAGGGACGACAGGGATTCACCTACAAGTGAAAAGTTGATTGATTGCCAAGTCATCATGCTCATGGAGATACTACATAAATGAAGGCGCTAACCTGTGGCAAGGCGTCGTAATGTTATGTCCAACTGTTCCTCCACAGTAATAGCTTCCCTCATGATGGTATCCTGCCTTTGCAGCTTGGCCGTAACTATTTGTACCAGTTCCGCAAAAACGTCAGGTGTCATGCGCAAGTAGCGTCGGTGGGCGGTGGTGTCCGTGAGGAGGTCATTAAGCAGTGCATGATGCGCACCAGCTTGCTTTCGCTTATCAATGTAATCTTTTACCCACACACTACGTTTTTTTGCTGGAGGGACGTCTTCAGCAAGCAACAAAATTATCAGTGCAGCCGCCGCGCGTTTCCTCCGCTGTTGGAACGCCATTCTTCAAGTTTGCCGCCGCTTTCGCGGTTGCTACGGCAACTAGGGACGCCCAAAGACACGGCTGATTGGTTAACTCGCTGTCAGCGCGCCCTCCTTTGTGCATCTTATGAGGCTGCATCCGGGGGTTTTGTGCCCTTCAGTTTCGTAGTGTGAATGCACGAGGTTGCGAGCAACTTGAGTTGCATGAAACCGTTGCATGCAAGAAAGATGCATCGTGTGAAACGACACTAAGAGTGCCAGCACGCTATACTTGAAACCAAAGTGCAAAGTTGGGGTAGTTGGTGTGACATTACTAATACTTGAAACACTCGTTTTCGTGATTCGGTGGGAGTTTGACGTTTGTGAGAGGCATTTCTGGAAGCTCGATCGTGCACCCAATCCCCTTCGGTTTCAAACGCATGAGTTTTAAGTCGATACACTGGACGTCCTTGGAGGTGAAACCAGACCCTTCTCTCGCATAGTTTTCTACGTGTTGCGAGGACTCTGTGATGGCAGCATTTATCGCGCCTTCGATTTATTTGCGGTTATGAACCACTCTCAAGTGAAAGTTGACGTGGAGAAGATGAGAAGTCAACTCGTCGGCTCCGTCCTTAATCATGAGCGCTTTCGAGCACAGACAAAATTTGAAAGACATGGAATAAGCTTCGAGGACGCGCGTGATTACTGGAGCTATGCTCGGTAGATAGAGTCGCAAATCGTCGACGTTGTCGTCGTTCGGGGAACAGAGAAGTGTGTACTAGTATACGTACCGTCGAATGCCTCATCTGTGACAAAGAAAGGAAGGAATCGCCTCTCCGTGACGGAGGGATGATTTTCTACGACGTGTTCTCTCAATTCAACGATTCTACGACCCTCGACGGGGTCCTCATCGCTTCGAAATTCTGGGCTTGCATCTGGTGATTTATCCCTATCCCAACCAGATAGAGGTGGGACTGATTCCGTTCCCACATGAGCAGCTCGTCTGCATTGTCGTGTCCATCTAAGGGTTTGTCGTCGTCCGTTTCACTTATTACGAAAGCCGGACTGCTAACTCTGTCGTCGTCGTCATCTGAAAGGACGACTGGGCTATTACTGAGATTCTCTATTCTAGCTTCGTGCTCTCTTTCTACGGCCATCGATGGGGTCGTACTGACATACGAGTCAATGTGGCACTGCGGTCAAACAAATCAGTAAGAGATTTCCCCTCACAAAACAATGCTCACTTTTCCCTTCAGTTGAGGAACGCTTGAGATTGAGGATGAGAGAGGATGGGATGAGTCCCTGTGTGTTTAGTGACATGCGGTGACAGCGGCTATTGGTTCCTGAAAAACAATGTCATACATAGAATACACTCTCAGAGCAGAGACGGTCAACATACATTTTGCTCCACGAAACGGCTCGCGTCGTGGATGGATGCCTCTCGTGGGCTTTCGATCAATCGCCATAGAACCAGCGCACCTTTTATAGTCGCTACACCACTCTCCTCCTCCTCAGATTGTGACGGTGGCGTCTGTAGTTTGCCAACCCCGCCTTCCGTCTTTCGCGCCTTTTTTCTTTGCGATGTCGCATATGACGATGATACCATCAACGTTGAATAAAACATTACGCTAGTGTCTAGCTAACACTCTGGGCCGACTTCTATATGGCGACAAGAAGGCCCAGAGTGGGATTCGAACCCAGGAACCTCCCGCACTGGTCGCGATACATTAACCACTAGTGTAATTCGTGCTGCGTGACGTTTTTCTCATCGCAGGGTTCGTGTCTAAACACGTCCAAACATGTTCAAACACGTCCAAACATGTCCAAACACGTTCAAGGACGTTATAGAGAGTGAGAGGAAAAGCTTTACTATAAATACCGAAGCGGACGTTTGATCGTCATGCTGGTGCCATGATGCTTAGCTTGGTAGATTCTCGTAAGTAATACCCATGACGTCATCGTCGAAATGCTTGAAGAGTTTCGTTTCCAGTTTACAACACTTTTGCTGCACGTGAAGTCGTTTTTTCCCGCCTCACATATTTCGGGAGATCGGCAGCGCCCGCTTCTTCTACACCAACTGCGGTGGATTGTAGTCTAAAGGTACGCTTCCTCGTTATTTTTAATACGTTCTATAACCGGTCAAATTTTTTTCGGAGCAAAAGCATTGGACGTACCGATTGATTCGCCCGTTTCTAACTATTGAAGGAGGATGGAGGAGATGGACCATCAGTGTCACTCTGTGACTGAAGAAGATTGTACGTGTGTGTTTGAGATAAAAACACGTGTTTCTCACGCACCTCTCGTGCAGATTACGAATGGCTACTGACGGGAGATCTACCCCTGGTCCTAACCTTCAAGCCTCCTCCGAAGAGCTTCCTTTTGCGGATCGGCGATCAGCTGACCACCTGTCGTTGCGGTGGACTCTGGTCGAGAAACGCCAGCCATTGGTTAGACTCGAGCCTTCGTCCGTATTTGGGCTCTCTTCTCGGCGATACCCTTTCGTCTGTTCACCGTCAGTGGGAAGATTGCAAAGAAAATGAAGCGTTTCGTAGATTACAAGCTCGAGCTGTTGGAAAAGTATCGACGAGAAGAGGCAGTCGACCCTTGTCTCATCAACGCGGGTTTCAACCAACCTATCGTCCGTCGCTACTGGCTTCTCCACACATCCCTCGACGTCACGGTCACAGGCGACGAGCGTCGGGTCAGCACGTTGGAAGATCGTCTCGAAAGCGTCTTGTGTATGTTGTGAAAAAATAAACTATTTTACGAAACGAGTTCGCTCGAGAGGAGACGTTTTATTGTTTCGTCGTTCTCTTCGAGGTTACAGGAAAACATGGATACACAATTTTTCAAGCTGTAGCGTCTCGACATGCGCCTGGCTACGTAGATACAAAAAAGCCCGCAGTAAGGCGAAAAATGCGATTGAATACACTTTTCGTCATACTCATCCACTATAAAAGTCCTTCAAAGGTTTGCTTCGATGGGGGGAAGTCCGTAGCTGTCAAAAAACATGGCACACCCGTCGTAGCTTTTCAGGTAGAGCACCCAGTGCTGCCCGCGCTTTCTTCACTCTTCCGCATTGATGATTGAATAGCCGGGCTTGCGTAAGAAGTAGTTGTCGTCCGAAGCGCAAATGCTTCTCAGCATGGAGGAAGCGATGGGGCTCAGGGACACGAGTTCCAAGATTTCGCTCTCGTATATTTGTTCTATGGGAAGGTGACGGTACGGTCCTTGTCGACGCACATGAGTTTGGGGCAGCATAGATTAGAAAGCTGTCCATATAGTCACACATTCTATACAAGATATTTGATTGCGCATTAATTGCTAAAATTTATCGGATCACATCCACGAGCAGTGGAGAGTACCACATATCAGTAAGTGTTTAATTAAAATTTGAACGGGTGCTGCAATTTACGGACTGAGTTGTAGAAAGTGTAATTTCACAATACGCAAGCTTAGCTCGCTCACTATGACACTCGAAGGAAGAACTCTCTTGTGATGACAGGTTACGTAATGCGGATTCTCTATGTCGTGGACATTAAGAATTACGAATATTTTTCGAATGAAATTCACTGAAAACTCCAGGTGACAGAAGGAAATAAATGGACAACTGTCCGCGCCGTTCTAGGGATACAGTCGTCACATGTGTGGTAATCCAGACGAAACAAGGACGGTAACTGTGAAATCTTGGTCGCCAGGACGGCCGATAGTGTGTGCGAGAAGGTAGTGATGCGCCCTTAAGTACCTGCTTTTCCACGCACGTCAGTGTTAGGCATCGTCTGCATTTTCGTTTACCTACCAGGTGTGTTTCGAGCTCAATAAATTGTTCTGCAAACTGTTTACCTTGCCCTGTGCAACAACTCTACAGGGTGTCCCAGAAAACGTGTCATTCAATTATAATAAAAAAAACTACACCACCTAGAGTCATGCGGTCAATGACATTTGTTCTTACTGGGTTTTTGCCACCTCCTCATGTGAATGTCGTGTAACGTAAGTTTAATTATGTATACTTTTGCGAGCTTAAGTCGGAAATTTGCTTAGTAAAGGTCACGTTTTTACCCCACCAATGTGAAGAGCGTGTCTAATTTACTCAAATTAATGATAATTGACAGGGATATTCAGGAGCTATCCCATCGGAAAAAATAGCCGAACATCATGCTCTACGGAGGTCGCACAGAATAGCGCACGATGATTTTTTCAGCGCAATCTTTGTCAGTCCGATGAAAGGAGGGGGGAAACCCAGCCCTCCCCGGCATCACAGAAAGAGATAAAACAGGCACGGCTTATCACGTCCGACTTTCGCTGGCATAATACTTTCCCTCTCCCAATTTTAGGAACTGTTACTTTTTCTACTATCACTGTGTGGGCTGGCTTCGGAACCTCCTTTCGTCGCACAGAGAGCGGTTGCGCTCAAAAAGTCATCGCGCGCTATGGTGCGGTGCTCCGAAAAGCATGATATTGGGCTATTTTTTCCAATGGGATAGCTCGTGAATATCATTGTGAGTTATCATGAATTTGAGTGAATTCGGCACGCTCTTCATATTGGTAGGGTAAAAAAGTGACCTTTACTTGGCAAATTTCCGAGTTCAGTCCTCAAATATTACTTGGAGTACATGACATTCACATAAGGAGGCGGCAAAAACCTAATAAGAACAAATGCTGTTGACCGCATGATCCTAGGTGGCGTAGTTTTTTTTATTATAATTCAATGACATGTTTTCTGGAACACCCTGTATAAGCATGTGCAAGCCCTATCATGTTATACTCGACCATATAAAGAGACCCTGCAGTGAATTCGAAAAGATGGCCCCATGCTACAAAGCGATAAGCCACATCTGCATGCGCTGTCCCTATATGGGCATACAACTGGTGAGGTAGGGGTGATTCTAAGGTAGCTGGCTGTGCTTTGTCCTTCTCTGATCCACCAAAAAATTTGATGTTTTTTTTCGGGACACGTGGAACAATGTCTGTAACTAGTATGAAAAACGTACTGAGTGGGCGGATACCTGAAACGGACGTCCAAAGTTGACAGTTTCGCATGGTTAAGCAATTCGGCCCTGAGAGCTTTGCGTGGAACAACCTGTTACATTCTTGATACGAGTAGAAAGAGGTTGTAATGACGAACATTATGATACCACATTCACTGTGTATCGGGAACATAGAGACGAGCACTGAGGCGTCTAAAAAGCAGGAAAATCTGCAGATTGAGTGACTTTGACAGCGGCGACCGTAGATAGTACGCGGCCAACTAACGACAACCTGTATAATCTGTGACAAAAATATTTTCCCCCTGCGCCTCATGGCCCCAGAGATACAATGTCCACAAGTTGATGAAAATACCACTGCGCAAAATTGCCGTTTCACGCAATTAGTTTTTACGCAAAATCCCCAAATAATTTTCAATTTATTTTTGTCCTGGAATGCTTTCTATAAGCTAGGCTTGAACATATATTGCGTATAAAAAAATCCGGGAGGTCGTCGGGACCAACCTGCCTGATCTCACGTGGAATCACCCTTGTGTGCTATGAGCCTGAGCTTCGGGGGTTTGTTCCTCCTTTTGCGGGAACACAGATGCTTGCCTTCAATAAACAAGCAAACAATGCAGTGCGTTCTTTGTGCACGAAATTGGTGCACGTTGAGCTACACAATGTGTGTAGGTGTAGTGCGGCCGATGATGCGTTAGTCGAAAATTAACCACCATGTCTATTACCGATCTTGGTACCCATGGCTGCAGAAATACCTCGATTTTCTCCGCCTTGTACACTCCGGTACCATATGTACGGTGTATATAAGCGCATTTCAACAAATAACAAATTCACAAGTATTTCCATGTTGAGGCTTAGCCGATGTCTTCATCGTCGTACAAGAGGAAGCAGCGGCGTTCTTTGCGACTCACAGCATCACCGGGACTCCCCCCACATCCCCTTGCAACGTCGTTGTGACGCCATTGTACAAGCTGTGTGCATATCCACATTATGATCAAATGTTTAGGTGGACCTGTTCTACGAGCACAGCCACAGTGTAGTCAAGGAAGGAGTAGTGTCACATCCATTCAACAACAACAACTTTATTTTGGCTTTGAGAGAGTGGGGAGGTTCATCGCCACAGGCGATACTCTACCCCATTGCTGGTGGGAATGTGGGGAATAAAATAACGAGCCCCGTCACAATAACGCATGTAACGCACAGAAAATATACATACAGCACGTGGAAAGCCTGCATGCTGTTCACAACGAGAAGTATGGAGAAAGCCTATCATGTGATGCACTGAGTGTGCGCATACTTGTTATGCAGCAAGGAAGAGTACATAGAATGTTCTCAGGAGGTACAAAAATAATAGTGGGCGTATACAGAATGATGAATCTTATTTTCATAAGATTTAAGGAGTGCAACCTGACTCATTCGTTATTCTTGAATTCGGAATAGTAGTACCCTACATGTCGTCACTGATTAATATATTACTTCGATCCTGAATGCTTCAAGCGACCCATAATGCATAGTGAAAGTTGAGGTTAGGTTAGTGTCTCTTTATAGATAGTTTCTTTCTTGAAACCATCGTACCATGTACTCTAAATAACAAATTTAATGTGTGCAATTGTGTTATGCGTGGGATGTGTGATTGTGTTCTGTCCATGATAGTGCCGATTTGATATGTTGCCTCTATCATTTTTTTGTTTTGGTCCAGTTAGTCACTAACAATATCTGAAATAAATTAAATAAGATATTCTTACAATATGCCGGGAGTACGCGTAAGCATGTGCACTCTAAAGTCTGTGCCTTTTAACATGCACATGATTGAGAACGCACAGGGACAAGGACGAACAATTTTAACATACTTTATGTAGAGCTGCACCCGATGAATATGCAGTACACACGCCAGTTTCCCCTACCGTTTTATGAGGTACCGGTTTTAACAGCCGACTTCTTATATGGAAGGTACACGGTATTTTATAAGTACGTAGTCGTTTTACGAGGTACAGTAGGAGCAAACCGTATGAAGGGGACCTCTTAAAGAATCATGTACTCGTTCTGGCAGTTTAAGGTACAGGGGGTTCCTTTGTTCCGCTCTCATTGTGTTTGAGCTTGGCTGATGCTGACGAAACGGGTTTCATCCAATGTATACAGTGACCCTGGATATTTTAGTCATCATATTTCGAGTAACCACTAGCACCCTAGAAAATCGATACCCTTCCGCTTTTCTTCTTAACCCCTAGCCTTGTTGACAGTAAACATTTCCTTTTGCATGATCGGTTTGCGGATCGTTAGATTGTCTTTTTTCGCAAATAACTTTGAGGAAGAAAGAAAATTTATAATTTTCCCAATTGCTCGATGCGGCCAGTCCATACAGTGGAGGATCTCAAACAACGTGCAGTCAGGAACCAATGGTACCAATGGAACATGGCGCACCCCGCCTGGAACTAATATAATCGAGTTTGCTGCGGAATAGTGTCACATGAATTGTTTTTGCGCGTACAAGATCAGTATCGCTGCCTGTTTTATACTGTATAGCTTTAATTTAAAAAGGTTATCTGCGCTGTCTTCTTTCCAGGGAGCTCTCATACGTCAACCTAGTACACCGACGATAAGGCAGTCGCTAAGGAACTATTAAGGACAACACTCTACAAGTATAATAATACCAGGACCGTATGTTACAGCACATGACAAAATTCACGCATTTGTCGCTTTAATTTTGTCATTTTCAGGTGTGGGCCTAATGCACTCACAAAATACCCTCCCAGCCGCTGCCATATTCAACACGTGAAAGTGAAGTAGCCGCTGACGGTCCAACTGATGCGTCGAGTCCGCACGACGAA
Source organism: Ornithodoros turicata (assembly GCF_037126465.1). Lineage (NCBI taxonomy): Eukaryota > Metazoa > Arthropoda > Arachnida > Ixodida > Argasidae > Ornithodoros > Ornithodoros turicata. Next base: position 32,736,036 of record NC_088204.1, on the reverse strand, counting down.
CCCAGGAATTAATCTACTATACAGGGTGCCCAGCTAAATGCGAACAGATTTTTTAAAAATATATATGTCACCTTTTCCGAGATGGAGTCCTTTGCAATATAGCATATGCTGAAGGGCACTTCTTAAGAGGGCACCAGTAAACTCCTATGGCAATGTCCTAATTAACTTTCGATAGTTAATATAAAAGCTACGAAGTTGTCCCAATGAGAACATCTGGTCCCTTCAGTCACTTGATACCGTAGCAGTTTTCAGAACAAAAATCCGTTCGATAGATCGTCCCCAAAAGATTCGTGAAGGTACACCATTTTTTCTATATTTTGTTCACTGCGCATCTCCAGAGACGCGTCTTTCCTTCACCCCCGATGTGAGAGGGCGAAAGAGCACACTATCGCCTATTGCGTCCTAGCAAAAGATTAAAAGAAAATGCAACCCAAGATAAACGCAGTTCCGATAGCATTACCCGATCCATTTGTTTTTGTTTTGCTTCCGCAAGTTAGAGCTCATCTTCGACGCATGAGGGGGAACTGTGCTCCTTCACCCTCTCACATTGGGAGTGAAGGAAAGACGCGTCTCTGGCGATGCGCAAGGAACAAAATAAAGAAAAATGGTGTTCCTTCACGTATCTTTTGCGGGCGATCTATTGAAATAATTTTTGTTCTGAAAACGGCTACGGTATCAGGTGACCGAAGGGACCAGCTGTTCTTATTGGGACAACTTCGTAGCATTTATAATTAAAAAGTTAATTATTGAAAGTTAATTAGGACATTGCCTTAAGAGCTTACTGGTGCGCTCTTAAGGACTGCCCTTCAGCATATGCTATATTGCAAATGACTTCACCTCGAAAAAAGTGACATATATTTAAAAAAACTCTATTCGCATTTAGCTGGGACACACTTTATGTATAATGGCATCAAATTGATCGCTATTGCCCGTTGCTTGTTTAAGCACTAATATGTGAAATATGAAGAGCGACCTGATTTATTTTGTGTATTATGAATTGTTGTGTATCAAGTGAGTCCATACCAATCTTTCTAGTCCTGTGTGAAGTAACTGTTGCACTGCGCTCCAGGTTTTTCGCTTCACATCACCGACAAAATCGTTGCAGTAAGTTTACCCATGCTCAACAATGCATGTCTGCGTCAACTGTAGGTACGTATCGCAAGACTGATATATGCCTTGTTAATTTTCAATTATACCCCATTCATTATTCATTATGTTGCTGTTCAGTTTATCTGGCGCAAACGTCGTTCTGTTTGCATGAGTTGACAGGCTGCACGAATAAAAAGTTGTGTCTGCGTAATACTTTGTTGAATGTGCTTACTACCTATTGTTGAAACAAGTTTTTAACTAATGTTCCGCCTGTTCTGCATTTTTCAGCACGGAGTGCATGAGGCGGAGTTGTCTCCCCTGAGCCAAGGGTCTTTTTCTGGGACGAGTGGTTCATCTGGTGCAACCACAAGGACTGACCGTCGATGGAACAGAGGGACACACTCGAAATGACTCGGCTTTGCTGTGCAACTGTGTATTACGTGACGAATTTGACGTGACCCGCTTCATTCGACCTGTTCCTAGGTCTTCTACAGTTATATGCCATAGGCGACAAGAACTTTTGTGAAAGGCATAGAAACGGCCAAGACTCACTGAGCTACTGCACAAATGGAAAGTTCGGTAGTGCAATAAAACTCCCTCCACTACATCTGTGTGTCTCATGTGTTCCATTAAATGCCCCGGACAGTCTACCGGTCAAAGTATGTACCTCTCCTGCTAGTACCCTTCAAGTACGTTACCTTATGTAGAGCGTACCGGATAGAGAATGCAATTGGTAAACACTGTACCTGATGCTTGGCGTACATCATACCACATGTAACCCTCATACGCTGTACCCAATGCTTCGCGTACCTCATACCGAGTGTAACGCTTATACACCGAACAGTCTATCGGCTGTACCTTCCACACAGTGAACCTTATAATGTACCTTATAAGAGCCCCACGCCATTATGCTGGGCCGAAGAGCTTAACGGACAATATAGGGCGAGTGCAGTACAGTATAAAAGGCACATTTTTGCAAAAATTTACCTCTTAAACCAGAATTCCAAAAGGTAAGTTTATATTGTGTTTGCGACCACTGCGAAGACTACAGCCTTCTTTAGTGATAACATGTCATGGGATTATTTGGCGATGCTGGTGATCTTTCTGGTTTTCATATTTTTTCCGGACAAACGATACACGAGTATATTTGAGAGCACATCTATTTATCCTAACGCTCTGCGCCCATCTAGTTCGGGCGATCTCCATGCTGATGCAGAGGCATCTTGCTTGTTTATTACCTTTTTATGCATTCAGATGTTTTTGTTTTACGCATATTATGGCATTGCGTTTTTTCCGTCGTCCCTAGTCTTGAATATTTAGTTACGGATCTATGCCCCAGGTCGCTTGTTTTTCACGTTTTTTTTAGTGCCGGTAAAAGTTACTTTACTAGCTGATATGATGAGGGAATACACCTACCTTGTGAGCACAAACACCATATCGGCCTCTTTGCCGCCGTGGTATTCGTCAACCGCATCCTGGAGTAAAGTCAATGAAGATATGTCTGTTGCATCGAAGCTTTTATCCTGTCGTTGCTTAAGGTGATTCTTATCCTGTTCATCCGTCATCTGAAAATACATGATGTTCTCAAACGTATCATAGATGTTCAGAGATGACAATCCGTTGACCATGAGACAACTGTCATCATGAGTGCCGAAGTGCGAGGATTAGTTCTGACTAAACTACTGAGTTTAAACCCGAGATTAGTATCCCCGCTTCATACAGACTAGTCATTCAATTCAATTTAATACAACCCCATCGACAAAATATCTCCTGGGGTTAACCCAAAATATTCTTCTGTCTTAACCCCGCTGCTTGGGGTGAGGTAACCCCACACAGTAAATTCAAAAACACATTTCTGGGTAAAAAAAGGTGTTTTTTAGCAAATACACCATTTTAATTTCACAAAGTTAACCAAAGGCCGCAAAAAGGGTGCTAACAAGGTGTATGAGAAAATACACTCTTTATTACACCAAGTGCTGTATCAAAAATGGTGTTTTTATGCGTTTACACCTGTCTTTACACCCTTCAAGTAACACTGGTGTCGAAAAAGGTGTTTACGTTACATACACCCTTTCTACACTGGTGTTGAAAATGGTGTTTTCATTCGTGAGAGAAAAATTACATTGGCTTGACAGCTCCGCTGATTAGGTAATCACATTATAAACAATAGCTTGAGTTGAAAACACAATATTTGACAGGGAGGGATGTCAGGAAGCTCGCTGATATCTTGACTCGTTACAGGCGTACATGTTAATCGCAAAGACACATTTTCGTCACCGTTACAGACGAGTGTTGCCGCACTAAGCTTAGCAACGTACTCCAACGAACTGTATTTCAGTATATGATCAATCTGGTACACCAATTTAGGCTACCGAGGGTGCCCGGGCTCATTACTGGCATCGTCTGAAGATGGCGGTATTGTAACGCCGCTCATTTCACGAGCACGGACGGCGTTACGATGTTGCGATCCCCTTACGCATATCCAACTTTCATTTTACTTTAACTGTTTTTTTTTTTTTGCTCACTCACAGTGTTGCTAGGACGATGAGGGTTGCCAGTGACGCGCTGCGCTCCAGTTTAGGTTCTGCGGTGGAACCGCGGCTGGAACTGTGCCACCTCTAGGGTGATTGTTGCCATACAAGGACTGCATGGCTCGGCATGCTGCCGCGGGAGCATACACCATTTTGGAAGGGTGTAAAAGCGTTAAACACCCTCCTAAAAGGGTGTTTAAAGGGTGCAAAACAAGGCATTTTCAAGGAAAAGCACCCATGCAAAGGGCGTATTACACAGAATACACCCTCTAAAAAGGGTGTTCCAGACCATACGGTGTAAAAAGTGGTGGGAGTTATAGGACAAGCCATTTACACCCATAAGGGTGTTTTTCCGTTTACAGTGCAGGACCTTCTGGGGTTACCTAAGGAGCATCTGGGGTTCCCTCAACGGCTTCTGGGGTTGCCGCAGAAAAGTCTGAAGTTTTGTTGTGCTACCCTAGAAATACTTATGATACTGAGGACCAGTCTGTTTTTTTTAAATTCCGTCTTAGCGCCGTGAAACAACTGTGGCTATGAGCAGCGTACAGACGTGGACAGATTGAGAGAGGACAGCGGGAAGGACTGGGGGACAGGGGGATTGGTATGCGTTCTGGGCCGACTTCTGGAGGAACTGTGCAGACATTCGTCTGGAATGTATTTGGAGAACTCAGGGAAAACCTCAGACAGGACCGGTGACAGTATTCCAATCCGTGTCACCTCCCAGTCTCGACGTGGAAAGCGCTCATCCTAACCAACCATGGAAAGGAGATTTGATTGGCTGAAAATCGTATTTAATTTGTCAAACAGTGTGTAAAAATCATTCTCGTAAAATATTTCAGCTGAACGATGTTTTGTTACAGCGCAATTCAATTTGTAAAATCGCCCTCGTGGAGGGAGGCTCGCGCGTTCGAGCCACAAGCCACTCCCCATTGGCTGTGACGTCAAACGTTAAAAGTGCTCTCATTCGCTACACAAAATTCGTCTGCTTCGGACATGACATGCTCCTTGTTGACAGCTATTCACCATGTTCTCTTGGTTTAAGCATAAAACGGAGGTGCAAACGAACGATAAAACATTACGCTCGTAATGGTAATGCGATCGTGTCTCTTATAATCATTGTGTATGCTTAATATATACGTCTCCAACTAACGGAGACTGCCGGCGTCTCACATGAGGTTGCAGGCAATGTGGCGGTTAAAGCGATGCAACATGACGCGGCTCTCCTCGTATTTGTTCCTGGAAAACAAGACAAACAATCTGCGTTCTTTCTGTCGCTAACTTATTCAACTAGTTCAACGATCGCAACTTTCACTCGCACTGCACCTGCGCGTCCCCAAATTTTTTTGGAGGAATGCTGACCTCAATCCACACGAGTTCCCGATTTCGTTGCACTGTGTATCCTTGTCGTGCAACCGAAATGTCGGTTTAAACAGTTTTAAACAGGTTTAATAGTATCCTTGTCGGCGTTGCGCTGGACAACCCTCCATCCCTCTATCGAACAGGGAGGCGACCTTCTTTCTTCTCCCATGCCATGAACAATAGTGCTTTATTCGCTCTGCTCCCGAAACCCGGTTTTGGCTTTTTGCGTTCAGACACTTTTCAGTTGATAGCCTGAGCTCGTCCAGTGTTGTTCCTGTGTTTTTCGCTAGTTAAACTTTACACACTTACTCCGCGTGATTTCGAACGTTAAATATACAGGGTGTTTCCTTTTACCTGCAACAAATTTTCATAAAAAGGGGAGTTTCTTTAGGGCGCTTTTACTTTTGGCATTCGATTACTCGGCGGAGCTGCTACAAGGAATTTATTTTTTTCCTCAGTTGGGGGACCGATTAACACATATTGTAATCACCTTTTTAATTATTGACTTTAGGGGGCACATTGCAATTGCAATATTAAAGCCTAATCTGTTGAAGTAACTCGGTCATGTGCTTCGTACATTCAGCCCGAGCAACCACCCAGTCCGTGATCCGTTCCAGAATGAGCGCGCCGTTGTAGATCTCTCTCTTTGCCTCACACACAGATAAAGATGATGTAAAGAAAACAAAAAAAAACGAAACCCGAAGTAGAGTTGACACCTAGCAGTTTGCAACGTGTTAGTCAACATGATCACCACATGATCCGCTCGAACCATTGATGAAGCACTAAAGTAATATCAGCGCGTGCTATAGACCCAAGTATTCCACGTCGGCCGTCCGCTGGAAACAGAAAGTGGTCACAAAAGGAGCGACGGTGACGTCGATACCTCCGCCCTCAGAAAAACGTCATACGCGATGTTGGCAAACCGTTATCGCGGTATGTTTCACGATCTTTGATTTGTTTTTCTTTTTCCTTCCTTTCGTTCTTTCATGTGTTCGCAGTCGCTTGCCGTATCAGTCACTTCATCCTGCTGGACACAGATCTTGCCCTTCCCCGGTACGATAAGCGCTGATATGTAGTGGTGATGCGCAGAGTTCTTTTCAATCAAAAAGAAAACCAAAAGCCCAGAAGAAGAACAGTCTCTGTTCGAAATATCGGCGGCTTCTGTCCTGAGGCAACTTCCTTCCTACATCTCTACCGGTTCGCTGGATTTCTACCCATCTATAAAAGAAAACAAAGATCGTCAATCATTACGTTTGTCTGTGACGGTAAGTGAGGGCGGTTATATCGACGTCACCGTCGCTCTTTTTGCGATTACTTTCTTTCCAGCGGACGGCCGAGGTGAAATACTCAGGTCTATAGCACGCACTCAGACTACTTTAGCGCTTCATCAGTGGTTCGAGCGGATCATGTGGTGACCAGGCTTTAATATTGCAATTGCAGTGTGCTCCCTAAAGTCAATAATTGAAAAGTTGATGAAAATATCTCAGTTAGTTCTCTAATTGAGCAAAAAATTGGTTTCCTAGTAGCAGCCCCGTCGAGTAATCCCAATGCCAAAAGTAAAACCGCCGTAAGGCAACTCTCCTTATGAAAATTTGTTGCAGATACACCCTGTATATTCAACACAGGTGCAGAACACCCTGTATATTCCTCTGTGGCTGCAGCGCTGTGGTAGCTTTGTACTGGCATCTTTGTATCATTCTTGTAACCCGTGTGACATTGCACTGTTTGTAAGTTGAAGCGACAACCGTAAGAAGATTGGTCAGAAGTAGTTAGCCCGGATCTGTAAAGAACAGCTCTACGCCTTCAGCATTTCAATCGTTTGACGTACGTAACATATCCGAGAGGTATGTATGGGCTGTACCACACTTTCCCATTATTCATTACAGATATTTCTGTTTGCAGGTACACTTTACGCAGCTCGGGAGATAGAATGCAAGGTGGAACGCTCAGTGATACAATGGGTATGCTATATATTTGGTGCCTGCCTCGCACGGGTATGCTGCTGTAACCGTGTTTTTACGTGATATTTCTTGCAGAGCAACGTTCTACAAAGCAACAGGCATCACCAATAATGATTCAAGCACTTGCTTCTTTGTCATGGGAATAGGCGTATCACTTATATATTTGATGGTACTTTATGCAAGAAAGAAGTTGGACAAGAAAGCAAGACTTCTAAAGGCTACGAAACGCAGAGAAACAGATCACCGAGCCCTCAAAGCAGTGATTTGCAATCGCTGTTCATCGTTTGGACATTGCGAATGCGCGCCCCATAATACCCTGTGCATTGCGACAGCGTGTGCTTATGAATGGATACACTTTTAATACGTAAGCGTTGAATAAACTTATTTGTTGATGCTATTTATAGTATTTGTTTACTTTTCTGCGACTGTGCCTTAGGGTTCCCTCAGATCTTACAGTAAAAAGAAAATTAAGTGTTATCTCCTAAGAAGAAAAATAGAATTTTGTTGCAACCAGAATTGTACTTAACTGGGTAAAACTCCAAGGGTCCAAACGTTTCTACTGGTATGAGTAAAATTGGTTGCACAACAGCTGTACTCAAAATAGTTCAACTGCTGTTAACATAATTATCCGTGCTGGAAATAGTCCAAATTAAAATAACCAATAAATCTCATTCGGTTTAATTGGATATCATATGCACAATTTTCATGGAAAACGACCCAAATTTCTCATTCTCAATCAACAATTTTCGACAAATGCCATATTGAAAACAACGGCCATTTAGTGGGTTTTAATGAGAAATCACTCTAAATGTCAATGGGAACGAAGTGGAACCATGCCCACTCACACTCGTTGGAGGCCAGCCTAGTTTCCAATTGGCCTAATGTGCCGCAGCAAGGATTTTCCCATTAAACTCACCTTGGAATTATAATTGTCGATGAACCTTTTGAATGTGCAGTAACATTCGATTCTGCTGCATCAAATGAGCAGAAAGCACGTTTTTGCTGTAAAAAGGAATTCCACTCGATGCTTCTTCAGCGTGAACATTTACTCTTACTTATATAACAATGCAGTTGTAGCGGCACTGTGCGTAGCCGACGATGAAGATGTCACATAGGATGCAACTTCCCCAGCTGTCTCATTGCTGCCTGCTTGTGGAAAAGACATTCAACGCAGTCCTTGATGTAACGCTTTGTGTAACTTTGCATCTGAGGGAACCAGTGACTACGGCGTATGTGCTCCACATTTTTGTCTGCGGCGAAGTAACGCGCGAGGTCATGATGCAGAATCAAAATGAACTTTCTCATCGACCTAGGGAAGACGAGCTGTTACGAAAAGAAGCAGGCTTCAGGGTTGCGACCGTCTTTACTAGCCCGTATCTAACATGTAACTGCCCCGGGCGTGAGCCGTTCTCCCCCGTGCCCCAACGCTCTCTTCGTCGTCGCTTGTGCGCAATCCCTAACACCATCCCCGGCGGGGGTTGGCTGGACATCGATTTCCAGCGGGAAAGACGATGGACGGGGCGTGCCACGGATGATCCATTCGGTAGCCGCACAAAGCATGCGCGTACGAACGCGCAGGTGCAGAACGAAAACGCTGAAGTTGAGAAAGGAGCCGCTGCTTCGCAGTCTCGCGATTGTTGGCCTCTGGGGGCAGTCCTTTGCCGTTCACCATCAACGGAACAACGTAGCGTTCACCAGATTTGTCAAGAAGGGCGGAAAAAAGGGCCAGGGCAATGTCGGCCTTTGGGTCCGAATCGGGGTCAGCAAATCCTAAAGAGTCTAACCTCCACATCTCCGATGGATCCAGAAGATCGAAGTGGTCGCAGTCACAGGATACGGAGCCCACGGAAATCGTGCAGGCGGTTACGTCTTGGGACTGCCGCTCTACCCCCTGCACGACCCACACGAAGACAGTCTCCACTGCTGTCAGGGTGTCTGACAGACGCTCCACTCGACCGGTGACAGCTTTCCAATAGTGGTCGGAACCTATAAGAACTCCTATCTCATTCGTGCAACTCGTGTCCGCTAAGTCCAGCCCATGCTGCCACATAGCTTGAGTGGTTGCCTCATCCAAGGGTGGCGTAAACACCTTGCACACGTCTTCCATGCCGAGAGCCTCGACGTCGACGAAGGATGAAACATTTCACAACGCGTGCAGGCGGACCCGGACACGCTTACAGCGGAATGACTTCAGATGATGGCTTGACGCGAAAGAGCAGATGGACATCTCTTCCCCGTCAATCTCGCAACGAAGGTCTCTTAAAAGGTCACGGCGGATGAACGTCCGCTGGCTCCCCGTGTCAAGCAGAGCCCGTATCTGCTTTTTCCCTGCAGGTCCCGATGCCCATACAGTTGCCGTCTGCAGGTGGGCGATTCCGGATCTTCGCGCACAGACGTTCGTGGTTAAGGTTGACACAACGGTGTTAGGGGAGATGTGGCTGTCGGGCTGCATCGAAGCGTCATCAACGTACTGGAAGAGGTTGACGTCTGCGGTTGATTCGGTGGATTCTGAACGTCACACAAGATCGTGAGATGGCGACCACGGCATAGGGAGCAACACAGCTGCGCGGCAGAGCCACATCGTCTGGATATATGGCAGGGCTTGCCACATTTGAAACATCGGCCGGTACGAAAGGTGAGGTTCCTCTTCTCCGCCGGTGGGACGCTGGCCGAACAGGACTCCAGGCGATGCTCGGTCGAAAAACATAACGGGCATAAAACCTGCGATGCTTCGGAGTGGTTTTCTGCGTCTAGTCGTGTGGCGGACAAAGCAGACGCGGTTGCTGGTCGCAGAGGAACGGATCTGCACGGTCTGGTGAGTCTGCGAAGCACGTGGAAGGCCTTGTCGTGACTTAGGGCTACCTCCTCTCTCGTTTCAACTTGTACCTTCAGAAAAGAAAGCAGGTCGTCGATCTCTTCGGTGGCTCCGTCGCCGTCTTCACGACGTTGAAGACTGGTTTCTGCCCTCCGTTGTTGGCGAAAAGAGACGCAGGGTTTCTCGGGGAGGCATCGCACCAGCACCCGACACAAGATGGCCGCGTACTTCTCCCGACCGATGCCCAATGCGTCAAGAGCAGCAACGCGCATCGTTACTCCATCGTAGAGGTGTCTCAGCTGCTCGACATGCTTCGCGGTCGGAATGGGGCGCAGCTCCAAGAGCCGATCGATGTGCTCAGCACTAAGCAAGTCAGATCTCCCGAATCTGTCCTTGAGTATCTTGATTGCAGACGGATAGGTATCGCCGCTGATGCGAAGCCCCTCAACCGCCCGTTTTGCAGCGTCGGTAAGTTAGGTGGCTAGGTATTTAAACTTCTCCACGGGCGACAAGGCTTCGTTCGAATGGATAGTGACATCAAAGTGCTCCCAGAACTGGTGCCATTCTGAGAGCTTCCCGGAAAAGGACGGGATCTGAAGCTTCGGAAGCTGGACAGTGCGGAGGGGTCCTGCAGAAGACTGCGAGCGATCGGACATCACATTCTGGCCCGGCGTCAGAGACAGCCGTGCACGAGAGATAGCTTATTCAATGCCCTCTTCATATTCCATGGCGGCGGAGACCTCTGCGTCCATGGCGTCTTCGGGAGTTTGGTCCAAGATGCTCCGGTCCAAGTCGGAGAGCGCTTGACGCTTTGAAATGAGGTAGTCCATTGTGACTTGAACATCAGCGGCGGAGGGCTGAGGTCAAGCCAAAAGCTCGGTCAGGCGAGACTTAGTTCGGGTGGGACCGCTGCGAACTCCGGCACGAGCGCCACGTTGGCGGTCCATACTGACGGTCCGGCACGAGCCGACGTACGGCTGTAGACGGGCTTCAACGGGGTCCGGCTCCAACTTTGGAAGTTCCTGGAGAGGCGGGGACTTCAGGGTTGCGACCGTTTTTACTAGCCCGTATCTAACATGTAACTGCCCCAAGCGTGACCCGTTTCCCCCCGTCCCGTGCTCCCATGCTGTCTTCGTCGTCGCTTCCGCTCAATTCCTAACACGAACAAGCCCCTTTTACGGTTTCCGTCCTCGTGTACTCAGTACAAAATGCCCTTTGGAAGCTTATATCCCTCTATCTTGAAGTTCTCTAACGGGTTTCTCCCCCGTTTGGGCTTCGTGAAAGCTTTCATTATCTATTTATTTAAAAAGTGCCCAACAACGAAAAATCCTACTAGATAGTGCACCGTAAATATTCAAATACAGCTCTCAGGAATGTAAGAAAAAAAAATCAACCACCATGAACCAAGTGCCTAACGTACCAATCCAGACAATTCACGTTTAAACACAACATACGGCGAAAAAATATCAAAGCTACTATCAATACGATGCAAACGGCCCGAATTAAAATGCACAGAAGGGTAAAAAGTCAGACAAGAACGCATGTGTTTACTTGGCGCATAAAAACAAACATTGTTAAGGAGACTGGGAGAATCAATGACGTTAATTAATTTATGTAAAAAGAAAAAGTCTCGAAGTGTTGTTCTAGAAGACAAAGTAGACAAGTTAATCAAGTGAATTGAGTACAGTGACATAAGTATAAAACAAGCACGTTCAAAGTATCTCTCATAGAAACAGTAAACTTCTTCTGCACTCTCTCAATAGAAGAAGTCTTAGCCAAATTCGAAGAATTCCATATAACTAAAGCGAATGGCAACCTACTGCACACCAAAGATGTATACAACCTAATGAAACAAGTAGGGTCCCGGAAATCACGGGTTATCCTTGATATAAAACGGACACGCAGGGCAGCATTAGAAATAGAGGACACATGCTGACAAAGTCGTAGAGCGTTATCTAAGAGTACGCCAAAGTCACGTATAACATCCACTCTATGCATAGTGACATGAGTGAGCTGATAGTAGTAACACAGCTGATCACTTTTTTTAGAAAAAGAAATTACCTTTGTCTTCGATTGGTTTAAGGAAAGACCGTTCAATAAACTCCATTGTGAAAACTACAGAACATCTGATTGTAGTCGTGCGCAATCAATCATCAAGGCAACTAACGTGACGAAAAATCGTATTATTAGCATACATTAAAAATATTGGAGTGCTTGACTGGGCAACCCCCCCCCCCCCCCCCAATGTCATTCACAATCCACATTCACATTCAATGCGGACACAAAATGTCATTCACAAAAATAGAAAACAACGAAGGTTCTAAATTGTTTCCCTGAAGTACACCACTAAAGGACGAATAACAATCAGAAAAACAACTAGATACACGAACATGATTCAACCGATCAACAGGTTAGTTTCGAAGCAGTTGCAATATGTAGAAGATAAGCCATAGTCCGAGAGCGTATATAACAAAAATATATGTCTCACTTTGTCAAACGCTTTTGACACATGAAAATAAACAGTATCCACCTGGCCACAATCAAAGACAAAAGGAGCAACACCCTGCATGAATGCACACAGATTGGTCAATAGTGACCTCCCGCTTATAAACCAGTGTTGAAAGTCACAAATTTTACTCTTAAAATAAGTCGAAAGACGATCATGCAACATCATTTCAAAAATCTTAGAGAACGTGTTTAAGACGGTGACTAGTCGATAGCTATTGACCACACAGGGACCACCGGTCTTAAATATAGGAACCGCCACCGAATGTTTCAACTGATCAGGAAATATTCCTGATGTTAAAGCCAAATTAAATCAGTGGCAGCGCGCTCGCCCAGTAAGTCCACACATCCCATAACAATGAAGTTAAGAATGCCATCCAGTCCAGCGGTTACCAAAGGTTCCAACCTCCGTATTGCCAGTTCCACTTCGTGCACTTCAATTGCAACACATGTTAAGAAGTGACTACACTCAATCCTACTTTTTAACTGTGTAAGGACAGATTAAAAAGATGAGGCAAAGTGATCAGCAAACATCTTAGCCACTGTACGCGGCTCAGATGTAAAAGTATCACCGCAACGGAGAGAAATTGCACGATGATTATCCTTCCTTCTATCGTTTTCGAACCTATCTATCCAGCCTATCGTTTACGAACTTACAAAAGTCCATCGGCTCAGAGTAGAGGGTATTTTCAATAGACTTCAGGTGCTGCGCCATACCGCGATCATACAAACTTTTCACACTAGCCGTGATGTGGCTGAATTTCTCATACCGCGTAAATAGAAGTGGTTTCTTATAAAGACGATGATAGCGAGGTTTGTGGCGTAATTGATATTTAACTTCCTTGGAAAGCCATGGAGCGTATTTAGAAAGACGAGATATATGCTTGGGAACGAATGCCTTCATACCGGTCACGAAAATGTCAGTGAGTTTGTTTACCGTGGACTGGACAAACCTTTAATTGAACACAGAGGCACAGTTACGGTCCCGAATGTAATTTTGGAGGTTTAAATAATCCCCATGTGGAAAAGAAAACCAAGAGTGACTAATGAATGGAACTCGCGAAGGCGGGAATACTACAGAAAAATCGAAAGGAACATGAAACTTATCGATACGCGACAGTGGCTGTACCGCCTCACTGGTACCCAAGATAGGTGAGTTAACAAGGGTAAGGTCGAGGACATTTCCAGCACTATTACAAATACGGTTGAACCGTTGTAGACCATTAAAATGGCCAACATTGAGCAAAGCACATCCTTGAGCTTCAAGGATGTGTAAGCCCGGGAGCTGGAAATAGCCAGTAGCACAGTCAAGTCCCGGGATATTAAAATCCCCGTATATGTGTACACGAAATTTCGAAAAGTCTTGCGCACCCTGGAGATTACAAAAATGATGCCTGAAAGCATCAACACAGCAGCGTGGTGGAAAGTAGTAACTACCTACGAGGATGTCTGGGCCATCATGGGAGTGAACTTGAATCCGTACACATTCATCGTACATCTCTAAATCGTGTCTATGCCGTGTCTTTAAGGTTGCATCACAGGCGATTAGTACACCCCCTCCAAATCGCTGCCCAGTAGAAGAGTAATCACGATCACGCCGGAACACTGTGTAGGCTGGACTACAGTAATCTAAGGTGGAAATAGACTCATCGAACGAAGTTTCTTTAGTACACATCATAGTGTAGTTACAGCAGATCAACTTAGACATGAATTCAGAAGACTTAGTCCAAAGACCACGCACATTCTGGTAGTAAATTGTAGATTCGATGAGACTAGTTAGGCGTCAGAGGAAGGGATTTGCACGGGTGGATCGCCACTCAATCTGCCAAAAAAAGGATGAAAGATACAGCCTTCAGGCCAAATATCTGGACGATTATTCTTCTCGAAGATCTCATCGCTTTCCACAATGATGTGAAATGAGGCGTAGCTGTCGTGTTTCGATTTCAATTTAGTACAGTGACGGAAATTCCCTCGGCAACGGCGCTCAGTGCTTCAGCAATGTCGACGTCTGTGGTAGTTGGGGCAACCTTGCCTGTCGTTTCGGTGGATGTGGTACAGAGCACAACTTCCTACAAGAGATCTTGCCCGTGAGATTCATTCGAAGTGACATCATTCTGTGACATCATTCGAAGTTCCTGATCTTGCGCATGTATCATGGCTATCTAGTCTTCGACAGGAACCGTGTAATATACGTTTCTTGTGCATAGCTCTGGCAATCTCTCGGGGTCATATTCGCGGTTCGGCACTTCATCTCGCTAATCCAGCAGTACAAGACCCAAGGCGTCTAACGTGTGCCATCCGTTCTCCAGCTCTATATGTTTAAATCTGTAGCCGTACTCGCTCGATTGGTCTAACCATTGTGCTACTTGATGTCTGATGGATGTTGTTTCCTCATGTGAGCTATTGAACTTCCTTCTCACCGGATGGTGAAGAGTGTAGGCGTCCAACGTTCTGTGAATGGCGAGAGCCTTCTTTTCGCTCAAGTGACACACTTTTCTATAGCGGTCCAATCCCCCAGACCACCCTCTGGTTTATCATATCCCTCCATAACTTGTCAACGCTATTGAGGCTTGCTCCTGCAGCTGCTGAGGCTCGTGAGATTTGGGTAGGGAAATCACTCAATTGTTGACAAGTTCGTAAACGGAGGAGTGCCTGATGGGATTGCCCGAGACTGAGACGCACCCCTCATGATCCCAGGAAATAACCTTTCTTAATTCCGAGACGACCCTGTTCGCTTCCTCTTCATCAACCTCTGCAGAAACGAGTGAATAGTCACAGTCATTTGTAGCGTCGGACGTTTTGCTTTTACTGTCGTAGGGATCGAAACCGTACTGCTTGAGCATGCGATACAGTGCCTGCAGTATGAGTTTCACCTTGACGTTGTCACTCTCCTTCGAGGAAAGAATGTTTCCGATGGAGGCGGTCAGTTCTCTTGGCCATTGGACTGGGCGTCAAAAAAGGTTCAACATAGCAGAAAGCAGGAGAGGAACCACCGACGAAAGAACGTCTTACCCTCGCTGGTGAGACAGATAGTGCTTCAAACGTGGCGGATTCTTGTGAACCTTTTTGTAGGCGAGCCGAAGTAAGAAGTGTTTGTGCTCCTTCAAACGCGCGAACGTATCTGGAGCCAACGTCACCGTTCTGTTCTGCTCCCAAATTAGTGTAGTGACTCCCTGGATGGTCCCAATTACTGTGGGGGTCCTACCCTAAGAACACATTGTCGTCCCTGAGATATCCGGCGATTATCATACCAGGACGGGCAGGACATCCTCAGGAGGGCGAAATCGGTCCTCAGGGTATCCCTCAAGTGTTAAAATGGGACTCTCACATGTTCTTACGATATTCTTTTGGTTGTCCCTAGGAGGTCATCAAGAACCGATATAGGAAAGTGTGATGACGCAGCAGCGACATAATCTACCACCGTTTTATTGTACCTTACTTGTTTCCGTCAGAAACCACACGCACCCTTGGCAACTGTTTGGTTTCACTGATTTCACTGATTCATGTTGACAAAGCTGCCGCGTAAAGTGTAGTACTTTCCATAACGGAAATAAGCGCGGCGATTTAAAAAGACAGAGAAGAAGGCAAAAAAAAGAAAGAAAAAGAAGTCGTGCCCGGAGCACACAAAGGCCGAGAAACCCACTTCGAAAGGTACTGGAATTCCTTTCTAAAGAAAAATGAGACACTGTTCATTGCTTGCTATGCAATCCTCCGTAGGTTCGGGAGTACTGCTCGCCTCCGACACAAAACAAAAGGTGAGCTACTGAAGTTTAATTACATTTATAAAAACACACACCACTCAAGCGACGAATTGCTTCAAGTGTCAACTCGCAAGCAATGCGAAGTCTATGTTTCTGACTCCTTTGGTTTGAGACATCCGGGTAGGACCTTCAAAAGTCAAAAATGGTGCTACCAAATCGTGCTTTCCTGACTTTTCTGCGGGAGATGCTTTAAGTATAAAGGTGCCTCTGTGGGTTGTCGCAAGGAGATATAATGAAGGGACAACCACACAGGCTGACGGTTGGCATGAGAATGATTTAATGGTGGTGGAGCGAAGCTTGGGTGCGAGTGGAGCGTGCGCACTTGGCATTTTCATCTTTCTTGGAATGCCGCGCCACTACAACTACTCCCCCCCTTCGAGATGGGTGAAGCGTCAAGGATGAACAGGTGAAGGAAATGGCGAGTCTCCTAGAGTCGGCGCAGGCGACTGTCTTGGGCAGCCGACGCTCTGGCTCAGGGGGACGTCTGGCAGAATGAGGATGGGATCAAAAAATGCAGAGCTGGTTGCTTCCACGTAAGAGGGTTTAAGCCGGTCGATCGACACGACTACCTTGCCACCGTTGACGTCGACGGCAAAGGCTTTTGCACCCCGGCGGATGACCTTGTGGGGGCCGGAATAAGGGGGGTGGAGAGCGCCGGGTAGAGTCGGTGCGCAGGAATACGTGGGAGGAGCTGGCGAGGTCCTGGGCGACGTACGGGGAAGAGGAGGAAACACCTCTCGTAGGTGTTGGACGCAGACGTTAGAGAGCAGCCTTTAAGCATTGGGCGTAGTCTGAAGGGGCTAGGGGTGATGGTTGCGAAGATGGCCGATGGTCGAAAATGTCAGCAGGAAGCCAGATGGACGTGCTGTACACAAACTATCCTGACGAGCAGCTGAGGTCGTGCTTCACGGCAGCTCTGATTCCGAGGAGCACCAATGGCAGGTGCTCGGTCCAGCGGGAACCGTTCAAATGGGCCATAAGTGCCTGCTTGAGGTGTCGGTAGAATCTTTCTACCAGGCCGTTACACGCCGGATGGTAAGCGGTCGTGCGCAAACGTTTCGTGCCGAGAAGGGCAGTGAAAGGTCGACTTTCAAATTGTGGGCCCCGGTCGGTGACGATTTCTTCTGGCACGCGGAATCGGGCAATCCACGTCTGGAGGAAAGTCGCTGCGACAGTTTTAGCTGTGCTGTCCTGCATGGGTGCTGCTTCAGGCCATCTGGTGAATCTGTCAACGCATGTTAGAAGGTAGCGATGATGGTCAGAGAGGGGCAGGGGCCCAACTATGTGAATATGGACCTGCGAGAAGCGGCTTGTTGGTGGGGCGAACTGGCCAAGCGGTAAGATGGTGTGGCAGTGGCACTTGCTGATCTAGCAAGGCGTGCAGGGGCGCACCCAGCGGCGGATGTCCTGCCGCACCCCTGGCCAGACGAAATGGTCAGTAACCAACTTGATGGTGGTGCGAACTCCGGGATAGGCGAGGCAGTGGAGCTGTCAAAAACTGCGCGGCGGAGAGTAGAAGGGACGATAGGGCGAGGTGACGAGCCCGACGTTTCTCAGAGGATGGGAATGGCTGAACAGGGCAGGAGAATGTCAGCGAACTTAAGGGACGTGCGCGAGGACGAGCGGAGTTGGCAGAGCTGGTCGTCCGACTTTTGTGCGACTCCCAGGTTGTCGATGCTGAGGTCGGGCTGGCCGGGTATAGCGTAGACGCGGCTGAGTGCATCAGCGGCAACATTGGCGGAGCCCTTCACGTGGCGTATGCCCGTAGAAAATTCTGCAATGTACGCAAGTTGGCGAATCTCGTGGGGGAATAAGTTCGACTGCCGGACGTGAAGGCTCCGACGTGGGGCTTGTGCTCTGTCCAACAAAACGCCGTCCTTCCAAAAAGTGGCGCGCGGCCGAATAAGCTGGCAGCAGTTCCTTGCCGAAAGCGCTGTATCAGGCCTCGATTGGAGACACCTTGCGTGAAAAGAAGCCGAGAGGTTGGGTGCAGTGATCTACTTCTTGTTGAAGAACAGCGCGCAAGGCCCGGTCGGAGGTGTAGCATATCGTCAGCATCGGCAATGAGAAAGATACCGCTGAGCGCGTTACCTATGGCAACCTAGGCGATCCCGTCGGATAAACCAGTTGTTGTTGTCACTCAGGCCATTCACTTCATCCTTCTCGGGCTCCTACATATTTGGTGACCCAAACGCCAGACTTTCCAGGCTATCAAGACCAGTCTTTCTAACGCAACACTCCTTAACCACCCTAAGCACGAAGCCCAAACAGTCCTAATGGTCGACGCGTCAAGAGTTGCAGTCGGCGCTGTTCTCCAGCAGAAAATCGATGATGTCTGGTGCCCCATAGCGTTTTTCTCGAAGGCCCTCAAACCGGCAGAGGTCAAATACAGCACCTTCGGAAGAGAGCTCCTGGCAGCGTACCTGGCCGTACGCCATTTTTCATTTCTTTCTCGAAGGCAGGAAGTTCACTCTCTTAACCGACCACAAGCCCCTGACTTTTGCCTTTCGATCTGCAAGCACCCGCTACTCCCCGCGGGAAACATGCCATCTAGCTTTCCTTTCGAAGTTCTGCACCAACATCGTGCATGTGAAGGGCTCAGACAATAGTCCCGCAGAGGCACTTAGCCGCATCGACGCCATACACGGCACGACTTGTTCCTCCGAGGATATTGCTCGAGAGCAGCAAGCGGACGTTGAGCTCGAAAGCCTCCTGCAGTCTTCCTCCTCTCTGTGCTTTGAAGATCTCGAAATTCCCGGTTCCTCGCTCCATATCACGTGCGACACGTCTACAGGCCAACAACGACCATTCGTACTCTTGTCACTCAGAAGAACTGTCTTCGAGTCGTTACACCGCCTCTCGCACCCAGGAATTCGCCCTTCACAAAAGCTCATTGCTGAGCTTTTCGTATGGCCCAAAGTGCACGCGGACATACGAGACTGGGTTGCTTCCTGTCCTGCTTGCCAGACCACCAAAGTCTTATATCACACTACAGCTCCCGTAGCATGTTTCGCCCCTCCCAAAGCACGTTTTGACAGGGTGCACATGGACATTGTCGGGCCACTGCCACCTTGTAAAGGGTTTCGCTACCTACTGAGGGCGGTTGACCGCTTCACGAGGTGGCCTGTAGCCACACCAATGCCTGACATCTCAGCGCGAACGGCCGCTTCCACCTTCCTTTCATCGTGGATCTCTCGGTTTGGTGTCCCATCAAAATAGTCACCGACAGAGGCTGTCAATTCGAAGCGCACCTTTTCGCCGCCTTCGCAACACTCTTGGGAACATCTCACAGCCGCACAACCACCTAACACCCTGCTTGCAACGGCCTTGTAGAACGATTACACAAGCAGCTCAAGGCAGCCATCATGGCTCACACAGAACCCTACCAACTGGGTTGACATCGTTCCCATCGTCCTCCTCGGAGTCCGCTCTGCCATCAAGCAAGACCTCTCGTGCAGCAGTGCAGAGCTTCTATTTGGCGCCACGCTCCCGAGCGAATTCTTTCATCCATCAGCTCAGCCCTTTACAGCCGCGCCCGAATACATTGATCGCCTGCGCCACACCTTCGCGCAGATTCGTCCCACGGATACCCGTGTACCCTCCAACCGCCCGCATCACGCTCCCCACGAATTGGCCACGGCGTATCTTCGAACGGATGCCACGCGGAAGTCCCATTCACCCTCCATTTTCCCGTCCGAACCTCGTCTTGTCCCATTCACCCAAGCATTTCACCATCTCAGTAAACTGCCGTAAGGACACAGTCAGCATTGACCGCCTGAAGCCCGCCCACATCGACAACGAGTGCCTCGCCACTGCTGTCTTTCCCTTGACGACGCGTTCTTCGCCGAAGACCGAACACGTTCGTTGGTCGGACGTCTCTTCGCCGTCTCTGGAGGGGGGGCTATGTAGCATATCGTCAGCATCGGCAATGAGGAAGATAGTGCCAAGTGTGCACTTGGAATCCCTCATCTTTCTTGGAATGCCGTGGCACTATACCTTTGTGCCTTTTCGGAGGGCAGCGTCTCTTCTGACGAATGTCATTTAGCCCCTGGGGTCGGCCCAGAAAGCAAAACAAATGTGTCAATCAATATTTGAAGTCTTAGCAGGAAAATGGAACAAGGTGGCATTTCTCGTCCCTTGAGCAACCTACGGGGACTGGCCTAGGGTGTACCTAATTAACTCTTCACGGACAATCCGAGAGTGCCAACCTCAGGACATTCTGGGGATACAAATCGAAGGACGAGGACACGATGACGCTGTGAGGACGTCCTGGAGACCTCTGTATTCTAATTGCTCTGTGCTCTAATTGCTAATTTATTGGTGTCCAGGCCCCCTGTGTGTTTCCGGATAGTCGTGGTCGTTCCATACTACTTACCTGCATGTGCATGTGAGGGACATATACCTGGATGAACCAATACATGGCCCACTAGTACCACGATTAGGTATAAATTACGAGGTGTGTTCAAGTCAAACCGGGACTTTCTGTCTCCTGAGTGTACAAATGGCTCGCGCTACTTCTTTTTCGTCGTTTTCACACGCGACAGGGTTCCGCGTTCACCACGTGGTGGTCCAAAGTTTGTGCAAAACAGAAGACACGTGCTGGACGAGATGGCCGACAAGGAGGTGAGCGCGCACATCGGACCGCGAATTGTCATGAAGGGTCTCGTGAACGAAGGCGTAAAGTCATCTGAAATTCACAGAAGACTTCAGACTCAGTATGGCCACGATGCACTTAGCCGCAGCAAAGCGTTTGAGTGGTGTAAACGGTTCCGAGACGGCCGTACATCAGTACAGGACGCTCCCGGCTGAGGCGGTTCAGAGCCCAGTGTCAGAGTTCCTGAGAACATCCAACTTGTGGAGCGCCTGATCCTCAAAGACCGACGGATAACATGCCTCGAACTCGCTCGAAAGACGGACCTTTCAGTGGGAACATTGAACACTATCATTCATGAACACTACCAGTTTTGGAATGATAGTGCCCGTTGGGTCCCGAGGCAGCTCTCCGTGTTTGACCGGCAGAGAAGACTGGAAATTATCCAAGAGCTAAGGTACCGTTTCGACACTGAAGGACAGCCGTTCCTTGATCGGATCATCACGTGCGATGAAACGTGGGTGCACCATTTCACTCCTGAGTCTAAACGCGCATCAAGACAGTGGAAGCACCCGTGCTCGCCAGCTCCCAAGAATTTCCGAAGCACCCCGTCTGCGGGTAAGGACATGGCCACGGTGTTCTGGGACAAGGCTGGCGTTGTTGATGTTGATGTTCTGCCCAGTGGTACCACCATCGATAGTGCATATTACTGCCAGGTTCTCAGCGATGTGCATAAGGCGCAGAAGCAAAAGCGGCCAGGCCTCATCACCAAAAGAGTCCTCCCAAGCAAGCTATGCCCGATGGCCGACGGTTGGCAAAAGGTCGAATGACAGTTGGCCAACGACTCTTTCGGCCATCCAACGTTGGCGCAGCGTTGCATAGCGATAGGCAGAGCGAGGATTGGAAAACCGTTGGCCAGGGTAGAGATCCGTATCAAGAAACGAGCTCGTTGGCCAAGCACTTGCCAAAGCTTTGATCAATCTCGCCTGGGGGAAAGGAAACATAGAATGGTCTAGCGCTCCATAGGTTCGACTTTCGATAGACCAAGGGAATTTCTCAAGACTAAAGCAGTAAGAAGCAGAAGCATTACCTTCATCGTGAGTGAATGCGACAAGCAATTCATCATTTCAGTATCGCTTGTGTACGCGCCAAATTAAACTTAGACACGCCCCACCCTTCATTTTGACACACACGCGAACAGGCCTCTCGAGTTTGCGGAAGCTCACGAGACAAGTAATGTATAGTACCTGTTTTTCCTCAGGAAACGTTGTGGGAAATACGAGCAACAAACAAATATTGGTATATCGTTACCTTACGCCGCGAGACAATTGAGTCTGAAAAAGAGGGACGCCGTAGGAATGCTTTGGTCTGTATCTTGGCGCAAGCTTGGCACAACGTAGGCTGGCCAAAACTTGGCAAATCGTTGCCCAAGGTACAGATTCGTATCAAGAAACAGGCTTCTTGGCCGATGATGTACCAAGCAAGGCCAGGTAGGCCAGCCTAACTATAACCTAGTTTGGCTCAACCTTTGTTTCTTGCTTGGGCTCCTCGTACAGGACAATGCACGCCCGCATACCGCGTATCTCACGACACGCACCTTACAGGAACTTGGCTGGGAGTTGCTGCCACATACCCTTACTGTCCCGACCTCGCCCCCAGCGATTTCGATCTATTCGGGCCACTGAAGGCGTTCCTTGGGGCCGCCACTTCAGCTGCAACGACGAGGTCAAGAGTGCGGTCCGATCATGGCTGCTATGCGCCGGTAAGGATTTCTACGCCGCTGGAATCCAAGCCCTCGTGAAACGCTGGGACAAGTGCATTAGTGCAGCTAGGACGTTGAAAAATAAACTAATTTCCCGCCTGCAAGTTCATTTTACTTTTGCGAAAAATTAAAAGTCCCGGTTTGACTTGAACGCCCCTCGTATGTATAATTTTAGACATGTGACGGCTCATTGGATAGATAAATACTGTAACATCTTAGACGTTTGGTCTAAAAAAGATCTCAATCGAGGCTGCAATTATCCGGTTATCAGCCCTATTTTGGCATAACGTTAGTCGGGCTAGGGGAAGGCTAGGGGACGGATACGAAGCAAAATAGATACTTTGTTAGACGTCGGATAGACCTTCCGAAAGTTTACATTTAGACGTTTTTTGGACGTATACTAGCGCATCGTACGTTGCCTGGGCACATGCCTTCAATTTGTCAACGATATCGCGTATAATTGCTCGCTCATGACGGGAGGCATTGTGGGGGGACGGGAAACAGGCGTACTTCCAGGTATCACCGTTATGGTGATCTCCGCGACAGTGGTGCACCCAAGCTCTTGCATGTTGAAAGCAAAGCAGTCTCGGTGCTGATTAACATCTAAGAACCATCTTTCCAGAACAGCACCGCAAGCGATACTGCCCCGACGACCGTTGTATGGGTTGCGCATTCAAAGACACGGCCCACCCGAAGGCAGACTGCATTATTAGAAGGGTAGGCAATTCTCTCTGAATTGTCTAGAACAAAAACGCACGACTGCTTGGGAGCACCTTTGTCGACTAGTTGTCCTCTTTGGATGGTCTACATGGTATTGGCTTACATAATAGTTAGGTGTTATGGGCCTCTTCTGAATCACGTGGCGGATTGGCGCGGTGCTTCTGTTTTTTTTCTTTGGGCCAAAGTGAGCGAGTTCCCACATTTACAATTGGTCATACCTACTCCGTGGATGAGGTCTTCGCAACACAGCACGGCGAAGCCCTGTTTCGCGTACGCAGCTTCCCTGCGTAACTTCCAATTCAGTCATTGAGAAGTAGTCAGCTCATACACGTCTATTATGTCTATTATTTCCAGCAGGGATATATGCTGTTTGAGGAAATCGGGCTGTCGGGATTTAAGTGTAAATGAATCCACTCATAGGACTGCAGCTTCAGCTGTTAGGACTACCTAGTGGCGAGACAGGCAAGTAGGTGGGGTAGTGTTATGTTACATGTGAGGTTTATCTGCACGTGCTGCATGTGCCGCAGGATATGACTGCAAATAATTTTGACAACCTTGAGTCCTTTTGACGTTCCAGAAATCTCCGACATACGGTGGTGGAAGCAATGTTTACCTCCCTACACTGCTACTGTCCTTGGCCGTGTTTGAACCTGCGACCTTGAGCTCAGCAAAGCAACAGCTTCCCACTGAGCTACCACGACCTTCCCTTTCTTTCTCTCAAAAGAAACTACCAAAGCCGGCGTTGAACCCTCCCGTGCCAGATGCGGCCTTTCTTGGTAGAAGGAGAGAGGATTGGGAGGCTGGAGGCTCCTGCTGATACCCAGAGAGGAGAACGCGCGCGCCTGTTCAACGCGGCCTGTACAAATACCGTCGTTCTAACCGCATGGGTAGCTATTTTTTTTAAATAATTGGGTGTTTACGTCGCGAGACCACTGAGATCATGAGCGACGCCACAGCGGTCGGTCTGTGGATTGCTTTTGCCCACCTGAGGGATCTTTAACGTGCCATGAAAGCTCATCACACGGCACCCCGAATTTAACGTCCCTCGCGGAAGACGGCGTGTCTAAGCAACTTGTACCCTGCCACCAAGTTGCTGGCGTCTTCGGCCGGGTTCGAACCCGCCATCAGAAGGCGAACACGCTACCGACTGAGCCA
Source organism: Ornithodoros turicata (assembly GCF_037126465.1). NCBI lineage: Eukaryota > Metazoa > Arthropoda > Arachnida > Ixodida > Argasidae > Ornithodoros > Ornithodoros turicata. Next base: position 32,711,787 of record NC_088204.1, on the reverse strand, counting down.
CCGAGGCCGGTACCCGCATGGGTAGAAACTTCTACCTAGTTTCCTTAGAGTCTATGGTTACCAGAGACCTTAGGGTTACCCCAGATGGCCCATAATACCTTAGAACCCTAGAGCCTTAGGGTAACCCCAGGAAAAATTTTCGACGGGGAATACAATTGAATAATGCAGAATAATGGACTTCTGCGCGACTGCGTCCTTTCAGACTACTGGAACGCAAGTAAATGCAAGTAAAGACAATAAATTGTACCAGATAGGTGCTGTGCACTTTCATCTTGAGTTTGAAGCCGGAATTTGCAGCGATTGCATTGATCTGAAAAGGTAAAATGTTTGTCGTGAAAAAATATGCAGTACATTAGTAATCCTCGTCAAATGATTTTATGTACTATAGATTTTCCCGAAGTCACAAAGGCGACGAAGGAATACAAAGATAAAACACGTCGCACTTCCAAACTTTATTATGAAGAATGGTGAGCAAAAAGAAGAAAAAAACACGCACGAGATCAACAGCGCCCTCCAGCACCCATGAGGTAAGACAACACCTTACCAGTCATACTGTTCGTCCTGATCGAGGAACTTGTTTGTGCGAAAGCATGGCGGTGGGTGTCATAACCTATGTACCCCAACTTCATTATCTCTCTGAGGTGACTCAACCACCTGCCTGAGATGGCGATCTGCTGACTTGCAGATAATTTCCGTCTATCCGAAGAGTGGCAAACACCCACAAACCCCAATACGCACCGGCTGCGAATCTTGCCCATCCCCTGAATATCAAAATATCCAAAATAGATGTCCATGCGACGGTGCTGTGATGTGAAAACAGTAGGAATCATGCAGTCGCTTGGATGTACTTTCTATGTAAACGAGCTCTCTGTGAAGTTCCCATGAATATCCAAATATCCAATTTGCAATATCGCAGGGATGTACCTAGGATGTATGTGGTTTACTGGGCTATATAGTCCTACGTTTTTTATTATTTTAGCCGCTCAGAGTCAGCGCCCAATGCTGTCTTCTACTGGCTGCCGTTGATTATGTAACCTTGTTTTCATTGAACACTAGCAGTTTGTGCATTTCAGCAGTACAATAGATTTACTCTCCAGCCAAACAATGGAAATGACGTCATCAAGATCGTATGACGTCACTCAAGGCCGCAGTCGCTCCACCCTCATATCAGTCAGGTCATCATGACGTCACTGGATAAGATACTTAGTCCAGTGATAACATATCATTGATAAGATTATCAAGTAACAATAATAACATCAATAGCTCCCGTGGCATAGTGTTTGGGATGATCGTTTCCCACGCCGAGACCGGGAGGTGACACGGGTTTGAATCATGTCACCGGCTGTGCTGTCTGAGGTTTTCTCTGGGTTTTCCGAAGGCTTTCCTGACGAATGTCGGCACACTTCCCACTGAAGTCGGCTCAGGATGCATACTAACCCCCACTGTCCCCCACTCCTTGCTGCTCTCTGCGTAGTTTCAGAACAGATGGCGCCATACTGTTGCTATAGTTCGTTAAGCAACATCTTGAAGAGATGGCGCCACTTCCGCCAAATTTTAAATTTACCTGTTTAACAGATGCGCTACTTCCGCCCGAATTTTAAATTTCCCGCCGTATACTTTGTGTCATTTTTAAACAGATGGCGCTACAGCGAATTCCCGTTGACTTTTGCCTCACGTTCAACAGATGGCAATACACCGAATTTTAAATTTCCCGCCCATAGTCTTTGGTATTGCTAAAGAAGCCCTCACGATGATTTGATTTCAGAAAGAAAAAGAAAACAATGGCGAACCATTTCTATGTCAGTTTACTGTCAAATACCTCGAGTGATGTATTTCCTACTAACACAATGAGGAAGTTAAGTTTCTTGCGAGAGAAAGCAATTTCTTTACCTTTCCCTCCACTGCTAGCAAAACACTAGCTAGCGAAAAAAAACACGAGCATAAAAAAGCGAACAAGTCCAATCGATTTTTTTTCTCGAACGAATAGTTCACAGGTATATTTCAACCATATAATCATTTCAAAGAGTGAGCAAAGCATAGTGCTACTCTAGTTCAAAAACAGTTGAGCTTCTACTGAAACAGTAATCGATGACATTTGGATTTCATACTCTTCACCCTGTTATGCAAAGTATCGAGCGGACGTATCGTAACACAACTACGCACATGTCTTGCTGTATGGATATATATTTCTTCTATTGACATTACATGACACAGTCAACCTAGCACAGCATCGAAAGGACATTCAAATTAAGTCGATCCACATACCGCGTGAGGTCGACGATGACGCAATGCTGATTTTGAGTTGAGATATGCAAAGGGGATGGCGAACAGAATGTCCAACAGATCGCGGCTCTGTTTGAAGCGATTCTCCGAAAAAAGGACACCATCGCACGCGAGTCTTGACTGATGAAGTTGCACGACGACTTCCCCGTTGTAAGACAGAGGGTATTTTTTAGAAGGTTGCATCGCTAGTGGCTAGTGTCTAGTTTCTACAGTAAACGAGGTGGCATGAGGAAGCGACAGATACAATCGTGAACTGTTCGTACTGCACTCTGTGGCTGCTACAATGAACTCAGCTGCTATGAGGGACAAATCACACACTGCCACACACCAGAGAGGGCTCTGTCCCAGCAGCGACTGCCCCAGAACGAAATCCTGAGGGGTTCAGGGGGCGACCTTGCAGGGCAGGGAGGCCACATGATTGCCTCCCTCTGGATTCGACGCTGTGCAACGAGCTGCGTTGAATGTTTCAGACATATTTATGTTAAGGTTTTCATTTCCCCATGCTTTTATTGACGACTTCCACGTGACGTCAGCGTGTGTTGCAGGCACTCTTTAATCACTTTTCCGCAAACTCACAGCTAGCCGAGTCTCACTTCGTTCCGGATCCCAGCAAACACGTATGATTCCCAGATCATCCTGTTTTCATCTCACAGCCCAACCACGATGAGTTCATCCATGCGTCGTCCCCCGGATCTCCGGGACCCAGGAATACGAAATCCTCCCATATTCATCCCTGTGACTGTGAGAGCTGCCTGCGAGAATGCAACCCTCCGCGCCTCCAACTGCGCTTGCGCGGTACGCAACCACAGGTGCATTTCGTAACGTTACTACGTGATCCTTAATATGATCCTTAATCCTTAAGGCCATAATGCTAGGTATGTTAGGTATAATGCTAGGTATAATAGCATAATGCATATGCTAGGTATAATGCGATCCTTAATATGATCGTTACCGAACACGATGTAAAATTTGTAATGTCATTCTTCATGTTTTCGCATGGCAACATCCAGTATTTTGTAGTTCTAATAAAGATACGCGACTGGCGCTGCTTATAAGCGCCCAGTGGGAGCAGCAAGCTCGTCCGGGTTGCAGGCTGGATGTGTTGTGGTGTGATGTTGCAATTGTGAGCGAGTTTCAGAAGTCCATCATTTGCCACTGTGCGGAGCTAACATGGCTACTAGCGGTAAATGTTCATTTGTGTGACTGCTTGTGAGTGTAGCTGAGAGAAAAGACACCACTCTGGAACCAGACTGTACGCTGAGGTGCCAAAAAATGTGGATACCATCACGCACATTTCGACGAAATGTCAGTGTCCCCGTGAGTGAGAGCCTGCAAGCAAATCGTTCCGTAAGGTACAGCGGCCAAACTAATAATGTGACGGCAACAGGGGTAGCCTGTACCCTCAGTCAGGGCATGATGATACGAGTAACAGCGGTCCAATGTTCTTGGAACACGGCGCGTTTCTATCCCGCAATTCTCAAACAAGTGGTTCGCATGTCAGGGATATCAAGACTCTTCCGATGAAGGTACAGAAGGAGTAGTATATGTGTTACACCAGCGAGGGTCAGATATGGCTCGCATGAACGCTTCTACAGATGTTCAGTCAGGACGCTCTCCACTGACATACATGGACTTGAGCAACGTTCAAGGTAAATTATTACCACAATTTGGGAAGCGTTGAGTCAGTACATTTTTCTTTGTAGAAAATTATGTCACGCCAACTTCTGCAGCATGACTGATCCCCCGCACTGAAAGACCTGACCCTTGTATGTCAAGTGAAACATTGTTACAGAACATGATCACTCTTTGTTGAAAATAGGAGATATGTTGTCACGCTGTCTCTGCTGCAGCATCAAAAAGCGCAGACCAATCCAAGATGTGCCGTACGCCGCCACCTACATGGCAACCTTATTCTCACCGTATGATTAATTCCACTGTTTCGGAGACTTACATTGAACGTGTTGTACTTTAAGGCTGGTAAAATTAAGACCATCATCATGCAGTCAATGAAGCTGGGCATTTGGACCCTAAATTTCCCATCGGGGTACACAGAATTATGTATTTCCAGCCACACAAAACGCTTTTGAACATGCTTTAGCATGGTCGGCAAACCAATCCAACCCAAATTTAAGAACCGCTGCATGACCTTGACACTTTATGCGCTTCATGTCGCTTTCGTCATTGTCACACAGAGTCCCGCACAGTCCGCCAAGTATACAACGATGCAGTGGCAGACGAGGGAAATGGATGAGCGTCTACTTCAGCCAGTGAGGCAGTCAGCCCAGCTGTCTCAGTCCCAGCCAATAAGGCTACCAGAAAGCACAAACTTCACAATATGGTATGCCAATAGAGATGCTCCCAAACGATATTGTTATGCGTTGACTGTTGTATGGTGAACTAGCTGCAAAGCAAACCGTTTCAGCTGTGTGTATCCCAAGCAGCAATCAACAAGATGAGCGGCCTCTCCCCCGTACTGCTGCAGTGTGTATCCTGCACATGGTAGGAAAATGTTCCTGTACGTTAGAAGTGCATTGCATATCATAATTCCGTAGCCAGCATCACAAAAAAGAAAAAAAAACGAACGCGTACTATACCAAGCATACGATTCCCTCTGTCTTTCTCTTTTTCTTTTTCTTCTTTTTTTTTAATTTCTTTCCTTTTCTTTCTCCCAGATATTGTGCGTGAGTAGCTGGTGGTCTTAACGAGCGCCTACATCTCCATTTTTCTTATTTTTCATTCCATTCACGTTGCATATATTTCCAAATCTGTGAACACATTTCTAACACTCTGTACTCATCAAACAATCATGTGCTTTGACGTACAAAATGTCATCTCCTGTTTAGATGCCAACGTCGTGCAGCGGAGCTTATGCTTGGCACATCGTTCACGGGTATGTTAGCTTACAACGTTTTCCTTGATTTTGTGGCAGATTGCATCTTTTGTACGTTGTTTCTTCTTCTATGTCTTGGGGTGTTAATCGGTGCTTCTCGAGGGCTGTCTCAGGAGATCTCGCCACATCGGAAGTAAATACCTCCACTTTGCTTTTTGCTTCCAGCGAAAGGGCACAAAGCAATTTACATAATTTACTTTAGCCTTTATAGCTGAAGTGCTCGGAATGGTGCATACCATGAAGCTTATTCAGGAGCACCACACCGCGCGGCTTGACCTCATATTGGCCATGTTAACAACGGCACCAATGGAGGGACCTGCAGAAAATGACATCTTGAGGGAGCCATTCTAATATCGTCAAGAGCTTCTGCGATTCAATGTCTCTCTTTACCATCACAATGGCTATAATTGGTACGTTCTGCGGAATCGCACGCATACTCCACGCTCATTGTCTTTGTCATTGTATTTGGGATAAGGTTGTGCGTAAAGTTCTGTTTTCGTCACTTGAGTAGCTCATGGCTCTTCTTAATGTTGCGGAAGCACGGTCTTCTGAGATGCGGGGGCAGTGACGGAAGGGACACCACTAGACTTATCCTGTGTCAACTGATGTCAGATGATGTGGCACAGAACTTCAGCTACAAGGGTCGTAAAGGAAAGAAGAAAAAAAGAACTTCAGCGCCCTCAATCTGGGGCAAGATTGTCATTCGTATGTACTTTACTCTGCATACTAAAGTGCTTATAACACTCAAATCGTCCAATCGCAGCCTTGAAACTATCTTGTCATGTTCTCATGCATGCTCAAACGACTGGAATGTAGCCGCTCGAAGGTTCTGCTTGCCAAAAGTGCAGAGGTAAGTTATAGTGTGATATTTTCTGGAGCATAGTTTATCTAATTGAAGTACTGTACACAATATTTGCTTGCGATCTGACTTGATACGTTGTTCTTTGAAACGCTAATATGCGAGGCAAAAATCTAAAACTTTTGTGATGTACAGTATGTCTCAGCCACATATGATGGAACGAGGAATGTAACAAGAAAAGGCGATAAGTGTTGTATATCAAGAACAGCTGTTGAATGTTTCGAAAAGTAGTATGCTTTGTTCTCATGTATCTTTTCCTTGAGACAAATTAATTAGCTGTGAGTAATTGCCTAATAGTGCCCTGCGTAGACGATGTTCTCAGCAAAAAGATCGGAAATTACCACAATACGAAATGATACCAGAACTCACAATCTCTTTTACGCGAGCTTTGTGCATTTCGATAGAATAGCGTCCACGCGTATATGAGAAAATGTCTACCTTTTCTGTGGATTTCCAAGTTGTAACGCAGTGCATTTTTCTTGAGAAATGAAAAAAAAAGGTGTACGTTGACTGAGACACGGGGGTAGGTGTTTATCAAACCTTCTCAAACATCGACCCTATATAATAAGTGAAAAACTTTGCTTTGTGATCCCTAAGTTATTTATTAGCAGCATTCAGGTAAAAAAACGGGTAGGCAGATTAACAACAGCTCTTCGCGTAGCACGCTTCGCCTGTTTTAAAACCGTGGTTCACATTAGCTGGGACACCCCGTATACAAACATTTCTCAGTTTGCTGTTCAACCCACCCATTTACTATTTTCTCTTCCGAGAGAGATGAGAGAAGTTTCTGAATGTGTTCGTGAAACGAGAATAGGTACAATCTTACACCTCCACTGTGTATAGAGGTTTTTCCTACAGTGGTGTTTATGTACTCTCGTTTGTAGTATGTGTTGTGTACAAGGCCATTTGTGCTTAGGAAATAAATGTTTTACTGATATTCGAAAGCAGTAGTTTCAGTGCTCTTCGCCATTCTGAGCCCTGGCAGTGGGTGGGTAGCGGGAGGAGGGGCTACCGCCATTTCTGGACTGCATGCATGCTTCACTGCAATACCTCAAAAGACGCACGCAGTATCATCCCACCTTGATCGCTCGGGTGATCCGCGGGTAGCTTGCAGGAACGTTACTCGGGTGGCCAAGTTGTGCGTTTTTCGGAGTTTCGGAGTAAAAGGGCGTGCTGAACAGCAAACTGGGGAATGTTTCTATAGAGGGTGTCACAGCTAATGTGAACCGTGGTTTTAAAACAGGCGAAGCGGTCTACGCGAACTGCAACTGTTGAACCTTGTTAACAGCGTGATCTGACTACCCGTTCTTTCCCTCAATACTGCTAATAAATAAGGTAGGGATAAGAAGGCAAACGTTTTCACTTATTATAGGGTCGATGTGTCTACCAGAAGGCTTAGACTGCGTTAAGAAACATCTACCCCCATGTCTCAACCCGGGTGCACGTTTTCATTTTTATTTCTTAAAGAAAAATGCACCGCGTTACAACCTGGAAATCTACAGAAAAGGTGGCCATCTTTTCACACTACGCGTGAACGATATTCTATCCAAATGCACAAAGCAGGCGTAAAACAGATTGCCACTTACGGTATTATTTCGCATTGTGGTAATTACGCGATATTTTTGCTGCGAACATCGTCTACGCAAGTAATGCATTGCAGCAAACACTTGGAATGGGTGTTTACTCAGGGCAGCCTACTGTTCTGTTTCGGAGCAGCAGACAGACACATCCATACCCAAGAAGAAGATGATTTTAATGTTCCGAACACGAGCGCGTGAGCACTGATACCAATAACCGTGGAACTGAACACCACATTCCCTCTGCTCTTAAACTGTTCATTCCGTCTAGAGCTCTCGTTCAAGGCATTCCCGCTTGGAAGCGTTCTGGAGGTTGCCTACGACGACTGCTGCGACGTAACTGTTCCGAATGCGGATTTGTCACATCGACGTCCGATGTTACGTTGGCACCGGGCTGTACCGCTGGCTCTTGACGAGTCTCTGTTGGTGCCAGTGGCGTTGCTGCATCGCCTTCCACGGGCGCTTGCGTGTCCGAGTTTGTAGCACCCGACGTCCTGTCACCATACAAGGGAGTCGTTGGCAGGTTCTGTGACTCGCTAGGAGCTTCGTCTATTGCTGACGTTCCCCTATCGTGCCGAAACGACATTGGCGACACACGTGCCCAGCGAGGTTTCAAGTGGTCACTGTGTACAAAGCGCAGCTGGTTGTTCACCTTGACCAAGAACGTTGCCTCGCTCACTTGCTGAACTACTGTGGCCTCCTCCCACGCCAAAGGTTCACCTCTTGTCGTCTTCACGTAAACTATTTCTCCCACGGTGAACTGTGTGGCTCTTCCACGATGCTCATTGCGCCTAGTAGTGTTTTGTTCCTGTTTTGTCCTCATGTCTTTAACGAAATCTGGTTTTAAAAGTGAAAGTTTCACTCGTGGCTGCCTCTTCAGGAATAGTTCCGCAGGTGTACGTCCAGTTACCGAACTAGGTGTATTCCTGTAGGCTAGCAGAAAATCGTCAAGACGTTGGTGGAGGGTCCTGCGTTGACCTGTCATGTTGTCATGCAAGTCTTGCTTGAGGAATGTTGTCTTGGTCGTTTGAACCAGGCGTTCGGCTGCGCCATTCGACGCTGCGTGGTAAGGCGGCGTACGCGTATGCCGGATTCCGAGCCAGCATGTGAAATCTGCGAACTCTTGCGAGCTCATGTGACAGTTCATGTCGCCGAACGTAAAATGGCTCGGTATATAACTGGAATTTCCTGCCGTAGAGGTAACGATGGAACCGCTTCAATCCGAAGATAAGTGCGAGAGCCTCCTTTTCTCCCTGTGCGTAGTTACATTCCGCAGCGCTGAGAGTTCGAGATGCGAAGGCGATCGGTTTTTCTGTTCCATCCGGCATGACGTGGAAAACCGCTCCGAGGCCGTATGCCGAAGAATCACAGCTGAGACCAATGGGCTTCGTAACGTCGTAATATGCGAGCACTTGGCTGTCGATCAGACGCCGTTTGGCTTCTTCAAATGCTTTTCAACATCTTTCTGTCCACACCCAGCGTTGGTCTCTTTTCAACAAATCGTACAACGGTGCGACTATGGTAGCGAGATTCCTGATAAATTTTCCGTAGAAGTTCAGCAAGCCCAAGAAAGCCCGCAGTTCCGTAGCATTACTCGGCTGAGGAGCTTCAATTATTGCCTTTTTCTTGGTCTCCGTCGGGAATATGCCTTCCTGTGTGACTGTATGCCCCAAGTATACAACTGACGGCTTGAAAAATTGGCACTTTTCTTCTTTCAGTGTCATATTGTGCTGTTCTAGTCGATGCAAGACATTCTCCACCATTCGCTGACATTCGTCCACGTTTTCACCTCCGACGATTACATCATCAATGTAACATCCCACCTTGGGAATCCCTTTTAAAACTGAATCCATTAGAGACTGAAAAATGGCTGGTGCGCTCGATATTCCAAAGGGCAGTCTCTGAAATTGAAACAGCCCGAGATGTGTGTTTACTGTCAGCAGTGGCTTGCTTTCTTCGTCCAAGGGAACCTGCTGGTACGCTTGTGACAGGTCCAGAACCCAGAAAACTTTTCCTCCGGCGAGTGTTGAGTACAAATCCTCTGGTAAGGGCAAGGGATAATGATCGGTCTTCAAAACAGGATTCACGGTGATATCGTAGTCCCCGCATAGCCTTAATCCTGCTCCGCTGCTCTTCGGTACCACAACAAGGGGCGTTGCCCAGTCGCTTCTTGACACTCTTTTCAAGATGCCATCAGCTTCCAATTTCTCCAACTCCTTTGCTACTTGGTCCTTCATGGAGAACGGTACTGGTCGCGCTTTCGCAAACACTGGTTGGGCTGCCTCCTTGACGAGAACACGTTCTTTGAAGTCCTTCACCACTCCTGGAACGCCTTTGAAAACTCCAGAGTACCTTCACCGCAACGTCTCCACCCTTTACCCCACGTCACTTGACAGATGGCAGACACTCTTCCGATCTAGCCTCAGCCTCTCCAGCCAGTCTCTTCCTATTAATGCTAGCATTTTCCTGCCCTGATCTCTGACGACCACCAACGGCAGGAGCATTTCGTCGCCTGTTTGGGCCACTTTGACGCTTGACTTTCCCAGTATCTGCAGCTTTTCCCCGGTGTAAGTTCGCAAAGCTGGGTCTGCTGTCCTGCACTCGATGTGTGGGAAGTAATGTCGATACATCGTTTCGGACATTATTGTGAGCGCTGCTCCAGTATCTATTACCATGGGAACTTCCTTTCCTTCGATACTCATGTCTACGCTGTGCCCACTTGCTGCCTTTTCTGAGTAACATATAGTGTAGCAGTCGCAATCATCCGACTCTTCGTCCGTCGTATCGACGTATGTGACAGGCTTCGTTTTCCTTTTTCCGCACACCGCTTGCAGGTGTCCGTTTTTGTGGCAGGATCGACACGTGAGATTCCTGAACCAACACCAATCCGAGCGGTGAGGCTTCCCGCAGTGCTTGCACTCGTCTCTGTCCTCTTCCCGTTTACTGTCTGCGCCCGGTACGGCTACTTTCCATTTTGGAACCTTCTTCCTTGCTCTCCCACTGATAGCGTTGACTCCATCTCCTTGGCTTGCGTCGTGTAACTGCTTCGTTTGCTTCGCTTCGTAGCTCCTTTTCCAAGGCAATCTTGCATGCCACTTCAAACGTCAATTTCTCCGTTGCAAATAACGTTCGCTGCGTCTCTTCATCACGTAACCCAGCTACCAGTCTGTCCCTCAAAGCGTCGTTAAGAAAAGTACCGAGCTCACGGTCTCTGGCTAAGTGTTTCAACTCTGTGATGAAGTCCTTGACGGTCTCATCCGGATGTTGAACTCTTCGATTAAACTGACAACGTTCCGCAATGATTGACCGCTGTGGACTATAATGTCCCTCCAAGAGCACCTTGATTTCTCCGTGTGTCTTCTCCGTTGGAAGTGCAGGCACAACGATCTTTTTCAGCTCTTCGTAAGCTTGCCCCCCGATTACGTTTAAGAGCAGCTTCAACTTCTTTTCTTGAGGCACTCCATTGATGTCGACGTAGTTGTCGAAACGCTCAAAGTACGAGCGAACGTCGTCAACCTTCGTGTTGAATTCAGCCATAGTGCCGAGCTTCGGGGCTGGATGTGATTGTGACATCTTGGATTAAGTGAGTCCAATCGGGTCCTCTCTGTCCGATTCCTTACTTTTCCGACCGGGTGACTAGCGATTCAGGTGCCTTCTGCGTCGTTGCGATGAACGCTTCGTTGTCATCAAACCTCCAACGTTTCCAGAAAGCCTGGATGACTGACTAGTACTGCTGCTGTTTTAAGCAAGAACTCCTTGCCGCCTTGCCCATGTAGGTCGATCAACCTTCGTCGCCAGAATGTTCTGTTTCGGAGCAGCAGACAGACACGTCCATACCCAAGAAGAAGATGATTTTAATGTTCCGAATGTTCGGCGTGAGCGCTGATACCAATAACCGTGGAACTGAACACCACACCTACCACCCTCGAACCTATAGTTCGGCCCAAAAATAAATTATTCGAAATAGCACAGATTATTCCCTCTTACTAATTTTTTAAAGGAAAATATACATGTGAAAAAAGCGTACTACTCTTCTAAACCTTCAACAACTGTTCCTGACAACACACATCGCCTTTTCTTGGTTACTTTTCTCGTTCCATCATATGTAGCTATGACATACTGTTCACCACAAAATATTTAGATTTTTCCATTGCATAATGGAGTTTCAAGGAACAACGTTTCATATCATATTACAAGGAACTCCTGTGTACAGTACCTCAATTGGATAGACTATGCTTTTGAAAATATCACAGTATAACTCCCCTCTGCACTTTTGGCAAGCAGATCTACTCGGATTCGAAAAAGTATCGCATTGCAACTCGCCTGCATAAATGTTTTTTTCAACATAGATCTCTAGCAAAGAAAAAATTTGTGCTACAGTGGATGTACGTAGTGCTCAAGTAATTATTAGGTACTACTGCGAATATTAAACCCCACGAGAGAAAACAGGATTACAGGAGGCAAACAATCCACCCACAAATTTATACACTGGATGAACCTTCGAGCGGGCAACATTCTAGTCGTTTGAGCATGCACGAGAACATCACAAGACAGTTTCAAGGCTACAAACGGATGATTTGAGTGTTATAAGCACTTTAGTATGCAGAGTAAAGAATATACGAATCTTGCCCCAGATTAAATTTTTTTCGCTTTACGACCCTTCTAAATGAAGTTCTGTGCCACATCATCTGACATCAGTTGACACGCAGGGTCGGTCTAGTGGTGTCCCTTTCGTCACAGCCCATCAGAAGAACTTCCTCCCGCAACATTAAGAAAAGCCATGAGCAACTCAACTGAGGAAAAGCAGAACTTTACGCACAACCTTATCCCAAATACATGTAGACAACGCGCGTGGAGTATGCGTGCGATTGTGCAGATCGTACCAATTATAGCCTTTGTGATGGTAAGGAGAGACATCGAATCGCAGAAGCTCTTGAAGATATTAGAATGGCTCCCTCAAGAAGTCATTTTCTGCAGGTTCTTCCGTTGGTGCTGTTGTTAACTTGACCAATATGAGGTCAAGCTGCGCGGTGTGGTGCTCCTGAATAAGCTTCATGGTATGCACCATTCTGAGCACTTGAGCTATAAAGGGTAAAATAAATTATATAACTTGCTTTGTGCCCTTTCGCTGGAAGCAAAGAAGCAAATTGGAAGAATTTACTTACGATGTGTGGATATCTCCTGAGACGGCGCTCGGGAAGCACCTATTAGCGCCTAAGCACCTAAGCACCTAAGACCTAGAAGAAGAAACAGCGTACAAAAGATGCAGTCTGCCACAAAATCAAGGAAAACGTTAAAAGCTACATACCTGTGATCGATGTGCCTAGCATCTGTTCCGCTGACCTACGCAAGACACAAGACATTGGCACCTAAACAGGAGATGGCATCTTTTTACGCTAAAGCACATAATTGTTTCATGAGTACACAGTGTTAAAAATGTGTTTACATATTTGGAAATATGTGCAACATGAATGGAATGAAAAAGAAAAATGGAGATGTAGTCACTCGTTAAGACCACCAGCTACTCACGCACAATATCTGGGAGAAAGATAAGGAAATGAATTAACACAGGAAATCGTATGCTTGGTATAGTACGCGTTCCATTTTTTTTGATGATGCTGACTCTAGATTTATGATATGCAATGCACTTCTAATCTACAGGAAAATGGTCCATCCATGTGCGGGATATACACTGCAGCAGTACGGGGGAGAGGCCGCTCATCTTCTTGATTTCTGCTTCGGATACACACAGCTGAAACGGTTTGCTTTGCAGCTAGTTCACCACACAACAGACAACGCATAACAATATCGTTTGGGAGCATCTCTATTGGCATACCATACTGTGAAGTTTGTGCGTCTGGTTGCCTTATTTGCTGGGACTGAGACAGCTGGGCTGACTGCCTCACTGTCTGAAGTTGGCGCTCATCCATTTCCCTCGTCTGCCACTGCATCGCTGTATACTTGGTGTGACTGTGTGAGACTCTGTGTTCCAATGTCGAATGCGATACGAAGGGCGTAAAGTCTCAAGGTCATCCAGCTGTTCTGAAATTCGGATTGGATTGGTTTGCCGACCATGCTAAAAGCATGTTCAAAAGCGTTTTGTGTGGCTGGAAATACATAATTCTGTGTACCCCGATGGGAAATTTAGGGTCCAAATGCCCAGCTTCATTGACTGCATGATGATGGTCTTAATTTTACCAGCCTTAAAGTACAACACGTTCAATGTAAGTCTCCGAAACAGTGGAATTAATCATACGGTGAGAATAATGTTGCCACGTAGGTGGCGGCGTACGGCACATCTTGGATTGGTCTGCGCTTCTTGATGCTGCAGCAGAGACAGCGTGACAGCATTTCTTCTATTTTCAACAAAGAGTGATCGTGTTCTGTAACAATGTCTCATTTGACATACATGGGCCAGGTCTTTCAGTGCGAGGGTACAGTCGTGCTGCAGATGTTGGCGTGACAGAATTTTCTACAAAGAACAATGTACTGACACATTATTCACTCCTCTCAACACTTCCCAAATTGTAGTAATATATATTAATTTACCTTGAACTTTGCTCAAGGCCATATACGTCAGTGGAGAGCGTCCTTGCGATTGGACTCTGACTGAGCATCTGTACAAGCGTCTATGAACTTCAGTCATCGGCACTTTGCGATCGGTAACGCCTGTTCCGTGCAAGCGTTGCTCAAATGAGCCATATCTGACCCTCGTTGGTGCAACACATGTATTTCTCCTTCTGTAGCTTAATTGGAAGCGTCTCGATGAGTGTCCCTGACATGCGAACCACTTGTTTAACAATTGCGGGATAGAAACGTCCGTGTTTCAAGAGGATTGGTCCCCTGTTACTCGTATCATCATGCCCCGACTGAGGGTACCGGCTACCCTCCTTGCCGTCACATTGTTAGTTTCGCCGCTGTACATTACGGAACGTATTGCTTGCAGGCTCTCACTCACGAGGACGCTGACATTTCGTCGAAATGTGCTTGATGGCGTCCACATTTTTTGGCACCTCCGCATAAAGTTATCCCTAATCAGTCTGGTTCCAGTGTGGTGTCTTTTCTACCAGCTGCACTCACAAGCAGTCAAACAAATGTACGAGGGGCGTTCAAGTCAAACGGATATACACTTGTAAGCATTTGTAAGTCAAACCGGGACTTTTCATTTTACAGGCGAGAAATTAGTTTTATTTTTCAACGTAATCTCTAGCTGCGCTAATGCACTTGTCCCAGCGTTTCACCAGGGTTTGGATGCCAGCAGCGTCGAAATCTTTACCGGCGCGTAGCAGCCATGATCGGACCGCATTTTTGACCTCGTCGTCGCAGCTGAAGTGGCGGCTCCCAAGGAACGCCTTGAGTGGTCCGAAGAGATGGAAATCGCTAGGGGCGAGGTCTGGACTGTAAGGGGGATGTGGCAGCAACTCCCAGCCAAGTTCCTGTAAGGTGTGTGTCGTGAGATGCGCGGTATGCGGGCGTGCATTGTCCTGTAGGAGGAGGACTCCTTTGGTGATGAGGTCCGGCCGCTTTTGCTTCAGCGCCTTGTGCACATCCCTGAGAACCTGGCAGCATTATGCACTATTGATCGCACTATACAGGGTGTCCCAGAAAACGTAACATTGCATTAATAAAATAAATTTCAATAATAAAAAACTACTTCACCTAGAACCATGCGGTTAACGGCATTTGTTCTTATTAGGATTTTGCCACCTCCTGATGTGAATATCATGTATCGTAAGTTTAATTATGTAAATATTTGGGAACTGAACTCGGGAATTTGCCATGTGAAGGTCACTTTTTTACCCCATTAATATGAAGAGCGTGCCGAATTCACTCAAATTCGTGATAATTAACAGTGATATTCACGAGCTACCCCATCGAAAAAAAATAGCCGAACATCATGCTTTTCGGAGCAGCGGACCATAACGCGCGATGAGTTTTTGAGCGCAATCGCTTACAGTCCGACGAAAGGAGGTTCCAAAGCCAGCCCACAGAGTGATAGTAGAAAAAGTAGCAGTTCCTAAAATTGGGAGAGGGAAAGCCTTATCCCAGCAAAAGTCGCAAGCGATAAGCGATGCCTGTGTTATCTCTTTCTGCGATGCCGGGGTGGGCTGGGTTTCCAACCTCCTTTCGTCGGACTGACAAAGATTGCGCTGAAAAATTCATCGTGCGCTATCCTGTGGGAGCTCCGTAGAGCACGATGTTCGGCTATTTTTTCCGATGGTATATCTCCTGAATATCCCTGTCAATTATCATTATTATGTGTAAATTAGACACACTCTTCACATTGGTGGGGTAAAAAAGTCACCTTTACTTGGCAAACTTCCGACTTAAGCTCGCAAAAATTTACATAATTAAGCATACCTTACACGACGTTCACACGAGGAGGTGGCAAAACCCAGTAAGAACAAATGCCGTTGACCGCATGACTCTAGGTGGTGTAGTTTTTTTATTATAATTCAATGACACGTTTTCTGGGACACCCTTTATGCACGATTGATATCGACACACGGCTCTACCCTACGACCCTAGGATCCATCTACCCTAGGACCCAACGGGCACTATCATTCCAAAACTGGAAGTGTTCATGAATGATAGTGTTCAATGTTCCCACAGAAAGGTCCGTCTTTCGAGCGAGTTCGAGGCATGTTATCCGCCGGTTCTTGAGGATCGAGCGCTCCACAAGTTGAATGTTCTCAGGAACTCTGACACTAGGCTCTGAGCCGCATCGGCCGGGATCGTCCTGTACTGATGTACGGCCGTCTCGGAACCGTTTGCACCACTCAAACGCTTTGCTGACTAAGTGTATCGTGGCCATACTGAGCCTGAAGTCTTCTGTGAATTTCAGATGACTCTACGCCTTCATTCACGAGAAACTTCATGACATCGCTGTTCGATGTGCGCGCTCACCTCGTTGTCGGCCATCTTGTCCACCACGTGTCTTCTGTTTTGCACAAACTTCGGACCACCACGTGGTGAACGCCGAGGCCTGTCGCGTGTGAAAGTGACGAAAAAGAAGTAGCGCGAGCCATTTGTACACTGAGACAGAAAGTCCCGGTTTGACTTGAACACCCCTCCTACATTTACCGATACGAGCCATCTCAGATCCGCACGATGGCAAATGATGGACTGCCGAAACCCGCTCGCAATTGTATCATCACATCAGAACGCCTGTAGCCTGCAACCCGGACGAGCTTGCTAACGGTCTGAACCTTTGAACCTCGCTCCCACTGGCCGGCTAGAAGCAGCGCAAGTCGCGTATCTTCATTGAAGCCACACAATACTACAGGTTTTCCCTGCGATTTTAATCCAAGTGCGAGTTAAATTAATCCATGCCCCATAAAGTTTGCATGGCACATGGATTAATTTCGATGGCGCTTGGATTAAAATCGGCGGGAAAACCTGTAGATGTTGCCATGCGAAAACATGAAGAATGAAATTGGTAAATTTTACATTGTGTTCGGTAACGATCATGTTAAGGACCACGTAGTCATGTCACGAAATGCAGCCGCAACAACAACAACTTTATTTTGACTTTGGAGAGTGGGGAGGTTCATCGTAGGAGGAGATACTCTACCCCATTGCCGGTGGGGATGTGAGGAATAAAATAACGAGCCCCTTCACAATAACGATCGAAGTCCGATGGTGTCCAGAAATGTCAAAAGAGCTGGCCCAATCCATTTCGATAGGGAGAAGGGACGAGAGTCCAGCTGACGAAGAGAGTCGGAGTGTGCGGTTCGGGAAGGTTGCTAGTGGGGGCAATGAAGAAGAATGTGCTCGAGATCCTCAAGAGCACCACAGTGGCTGCAGGTGGGAGAGTCAACTTGTCTTAAGCGGTAACGCCACTGAGCTGTAAAAGCCACATCGAGGAGCATTCGGTGGATGAATGCAGCATCTTGACGAGACGTGTTTCGTGGCATGCGGAAAGCGAGCGTTGCATCAACTCTGCTCAACATAGATGGGGGGAGAATGTCGGTTGTCTATGGGCGGGAAGCCAGAGGTGTCACGAGGCGTCGCAGAATGGAACGGCGGTCTCCTCTCAGCAGAACAATACTGGTCCGTTTCCGACACGAGAGTGCTGCCTCTGCGGCGCTGTCGGCCTGCTCGTTCCCCACGATACCACAATGGGCTGGAGCCCACTGGAGAACTAGCCTGTGGCCTGCTGCGTAGACAGTGTGGTAAGTCACTAACACATCTGTGACTAGGGGTGCGGAGGGGCATCGGACGCCCGAATTTTCAATAGCTTGAAGTGCAGATTTGGAGTCTGTGAAGACTGCCCATTCCCCGCGGTGTAAAATCAGCGATGTGTTGTAGAAAGAAAAGGATGGCATAGAGTACCGCAGCTGTGGAGGAGGTTGGATGTGAAAGGCGTCGTCCTTGCACTACCCCTTCGGATGGTGTGACGAATGCTGCGGCGGACTTGTTGTATCGGGATGCGCCATCTGTATATGCTGCCGTAAACGTAGAAAACTTCTCGTCTACCAGAGCATGAAAATGGGCTCGTAGGACTTGAGGGGGGACCTGATCTCTTCTTTCCAGAAGGTTTGGAAGGCGTACGAAAGTCGGCGGTACCGGCAGAGACCAGGGGGCTTCAAGCGGTATAATGTCATTAGCTACGAAGCCAGTGAGAGTCTGGCGTGCCTCTGCGCTACTCGATAGAAGTCGCTTTCAGGGCGGTATCGAATTTTCTTGAGGAGCGGGTGATGGGGAATATGAGCACGCAAACGTAGGAAGTGCCGAGCCGTTTCACGTTCACGTAGAACCTCAATCGGGAGTTCACCGGCTTCAGCCAGTACTTGCCGTGTTTCAGCCATTCTTGGAACTCCGAGGCAGCGACGAAGACTTCGAGCAAACAGGGGCCGAAGGGTATTTAATAACGTTGTTGATATCCTGTGCAGAATAGGAACGCTGTAAAGCACAGTCGCCCTCACCAACGCCGCGTGAACTGCGGGCAGGGAACGCTGATCACCGCGCTATCCTGAGCCAGAAAGATGTTGAATTGCGGGGAGCCATCGCTGCACTTTAGCTTCAAGGTGTTTAATGTGGCGAGCCCAGCGCAAGTCCGAGTCCAGTACTACGCCAAGGAAGCGGTGGAAGCGTACCGGCTCAAGCTTCTTCGCACCAACTCAAAGAGGGAAATGCGCGTGAAAGGGAGCTCGACACACTTTTAGGGTGAAAGGTCCATCCCAAGGTGCGTGAGGTACGTATGTACATTATTTAAAGCGAGCTGCAGGCGGCGCTGTATGGCTGGGCGTGATTTTCCTACTGTCCAAAGGGCGACGTCATCTGCATACGCGGAAAACGACACTTTGCGAGGAATTACTGATTGTACGCCGGCCATCACCACATTAAAGAGTGTCGGACTGCGAATACTTCCTTGGGGGACACCTTGAGGAATAGGATGCTGAGGGCTTTGGCCTTGGGACGTACGGGCAGCGACAGTTCGGTCTGTAAGGAAGTCTTGGAGCCAGATGAAGAGCCGACCGGATACCCCAAACGAGCGCAAGGTGTGCAGCACACAAATGTGCGAGAAGGTATCATATGCGCGCTTGATGTCGAGGAAAACCGATAGGACGATCGGTCGATGGGCACGAGCATGTTCGACTATAGAGAGTAGGTCGAGGACTGGATCCATGGAGTTTCAGTGGCGACGAAATCCAGCCATTTCGTGAGGGAGCCCACGTTGTTTTTCGAGCCACCAGTCAAGGCGATGCAAAACCATTCTCTCCATCAGTTTCCCCATACAGCTTGTCAGGCTCACAGGGCGAAAGGAGGATAGGCATTTGGGGGCTTGCCTGGTTTCAAGATGGGAACAACCTTCTTCCTTCACAGGTACATGCCTTCTTCCAGGTAGGTGGTAAAGATCCTTGTTGCCAAGATGTATTATAGACATGAAGGAGAGCTTAGAGTGACCGCCCGTCAAGGTTTCGCAGTGCAGTATAGGTGATTTTATCGGGTCCTGGGGACGAGCCGCCGTTCACAAGCTTCAACGCGGCCTTTAGCTCGATTAGTGTGAAGTCGCGGTCCATAACTTCCGGGGGACGGGGCTAGTCTTGGTGAAGTTCAGCCGTCAAACTGTGGACAAAACTGTGGTGTAGTGACGTCGTCGAGGCAGCCGCCGGTGTCGTTAGTACCACACAGAAGTCCGTCGCTAGCGTGTTTTCGTCTACACCCTTAACGATGGCCAAGGCCGCGAGAGGATTCTTTTGAGGGGGCGCCTCCTTCAGAGATCGGATTGTCCGCCAGATCTTCGTGGCCGGGTCAAACGGTGAAAGATGGTGACAAAACTTACGCAAACGCTTCCTGTCCTCTTTCCTAAGTTCTCGTGTTACTTTAGCTTTGATCCGGCGGTATTCCACAATGTCCGTAAGTTGCCCTGTCCGACGAGCCGTTCTTTCTGCTCGGCGACGTAATGCCCTAAGGTGGTTAATTGCTGGGGAACGACCGACATGACTTGTTACCCTTTTAGACATGACCACTGCGTCCTGAATATCGCGGGTAATTGCTTGCGAGAGAGCCTCTGGGGACATACCGGTGTGCACAGATGTCCTGAGGCCCGCACGAAAAAGTCTCCAGTTTGAGAAAGAAATCAGTCCAGTAGTTGCTGAGAGGGGCAGTCTGTCGTGGGATATATATATATAGGAAAATGATCACTACCTCTAGTATCGACGTCCGTAGCGCACGACAAGTGGCGAATTATGTCGGTTGAGCACCATGAGAGGTCCAATACATCGAGTGACGTTGGGGATCGCATGTAAGTTGGCTCTCGATTGTTCAGCAGGCATTGTCCAGCATGCAGTCGCAGTTGCGTAAAGCGCAAGCGCAGTTTGAGGCGCGGAGGGTTCGCTGCGTGTGCATTCTCGCAGGCATCCCTCACAGGGATGAATATGGGACGATTTATTATTGCTCGCTCCCGGAGGTCCGGAGGACGACGCATGGATCTACCTATCCGGATGAGGCCGCGTGATGAAAACGGGATGATCTGGGAATCAGGTTCATCGCAGGTATGGATTTTGGTTTGCTGGGGTGTGACCACTTTCACGCATACGACATCATGTTAAATCGTTTGCAGACTCACTTCGTTCCGTGTGATCACTTCATGCATATGTCTTCATGTTACATCGTTGGCAGAACCACTTGCTTCCGTGTGATCACTTCATGCATACCTCTTTGTGTAACATTGTTGCAGTCATCATGCTCATTAATCACTTTCCGCAAACTCTTCGCTAACCTAATCACACTTCGCTTGCAAAGAAAGAGTGTGAGAACCACTTTCAAAAATCTGCTTTTGCCGAAAGAAAGAGATCCAGTTGAGTCTGCCTTTCATAACTTTCAAAGAGGCGACCTTCCTTGCCACGGAACGACAGCGCACGATAGACACTTATATGGAGAAAGACAGAAAAATTTAAACAAGTTGAAACGAAAGAGTAATGTCTTCAAAGTGACTGATTATTATGTACATATTTCTACTCACAAAAAACGAATCAATAGACTAGTGATTTTCGGATTACATCTTTTTATTCAGATACTTCAACAACAATATAACTGCCCTCTTCGACAGAGTTATTCCATATCCGGATTGATGTCGGCCATGTGTTCGACCAAGTGTGTACACATTTTGTGAACAGCGATGAACGTTTAGCTCCTGCTCTTCACACAAGCAACATACTTCTACAGATTCGTGATCATGAAAGCTGTGACTGATGTTCTGCAATGTCAAGCATATCCGTCGGTGTTGTGTTTCATTGCGTGTGAGAGTAGCTGCATAGCACGTTGGAATACCAGTCTTGTCCCAAACTCGTAGTGCGAGCAGTGATGAGTTAGGGGGACACGAATGTGCATACACATGCTACAGTTACCCTGCTGAAGTGAATATGATGATTTCGTTAACTTGAAACTTACTATGACGAGAAAGAATATGTGACACAGAAGACAAGATAGAAAACACACCCTGTCCATTTCGCTCTCTTACGATGAAGTGAGAAGCACTTAGCATTGAGGATGAATTTATTTCTTATTGGTGATACATTTTTTTCTTATTCACAAACCAGTCGATGTTTCAAAACGTCCAGAGTAAATAGAGTTAAATACTTGGCAGTTGAATGAAATCCCTGCTTTATGGCGGCATCCATAAAACACACTCTTTGTAGCAAGTTGCATGGCAAGACTCGAATAGTCAAATAGCTTACTCATTTGCCCATTCGGTTAGTTAAACGAAGGATGAACTTGTTAAAGAAGAATCGTCTGTATGAAGCCTGGGATACATTTCCTTTGCAGTTGCCCAGATGACATCATTTCGAGGATTATCCGGTAGAGCTCGAAACAGCACAATGTTCGTCACAATTTGAAAATCTTGCACAGACAGTGTCCTCTTGACTGTTATTAACCCACAATTTGATTGCTGCTTCCAAGAGGTATGTTATTGATTACATGGCAGACGTAGTTGAAGTGATTTCTTCTGCTGCGAACTCGAAGGGCGTCAAAGGAGAGATACGGATTTATCGTAGCTGACACGTCTCCTCTCATCCGGGAAGGTTGTCTGTTGTGAAGTTAATCCTTCAACAATTCGACAATGAACGAGTGTGGCACTACCTTCCTGTGACATAAAACTCTCGCGCAGTCCTCGTAAACGAGAACAGCTGTTATGGGCTTGAGTATTGCTAATACCTTTTTATGATGTCTTGGAGGGAAGTGTGACAATATGGTTTCATCTTGAAAATGTTCCTTCTGCATAAGGATCAATATGGGCTCCATGTCAGGTTCCGGCGGGCACGCTTTGCAGCACGTGTGATTGCTGGCGAGGCATGTTCAGGTGTACTTGCTTTACCTGCAGCAGGTGATGCTCTAGTGCACGATGTTTCCGCTACTCTGTGCATTTTGAAGCGATTTGGATGCACAATAAGTGTTGGTAAATTCAGTTTGACCAACAGTGGCAACATGCGATAGAAGTAAGGAGGATATGAGGTCTAATGATATCTTCCTTACTGTTGTAGGTCTGAACCGGCTACGACATCGAGATCAGACAAACGTCTTCGCCGGGACCCCAACTATCTTCACTGATTTCACAAGCCAGCGGCAACACCCCAACTATGCTCACATGGTCCGCAGGCCATCCAGAATCAACGTCACTGTCCCGACAACATTTGATATTTAACGCCGATAAAGATTGCTTCGGCTGCAGTCTCGTGGGGAGCATCGCAGCACATCTGATCATATCTTCCTTACTGTTGTAGGTCTGAACCCGTTACGACATCGAGATCAGAAAAACATCTTCACCGCGACCCCAACTATCTTCACTGATTTCACAAGCCTCCGGCAACACCCCCAACTACAGTCACATGGTCCGCAGGCCATCCGGAATCAACGTCACTGCCCGGACAACATTTGATATTTGACGCCGATAAAGATCGCTTCGGCTGCAGTCTCGTGGGCAGCATAGCAGCACATCTAATCATATCTTCCTTACTGTTGTAGGTCTGAACCCGTTACGACATCGAGATCAGAAAAACATCTTCACCGCGACCCCAACTATCTTCACTGATTTCACAAGCCTCCGGCAACACCCCCAAGTACGCTCACATGGTCCGCAGGCCATCCGGAATCAAGGTCACTGCACGGACAACATTTGATATCTAACGCCGATAGAGTTCGCTTCGGCTGCAGTCTCGTGGGGAGCATCGCAGCACATCTGATCATATCTTCCTTACTGTTGTAGGTCTGACCCGGTTACGACATCGAGATCAGACAAACATCTTCGCCGAGACCCCAACTATCTTCACTGATTTCACAAGCCTGGGGCAACACCCCCAACTACGCTCACATGGTCCGCAGGCCATCTGGAATCAACGTCACTGCCTTGACAACATTTGATATTTAACGCCGATAAAGATCGCTTCGGCTGCTGTCTCGTCGGGAGCATCGCAGCACATCTGATCATATCTTCCTTACTGTTGTAGGTCTGAACCGGTTACGACATCGAGATCAGACCAACATCTTCACCGCGACCCCAACTATCTTCACTGATTTCACAAGCCTCCGGCAACACCCCCAACTACGCTCACATGGTCCGCAGGCCATCCGGAATCAAGGTCACTGCACGGACAACATTTGATATTTAACGCCGATAGAGTTCGCTTCGGCTGCAGTCTCGTGGGGAGCATCGCAGCACATCTGATCATATCTTCCTTACTATTGTATGCCTGAACCGGTTACGACATCGAGATCAGACGAAACATCTTCCCCGGGACCCCAACTATCTTCACTGATTTCACAAGCCTGCGGCAACACCCTCAACTACGCTAACATGGTCCGCAGGCCATCCGGAATCAACGTCACTGCCTTGACAACATTTGATATTTAACGCCGATAAAGATCGCTTCGGCTGCTGTCTCGTCGGGAGCATCGCAGCACATCTGATCATATCTTCCTTACTCTTGTAGGTCTGAACCGGTTACGACATTGAGATCAGACAAACATCTTCGCCGGGACCCCAACTATCTTCACTGATTTCACAAGCCTGCGGCAACACCCTCAACTACGCTCACATAGTCCGCAGCCCATCCGGAATCAACGTCACTGCCCCGACAACATTTGATATTTAACGCCGATAAAGAAAGCTTCGGCTGCAGTCTCGCGGGGAGCATCGCAGCACATCTGATCAGATCTTCCTTACTGTTGTAGGTCTGAACCGGATACGACATCGAGATCAGACAAACATCTTCTCCCTGGGACCCCAACTATCTTCACTGATTTCACAAGCCTGCGGCAACACCCCCAACTACACCCTTGTGAAAATAAATTTGGCCTGTCTATTGACACTGTTTGGACATTTTTTGGCCCCTTTGGCTTTTCTTTTTACCTTGCCTTTTTATAGACAATTGTACAAATAACGTCTAAAGACGTGCTTTGGACACCTTTTTTCCCACCTGTCCAAACCACTCTGCCAAAGGAAGTCTATAGACGTTCTTTGAAAATTATTTTTCTCCACATTTAATAGACAATAGGAAATAGAAATACAAAAGACAATCCGAAAACTTAGTGAAAGCAATTGTAGACAGCATCATGCTGTCATGCTATTTCAGTCTCTTCTGGTTCTGCATATACAGCACATTTTCAGAAGCTTGATCATAATTTTTAATTTGTGTTTATATGTACATGAATGTGTGACTCCCACATGTATAAAGGGATGAGTGCAGATCACATCACGAAAAATGTGTTGTGTTCTCGCAATGATGAAAACTATGACAATCCATTACAAAACAATTTAATGCATTTGTGTCACTGCGCAAAAAAAAAGGAAATAAAAGGTCAAACGAACACTGAGGTCATTACATACACAATTACATGCGAAAGCGGTTGACACGCAGAATTGGCCAAGAGATTAAAAAATCTAGATTTCAGAAAAGTTCTGTAGGTCAGTACAACCCACTGGAAAACTGCAGGTATTCATACAACACTGCTTGGCACCTCAGGGGAGGGCCACGTCTATCAGTCGTGGTTATCCCCAATGTGGGTCAATGGGGTCATCCAATGAGTCGACGGGACTGGTTAGCCTTCCATTCAGGGGAAAGGCACCATTGACAACGGGAGAAAGTGACCTATTTCGCCATTTTTCGTAGGGTGCTAGCGTGACGAGGTCTGTCTTGTTTTGTTCCTTCACAGATTTGCCTTGCAGAAAATGCACGTTTTAGTGAAGTGGCCCCATATGAACGCTTTGTATGTCTACCCGGTGGACCGAATATTTGATATGGACATTGGTTTGATGTTGTGGTTGCTTGTGTTTGTGGACATTGGTTTGCACGATGTGCGTGTGGTGGAACGAAGATCCCCCTGAAATGGGATCTGGTCGCTGAACCGTCCAAAGGTTTTATCGTTGCAGCTGGTAAGTTACTTGTTTATCTGAAGCTCTTGGTGCCGTCCGTGCCCGTACATTTTACGAGTAGGATATTTAGGAAGGTGTTCTCTGCTGCATGCATGCGATTCATAATCTCTTCTATTGGTACAGGGGATGCTGCAGCCTTGAAAAAAAAAAAAAAGGTTAGGAATTCTCAAGGCGCTCGAAATGGTTGCCGACCTATGTGGAAACTACGTAAGTACTCCATGATCGTGATTAATTTATTATCTCATTGTTTGCCATCCGCAGTTTGGATGATCAAACTGGCTACACGCGTGGCTTGCGTGAAAACGGGATTTGCCGACGAAATGCTCCAATAACCGAGTGTTCATGGGGATCCATCCCAGTACCAAATTTAAGAATGCAATACGTAACTGGAATCGGAGAGTTTGTTGAATGCACTCGTTCATTAATCAATCGTAACCGGAAAAGAACTCCTTCGAACTGCCGTACGGAAGAGTGAAGGTCTCACCGTTGGCCATGCTTACATTTAACGATAGATAGGCTTAATAGAGCGGCAATGCCGGAGCTCTAACAGCTCTAGCTTTGCCCCTTTTTGTACTTGAATTTGTTTAGACTGGAAAGTGATTGTGACATGGTGCATGGCTATGCGATAAATGTGCGGGATAGTATCGCTGTCAGAGAGGGACAATCTGGGATATTGAGTATCCCGATATTCTTAAACAAGTTCTTCTGGTAACATCTTTTGAATGCAGGTCACAGCAACACAAGAGCCCACTGGCACTACATGTGACAAGAACGTGAAGCAAGTAGCTGAGCTAGAAGACGAGAACGAAGCACTGTCCAGAAGGCTCCCGAAGTGTAGGAAGGAAAAATTATGTATGAGGAACAATAAATTTTCTGGCGTTTCACATATCTGACTTGGTCAGTGTGTTATCTACGACAGGACGCGCTTTTTTTTTTTTTTTTTGGGGGGGGGGGCGGAGAACGTGCGAAAACAAATGCATGCAGACCACCGTAAGAATTCAAAGAGAAGGAGCATTTCAACTGTAATGGGTGGAAGCCCCAGAAGGGGACCTTTATAAAGTCTATAGCATGTCCAACGAAAGATTATCTTTTGCTTTTCAATAGCACAAATGCTATAGAATGTCCGTACCAAATAGCTAAACAGAGGAAAAAGGAAGGAAAGTGGTGTGTCCAAACAGCGTCTATATGCGGTCTATTTGTTGCCTATAGCCTCTTTAGACTTTTCTCTATAGAAATGCTATAATATGCCCATAGGATTTTTCACAAGGGTACGCTCACATAGCCCGCAGGCCATCCGGAATCAAGGTCACTGCCCGGACAACATTTGATATTTAACGCCGATAGAGTTCGCTTCGGCTCCAGTCTCGTGGGGAGCATCGCAGCACATCTGATCATATCTTCCGTACTGTTGTAGGTCTGAACCCGTTACGACATCGAGATCAGACAAATATCTTCGCCGGGACCCCAACTATCTTAACTGATTTCACAAGCCTCCGGCAACACCCCCAACTACGCTCACATGGTCCGCAGGCCATCCGGAATCAAGGTCACTGCCCGGACAACATTTGATATTTAACGCCGATAGAGTTCGCTTCGGCTCCAGTCTCGTGGGGAGCATCGCAGCACATCTGATCATATCTTCCTTACTGTTGTAGGTCTGAACCGGTTACGACATCGAGATCAGACAAACATCTTCGCCGGGACCCCAACTATCTTCACTGATTTCACAAGCCTGCGGCAACATCCCCAACTACACTCACATGGTCCGCAGCCCATCCGGAATCAACGTCACTGCCCGGACAACATTTGATATTTAACGCCGATAAAGATAGCTTCGGCTGCAGTCTCGTGGGGAGCATCGCAGTACATCTGATCATATCTTCCTTACTGTTGTAGGTCTGAAGCGGTTACGACATCGAGATCAGACAAACATCTTCGCCGGGACCCCAACTATCTTCACTGATTTCACAAGCCTGCGGCAACACCCCCAACTACACTCACATGGTCCGCAGCCCATC
The DNA here is from genome assembly GCF_037126465.1 of Ornithodoros turicata. NCBI lineage: Eukaryota > Metazoa > Arthropoda > Arachnida > Ixodida > Argasidae > Ornithodoros > Ornithodoros turicata. The sequence continues at coordinate 32,684,282 of NC_088204.1, read as the reverse complement.
CGGAATCAACGTCACTGCCCGGACAACATTTGATATTTAACGCCGATAAAGATAGCTTCGGCTGCAGTCTCGTGGGGAGCATCGCAGTACATCTGATCAACATCTTCCTTACTGTTGTAGGTCTGAACCCGTTACGACATCGAGATCAGACAAACATCTTCGCCGGGACCCCAACTATCTTAACTGATTTCACAAGCCTCCGGCAACACCCCCAACTACGCTCACATGGTCCGCAGGCCATCCGGAATCAAGGTCACTGCCCGGACAACATTTGATATTTAACGCCGATAGAGTTCGCTTCGGCTCCAGTCTCGTGGGGAGCATCGCAGCACATCTGATCATATCTTCCTTACTGTTGTAGGTCTGAACCGGTTACGACATCGAGATCAGACAAACATCTTCGCCGGGACCCCAACTATCTTCACTGATTTCACAAGCCTGCGGCAACATCCCCAACTACACTCACATGGTCCGCAGCCCATCCGGAATCAACGTCACTGCCCGGACAACATTTGATATTTAACGCCGATAAAGATAGCTTCGGCTGCAGTCTCGTGGGGAGCATCGCAGTACATCTGATCATATCTTCCTTACTGTTGTAGGTCTGAAGCGGTTACGACATCGAGATCAGACAAACATCTTCGCCGGGACCCCAACTATCTTCACTGATTTCACAAGCCTGCGGCAACACCCCCAACTACACTCACATGGTCCGCAGCCCATCCGGAATCAACGTCACTGCCCGGACAACATTTGATATTTAACGCCGATAAAGATAGCTTCGGCTGCAGTCTCGTGGGGAGCATCGCAGTACATCTGATCAACATCTTCCTTACTGTTGTAGGTCTGAACCCGTTACGACATCGAGATCAGACAAACATCTTCGCCGGGACCCCAACTATCTTAACTGATTTCACAAGCCTCCGGCAACACCCCCAACTACGCTCACATGGTCCGCAGGCCATCCGGAATCAAGGTCACTGCCCGGACAACATTTGATATTTAACGCCGATAGAGTTCGCTTCGGCTCCAGTCTCGTGGGGAGCATCGCAGCACATCTGATCATATCTTCCGTACTGTTGTAGGTCTGAACCCGTTACGACATCGAGATCAGACAAATATCTTCGCCGGGACCCCAACTATCTTAACTGATTTCACAAGCCTCCGGCAACACCCCCAACTACGCTCACATGGTCCGCAGGCCATCCGGAATCAAGGTCACTGCCCGGACAACATTTGATATTTAACGCCGATAGAGTTCGCTTCGGCTCCAGTCTCGTGGGTAGCATCGCAGCACATCTGATCATATCTTCCTTACTGTTGTAGGTCTGAACCGGTTACGACATCGAGATCAGACAAACATCTTCGCCGGGACCCCAACTATCTTCACTGATTTCACAAGCCTGCGGCAACATCCCCAACTACACTCACATGGTCCGCAGCCCATCCGGAATCAACGTCACTGCCCGGACAACATTTGATATTTAACGCCGATAAAGATAGCTTCGGCTGCAGTCTCGTGGGGAGCATCGCAGTACATCTGATCATATCTTCCTTACTGTTGTAGGTCTGAAGCGGTTACGACATCGAGATCAGAGGAACATCTTCGCCAGGACCCCAACTAGCTTCACTGATTTCACAAGCCTGGGGCAACACCCCCAACTACGCTCACATGGTCCGCAGGCCATCCGGAATCAAGGTCACTGCACGGACAACATTTGATATCTAACGCCGATAGAGTTCGCTTCGGCTGCAGTCTCGTGGGGAGCATCGCAGCACATCTGATCATATCTTCCTTACTGTTGTAGGTCTGACCCGGTTACGACATCGAGATCAGACAAACATCTTCGCCGAGACCCCAACTATCGTCACTGATTTCACAAGCCTGCGGCAACACCCCCAACTACACTCACATGGTCCGCAGCCCATCCGGAATCAAGGTCACTGCCCGGACAACATTTGATATTTAACGCCGATAGAGTTCGCTTCGGCTCCAGTCTCGTGGGGAGCATCGCAGCACATCTGATCATATCTTCCTTACTGTTGTAGGTCTGAACCGGTTACGACATCGAGATCAGACAAACATCTTCGCCGGGACCCCAACTATCTTCACTGATTTCACAAGCCTGCGGCAACATCCCCAACTACACTCACATGGTCCGCAGCCCATCCGGAATCAACGTCACTGCCCGGACAACATTTGATATTTAACGCCGATAAAGAGAGCTTCGGCTGCAGTCTCGTGGGGAGCATCGCAGTACATCTGATCATATCTTCCTTACTGTTGTAGGTCTGAAGCGGTTACGACATCGAGATCAGAGGAACATCTTCGCCAGGACCCCAACTAGCTTCACTGATTTCACAAGCCTGGGGCAACACCCCCAACTACGCTAACATGGTCCGCAGGCCATCCGGAATCAACGTCACTGCCTTGACAACACTTGATATTTAAAGGTCAGATATGCCGATTTTGAAGTGCCGCAGAACTGAACGATACTCGCGCTGTGTGCTCATTACCGAACACTGAATATGTGTGCGAAATATCTTGCTCCAACTGTTCGTAGTTCTTTAGAAAACAGTTTTTTTAGTTCCCACGCCCGGCCGTCAGACCGTCGGCAAACCCTGCGCACGGGCGCACCGACGTCACTGCTCTCGGTTTATCTGTCTTTGGCTTGGCATGGACTCTTGGCTTGGCTGCTTGGCTTCTTTCGTTTCGTCCTCTGTGCATCGTACATAAGCGAAACTCTGTTATGTTGTTGCTAAGCCGGAAACAAAGCATGTGAATATTTTTTTTTTGGCACGGCGTCGTTTGCAAAGTGCACTTCCTTGTTCTGACCTTGCCTTTTATGCGCTGGAGCGATATGATACGTGATATGCCACAGCGAAGTTGTCAAAGATGCGACGGTGCTACGCTGTTCGAACAATTCATCGGGGCATTCAAGTGTTACCTATTATAAGCTGCCAAATGACCAAGCAGTGCGAAGCTCTTGGCTGACAGTGGTGCCGGGTAATTTCCACTGCAAGAATTTCGTCAACGAGTGTTATCATTGGTTACGCGCTACTCCAGAGGCAATTTGGAACTTCGGCACGAAATCGTCTCATGAAAATCTGAGGTGCCCGACGCACAACATTTTGAACGTGCCACGGAGGATAAAGGCAAAAAACGAGAGCAAAAAAGATAAGTCGAGGTTGAGATACAAAAAATAGCAAGCTTAATAAATCGATTGTGCAGCTGTCCTACTGCGCTTACTCTGATATAACCACGATTAACAACACAATAGTATTGATAATCTAACTTCTGAATTATCACAGGTGCACGCTGAAGGCGGAAGTGAAGCATGATCTGGCTTGCATTTGGTGCATGAGGAAATTGCTGACACGTTAGTTGCAGTCTACCTCCACCAACAGGTATGACAATGTGATGTTGTAATTTGAGTATTCACCTATGTTCAACTTTTCATGTGCACTCGCATGCAGACATCTTGACACCACTTTTAAATCTGCCCTCAAAGATACAACCTGTGCTTTCAGGGTGGAAAACAAAGTCACCATTCCGATTAGCTGCTATCTCCCAGTTCAAGCACTTTTGCTGTCTGGACACTGGTTCCTGTGGATGGGGTGTTACAAGCTTCACTGTCTGATATAGAAGCTACGTTACATTAGTTCAGTTAATTTGTCTTTTGCACATTTTTGTTACTGTTAGCTGGATTACTGTTGGGCATACAATCCTTTGACACACCGAAGCTGATGTCGCCTCTGATAACGTTTTAGAACTTTCAATGTCATCAACATCCATTGAGGAAGGTGCCTTTACTATCTGTGAATCTTTAATCGAAGAATAGCCCAGAATTCATGTTAACATTGTCTACTCTTTTTAATTCACTGTCTGTCTTCTGGGAGCTAAGAAAAATGGAAACTATTTATTTGTCACAACTTCACACTGGATGTGGTACTGGCTTGACATGTAAGCTAAAATACCTGGATTCTACAATAATTGTGTTCAACTTGGTGCATTGCCGTGGGCAATGCCACATTCACTACATTTTTAGTGGGTCACATGGTCCGCAGGCCATCCGGAATCAACGTCACTGCCCGGACAACATTTGATATTTAAAGCCGATAAAGATCGCTTCGGCTGCAGTCTCGTTGGCAGCATAGCAGCACACCTGATCATATCTTCCTTACTCTTGTAGGTCTGAACCGGTTACGACATCGAGATCAGACAAACATCTTCGCCGGAACCCCAACTATCTTCACTGATTTCACAAGCCTCCGGGAACACCCCCAACTACGCTCACATCCCAAGCAGCACGATGTACTGAAAATCGAGTGCAATAGTGGTGGACGATATGTGTCTTATCAATGTTCTTTAGTTTCACGAATCTGTTCAAGGCCTTTCACCTACCCGTCCACCCCTATTGCACTCGACTTTCAGTACATTGTGCTGCTTGGGATGGTCCGCAGGCCATCCGGAATCAAGGTCACTGCCCGGACAACATCTGATATTTAACGCCGATAAAGATCGCTTCGGCTGCAGTCTCGTGGGGAGCATCGCAGCACATCTGATCATATCTTCCTTACTGTTGAAGGTCTGAACCGGTTACGACATCGTGATCAGACAAACATCCTCGCTGGGACCCCAACTATCTTCACTGATTTCACAAGCCTGCGGCAACACCCTTCCTAGTATACTTCACTGGCTTTGCACTGGGCTTTCAGTGGTGACTTAGCTCACCCTGACGGGAGGAATCACGTGTTGCGTGACCTTCTGACGCCATCCGCTCACACGTTGCCTGCCTGCGTACTGCTGATGAGGCCGAAGAATGCCAAAACAGCTGTCCAGTACTGGCATGCCGACGTTTGACTTACAAACATATGCTACGCGTGCAACCAAAGAGCTCCGGCTATTTTTTTCCTAGTATACTTCACTGGCTTTGCACTGGGCTTTCAGTGGTGACTTAGCTCACCCTGACGGAAGGTTCGTTAAAACATCCCTTTGGGCTTGTTGGTGATAGACTTCCATAACGTAAAAGCGCGAGCAGACTGCCGGAGGAAGAAAAAAGTCGATTCATCTCATCCGTAGTTGAGGTGCTTCAACGAAAGAAGGACGGCAACACAGAAGAAAAAGCGTTGAGGGCGACAGTTAGAGAATTGAAAGGAAAAGACCTCAGACTACTGCAGACAGACAAGACAGGAGGCTTCTGCGTTCTGGACCAGCCTTCCTACGATCAGCGAGCAGCAGCGGCCTTGAAAAAGAATTTCAAAGAAGTCAAAGGAAGACCGTCTAGACAGGAGAAGGTTGAAGTGAAGAAACGGTGTGTTCAGCGGGGTCAGGAACAATTAGCAAAGAAGCTGGATCTGGAAAGAGAACTATCTCTTGAGGTGTTTTTCTCAGTGAAAACACATAAGAGGGGTTTGCCTTTTAGAGCAATTGTATCCGAGAGAGGGACATGGCAGATTGCCCTTAGCACATTTCTACAAAAGTGGTTATCTCTTTTGACAGTAAAGGATCCCTTTATGGTGAAAAATTCGGATGAGGTGTGCAGGACGTTGAAAACACTGGGACCTAAGGAAAGGAATGTATTTTCACTCGATATAACGGATTTATATTACAGCTTACCGGTTGATAAAATGTGTGAGGAGGTTCTAAATTGTATTAATGAGTTTGGAAGTGTAAGGTTTCAGAATGCTGTGGGCATGGGATGTGACCAATTTATGTGGCTTCTCAGGAAATATTTAACGTCAACGTACATAGAACATGAAAAACAAATTTTCATCCAAAAGCAAGGGCTGTGTATAGGATCAAAAGTGGCGTCGGCACTAAGTAATATATACCTAGCTGCAATAGACAGGTCTATCAAGGAAAATCTGAGAAGAAAAAAGATAGATGGAGTAAGAATTTTCCGATATGTAGCTGATTATTTGGTGATAGCGGACGAGTCTAATGAGGTGAACAGAGAAGTGATAATCTCGGTGTTCAAAGACATGGCTCCAGAGCTGGAATTCACCACTGAATTTTTACATGAAAGACAAATACAATTCCTTGACTTGCTGCTTATCGTCAGAGAAGACCATCTTTGTTGGCGCTACCAACAAAGGCCAAATAAACCTGTTATGCCCTTCGACTCAAATATTTCGAAAACAGTGAAAAGAGGCGTGGTCCTAGGGGCTATCAAAGCACCTCTATCCAGATCGTGCAGCCATGAGGTAGATGAAAGCTTTCGGGGACAGGTAGAAAGGTTAAAAAACGCCGGTTGCACCTTGAGAATGATATATAGTGTTTGTTGTAGGGTTCTTAAGGGGAGAGGGCGAAACAAGGATAACACGGAGGGTAGGCGGGATAGGATTGCTGTAGTTCTGTATATCCATGGGCTATCGCATATATTGATCAAGATGGCACGTAGCCATCATGTTCGGGTAGTGTGTGGGCGCAATAAAAAACTGTCGTCTCTACCTGCAGTTATTAACAGAGATAAAAGAATAGGTTGTACAGTTAGGCATGTGGAAGCTCAGGTACCATGTGCACAAGAAGTGGTGTATGAGATTCCATTAAGTTGTGGGAAGAGATACATAGGACAAACAGGGAGATGTCTGAACACACGCCTAAAAGAACATAAAAATTGTAAAAATAGTAAACAAAGTAACTTGTATATACACACAAGGGAGTGCGGCTGTTACGGCATTTTTGATAAAACAGAGGTAAGAGGGAGATATAAAAAGCAGAGAGATCGAGAGATCTGGGAGGCTTGCCTGATCAAGAAAGCGGGCAACAGGTGTGTTAGCTCGGAAAGTATTTCGATATCTGAAAGGGAAAGGGAGTTCCTGTTGCAATGAATATAAGCACTTGCCATGTGACATGTCAGTAAAGTTGTTGAAAGTGAGCGCTCGATGTTGTGTGTGTCTGTGGTTTTGGTGTGGTGTCCTCGTTTTAGCGCTTTTACGTTATGGATGGCTGACGGGAGGAATCACGTGTTACGTGACCTTCTGACGCCATCCGCTCACACGTTGCCTGCCTGCGTACTGCTGATGAGGCAGAAGATGGCCGAAACAGCTGTCCAGTACTGGCATGCCGACGTTTGACTTACAAACGTATGCTACACGTGCAACCAAAGAGCTTAGGCTATTTTTTTTCCCTAGTATACTTGACTGGCTTTGCCCTGGGGTTTCAGTGGTGACTTAGCTCAGCCTGACGGGAGGAATCACGTGTACGTGACCTTCTGACGCCATCCGCTCAAACGTTGCCTGCCTGCGTATTGCTGATGAGGCCCAAGAAGGCCGAAATAGCTGTCCAGTACTGGCATGCCGACGTTTGACTTACAAACGTATGCTACACGTGCAACCAAAGAGCTTCGGCTATTTTTTTCCTAGTATACTTCACTGGCTTTGCACTGGGCTTTCAGTGGTGGCTTAGCTCACCATGACGGGAGGAATCACGTGTTACGTGACCTTCTGACGCCATCCGCTCAAACGTTGCCTGCCTGCGTATTGCTGATGAGTCCCAAGAAGGCCGAAACAGCTGTCCAGTACTGGCATGGCGACGTTTGACTTACAAACATGTGCTACACGTGCAACCAAAGAGCTCCGGCTATTTTTTCCCAGTATATATATATATATATATATATATATATATACTCATGGAACGATGCGACAGCACCAGAGGACACGTGTTTCGCCGAGTTTGCGGCTCGTCAGTCCTGGGTAGCTGCGCATTGTTCCGGACTGGCAAACCAGGGGTCACTCAGCGAGCGATATACACCTAGGAGGGTGACTGAGCACTCCCCAATGCCACAGTGCAAGCCAGTGAATTATAAAGAGGGGGGAAAAGCCATTAAAGAAATAAGTAGATGACGCTAGACGTGTCTGAAATTCAAACTTACAGGTTAAGATGGCGTCTATGGCTGCACGTAGAGAAACAGATACTCATGGAACGATGCGACAGCACCAGAGGACACGTGTTTCGCTGTGTTTGCGGCTCGTCAGCCCTGGGTAGCTGCGCATCGTTCCGGACTGGCAAACCAGGGGTCACTCAGCGAGCGATATACACCTAGGAGGGTGACTGAGCACTCCCCAATGCCACAGTGCAAGCCAGTGAATTATAAAGAGGGGGAAAAAGCCATTAAATAAATAAGTAGATGACGCTAGACGTGTTTGGAACTCAAACTTACAGGTTAAGATGGCTTCTATGGCTGCACGTAGAGAAACAGATACTCATGGAACGATGCGACAGCACCAGAGGACACGTGTTTCGCCGTGTTTGCGGCTCGTCAGCCCTGGGTAGCTGCGCATCGTTCCGGACTGGCAAACCAGGGGTCACTCAGCGAGCGATATACACCTGGGAGGATGACTGAGCACTCCCCAATGCCACAGTGCAAGCCAGTGAATTATAAAGAGGGGAAAAAAGCCATTAAAGAAATAAGCAGATGACGCTAGACGTGTTTGAAATTCAAACTTACAGGTTAAGATGGCTTCTATGGCTGACCGTAGAGAAACAGATACTCATGGAACGATGCGACAGCACCAGAGGACACGTGTTTCGCCGTGTTTGCGGCTCGTCAGCCCTGGGTAGCTGCGCATCGTTCCGGACTGGCAAACCAGGGGTCACTCAGCGAGCGATATACACCTGGGAGGGTGACTGAGCACTCCCAATGCCACAGTGCAAGCCAGTGAATTATAAAGAGGGGAAAAAGCCATTAAAGAAATAAGTAGATGACGCTAGATGTGTTTGAAATTCAAACTTACAGGTTAAGATGGCTTCTATGGCTGCACGTAGAGAAACAGATACTCATTGAACGATGCGACAGCACCAGAGGACACATGTCTCGCCGTGTTTGCGGCTCGTCAGCCCTGGGTAGCTGCCCATCGTTCCGGACTGGCAAACCAGGAGTCACTCAGCGAGCGATATACACCTGGGAGGGTGACTGATATATATATATATATATATATATAAATGAGCAAATGCTCCATGGCTGCACGTGAGGCATATGTTTACTGATCGAGCGTGCCACAATCCCAGCTGTGGACGGCCGTTTCGAGCTTCTTGGCTCTCATCGGCACAGCGTAGGGATGTGAGACGCTCTTGGGTCGGCACAAACACTGTGTCTCTGCAAGACATCAATGTTCCAGGGTGTTAGCAACACCTCTGGAGGCCGCAGTGCAAAGCCAGTAAGTACAGATACAAATATAAAAATGAGCAAATGCTCCATGGCTGCACGTGAGGCATATGTTTACTGATCGAGCGTGCCACAATCCCAGCTGTGGACGGCCGTTTCGAGCTTCTTGGCTCTAATCGGCACAGCGTAGGGATGTGACACGCTCTTGGGTCGGCACAAACACTGTGTCTCTGCAAGACATCAATGTTCCAGGGTGTTAGCAACACCTCTGGAGGCCGCAGTGCAAAGCCAGTAAGTACAGATACAAATATAAAAATGAGCAAATGCTACATGGCTGCACGTGAGGCATATGTTTACTGATCGATACAACCATATATATATATATATATATATATATAGTTGTGGTAGGATGAAGACGCGGACAACAGATTTTAGGGAAGTTAGAAACACTAGTTCATTTAATGGGCAGAAATTAAAAGTTGAATGAGAAAGGGGGTCGACGTTTCGACAGTGGCACTGTCTTCGTATATATATATATATATATATTTATTAAACTACCTGTTCGTATATACCTGGGATACCCTGTATATGGGCGCCGTACAACCACATATGGAGTCAATTATATGGATTGTGTACCATATATCTATCTCCCCTATGAAGTGATATGGAAGCAATATGGAGGCCGTATAGGGGCACATGAGGCCGTATGATGATCATGTAAGATAGTATGGATGACATCGGAATTACATATGACACAAAATTCGAAACGTTAATTCTGTTACATGTAAAAATAGATCATGCCCTGAGCCAGACTGGTGTCACCGCCCGAGATCATTAAACTCACTGCTGCGTTCCTTTGTTAAAACGGAAGAGTAACGGAGGAACGGAAACGATACGAAAATAATATACACGGTCAGAACGATACCTGGCACACGTGACTAGAGGTTAGGTCCCCTCTTTAAAAAACGTGAAAATATACGGAACCCATACATAGACGATTATTGATCATGGGGGTTATGTGTCATATGGACATATAGGGTATATAGACCATATGGGTGCTCGTATGGCCCGTATGTCCAATAGTGAAATCTCCATATCCTACAATCCCGTATAAACGTGTCCCATACAATTCCTTTGTGTCCCATATACGCATGAGTGTATGAGCCAAATCGGAATTATGAGACTTCTACGAGGCCCAGAAGGCATAAGGTAATGTACCACGTTGAAGTAGCCGCTACCGGGGTAGCGATCATATGGCAATGCGGAGGAAAGATTATACAGGGCGCATACACTGACGCATAGTTGGGAATCGCAATCCACTTACACACAAAGCAGCAAAGGGTGGGACATATTCTGAAAGCAGTACAAATCTTGGAAAGAATGTAGGTATATCAAGCTGAATATCTTTACGCGACCTTAGTGGCGAAACCAGGAAATATTTCCCTGTTATATTTTTGTCTGTTGTCTGTTGTTTCTCTGTCGTTGTGCTAGCCCATTTGTCTTGTAAACCGCAACGAATCTGTCAAAAGCGTCTGAAATTTAGACTCCTCCTTCGTAGCAGGGCCACCGGAGCACCACATGTCACATAAAATCTTCACCCTGATGTTAAGTGATGATATCGGTTAACCACTACGGTAAAGAGCACATGGAACCGACAGATCGCATAAGGTAACAGGAATCAGTAAGGTAACTGTTGATACCAAGTCGAGAAGAGACGTGACTAGTTACGACGATGTTTATTTCCAGAATGAATAACGCTCGCGACGGATGATAGTCAGGATGTGATGTGCGAGACATGCGCTCAGTCGTGTTGTACTCATGATGATCATGATATGTCCGTTGCATTAGCAACAGACTGCGGACCGGCAACGTCATGCTGTTGTATCTCAAGTGGGTACAGCGACCTGCTAGCGCGTCTAGTCACATGCCCAGTAGACGTTCGCACTGTATATGACCGTACCGTCCCGTCTTGTCCCTTGTGTCCGGATTGAATGCGGACCAGAGGCCAGAACATCCTTGGCTTTCTGTCTTCTGAAATCACGACGTCGCCTGGCGACATAGTCTTCCCCCTGTTTTGTTTGCAGTGGTTGGCTGAGCGGAGCTCCATTAAGGTAATGCCTCTGCCACCTTCGCCATGCTGCTTGGAGCAATGTTGCACGTTTCTGCCATGTGCGATGGATGGGTTCAGTCTCCTCTGTTGTCATCTCTGGAGGCACTATGGTAAGGCGTCTCACTGTGATGAACTCCGCTGGTGTTAGCGGAAGAATCTCATGTGGGTCATCGTACACGTAAGAAAGCGGTCGAGAATTAATGACGGCTTCCACCTCTGCTACGATTGACACCAGGTCTTCATACGTCAATGATTTTCTGCCGATGGTTTTCCTCAATGCCTGTTTCACAGACCTTATCAATCGTTCATAGAATCCACCCCACCACGGTGCATTTGTAGGAATGAACTTCCAGCTCACGCTGTTGGTCCCAAGCCAGTCCAGCACTTCATCGTCTCGTATACGTCGCCATAATGCAGCAAGTTCCTTGTTAGATCTTTTGAAGGTGGGTGCGTTGTCGCTGTATATTACTCTAGGCATCCCTCGCCGTGCGAAGAATCTTCGTAGTACGTGAACGAAGCTTGCTACCGACATGTCGCGGGAAACTTCTAGGTGGACAGCCCTTACGACAGCACAAGTAAACATGGCAATGTACATTTTCACGTTGCGTTGATGACTGTGCGTGTCCCTGACGTATAGAGGTCCTGTAAAATCCACTCCTACAACAGTAAATGGATGGCATTGTTGCACTCTGTCAGCAGGAAGTGGTGGCGTGTTCTCAGACGTTCTTGTCTGGTTGAATCTCCTGCAAACGGTGCACCTATGAAGAATGTTCTTCACCACCTGCCTTCCTCGAACTATCCAATAGTTTTCCCTGAGCTTTGCAAGGGTGTCTGCTACTCCTCCATGCATGACCCTTCGATGAGCTTGCTCGACGAGTAATGAGACGTAGTGAGCATTTCGTGGCATGATTATGGGGTGCTTTTCATCGAACGTAAGATTTGCCATCTGTAACCTCCCTTCAACCCTCATTATGCCGTTCTCATCAAGAAACGGTCTGTACTTCTGCATGAAGTGTCGTCTTTTTAGTGATTTCGCGGCCTTCAGGGTTTGATATTCTTCAGGGAAAGCTGTGACTTGTACATGTCGGAGCCAATAGTTCTTAGCGTTTTCAATCTCTTCCGTACTAAGTGGTCCATCGATAGAAGCCCCTTTACAGTTTCCACAAAATCTCTTTATCCACGCTGTTACTCTGTGGAGTCTATTTAGTGAGCTGAAGTTCGTGCAGCGAGTAACTTCTTCCGCTGGCGCCGTCGTTGTTGCAAGTGCTGTTTGCTCATGTTTCGCTTCTTCCCGGCAGCTTGGTGCTTCGAAGCACTCTTCAGGCCATGCTTGTTCATCTGTGAGCCAATTAGGGCCGTTCCACCACTTGTCGTTGGTCGTGAGTGTAGTCAGTCGAAGACCTCGAGTGACCATGTCCGCGACGTTTTCGGTCCCAGGACAGTGCCTCCATTGTGTTGGCTTCGTATACTTCTTGACTTCGTTAACTCTCCTTCGAACGTACTCCTTCCAATTCTCACTCTTACCGTGTAGCCAATACAGTACGATTGTCGAGTCAGTCCAGAAGAAAACTTGTCTGATGCCTGGGAATGCGTCCATCAACATTCTTGAAATTTTCACAGCTACAACAGCGGCTTGGAGTTCCAACCTTGGAAGCGTCTGCTTCTTGACTGGTGCTACCCTGGCCTTTGCCAGCACTATGTTTGAAGAAGCAGAGTCCGATGTTTTAATAACCAGGTACGCAACGGCGCCATACGCGTTGCAACTTGCGTCACAGAAAACATGCAACGATACATTCGTCGTCCACATGCCGTAGTACCTGTTGATCTTGATCTCGGTAAGGTACTGTAAGTCTTCATACCACCTTTCCCAACTCTCCTGTAGGTCCGCCGGAATAGGTTGATCCCAAGTGAGACTTTGTTGCCACATGTTTTGCATGTAGATCCTTGCAGCGATCGTATACGGTGACATCAAACCTAGCGGGTCGTATATGCTTTGAGCCGTCTGCAACACCTTCCTCTTCGTCCATACAGCAGGCTTTCCACCTTGAAGAAGGTTGGTAGCATTGTAAAAGAGGGAGTCCTGTTCCGTATCCCACTTCATTCCCAGAACCTTTATCACGCGGGAATCTCCAGCGAAGGGCGAGACTTCCTCCGGGTCCTGCAGGTACAAAGCGTTCAGCCGTGCTGAGTTGGAGGCCCATTTTCGCATGTTCATGCTTCCCTTCTGCATTATATTCTTCACCTCGTTGTACACGTTGATAGCGGCTTCCTCGCAGTCAGCACCAGATATAAAATCATCGACATACGTGCAATCGTTCAATAGTCTTGTTGTTTCCGGATACTCTACTTCGGACTCTCTCAGCAGTTTCTTCAATGTCGCCGCCAACAGGAATGTGCTAGGGCCAGTCCCGAACGTGACTCTCGTCATTCGCCATATTTCCAACTTATCGTCCACTCCTGTGGGCATAGCTTGATACCAGAGGAATCGCAGGGCATCTCGGTCTCTTTTGTGGATGAGTATTTGGAGGAATGCCTTTTCTATGTCGGCAGTAAAAGCAACAGCATGTAGTCTAAATCTCAGTAGGAGAACGCTTACATTCGGGTTCATATTGGGTCCGATGTGAAGATTCTCGTTCAAGCTGATCTCTTGAGTTTCATGAGCGGAAGCGTCAAACACGATACGACATTTCGTTGTAATGCGGTCCGTGCGAATGACTGCGTGGTGAGGTAAGTAATACACTGGTCTATCAACTTGTTCGTAATTGTATTCGTTCTCTGGCACCTTTTCTGCGACGCCGTCAATTAGATGTTTGCGGATAGCATCATCATACGTCTTGAGCAGGTCGGGCGTACGAAGTAAACGGTCCGTCAAACCTTTAAGTCGTTTCCGTGCGTTTCGTTCATTTGTTCCAAGGTCTATGTCGTCTTTCCAAGGTAGCCGTACTTCGTACCTTCCGCTGACGTTCCTGACTGTACTATTAAACCTGTTCAATACCTCACCTGAGGTTTTGTCGTCGTAATCGGCTTCGTCCTCTGGACCCCAAATGTTGTTAATGAATTGACGTTGCAGGCCTTGCCGGACACAGAGCATTACAGCTTGCTCCTGGGCTTGAGAATTCATCGTGTCGTTTACGACGCCATGCACAAACCATCCTAATTCGGTGGGGACACAGACTAGATCATCATTAATTCTCCTGATGTCATCTTGCACGAGTCTCCAGTACCAATCGGTCCCAATGAGAATGGAGATAGGAAGTTCTTGATCTGCCGTGGTGACATTCGATGTTCCCTCAAGTAGGAAAGTGCCCTTGAGATGCTCTTGACCGATGGCAGGAAGTACTTTGGCGCATATTTGTTGCGTTTGCAGGACGTCAATTTCTACGGCAGTGCCCTGTGTAGTTTGCAGCTTGACCGAAGTTTTGCTCAATGCCTTGGTGACTGTTGCTCCACCGAACGACCCTATGCTGATTTTTTCGACTCCGTGGGAGTGGCATCCTAATTGCTTCGCGAGCTCTTCGGTGATGAAACTGCGTTGGCTACCGCTGTCAAACAGAACGCGTACCCAGCATGTGTTTTCAGGTCCCTTCGCGCATGCCATTGTTGTGCCTAGAATTATCGTGCTTGACTGTTTAGAGGGAACTGCGGAGGCTGCTAAAACCACCTCTCCCGGGGGGTCGACCGGAACAGTGTTGACTTGTACTTGCTGGGTACTCCTATTGCGTATGTAGTCTGGGTCAGAGGCTCGTAGCGTGTCTTCGGCTGCACTTGCGACACCTGATGTACGACTGACAGCGACTAGCAATGTGATTTCGTCTCGTACATTTTAAACAGCATCTTGCTTCAATTAAGAGCCGCTTCTTCTCCTGTAGTGGGATATCGCTGTCGCAAGTGACCGTCCGATGTTGATCTGACTTGCAAAATAAACACGATTCATGATTTGCATTATTTGGTGTCCGTGCATTGTTGGCGTTTAAAACAGCAGAGGCCGTTGGCATATCGGTGGTTTTGACCTTACGAATATTCGGTTTCTCTTCGTGCTTCTCCTCACCGGTATACCCTAATGCACGTTCCTTGGACACTATTTTTACTCGCAAGTAGTCCATCAGGTCCTGAAAGTCCTGGCTGTAAAGGTGTACCGCACTGCCACTGGCCACATCTGCACCGCGAGTACTGTCATTAAATTCTTGTCGTTCCTGATGTTCAATGACCATGTCTTGGGGCAGCTTGCTTAAAATGATGGGTCTAAGTAGTGCGCTGTAAGCATCGGTTGATATGCCCAAAACCTGAAGGCTTCGTGCCCGGGATTGAATTTCATTGTAGAATTGCCGCAGTTTCGAAATATCTGCAGGATCCGTGACTGGGACCATGTTTGTCAGCTTCCTTATGTGCTCATCAGCTATGCGTGTGGATGATCCATATTCCTTCTTGAGAAGTTCAATTGCCTCGTTATAGCAGCCCTCATTCAAATTTAATCCACGGATGAGATCAGCAGCGTTCCCAGTTAACAGAGACGTCAAGTAACAGAACTTCTCAGTGGCGGTAAGCGCGTTGTTGTTGTGTACTGCAACTTCATAACGTGTCCAAAAAGGAAGCCATGCGTCTATGGCGCCATGAAACTTCGGGAGCTCTAATTTTGGCAGCTTTATCTTATTGTCCCTATGGACAGAAGCAGCTGGAACAGGGCTGGGGTTCAAAGCCGCCGAAGTCGACGCGCCCGTCGAAACTACTTGGGAGCGCAGATCTATGCGAGTGATGGTCTCCAAAATCTGATGGCGGTATTCGGTCGTGGCAGTCATCTAGCGTTCATATTCTTCGTCAGAGAATTTATCCTTGAGCTCGCTGTCAACAGCCTTCAAATCTCTGGAAATATCTGGGCTGAGCTTCTCTCTTAGTATAGCAATATCTTGCGCGGTTGTACCGGCAGCTTCCAATTTCTCGTCGATATCGTTCCTCAATCTTGTTGCTTGTGAGCGTAAAAATTTCCTGTCTCTCTTCAACTTGTCCATGGCCGACTCGATTCGAATATCCACGGGAGTAAGTCAAACCGTAAAACTCACCGTGGCCAACAATGCGAGAACCAGAGCCGTAATCGTTGTATCCTTCGTTCTTTTAACCTTGACTATCCTGGTCACGGCACCAATTTCTGTTGATACCAAGTCGAGAAGAGACGTGACTAGTTACGACGATGTTTATTTCCAGAATGAATAACGCTCGCGACGGATGATAGTCAGGATGTGATGTGCGAGACATGCGCTCAGTCGTGTTGTACTCATGATGATCATGATATGTCCGTTGCATTAGCAACAGTAACAATCACACTGAGCGGATAAAGGAATATGAACCCTGTAATGAGTAATTCCATATGAATATGAAATGTCTGTAATCACATGATCTGTTATCTAGAGCAAGACGGCTTTTTCACCAATACTCAGAATGAATTCAGGCGTGGTTTTTCAACTATTACCCAGCTAATTGATACTGTTCACACGCTAGCCGACTTATTGAATAATAATGGTCAGGTTGTTATGTTCTGTTTTTGGATCTATCGAAAGCATCTGATCGTGTTTCTCATGTTAAACTTATGAAGAAGGTGTCTTCTATTATCAATAACGAACGCTTAGTTAATTGGTTACAATTTTACTTGAAGGATAGGTCGCAATTTGTTGTCGTCAATGGTTGTTGTTCGTCCAGGGCCGAAGTGCGCTCCGGAGTACGGCAGGGTTCCATCCTCGGTCCCGTACTTTTTTTTATTTTCATTAATGATTTAGTCAGACGGTTATCAGTACATTGCGAATTGTATGCAGATGACTGCATTGTGTTCAATAGTGTAAACACCGTGCAAGATCAGGTAGTACTTAATGACTCACTGGATCGCATATCTGAATGGGCCACGGAATGGCAGATGGATCTGAATCCGGTTAAGTGTGTTCAAATGACAATTACACACAAACGCTGCCCCCTTTCTTACTCCTATTTGCTAAATAGTGTGCCACTCCGTGTTTTCGGTACTTACAAGTATCTCGGAGTTATAATACCTTTAGACCTGCGTTGGAATAACCATGTGGATCACATCACGAGAAGAGCAAGTAAGCGTCTCTGGTACCTTACACGCTTCATGCGACACAGTATCCGTACGACAAAATTAGCAGCGTACCAATCACTCGTCCGCCCCATTCTTGAGTATGCTGACGTGGTCTGGGACCCTTACACAGTGTCCAATATTACGAAGTTGGAACGCGTGCAAAGGCTCGCCCTTCGCTTTATCTGTGGCTCATACGATATGCGATCATCTGTTACTGCTCTATTCAAACAGGTTAGTATTGAGCCGTTGGCACACCGTCGGAAATTGCGTAGACTGAAGCTGTTTTTTCATATTTTAGCAGGCGAATTGGAAATTGATTATCGAAATTTGTTTTCGCTGAGTTCCATTCAACAGAGCAGAATTCGCCATTGCCGGCATGTAGACACTTTTCGACCGAGGGTAAATTGTTATCAGTATTCTTTCGTTCACCACAACGCTATTGAATGGAATGCTCTTCCGAACAGTGTTGTATGTGCCCAGTCGTCGCAGTCTTTTTGTGATAGATAAGATGCTATATATACGACTTAGTGAAATGTTGTTGTATGTTAAATGATGTTGCATGTACATTCATGCCTTGACCGACCTTAGTTGGCTGGCATTATAGTTAAATAAAAACCCATGTGGTAGGAGTGATACAAAGCAAAAGGTGCACGAAACCTGGAACTACAGGCACACAACCTTCAATTCGCGAAATCCAATGGCTTATGGACATATTTTCCAAGGTTCAAACATTACTAGCAAGGGGGTGAGTGGTCGCATGCTGTCGTCGCCCTGTTTGGGGTGTTTCGACGTTCGCTTGTGGTTCGGACTGCAGTAACTGTGTTTTCGCGTATTGTAGTGCCATGTTTCATGGACCTTTTTCTTGGTATCATTCGTAGCATGTGGGTTCCTATTACTTTATCCACTGAGCGTGATTGTTACCCTACTGATTCCTGTTACCATAGGCTCTATCTGCGAGCTCAGTCTTACCGCAGCGGTTAACCGATATCATCACTTAACATCAGGGTGAAGATTTCACATGTGATGCTCCAGTGTCCTGTTACTAATGTGAAATCTATGAATTTCAGACGCTATTGACAGATTTGTTTCGGTGCACAAGACAAGTGAGCTAGCGCACACCCGACGTGGGAAAATCAACACATATCACTGACATCTTGAAGACATCAACTTAAGCTACAGGTCATTGCAAAGCTTTGTACTGAGTTGGGTGTACTGCGAAACAGGTAGGGTGTGTAGTTCACCCATGTAACTCCAACATCTGCTCCGTGGCAGCGCAAGCTTTTACAACCGTGCCCTTGAATGTAACCATGTTCAATAAACTAGATAACACGGAAAAGTTTCCTGGTTTTGCTACTATATGGTCACCCTAACAATATTCAGCTTGACATACTTTCATCTTTCTAAGATCTGTGTTGCTTTCAGAATGTATCCCACCCTTTGGTGCTTTGTGTGTAGGTGGATTTCGGTCTCCCACTATGTGTCACTGGATGCACCCCGTATAATCTTTCCTCCGCATCGTCATACGACCGCTAACCCAGTAGCGGCTCCTTCAACGTGGTACATAACCTTATGGGCGCGGTATAAGCAGTCTCATAATTCCGATGTGGCTCGCACGTTTGGAGCAATTGAGATGCTTGTAATGGGCACTGACAAGCCGGTCAGATTATTGGTATGCGCTTTTCGGCCCAGATAAGCCGCCGATGGCGAAGGTCATGTCATCCCCGTGCTTCTGGTCGTTTTTGGTTTCCGCTCATTCGCATTACGAAATTGGGTGATGGATATTTCAACATGGCTGCTTGTTTGGTGGTGGTCTTAAAAACAGAATTACTTCCAACGAGGACTATCTCCCGTTCGGCTGTCTCACTTTTACCCGAAAGGCCATATTTAAAGACTTCATCAATTTACTTTAGCTAATTATGCGTCTAGTGGTTAAAAACTACCTTCGTGACGACGTCCTCTGGCCATAAACTCACCTGACAAAACGGAAACCATGCTTCTGTCTTAACTTTTTTATAAATAAAATATCTGCAACGAATAACTAAAACCCTATGTAGTGTACTCTAGAGCAGCCATTAGCATCGCGGACGAACCAATGCCAACTTCTATGTCTATAGGAACACAAATTCAAAGAGTTGTGGCAACCGACGGACGCATAGCTGACTTGGAAGCGAGCTCTGAGGTCACCTCTTCTGTTGAAATAGCATTCATCTCACCATGCCGTGTTCCCGCTGTGTTTGTTGTGGTGCTTCTAAGTCGGCGAGCTGGTAGTCGGCGATTACTCCCCTGCAACCTGGGCATTTAAATGCACTCGCTGGATATCGAGTGGTGTTCATTGAGACGTTTAAACCTGACGTTGGCGACCTCTTCATTGGATGATGTGATGTACTGGGGCTAAATCAGTTCCAAGGCATTCGTGGCTGCCGTCCCTACGGCGTGCACCTTGCTAGTAGCTTTCTCCAACATCAGTTTCCGTTCCGTAAGCAATGGCCTTTTCATGCTCGCATCCTTGACACTATATGCAAGCCTCACACGTATCCAGTGGGCTTCCAAACGCGATGAACTCTTATGGTTTAGTATTTGATTTCATACCCGCTCCACCGGGAAACAACTGCAGTTGTTTCCCAGTGGAGTGGGACAGATGCGACAGTCCCTTTAAACCGTATTCCGTCGGAGAGAAGATTACAGCTAGAGTAGTATTAGCGCACCAGTATTTTTCTCGGGTATGAAATCAAATACTAAACCATAAGAGTTCATCGCGTTTGGAAGCTCACTGGATACGTGTGAGGCTTGCATATAGTGTCAAGGATGCGAGCATGAAAAGGCCATTGCTTACGGAACGGAAACTGATGTTGGAGAAAGCTACTAGCAAGGTGCACGCCGTAGGGACGGCAGCCACGAATGCCTTGGAACTGATTTAGCCCCAGTACATCACATCATCCAATGAATGTGCCGTTTTACGCCTCATTCATCACCGACACTGATAATGTCGGAAATCCGACACGAATTAACTTTTGTTAAATTAGTTATTGAATTAGTTTCTAATTTGTGCTATTGGATGTAGTGCATAGCAACAGCAGAAGAGAGACGAGAGACGTATACCTGTAAGACGTAGACAGCAGAAGACGTATGTTGTAAGGCGTACGCCGGAATTCCCTCTATGGATATCGATGAAAATGTCACTCGGACAAAATTTATCAAGGAGCGCCCTCTGGCTCGGACAAATCGAATCAGGGAGCGGCCGGAGAGCCTTTGGCGCCCGGCGGGCAGATAGGAGACCGTCTTCATGTCGCGGAGAATCTGCGGTCTGCTTGTGGAATGTCACTTCTGGGTTAGCGTCGGGCGTGTCCGAACAACCAGAAGCGTAACACCGTCTTCCATGCGGCATGGTGTGGCAGAACTCACACTGGCAAGCGAAAGTCGGCGATTTGTCGAGGACTTTTTACTTACGGCAAATTATGGGGGTCATTTCATGGCAACACGGCCTACCACTCGGAAACTGCGAGGCCGGCGCCCGCGCGGGATCACGTGACTGTTGCCATCGGAAGACGAATGCCAGGAATCTATCGGTTTTTCACGCGGTCACTCGTCTTTGTCGTCTGCTGACCCACGTGTACTTCGCCCGGCGGACCAATGACGGCCCTCTGGACATTCGCGATGCGGGTGTGACGACACCGGATATAGCTGACCAATCCGCTGCCCTGTCGCTTCGAGGCTCGACAAGAAGATGCTAGATTGCAAATTCTTGGCACGTGGAAGGCTCCACGCGAACATGCGAGATCTCGCAAAACTGGCGAGTACAGGCGCGGTCTGGCAAAAAAAAGTTGCCACGAAATGAACACCCAAAACACCCAAATTCGCCACAACTATATTGCGCTGCGAACGCGAAGCAAACGAGGTCGGAGACTGTCGCCTGCGCTGCGCCATGGTGTTACGATTTCTGGGGCTTCCTTACTGAGGATTCCTTCCTATTTGCAGAGGGAGTGCGAATCTTTGAAACTTATTTTTCTTTAACTGTGAAACTTTATTAACATGCAACCTCTTTTTGAAGAGAAATTGGCTAAGTACACTACGAGTGCGGTACCGAATATTGCCGTATCGGTCTTATACACACGTTTCCGGATGGGATAGTCCCTTTATGCTTTCCTCCGTAGAAGCTTCTTGGTTCCGCGTCTGCGACGAGGGTGAGGACTGTTGGAAAAGCCTCCTTGTTATTTCGTCGCTCCGATGAACCCAGAGAAATACAATTTTGTCGGGTCAGGTCTGGTTTTCTAAGACCAGAGGTCACTGACGCGCAGAGGGCGGCACTTCTGACTCATGCTGACTCAGCATCTCCGCTCGTTTCTCTGCTTCCTCATTCCTGCTCAGCTCATTTGCCATATTCAGCATCACTGAGTACGAGAGAGACCTCGCGAGTGGGAGTTTTGCCAAACATACCATGTTCCGCAGTGTAGGAGCTGTATCTGCTTTGACAATGAGAGTGCACTTCGCCATGGTCTTAGTATGCTACAATTGAAATTATTTAGGGTAGGTTACTTATAGAACACGCGAAAGACCTCTACTCCGTAAACCTTTAAAAAACCTCTCCTCGTGGAAAGAGCGCATGCCTGAACGAGAGAACGTAGTGCGTCTCCTGAGTCCCGGCACGTGTCCACTGACGTACAGCGGCACACCTCAAGCATGTATAACCGGCGCGTGAAATTAAGAAAAAAAAAACAAACAAAAGAAAACAGAGAGAAAGGAAGAGAGTCGTTTCCACGTCACGCGACGGTCGTCTGTGTCGTTTGCAGCTGCTTTCTCTGATTATTTTGCTTCTGTATATGACAACGTTACCCCGCTTACAACTAAAGCTGCTGACGCCACTTGCATGCTGATCATTTGCATACCTATGCCCTATGCATGTCCTATCCATACTGATCATTTACCAGTGTTTGTTCCGACTGAGAGTGACGTTGTTGCTGCGGTCCGTCGACTAAAGCGGACGACCACGCCGGGGTGTGATGGTATCCCCGCTGTACTCCTCAGCTTAGTGTGATATTTTTGCGCCTGCACTTATGTATATTTTCAACCTGTCGCTAAAACTCATGGTTTATCCTAGTCTCTGGAAGTCACCTGTAATTGTTCCTGTTCACAAGTTAGCAAACAAACTAATTGTACAAAATTATAGACCTATAAGCATACTATGTGCCTCCTCCAAAGTACTTGAACACAACGTTTGCACTAGCCTCCTCTCTTTTTTTCAAAGCCGAGTTTGTAGAGAATCAACATGGTTTTCTTGCGGGGAGATGAACGCTCTCCAACCTTGTGTCTTTTCTGTCTATAGTTTCGCAGATTGTCAACACACGTGGTCAAGTTGATGTTATTTATCTCGATATTTTCAAAGCATTTGACCTAATGATCAGGATATTATTTTGTCCAAACTGTAATCGTATGGAGTCTCTGAATGTTTTATCCGCTTTCTTGAATTTTATTTAGGCGAGCGCGCTTGCTCTGTCGTCGTCTCTGGTTCTCACTCTAATGTTTTCATTCCTTCGCTAAGTATTCCGCAAGGGTCCAGTCTTGGCCCGTCGCTCTTCAACATTTTCATTAATGACCCTGTATCATTGGTTAAACATTCAACTCTGTTACGGTACGCTGACGACATCAAAGTAATGCGAACTATATCAGCACCTTCAGATTGTGTTCTCTTGCAAGAAGACATAACTAGTATACATAACCGGTGCACGAAGAAGTGCCCCAAGGTAAACGTTGCATATACCAAGATTGTCTCATTTACCCGTAAACAAATGCTACTGCATTTCACTACATGTCTAGCACAGAAATTTCTTTGGTCAGCACTGTCCGTGACACTTTTGATATCAAACTGACGTTCTATGATCATGTCGCTAAAATCGTTCTTCCATTTTTCAGACACTGGGTTATTTAATCTGTAATTTAAGTTTTTGACATCCCCTCTGTTTTTGTTAAAACATTCGTTTTACCACAGCTAGAATATGCATCCGTCGCATTTTGATCACAACTTTTACCTCCGGGACGTCCCTGACTTCGAGACGTCCGGCTGCTGTAGCCTCTTAAGGGCATTTACTTTGAGTAACAAACGCGTGCAGCATATGATTGTCCTTCACATACAATATTGGAACAACGTACATCTCCGAGGGCAACCAATGAAAGATGGGCTGCAGAACTACTCATAGGCGTTTCCAGACAACCGTGTCGCAAGCAGTACGTAATACCTGCCCTTATCACCCACTCGAACGTTGTCAGATTTTGGTAAGCTCATGTGATATTTTTTCGACATGTCCTCCCTTTTAACACATTACATACTGCTTGTCTTAAATTCAGTCATCTTCATGCGACTTATTTGTTCCTTGTATCTTCATTTTTGTCGTGTATAGTTACCTTTTTTTCTCTTCTTCATTGTACTCCTTCAAATATTGCCTGATATATTGCACTTCTGGAACCTTCCTTCTCGTTTTGTTATTATGTCACTCATAGATTTACCAAATGTATGTATGTTCTTTTAACCTCCTAGTGTCTTGGATTATTGCCTTCCTGCCATTGCCTTTATATCATTAATGTGTGTTGCTTCTTGTATATATGTACATTACTGTAATTTGATAGTGCGTCAACACCTAGGCTCTTACGGCTGTTCTTGGGCACAATAAACTCACTCACTCACTCTATCTCTCTCCCTCTGTGTTTCTTTCTTCCTTTCTCAGACCGCTTTTTGAAAATTCGATGGCGCAGTGACAATTAACCGCTGCGGCAAAATGTTTTACATAGTGTCTCCTGGTGGACAACTTCAAAGATGAGGCAGGATTTCGAGTCATGTTAAATGTCATCTCAGTGCTCCTTTAAGCGGGGTCACTGAGAGGAAGAGCTCCACTGGCAAAAAGGCAGGGCAATCGGATTTTTAAGCCCCATATGTAGGGCACAGTGGCAGCCAACCAGATTCGGCTTACATACGGTACAATAGCTTGTAGCGTGGCGCCATGGCCGAAGGAAGAAATTGCACAAATAGAGCTTTCCCTACACCGGCGACTTTGACAATTTCAATCCAAACATGAAGAGTTAGTCCCAGTCTCGTCACCAATACAGGGCTCGTATCTTATGTCCACACATTTTCAGCACAAGAAATGGGATTTGGGTGGGCGCTTATATCTTACGACGCTTACAACATTTAGATGACTTTGTCCATAGATGTAGAATTGTTCTTTCGATATGGTGCTGTAGCTGCGATCACCGACGAAAAGGACTGTGATTGGTCGGGTTTCAGCCAACTTGGTGAGCTCTGCATCGGTGAGCGGACGTTTAGTTGTCGTCGTAGCTGGAACAAAAAGAACGTACGTTACGCCGTAGTCGTCATGAACCTCGAGGCAATCTCCTCTCCTTCACAACGACACTATAGCTGAAATTTGCTCGCAGCCATGTTTTCTATTCGACATGTCCACAAACGGAGGAGTTCAAACGAGTATTGTGCTCAAAACATTGTGTCTGTAAGGTAAGGCATGCATGTCGCTACGCGAGATCATCGGTTAGCCATGCGAAGCAACCGTCAGGACGAGAGGTTTACAGTTGTGTGCAAAATGCAGGTGGGAACATAGTATAGGAGACGAGTGTCTAGTTTAGTATGCAACTGGAGTAAACTTCAAGGGTAATTGTGCCGACATGTATGTGGAAAGTGCACCAGAAAAACCTATAAAAATACTAGCTGTTAAATATTATGTCTCCCAAACACCACTTCGGAACATCATCGGTATCACGGCTCGTGAGCGGGTCTCCGTCAGAGCAGTTCATTCCATTAAACGTTGTCCATCGTACACTATACCGACCCCTTCTTTATCTACTTTATCACTGACGTTATCTAATATGACCTTGTATCCACTCGGCCGCTCGTAACCTGTAAAGCGTCTACATCTGTTCAGCACTTATGCCTAAACGCATGAGCAAAATTTCATCACTGAAATTTACAATGGGCAGTAGAACGAGGCGCAATTGCAAAATCAGTGAACATCAGAGTGGCGATCTCCGCGACGGTAAGGAATCTTCAAATTTGATTAGCAATTTTGGGTGTCAGTATTGTCTCTGATCCCTACCTATGCATATTTTCAATTCATGTTTATACATACTTGTTGTGGTGGTTGTGACTATTGGTGTCGTCCTATCCTCTTGGATTGCTTTGGGCGTAGTTTCTTTGGCCACAGTTGTGTGCGGTACAAAACCGTAGATGAAACTGTCACCTGTAACAGTTAAGACGAGAACTCTAACAAAAAATATACACTTTGTACAACTGAAACGGAACTGTTTAGATATAAACATTCTCGCAAATTTTCAGTCTCAAGCAAACAATATTTATTACATTACAACACAATATTTAAGCATTTACCATATTAGAAGGCCATCGCCCCGTTTATGGACAAGATAATAAAACTATAAACAATGGTCTTAATTATCTGACATGTGAGGAAATAAACAGCTGTCCAAAGGACACACAGACGAAGAGCGACAACACACATACTGCTAATACGAATACCGATATAGCCGTATTCATATTGCCATTGTTCGTCTGCGTGTCCTTTGGGCTGCTGTTCATTCTCTCACACGTCAAATACCAACTGCCCCGTCTTGCCACTCTTGTACAAAAAAGGTCTTATCTGTCACGAAAGTTGTCAAGGGGGGCCCAGTGTTGTTCGAAAAATCGTATTTTCTGCTATAACATGTCTATCAGCACGTCAGCATGTCAGCAATTAGTGGATGAGTGCTTTTACGCTGACCAGTTTCAGCAGCAAACGGAAAAGAAATAAATCGCAGAAATAAATCGCGTTTTTCCTTCATGATGCTGAACGAATCACTCTTGTTCTAATCTCATCCTCTGGTTAAAGTGCAGAGCATTCTGTGGACTTATAGCAAATACACACTGCGGCTTCATAGTTTTGACTGTGGTACATGGAGCACCAGTAGGTAAGAGGCCACTTTTCAAAGTAAATGTGGTGAAGAACACAGAAACAAGGGTGGGTTTAGCAATGAAATGACACAGAGTCGGCAATAGGAAAACACCAATGCATCATACGTGATTGCTCTCTGAAATTAGTTTTTGACACAAAAGACGCTACAGGC
The DNA here is from genome assembly GCF_037126465.1 of Ornithodoros turicata. Classification (NCBI taxonomy): domain Eukaryota; kingdom Metazoa; phylum Arthropoda; class Arachnida; order Ixodida; family Argasidae; genus Ornithodoros; species Ornithodoros turicata. The sequence continues at coordinate 32,657,866 of NC_088204.1, read as the reverse complement.
ATTTAAGGAGGGCAAGAGAGGCCACTCTCCTGGTTATTTCACATTTCAAGTGCGCATACTTGTTGAGGAAGATACAATTTCCAGTGATCGTACCTTCCATGAGGAGAATCCCCGCTCTTATAACGATGAGGACGAAAATGATTCCCAGAACAAGTATTACACAGGCCAACAGTCGGCTTCTGGAAGTGAAATAAACAGCAAAAATAACTGGAAGTTGACATGGAGATTTCTCAAGTTCATCGAGAGTTACTGCGAGTCGCTCTCGGATCGCTTAGTTGTGACTGCCGGAGTGGCGTGGAGTAGCATCAGTTTTTCTCGTGCCTTATCTAGGTCCAAACCCCGACATCTAAGTCGCAGTAAGTAATACACGTACATCTATCATACATCTATCAGTATCACATGATACTCTTACCATGTGACCGCGACTGTTGCACCAGTAGAACTAAGTGTTTGAAACCTATCATATTTAGGTTACGCTCAATTTCAGGGAACGGTCACAAAAGGTCGCAACATGGTATCTGCAGGGAGAATACGAGTCGGATTGGATTGGGTACGAGTAATACCACACTTCTCTGCTCTTTTATTTTTGTGACACAGACCTAGCGACGCAGCTGTTGCAGCAGTTGTGCACAATCACGCCGGCTCACAAATTACAGTGATGAAAGCAGGCATCGACCGCTTTGCCATTCCAGAGTTGTTTCCGTTCGCCTTTTCCCAGAATTTTCTTCCCTCCCTCTGGTTGCTATAACTAGTGTAGCTCATCGCCCGGGGAATAGCACTTTTATTTATTTATTTATTTATTGATAGTACCCTCAGGGCCGTGAGGCATTGCAGAGGGGAGGGGCAAACAGACAGGCATATAACAAAGGATAAAGCTCTGTAAATACAAATGTAACACAAAACAATTAGCAATGCATGTAAATGTAGTTACAAGTAGAAACGACACTTTCAATGCGTGATGTTAGTGGTTGGGGTGGTGAAGTAAGTCTTCGAATGGTGTCCTTGAAGGTAGATGAGTCGCGGATATTAACAACGTTCCGCGGTAGACAATTCCATTCACGAGATGTGCGGATGAAAAACGAGGCAGAGAAAGAATTGGTGTGGCAAGGGTGCACGAAGACCTTACGTGCGTGATCGATGCGTTGTGAAATGTACAGTGGAGCCAATAGGTAAGACGAGAGAACGGGATCATCGTGGTAGTATATTTTTTGGAATAGGATGAGACGGGCCATTTTACGGCGATGCGAGAGAGGTGATAAGTGTCAAAGTTGTTTCATGTGTGTTACGCTAGATGTGCGGTTGCCATTTGATAGGATAAAGCGCGCAGCTCGATTTTGTACTGATTCGATCATTTTCACTAGATTATCGGTAGCCGGGTCCCACACCGACGCCGCATATTCGAGTTTGGGTGGAACGAGTGATTTATACAGATGAAGCTTCACATTGGTAGGAGCCTGATGAAACGAGCGGCGAATGAAACTAAGAATTGAGTTTGCATGGCCGCATATGTGGGCTATGTGGGTTTTCCATGACAGGTTAGATTATATGTGGACACCTAGGTACTTGAACGTGGAGACTCTTTCAAGGTTCACACCACTAATGTTGTATACGACTAGGGGGGATGGTTTGCGGGATCGAGAGATTCTCAGATTCTTGCACTTACTGATGTTCAACTCCATGGACCAAGTAGAACACCAGTTCGCAACAGAGGCCAGGTCGGACTGCAGCTGGTTAGTATCGAGATTGCTGGCAGTAGGAGTGTATATGACACAGTCATCGGCATAGAGTCGCATAGTGGAGGAAACGAGGGTGGGCAAACAACAACTTTATTTTGAGATGGAGAGTGGGGAGGTTCATCGCCAAAGGCGATACTCTACCCCATTGCTGGTAGGGTTGTGGGGAATAACATAAGGAGCCCACCAGGGTGGGCAAGTCAATGATGAAGATAAGGAAAAGTAAGGACGAAGTAAGTAGGACGAAGCGTTGGGGAACTTCTGATACTACAGGTGCGGATGAGGAATTGGTATAGTTCACGCAGACAAATTGCGAGCGATCAAGCAGGAATGCCTGGATCCAGGCCAGGAGTTTAGTGTCGATATTAAGGTAGGAAAGCTTCGCAAGTAAATGGCTATGGTATACCTTGTCGAAAGCTTTACTGAAGTCGAGAAATATACAGTCGACTTGTAACCCAATGTCAAGACAGCGGAAGATGTCATGAGAGAAGGCTGCTAACTCAGTTTCGCAGGAAAACTGCTTCCGAAAGCCGTGCTGATATGGGGTGAAAAAGAAGTTCGACTCAAGATGACGGATTAGATGAGAGTATATAATGTGTTCCATGATCTTGCATGGCACGCTGGTTAGTGACATGGGGCTTGATGCGCTGGGCTTGAGGCTTTTCTCAGTGTTTGTAGCACATGTTTTCTGCTGTGTGCAATTAAATTGACGTGTCGTTTTGAAGCTGTACACTTCGCAATTCCTGATATGCACAAATCTATACATTCACATGGAGCGAAAGTGCACTACTGCAGCGGCTTCTCTGGCACACACGTTAACACACATAGATATCAGGATCGTCTGTCTGGGATAGCCGGTCCAACGTCTTTGATCAGTGCAGGCGTTTCGGTATACCATTGCTGTTGCCTGGTGGCTAATGAACTGTAACGTAAGTTGTTGATGGCGGTCGCACGCAAGTGTGTATATTCAGTATTTTCCACGACCTACTATAGATGCTAACACGGCCATGTATTCGAGCTTTCCCCAGCGCCGCTGTTTCGTAGTTCGCACGCCCACCACTGCAGCTCTGTGGCGCTAATAGCGTGCAATACTTATGCTGTCGCTCCCGTACGAATCACATGGGAAGTTACCTTCTCTGTGCGGTTTTCCCCTTCCTAAAGTCATTTTCAAGCAGAAACGCGGTGGCATGCAGCAGTGCCACATGTACTAAGCCATCCGCGATCGCGTATTGAGTGGTTCCACTCTGTAAAAGCGATAGCAAGTAGAGAACAACGTTACATGAGTTCCCGTCGGACCCAGTCCTCTGCCAAAACTGGACAACAGCAATATCCCGAGGACATAATCCAGGTAGTCCACATGACTGTGAAACGTGGTATGAGCTGACGCTCTGAGATCTATTGTTACGAATGTCTTTCCCGATTATGTTTCAACTTTCGTAAGTTTAGGGACAGAGTCTGAGCGGGCTCCGTCAGACACGGCACCCGTGTGCTCTCCACATTTCGCTCCGAAGTGGTACAGAGCCGACCTCAAGATTAAAAAAAAGAGAAAAAAACTTAAGCAAGGTTCCTGCCCGACAATATGCCCGGAGCACCCGCCACACAAGCAACCGAAAGAAAAGAAATGCCACTGCGTCATTAGAAGCACCCGCTAGGATCGCGCCAAAGAAGCAATCCTGTCAGCGCACCGGCACCGCCCACCTTGGACGAACAACAGGCGCAGACAGTTCACCTAGCAGACATGGACCTGCCAGGTCTTGAATGCAGCTGGGAGCAGCAGAGATGGAAGAAAACATGGTTCACCAGCCAAATCACAGTAGTACATAGAGCAGTCTTGCAGAACCAAACGAGCAGGTAAGGAATATTAGTTAGCCATTATGTAGAAAATGACATGATTTATCTGCTATATTCCGCATACTGTTGCAGCTCGACATGGACATTACAGCATCAGAGGTGTGCCAAACAGCGCTCTCTGCAAAAAAAAAAAAAAAAAATTGAAATGACGAAGAGCAAGCTGCAGACCCCCCAACGAAGGCCTTGACGTCAGGCCGCTGAGATTTCTAGCCTGAAAGCTACGCTTGCCAATACTGAGAGGAAACTGCAGGTAAGCCTGGAACGCATTGAATAATTCGATGTCCTGGTCTTTGAATGCAAGAGGATGCACATTTTCTATCTAACATAAATGTGACGTTCACACTCATATCGACCTGTATTAAAGGGACCGAAAAGTGAAAAATAACCCCCATATTTTTGCCCACTGTCGTGCACAACATCGTTGTTTGATAACACACAGAAAGCATTACTTCTCAATTCGGCATATTTTTGACGTATAAATATTTTGAAGATTGCCGGAACATGGACGGTGCTGCCAGCGAACGGCGAAAAAGAGCAACTTGGGTTTCAGGTCCTGGTCTCCCAGGGATTGGTCAACCCTTACCACGTGAGAGTTAATTTTGTAGAGAACAAAGGTGACGCACATTATCTTACAGCTAAACACTATTTTAAAAATGACGCTCACTTCCATAGCGTTTACGATAATAAAGCATTCAGCTACTTACGCAGCTACTTACGCCGCTATACGAGCTACGATCCGCCGCGCCATCTGCAAGGCCGTCTGTGTTATCGCGGTTATTGTTTACGTCGTGGGCGGTCGTGTTGGTCGCGCGAAGAGGAGTGAATGACATGTTCGTGGTTGTTGCGTCAATTATTCGAGAGACCTACATATGCCTGGTGCAGTTTTGGTGTTCGGGAATGCAAGAATCATGTTCGTTCACCATCGGCGGCAGGCGTTCCTACCACAAGATTCAACAGGAGAGTGCGCGAAAACGAATGTGGTTCAAAACACTCGGTTATTAGATGTAGCAGTCGTGTGGTATGTGCTGAGCTCATTTTGCTGCCGATGACTACGAAGATACCGTAGAAGGCGAATTGCGAAGACGTCCGAAGCACACTGATGCTGAGTACCCAGTGATTTTGCTTCACCGAGGTGACGAGTTCAACACAACGTCTTAGGTATGTACAGGCGTCACACATGTATAAATTATAATATAGCGACGACGTATTTCATTTAACTTATGTTATCCTACTTGTCCCGTACTCAACATTGTCAACATCAACAAATTTAATTTTAGGGGCCTTCCAGTGTTGAAGTGGCGCAAAACTGCTTCGTATGTGTGATCCAGGCACTCAAGTTGACATGACAGAAATAGCTGAAAGCAGGTATGCAAAGTCCACACGTGGAAGCACTAGATTTGTTACGTGTTGCAGACTTTGTGACATTTTTTTTAGTCTTTGGACAGTGCAGAACATTAGTATGACGTCAACAAGAGGAGAAGAAACCGATGAGAACTACTAGCTTGTTTGAAGGGTACGAGAATACTTCCTGTTGAGATGGAGTTATGACATTATGACTAAGGAACGCTAATTAATTTTCTAGAGATGCATCCTCTACACTTGAATACCCAGTGCAACAGCAAACGTTCATTGTCTTTGAAGCCACAACTACTGGAATTGTTCAATGTGTGTCAGAGCTGCAGTGAGCCATGCAAGGTTACCACATCATATTGGTCCTAAATTTGCAGAGTTCCCCTATCTCGGACGCAACTGTCATTTCTCTTTATTGCTCTTCCGATCCTACCTTCTCAGAGACTAATATGTTTCACCGTACACTGCATGGGCACTGCTTTTCTCTACTCATGCTTTCGGTTTCTTGTTCTGTTGAATAAATCTTCACTTGAGTTTGCAGCCAGTACACTGTCTACTGTGTTTGCCCCTCATCTATATTGATGTGCTCTAACGGTATAGCACATCAACATCCCAACGACCTACCAAACAACCTTGCCTAGTCCAACTTTTGGATGGAAACTAGACGATGTGGTAACATCCACATATATAAAGTTTTAGTTGACAGAGATTTGCTGTTTTTGTAGAACCTTCATTGTACATTTCTTTTGTCTCACTTAGCATGCCTGAAGAAATGTCCTGATCTTCATCAAGATGACAGGTCATTGTTCGATCTGCAGCATCATTTTTCCTGTAATCTTTTCACCAAGAGAGAATACAAAAGTGAACAAATGATAAAATAGAACTAGCTTGTTGAATTCAAAAGGGAAAGACGAAACTGTTTATACTTCTCTTGTTTATTTTGTTGCAGGTTTTACAACTCTATCAAGTACGTCAAAACATCAGAGGGCAGGAAGTCGTACTCTATTTCCTAAATCCCTGGACAATAAAAAAGAAAGCTATGGTTTGAATTGTGACAAAATGTTGCTTCTGCTCTTATATTATATTTCAATTAAATGTTACGATGCATTTGTAGTGTACACTGAAGCCAGTTTCAATTTGCAGAGCTGTCAAAAGTACTTTACAAAAGTACGTCTCAGTTACAGTAACAGAGAACTTATGCAATAAATTATTTAGCCATTTTGGAGTACTATGCACTTCAATGGTTAACTTTGAACCCAGATCAAGGGTTAATAATAATTGAAGTCAGCCCTCAAGTCCTTCTTTACAAATGTTAGTTGGCGACGTGATAAGGAATCAGTTACAAGTACTCCGTTTAGCAAAACAGATTTAATTAAGTGTTAAATCCGAATCTTGGTTCAATTATTAGTTGACATTTGGAAACGTGGTCACTAACAAGTATACTAAAAGGTTATGAACACAGTTCAGCTGAATGACACTGATGAAAATTGTCTTTCTTACTCCTCACGTCAGTGGCGTAGCCACGGGGGGGCTAAGGGGGGGGGGGGGGGCTTGAGCCCCCCTACCTGCCACGCGGACCCACGCAAATCGCGCATATCCGAGGCGAAAATAATATATGGGGGGGGGGGGACAGTGTGACGATCGCGAAAGTTCCTACAGTTCATGGCGTCTATCTAATCGACACTCTTGAATGGTTTTCAAAGTATACGCTTTTCAAAATCCTTCCGATCTCGTGACACCGCTTCATTGGACATCACTGCGTAATCGTATTGTGAACGCCCAAATCAATTACCGCATTGCGCACAAGTATTTTGTGTTGTCGCACCCAGGATCAGTGGGGGGGGGGGGGGGGCGAGTTTTCGTATCGAGCCAACCCTACATTGGCGGTCTGGCTACGCCACTGCCTCACATATACAAGTGGGACATGAGTACAACCTACAACTACATCTATGCCCACAGGTTACTTAACCCTCCAGGAACAAACTAGTAATTGTAATATGCTGTGACAGCAAAGAAAAGGCAATGAGAAAAACTTGCAGCAAACAAGAAATGAAAATATGCTGACAACATTTCCACAGGTCAGCGCACTGATGGGAAAGCATCCCTAATAGCATGCATGACGCAGATCGAGATCCAGTGGAGTATTTTCTTTTGTATTTTCTCGGAGCACCCCATATCCTAGTGAATGGCCGACCGGTGGTATAACGGAATTTCCTGCAGAAATAAGGGTTTTCCGTCCAGTTTGCCGTTCAAGTAGCGCGTAAAGACCACACGGCGTTGCCATGTTCTTCGGTTTCTCGGATGTATGTAAAAGACACTTGCAGTACTTCGGTGTCAAGGCACAGTATTTCGAAATATTCGTTAGTTCTGATGCAATCGTCTGTCTGCTTTTCACACGCATTCTCTACCTCTCGGCAGCAAAAACCGCAGTATCCATCCGTAGTATCCGTCGGTTTGCATTTCACACATGAACACCTGCACGACGAAAAAACAGCGCTTGTTTCGGCTTACACAAGTGCTTCTCCCTGATACATGGAAAATTCACAAAGCAGTCCATGTTCACGGCACGGTGAGCTACTGCTGAGGAGAAATGTGACTCCGATTAATCTCTGGACGAGGAATCTTCTGCTGCGAAGAACACACTTTCCAGCACGCTAACACAAGAACAACAGTTCTGTGTGAGCGACAGTTCTCGAATGCGGAATTCCAGCGCACTCATGTTCAAGAGGCTCGACATTCTCGACGTAGAAAGTGGTCACAAATGCCCACTGCCATTTTCGTTTTCGCCGGATTAGCGCCCGGAAGTGCGCGTATTACATGCGTCCTCGACAGATGGCGCGGGGTCATGCAATTGTTGACAGACTGCTCGGTTTCCTACTAGGTCCCTGGACATGCAATTATGGAAAATTCGATTACAGAAAAACTACAGCGATTTCGGCGGAGTTCTTTGATATTTGAACTTTTGAAGGTTCAAGCTTTTCGCTGAACATAAAGTTCCGATAGGTTTATATTCACCTTTCGGTCCCTTTAATGGTAAAAATGCTTGGTGTCTTTCTGTTCTAGCTGGAGGAGGAGCAGGGAAAGCTATAATTGTTGTTGTCTTCCCTTTCAGCGTCTCTCGACCAGCTTCTTAAAAATGTGTGTGTTTTTTTTACGATCATGCCCGGTCTCCAGCAGCGCACAGATTCGTTAGGGAAAATGGCTGGCTTTCCCAACCGGGTTTCTCAACGCTGGAAAAATACGTTCGCCCCTGTAGTGAACAAGCAATGTCGTTGCTAATTTAACAAAGACAACAAGCTCTGTCTGAAGAAGCACAGATGCATGGTCCAGAGGCATTAAATGCATCTCTGGTAATGAACGAAATGTCGATCGAGCAGACTGAGCTGTACCAGCGCGCTAGGTGACATTGTCCATGGTCTTGTGAAACGTAATGGCTTTGAGCAGAAGTATGGAGTGGAAAGTCAACTGATCTCACATCTTCTCTGCTTTGTGCTGGTCGGGTTCTCCACAACCTGTCAGTAAAATTGCAATTTCAGTGTGGAGAAGGGTGCGTTCTTTCTCTGTAATCTATTTTATGTTCGTATTTTTACTATTTTCAGCATACCAGTGAGCTACTACGTTACCAATTCAAAAACCGGCAACCAACTTTACGAGCTGAGACTCTAAGTGATGGAACCAGTGGAAACAGGAGGATTTAGGGTATGCCGACTGGCTGCAGACAACCTCCATGCAAACTACAACGCGTTTGCACGCCTCTTCGGCGGGGGGGGGGGGGGGGATTGCTGCAGCAATTGAACACCCACTCGCCAAGCAACAGCTAAAGCGGACTCTTTTTGTCTCGTTTAAATACTGTCACATTATCAAAAACATCCGATTCCACGTACGTACAATAAAATGATGTGTTTGTGTTTTACGGTTACCAACAGTACATCTAAATATATTTTTAGTTTTTTGACAGCTCCAGACTTCTCATTAACTGTGGACAATACATCAGCCCTAAATACGTGTGCAGCCTGCTAGATATCCAAGACAAACTTCCATCGTTGTTCAAGCCGGTGGAACACCTCAGCAGGAAGCATGTCTACACAACCAATTTAGAAAAAAATGGATGTAAAGCGAAAGCAAGGACACTTGGTTTGTGTGTAATAGTTTTATCCATGCCTTCACTCTTATCAATTTGCAGAGGGCTGTAAGAAATATTTGCACCTGACGTCACTGGTGCACTTCAATACTTCATGGATCACGGTGCTGAACTCAACATTTCTGGCTTTGACGAGAGTGGCCCGACCATTCATTTCATGAGGATGATATATAAGTGGCTCTGTGTTCACCACATAAAGAACACAGCCATAAACGCATTCACCCGTTTTGCTATCAGGATGCCTTTCTACGGGGCAAATGACGAAAGGTAAGCTGTAAACTGTGATTCTTGGTGTACAAAATCTTATTTGAATAATTTAACCGGCTAGCATGGCTAGAAGGTGAGTTCTTGGACTACTTCACCAAATGGGCCAGGCACTCCCCTGCGAAACGAGCTTTGCTAAAGGACTCCATATACGAGGCCCTTGTCGTCACTGACCCTTTCAACAGTTTGGCGGACAAGACACCTGGGGTGTGGGTTCATCTACCTAATGACAGGAGATTTTCTAGTGACTCGGTTGAATCCATGTATTCATGTGTGCGCAAATGAATGGTGCTAATGACGCACCAGATGCTAAAGCAGTCTTGTACAAGGCTTTGCACAAGGTACTCGTAACTGGAGTGATCCAGGAGTCGCAGCATGCGAATGTAGTGTCTGACGGGCACTTCCTTGGTGGAGCATGCAAGCTTCCAGTCAGACCTCAGTTGAAGTCTTCTTCGCCCCTTCTTCGGCCCTCAGTACTGGACTCATTTTAAATATTGACACAGGAGGACTGAGCTACCCTACCGCTTGATTTGTAGGATTCATCAGAGGGTTGTTTGGATTTAATCCACATTAATTTTATCCAGTGGATTTTTTTGGATTTTATCCAAACAATATTATCCGGAGCTTTTAGAGATTTTCGCCAGATGTGACGTGAAAGACAATCTGAATTCGACGTGACACGGGAAACTCCGGTTTCATTTTCTTGCAGTGTTGGCTAGCTGTTTGCAAAAGCCCAGTTTTATGCGCAACATTAGCTTTTTGAACTTTGTACCTTTAACTTCCCAGACAGAACACCATCTCCTACGGACGTCCGAAATAGGTCCCAATGTTCATATCCGAAAACTGATCTCCGTGGGACTCTCCTCGGATATTTATGGAAGGATATCCGTAGCCGTATCTCCGCAGGAGGTCCTGTTGCGGCCGTTTCACGGATTGTCCGAATCAGCTCCGTGATGGGATGCTGTACAGATCATGTATTTGAAGAGAGGGAAACGCGGGACGATGTAGCACTGCAGAAATTCGGCTTTCGATGAACCAACACACTTTCTCAAGCTACATGGGTAAGAAACAGAGATATTACCTCTACGCCGACTTAATACGCGAAACAATTTCTCATTTCGCCGTTGTTTGTGCACGCAATCGAACTAAACTTAGACAGCTCACCCTTCACATCGACTCACAGGCGAACAGGGCTCTCGAATGTGTGGAAGCTCGCGAGAACAGCAATGTGCAGTGTCTGTTCCCTGTTTGGAAGTGAATGCAACTTCATTTCCAAAGCATTTTGGCTGAGTGCCCAATCTCTTGTTCCTGTTTCTTCTTTCTTTTCTCTATTATTATTTTTTTTTTTTAAACACCGCGCTGATTTTCCCTCATGGGAAGCAAAGCTGAGCAACAGAAAGTGAGACGAGCGGCGACGGTGGCAGATGTTAAAAAAATGGCGGAAACACGCTTTATATTTAACTACAAAGCGTATACTGACTTCTGAAAAATAAAAACGGTAACACGCGCTCGAGATACACGCTACATCCCAGAGAGCTCCTGTTTCTGTCCGTATCTCCTGGTTATGTCCGCAAAGTGCATGTTCGTAGGAAGTTCGAAGCCCGGCCAAGTGGATCTCCCTAGTATCTCCGCTGGAGGAATTTCATTATTCTGCGGATATCCGTATCTCCGTGAAAGTATATCCGATGGACATCCGTAGGACTGAATTTAGCTTTTCAGATTTAACTTTTTCTACCTTTCTTCTAGTAGTGGGAACTGTGGAACAGTGGGAACTGTGGCAGCAGCTGGAGTATGTTGTCTTACAGTTGTGTTGCTATCAGTTGCTGCTTAGTTCGCAAGCCAGCGTTATCAACGAAGTTCCTTGGATCAACAGGTCTTCACATTCTTGCTCCGATTCCACGTGCGAGAGCCCTGTCTCCTTGGGAGACAGTTCTTCTAGCGTCTGCATATCGCTTGACATGTGACGTCTCACCGACATCAGCGACACCCCCTTTTAAAAGCCTTCTCCAGAACTATTTCGCAGTGGCAAATGTGGCAGCAGCTGGAGTATGTTGTCTTACGGTTGTGTTGCTATCTTGCAGGTAAGCATCAATCTGGGCCGGTATTGTTACCGTAGCAATGATGTTTGTCTGCTGCTGCTGCACTTCCCACACAGTGTCTTTGATAACGGATGTGTTCGGTGTATTCTCCACCTCTTTGACCTACTGTTTCTAAGCGGTGACGTAGAGTTAAACCCCGGGCCCATGACGAAAGCACAAGAGTATCAGCTGGCGCGAGTCTTAGACATAGTAACCTCGCTTGATACCAAGGTCACCACGCTCGTATTGGACGTTAAGGCCGTAAACGTTAAACGACGTTAACAAACGTTAACATCGTTTAAATCGTTTAAACAACGTTAAACGACGTTAAACAGATGCTGCCGTGGCCTCGTTATCGAACAAGATGAGTATTGTAAAAGACGATCTGACCTTCATTAAGGGTGCCCAGTCTGGCTTACTGGAGAGTATCCAGCCGGAAATCTCGCATGTTCAATCTCTTTGCGAGGCCTCCTCCGAGACAAATCACTTCTTTCAATCATCGCCTTAACGACCTGGAGAACAGATCGCGGAGGTCTAACCATGTTATACATGGTAATATATATTCTTCTACCGAGACATGGAATGAGTGTGAGTCCAAAGTCATTGACCTCTGTCTCAACAAACTCGGTATACAATGGAAGATGAAAGTCACTGAAAAGGTTAGCCAGCTGTAGGAGTCGAACCCACATCTTCTGGATAGCCGGTCCAGGGCTCTACCAATTGAGCTAAGCTAACACGCCTTCTCGGCGACTTCCAGGGTGCGTCATCTGAAGGGACAAACCAGCCACTCTATCTCACACATCCGCCTTTCACTCTTACATGTTTGCTCACTCATACACACATTCATACGACGGGATCAACGCAGGCGGCAACTGTTGAACATGAAAGAACTGAAGAACTGATGAACATGAAAGAACATCAGTTCTTTCATGTTCGGTATACAATGTTCGCCTGCTGATTTTGAACGAGTGCATAGAATAGGCAAATACATGAGTGAAAAAACCAGGCCGATTGTTGCTAAGTTTTGTTCCTACAAGTTAAAGGAGAGCGTCCTATCGTCAGGTTTCAAACTTAAAGGTTGTGACCAAAGCATATCGCGGCACTTTTGCGCTGCCACCCGATTAGCCCACCGCCGCCTTGTCGAATTTGGGAAATCACTAGATGAAGCCTTGAAGTTACGCCACGATAAACTGATAGTGGGACGCAAATCCTTCTACTTTGACACTGCAACGAATTCCGTAAAAAAGTCTATACCCTAGCTAATGCCTGTACGTAACAGCCAATCCGTCACAGCTGTATCCTCTGCCTCATGTCTATATGTAATGTTCACTAACATTCGCAGCTTACTACCCAATCTGGATCAGGTTGAATCACTTATTCGTTCAAGCTCTTCCGATATTCTTGCCCTTAACGAAACATGGTTATCTGACTCAGTCTCCACTGAAGAACTATCGAAGTTTCTTCCTGGCTTCACCATTTCCAGGCAAGATCGTCAGGATAGAAGGTGCAGAGGTGTTCTTCTTGCCATAAAAGATTATTTGTATCCTTTACTTCTACCCACACCTAACAGTCTTGAAATGATTTGGGTCAAATTATTACACGTCTTTCCCCCTTGCGTTCTCGGCGTTTGTTATCGACCACCTGACATTAACGACCCATCATTTCTTTCAAATCTCCGCGACGACTTATCTCTCATAACGCAGGAGCATACTTCATGTCGTATCTTCCTCGTGGGGGCTTCAACGATCCTACGATTAAATGGGATCTTCAGAAGTGTATTCCTTCCAGGCGTTTTTAAGAGGCTCAATTTGTCGATTTATGCTCCACATTTAACTTGTCCCAGGTTATCACAAATCCTACCAGGGTATATTCGGTCTCCCAGGCAACACTCGACTTGGTCTTGACTTCCCATCCCGAGCACGTTGCTTCCTTGCATGTCACCAATGGTCTCACTGACCACAAGAACATATTCTTCGATATATCCTCAAGACGTTCTAATATCCGCAAATTTGTTGCCGAAAACATATACGACTACAGTCGTGCAAACTTCCAAGCAATTAACGAGGGTCTTGTTACTCTGTATGATAATTTCTTCCACGACGCTTCACCAACCTCCGTCGAAGAAAACTGGTGCCTCTTTCGCGACAACATAAATTACCTTACCGAGCTGTACATTCCAAAAATAAAGATAAATCCTACGACCACAATCCCTGGTTCACGAAAAATCTCAAAGCACTGTTAAACAAGAAAAAGATATTTTTCAGGAATGCAAAGCGCTGTGGCGATGATGTATCATGGGCCAAATTTCATGAACGTGCACGTGCGTACATGCGCGCGATAAAAAAAGCGGAACGTAAGTTCTTCATCCTTGACCTCCCTTCACTCCTGGTGAACAAACCTAAGCAATTTTGGAATGTTCTGTCCCCGCCTCAATCTCACTCCATTAGCCTAACCTACCCCAACGGGGATATCATCCCGACAATCTATGCGCGAACGAGTTTGCTGACGACGGTTGCTCACAAGCTTCATTACAAGTGATCCCTTCTTCCATGAACCTTTCTTCTCCCATGATGCCCATCGATATCAGCCCCCACGGAATTTGTAAGATCATTGAGTCACTCAAGTTATCCTCAACTTCTGGTCCTGACTCAATTAACTCTAAAATACTATACAACACGAATGCGATTTCAAGCGAACTGCTATGTTGTATATTTAGACAGTCACTTCAAGAATCCGTGTTGCCGCAGGACTGGAGGTGACCGCGATTGTCATCCCCAATCTCAAATCTGGTAACAATCAGTATGTTAATAACTATCGCCCCATTTCTATAACTTGTATCGCATGCAAAATTCTTGAACAAATAATCTTCTCAAACTTAGTCAAATTCCTTGAGGAAAAAAAGTTTTTCTACCCGCTGCAGCATGGTCTTCGGAAATACTATTCTTGTGAAACTCAACTAGCTTGTTTCGTTCATGACATATTTTTCCACACTGAAAACAACCATCAGACCGACGCCGTCTTCTTAGATTTCCGCAAAGCCTTTGATATGGTGCATCACCCGAAGCTTATGTACAAAATCTCTCTTCTGAACCTCGACTGGTTTGTCGTCCATTGGCTAACTCAATTTCTTTAGAAGCGCTCGTTCGCAGTCTCATGTAATAACCGCATATCTTCAACTGTCCCTGTCCTTCCGGGAGTCCCTCAGGGCTGAGTTCTTGGTCCCCTCCTATACCTTATATATATTAATGACATTCCTTCAGGCATACCTTCCACTATCAGACTATTCTCCAATGATTGCGTTGTATACAGGCAAATCAACTCTCCCACTGACCAACTATCCTTACAAACCGACCTTGCCCTAATGCAATGCTGGTGTGATGAGTGGCGAATGCCCCTGAATATATCTAAGTGCTGCATCGTGACACTTTCTCGCCGACGTGTCTCCTATCTCTCTCCCTTCTGCTACGCAATTAGTGATTTAGTATTAACTATAGCAGATTCCTACAAATTACTTGGCGTTCATCTCTCTTCCAACTTAACTTGGAACGAACACATTAATCACATCGTGGCCAATGCTTCTCGCTCCTTGGGCTTTGTCAGACGCGCTCTAAGGTCGGCACATGTCCATCTCAAGCTTCTAACTTTCACCACTCTGGTACGAAGCAAGCTCGAATACGCATCCGCAATATGGGACCCTCCCCAAAACTATCTCCGTGATGCCATCGAAGCCATTCAAAATCGCGCTGCCCGCTTCATTGTTAACGATTACTCATTCACTACCTCTGTTTCCGTGTTAAATCTAAGTCTCAACCTCGAGCCACTCGAACATCGTCGTCGGTTCGCCAAGTTAGCCCTTTGCCATAGTTTTTATTTTATTTATTTTTTCACCTTGCCTGCTCGACAACCAATCATCATACGCTCGAGTGTCATTTTCCCTCGCTTTGATCACACGAACAAGGTCACTCGGTTCCACTGCATTAGTAACTCGTTCTCTAAATCATTTTGTTTTGCACCACTATCCTTGAGTGGAACAACCTCCAATCATCAATGGCTACCATTGACGACCATACAGGTTTCCGTTGCTCCCTCTCTCGCTTTCTTCATCTTCATTACTAGTGTTAGTTCTGTTGTATTGCTGAGTTTATCGCTTTGTATACTTATTTCTATTGTTCTTATCATGTTATTCCAAGATGATGATGTTGTTTTGTTTCCTTATTTCCTTGTGTTTTCCTTCTCAATGTTCCATGCCAATATGATGTTCCCACCCCCCATGTAATGTCCTCCTGATCCTTGGTTTTTTTTTAAATAAATAAATAATATAGATACGAGTGGGTGTCGTATTGTCGGGGTGTCCAGTTAGCAACATAGGTGCGCGGCGGGCGGCGCGTGGGCGGAGGGTTGTCCGTGTGTTTACCGGCGGGCACAGGGCTGCGCTAGGACGACTTCTTTGGCAATTTTTCCACCTGGGCCGACTTCACTCGCAAATTTTTTTCGCTACATCGGGTTTGCGGTGGGCTGTTTACATGCAAGTACAGACATGCAAAGGATAGCCATATGCAAAAAATGCAAGTGAAAATATATTTACTAAAGTCATTAGTGCCAGGAATTATGTTGTGACTCAGTGTGAAGGAGAAAAGCCCAGCCAAAAAACCTGAAGCAAAAGAAACACAATACGATACACATAATAAAGAATATACTTACTTATATATTATATATATATATATATATAGAATAGAATATATATAGATATATATGTATATATATATACATATAAAGAATATATAGAATTATATATATAGAATATATTACAAGTACGATGCAACAGCATTGAAGAGGTATCACACAGAAAGAATCAAACACAATATTTTTTATTAACGGTAATCATATACACAATTTTTCAATGAATCGGAATTAAAAAGGAATAGCATATTTCATCAAAGAAGATATTCTTAATCGGTACGATTACAATCAAAATGACAAGTTTTGTTATAAAAGTCTAATATTCTTATACATGAGCACCATCATTGCAACAGTGGAGTTTTAATTTCAATTACAAGTTCTGATAGGTGTAAGTAATTTTGAGTACAACAGGGAAGCTAAATTTAATATGTGTTATTTCAATAGCTTCAATATTTAATAGCGAAACAGTCTATCAAAACAACACCTGCTCACAACAACATCTGCATATTATAATTAAGAGTGCATATCTTTCATTGTGTTTATGCATAGTGCTCATCCTCATTGTATATTGCTTAAACATTTCTCATGACAGTTGTGATTTGCTTCTCCCAAAATCTGATTGCCACTTAGAATTTATCTCCTCTACTGATCCTCATAACACACGGCACACACATTTGTGTGCCGTGTGTTATGAGGATTATGTGATTAGAAATGTAGACTCCGCCTGCACGTCATGCTTGTAAAATTCTCCATTTGCATCGCTGCACTTGATAATAGATTCCTTTCAACATACAGGGTGTCCCAGAAAACGTGTCATTGAATTATAATAAAAAAACTACGCCACCTAGAATCATGCGGTCAACAGCATTTGTTCTTAATAGCTTTTTGCCACCTCCTAATGTGAATGTCATGTACTCCAAGTTTAATTATGTAAATATTTGCGAACTGAACTCGGAAATTTGCCAAGTAAAAGTCACTTTTTTACCCCACCAATATGAAGAGCGTGTCGAATTCACTCAAATTCATGATAATTCACAGTGATATTCACGAGCTATCCCATCGGAAAAAATAGCCGAATATCATGTTTTTCGGAGCACCGGACCATATCGCGCGATGACTTTTTGAGCGCAATCGCTCTCAGTGCGACGAAAGGAGGTTCCGAAGCCAGCCCACAGAGTGATAGTAGAAAAAGAAACAGTTCCTAAAATTGGGAGAGGGAAAGCATTATCCCAGCGAAAGTCGGACGTGATAAGCCGTTCCTGATTTATCTCGTTCTGCGATGTCGGGGAGGGCTGGGTTTCCAACCTCCTTTCGTCGGACTGACAAAGATTGCGCTGAAAAATTCATCGTGCGCTATTCTATGCGACCTCCGTAGAGCATGATGTTCGGCTATTTTTTCCGATGGGATAGCTCCTCAATACCCCTGTCAATTATCATTAATTTGACTAAATTAGACACGCTCTTCACATTGGTGGGGTAAAAAAGTAACCTTT
Source organism: Ornithodoros turicata (assembly GCF_037126465.1). Taxonomy (NCBI): domain Eukaryota; kingdom Metazoa; phylum Arthropoda; class Arachnida; order Ixodida; family Argasidae; genus Ornithodoros; species Ornithodoros turicata. The sequence continues at coordinate 32,640,276 of NC_088204.1, read as the reverse complement.
ACTAGGCAAATTTCCGACTTAAGCTCGCAAAAATTTACATAATTAAACTTATGTTACAAGACATTCACATGAGGAGGTGGCAAAAACCCAGTAAGAACAAGTGCCATTGACCGCATGACTCTAGGTGGTGTAGTTTTTTTTTATTATAATTCAATGAAACGTTTTCTGGTACACCCTGTATATTGTCAAAAGATGTTATAGACATACTTTCGATTACACATTTGTCGTTTGCTTATGAATAAGAGAGCTAGTCCAACTGTTTGAGAAATATACACATACTGTGCAATTTAATTCACGAAATATGATAAGTTTTTGCAAAAGATTAGTAATCCTTTTTTTGTAAACAAAGATTGATGTATCATGCCTCTAAATTTCAATGACTGATCCTTCTGCGGCAATTCTATCCTTCGGGTGTTGAAATTGTACACATTGTAGCCTGGTAAAACCTATTTCATTGACAGCGCTGATTCAATGTGAGGATCCTTGTACATAGTGTGGAATATTCGTTTCCTTAGCAATCATTGTTCTCAACATACTAAATACAATCGCAATCAATTTGTTTTCGTTCCAATGCATAGAATTCATTACTGAGATGACACAGAAATTACATTTATTATTTCGGTTATACACTTGTTTATTTTGATAAGGTACAATTGTTCTATTCCAACCTCTGAAGTTTTCGTTTGTTGTCTTGATCGATGAACTGAGAATGCATCATATAAGAAAGTCTTATTATTGATCGCTTGAATCCAGCGTTGATTAATGCAACCTTTACATTGTCGCCGTATTGGTATCGCTTCAGTAACTTGCACTTCTTTGCGACGAAGTTGCACGAAGTTCCTTCCGCTTCCTGGACGCACTGTAACTGAAGTGCGCAGAAAACGATAGCTAATCCAGGCGGGTAGGATCCAAACCATTCCACCTCGCGTGCATGGAACTCCAGTTTTCGGAAAACAATAGAAGCTGATTCAATGTTGCTGGGATAGGCAGTTCCAAAAACAGAATCTATGAGAGGTCGCCCGAAATCAAGAACAGCAAAGCACATTTGTTTTTACTCTGTGTCATTTCTAGCCTTGTACGTATTCTCCAGAAATAGCCCGGTTTTATCCAAAAAAGTCCAGTGGAGAGGATATTTTTAAAAATATCCTGATTTTTTAAATTCTGATTTATCACGAGCTTGGAAGCGGTCGCACAGGAAATACTTCCAACCATCACGCAAAAGCCTCACCCCCCCCCCCCCCCCGGTCAAAAAACGACATCAAGACAGAGCGTTGATGTGACATCAAAAAATTTTGATGTCTTGTGATGGCTGACATTAGAAAGGCATATGTCTCCTCTCATGTCTTTCAAACATCAGATGCGCTCTCTGATGTTCTCGCTGTTTTGGTTTGTTGTTTTAGTTTTCATATTCAGTCTTGCCGCTTTCCCTGGTGTTCTTCGAGCCGGCTTTGATGTTCTGTTGTTGTCGTGTCTCACGAATATTGCATCCCGGTAACTTTCGCATCGCCCATGCGCAACAGTTTGTCAGATTTGAATGCCAGTGGACCGGCGTGCAGAAGTGTGGGAACGTCTGCTGCTGCCAATCAATTGCCAATCATTTTTAGTCCGTATTTATATCGTGATATATATATTCACCGTTGGTTCACGTCATATTAGGCAAGTGCATATGAATGTTCATTGGCATTTTCGCGCATGGAGTTCGACAAAAACAACATGCTGTCGCCTGCGAGAGCTGATATAAAGGGCCCCATGACTTGAAGACGATTTCGACTGTAAGCAAGTGTTTGACCGTTTTCGCAAGGAGACCAAAAGATACGCAGTGAATATGAATAAGATTTGATCGTTCACAATACATGTAAGTAATACTTAATCCGGTATGTACATATTTAAGGCGCTGCGAGATCGCTCGCTAATGCTGCCCCTCGCAAGGCCCAGATACTGTTCACTAACGTTTTTATTACATCTCAACAGTTCTGAGCAGCATTTCGAGTACATTTGCGCTGTTTTTACTGCATTTCAAGTTGTGCGACAGAAAACCGCCTTCTGGTCGAAGTACATTTTCGTGAGCTATGCTCACTGGCCTCTTCTTTTGACGTCCATTCCGGTTCCCCCCCTTTTTTATGGATTTTAGAAATATGTCGCGACATACTGAATTGACATTTCGATGAAATCCGAGTGAGCAGGCTGCGTTCATGTACAGAAGTCGTCGAGGAATATATTGTTAGAGAAAGTCTAGCTCGCTTTCAGATAATTATTTAAGAAGATAATTGGCTGTCTTACTACATTATACCCTCATAATTTCAAGGTCCCTTGAATCACCACAATTACTCACAAAAGTACGAGTGGCACAGCAAGTTCTTCGAGACACGTCTCTAGCAAATGTATATTAATGCGGTGCAAGGAGTTTGTATTGGAGTTTTTGATATTAAGTACATTGGAAAAATATGTGGTTGTATAAATATGTTGCACAAAAAACATGTCCTTCTGTCATAGCGCGTGTTCTACTAGAGGATGATTTGGATTGGCCCTTCGCGCGCAACAGTTGCCCCATTTGCATACGCACACCTACATGGCAGGCCACGTTCTATCGCGACATCAGGACATCAAGGTCTGGTTGGGAGTAGGAGAGATATGTGAGAAGCAATAGAAGTAATAGAGATAGCCGGTGGGACATCAAAACATCAAAGTTTGATATTACACCAGGACATCAAGGTCTGATGTGACATCACGACATCAAGGTTCCAAATTACAGCCTTTGTGTACAGCCAAATTACAGATTTTGTTATGTCGTTTTCTGACTGGGGCCCTCAAGTGTTATAGAAGGTATGACGGTGCTATGGTCTATCAGTGCTTTATTACAGGGCCATGTTTTCTTTGCAGGATCGCATCTCCCGAAACAAGAAAAATTAGCTCTTCCAGCGCTCTGTGAACCCATGTGTGAGGAGGTCGCAGAACCTACTGAGCACATCGTGTTGGAGTGCCCTCTATTTCCCCCAATGCCGGAACAGACTCACTGGCGGAAGCGCTGGGCTTCGGCGGCAACGACGAGTGTGTAAACATCATAGACTGGAATTTTGGTAGGGAAGAAGTAACCGCAGCGTCCCTCACTAAAACCTACGATAGATCAGTCCTGGCCAGGACTCGCAGTTGCGTACTGCTGAGTCCACCCGCTACAAAGGGAACGTTCCCAAGATCATCATGAAATGTCGTTGCGGTAGGGGGTTGTTCGTCGGTAGCAGTTTCAGTCTTTGAACTCTTCAAAACGGGCAAAAAACGTGCATGTTTTTGAATCTATAACGTCAAGCGCTGTATTATGTATAGTTTATTTGTTTTGCACCAGCTAAATCGCGAGAAACTACGAGCAACAAATATAGGACTGCAACTACGCTGATCAGTAGTGTCGTATATGAACGTTTATCTGAACGTGTAGATCTACTCCCTGTTATTACTGTTATTTAAAATAGCGTAAGTGCAGGCTAGCCAGAGGGTGAACTCCAAGAACTCGCTAGGCTTGAAACTGACTTTGTCGTGTGTGTTGTCTTTTAGCTGGCAGTTTGTCATACAATAGAGGATACTTGCAAGATGCTTATGAATCGTGCGGATAAAGGCCAGCGACTGAAGTGAGGCATGGTGTGATTGTTGCCGGAAAACATCTACCATGTTATGCATGGCATTACGTGTACTTTAGCAACATCTTTTTCAACAGATTTTCTCAATGAAACTGAATTCCCTGTTCACAATCAGATATGGACAGCAGCTTTTTTACTTGCTAACAGGCTGGCATAATGTTGTGAAGTGTACTTTTTGTACAAAACAGGACTACATATACTAAAGTAGCAATGTGGGGTACTTGGCGTTGACAATTTATCTGAAACCAGCGACACAGGACACGGACGACGAGTGAAAAAGCAGCAGTCCTATTCACCCCTGGTTGGTGTCCTGTGTTGCAGCTTTGAGATGTACAGGATTGCTGCTAGTTGGTGAGAGGTAAGAGAGAGGAAAATAAACACTGATTACGCCAGAATTTTCAGGCAAGTAGCTTTTTTAACACATTTTTCTGACACCCTGTATAATAGTAGTAATTATACAACCCAAGATTTACACAAAAAATCCACGGCAAGTATTGCATTTTTAAAATTACTTCAAATTTTTTGAAAAATGTAAACTTCTAAAATTTTAAAATTGTGCAAAATCTAACTCAATGCAATACTTGTCGTGGATTTTCTATGTAAAACACGGGATGTAGAAAGAAAACTAGATAGAAAGGAAGCAGACAGTGGGAAATAATTTATTTGAAAATCAACGACGCCATCTTGAAGAAATCACTCCGGTGCGGGCGACTAGGGTACGACGGTTGCAGAGGCAGGTGGCCACCTAGTTGCAAGGCATCACACCAGATGGCGCCAGCATCGTAGCTCTATGCGAGAAAGACACGAGAACAACAAAGTACTAGGGGCACGTAAAAATGCCAGCACTGCTCAACAAGTCTAAGCATGCGAGAGAAAAGGCCTAACCACAGCGTCACAACACTACGCAGCTAACACAAGGCGGGCACCACTAGCCACACGACGGTAAAAGTGCGTCAACAGGCTTCGTACGTCACACCGCTAAACAAGTCTAAACATTCGCGTACAGCGAAAAAAGGCTTAACACGAGCACGTTAAAACAACGCACAAACATCGGTAAATCACTCACCTTTTTCCCTGCCGCGACGGTGCGACTGCTCCATCTGAGAGCCAGGCAGGAACTGAGAGGGCGCGGGGACTAGAGAGCAACCGAGCGCACGTCTGCTCTCCGTGACAGTCAGCAACTGACTGGGATGCCGCGCCGCGGCAGCTACGCATGCGCTCGCTCTTAGCGCCCTCTGCGGGGACGACCTGCGAGAGGCTAAGAGAGAAGATCATTCCTGCGCCCTCTTCTTGCGTTGCTCATTGGTCGTGACATCATCCCGTTGTCCCAAGGGTACACCGCTTTTTTTTTTCACATGGTCGACACAACTGGACAAGGTCAATCTGCAACGAAGCCATGGCATGACGTCATCATGCACCTGCGTGGCTCAAGGATGCGTACGCTCTAGACAGGGGACCTGTTATTTATTGGATCGCTATCCAAAGATTATTTCGTTTATTCTTCCATAACGATTGCATAGGAAACTATTGCAGAAGAGCACCATGCATGAAAACTGATCGTAGGAATTCCAAAGGCTTGCTAAATGAGACTTGCAAAAGAACAAAATATCCGAACTCCATCAATGGCTAATAAGAGGATTAGGCACTCAACAAATCAGCACATAGTACGGGTAAGCAGGAGCGCAGAACGATGTGTCTACTCCATCCGACAGCCAGGCCACGAACTGAATCGTAACGGTTTTTCTCCTCTATAAAGTCATGCATCTGTCCCTCTTGCGGTTGATTTCTGAACTAATTTAATTGCAATATTATTAAGAATTGTTCTAGCACTATTCCCATTCAGGGCAGCACTATCAACATCGTCAAGACAAGAATGTTCCTTGTCAAAAAGAAAAAATACAAAACGTCAACAAAGGAAAGCATGCATGTCGGGGCATGTCAGGACACGTCAGGACAAATCTCACGACTGCTCGGCAACAGAGGATAACAAACGCAGAGACACTTGAACAGAGTGAAAAAGACACTCACCATCATTTTTCACGTTCACTACATTCCCTCATTGTAAATCCGTTCATCACACACCATTCACCAATGACGAACCATACATCCGCACCCCATCAGAGGCAGACGGGACCCCACCGAAGCTACGCGCTTCCACTAACGGCGAACGCAGTTGCTAGGAACAGAATTAATGCGTCCACACCCGTCACCGTCCAAGAGAGAAGTGAATCCTTGCGCCCCTGCAGGCCGTGCTCATTGGTCGTGAGGTCATCCTATTGTCTCAGTGCTACACTGTTTTTTTCCACTAATGCTCCTCTGGGCAAGGGCCACCTGAAACAATAGTGTCGCGGTATTACGTCATCATGCAGCTGTATGGCTCAAGGACGCGTACGCTCTAGACAGGGGGCCTGTTACTTATTGAATCACTATCCCAAGATTATTTCCTTTATTCTACTATAATGAACTATTGCAGAAAAGCACCATACATGAGAGGTGATTGTAGGAATTCCAAAGTCTTACTAAATTAGACTTGTAAAAGAACAAAATATCCTTACAGCTTCAATGCCTACATACAACGAGCTAATCGAGACATGTCGATCCCTTCTGAGAGCCAGGCAGCTAACTGAATAATGTCGCTTTGTTCCTCGACTGGATAAAGCCATGCACCTGTCCCCCTCGCTGTTACTGCCTGAACTAAATGAATCGCAAAATTATAAGAATAGCACTACTCCCATTCAAGGCAGCACTACCGACGTCGTCAAGAATGTTCCTTGTCAAAAAGAAAAAAAAAACATGTAGAAGCAAAACATGACAGAACAGGTCAGGGCATGTCAGCGCATGTTTGTCAGACAAGAAGGGGGAAAAAAGCAAAGTGAAACACTTGAACAAAGCAGAAAACGAACATCAAACTATTTCTAAGCACACACACTCCTCTTATTCAAAAGTAGTACTCATCAGAAATCCGTCCAGGACAATACACACCAGTTTTCTATTGCTACACTTTTTTCCAGTAACGGTCAATGCATTGCTACACACTGCGTGACGTCATCACATCCTGTCTGGAGACAACGGCAAAAACAAAGACTCCTATTATTTATTGAATCGCATTCCTTTGTCCGACTCTTAATGACGTTCACTTTTACAATAAAATTCAACAAAAAAAGCACCGTGCATATTAGCGATTTTTACCCCAAAGGCTCATCATGGTCATTAGAATCACAACACCAGTAAACTACCACTGCTCTTTTAAAATAATAAGTGAGACCACTCAACATCATCACCAGGCTTATGTAATACATCACCCTTTGTATGCTCGTATACTCCTTGTCTGGTTAAACATATACGCTGGCCCGTTACAGTTGTTCAGCTTGAATTATGCTTCAAGTGGGTCGTCCTTCCGTTATCCAGGAAGTGTGGTTGTTGGGGGTGGATGTGTTCGCCGGCCGGGGGGGGGGGGTGGCAGCGCGGCCGGCTGGGGACCACGGAGCGACCTTGAGCCTTCCCCGAAACTCCTTGTTACAGGGAGCATCGGAAGGGTCGCCTTGCGTTTTTCGGCTGTCCGCGCTGTGAACTTTCCCCTGTTATGTGTCTGTGACGCATGACCCTGGGCTGTATTTTTTGGTCTTGTCCGGTCTGCTGCTTATTTTACTTATTGTTTTTTCAACCCTGTATTGTAGTACCCTCGCGATAAATATTTTATTTCGGCGACAGCAGAATGTATTCAGAGAAGGCTTTGGGTGTGTAAAGTCAGCCCAAGGCGTGTTGATGGGAGCGCACTGCTCTGTTGGGTACGCAAGCTTGCAGCTAGCGATGCTGGAATGATTATTTGATTTGATTTGATTTTGAGTCATTATCGCCTCACCTATTTAGTGAAGACCTATGAACACATGTTAAGTGGTTTGGTTTAAAAATGATGAGAGCTAAAGTGTGTAGCAAATGATGTTCACGTATACCCGTTCTGCTCTATAGTATTCTTGCAAAATATACGGGTGCAAGGAAATAAAAGGAAAACGAAGTGAATTCACTCTTGTATAATGGTCGCTGTGCAGAAGCACGGCACCGTTTTCTTCGTGGAGGTATAGCGAACCTGCATTCCTGTGATGCTGTGTTTCTTTTTTGCTTTGCGACGGTCGACTGGTGATATCCATTACATCCGGAACGAAGACCTATTGTTTTGCGTTCGCATATGTGCGTTCCCCCGTTTCGACGCTGGTTGGATAATTATTGACGTGAGGAATATTATGAATTTATGTAGTTGTGAAACTAGACTGTGTTTGTGAGTGTAAAAATGTGAGTGTGTGTCTGTGTGCGTGTGCGTGCGAGCTTTTCTGAACCAGGGACCCCACTTGACAAGTAAGTGTTTGCCTTTTCGCGTGACACGAGTGATGCATTTGTATACTATTGCATGAAATAGTGGTTTAAAAAATAAGGGTATTAGTCGCGTTTGCATTGCTATCTGTTGGATAGGATGAGCGTTTTTAAAGGGGCAGTCGCATTCTCTGAGGTCAATTTCGAAACTAATGCGAATTCTAATTCCTTGCCGACCAGTGGGCCCGAAAATACCATTTCGATCCGCGGCGTACTTTTCGCGCAATCCGATGAAAAAGAAACCGGAATGCTTGCGCCCTCGCTCTCTAAAAGTGGGAGCAAACGTCACCCGGATAAGGCCAATGAGCGTGCGCCCTGGGCAAATGCGAGCACAAATCCTTCGCGAAGCGAAGGGAGCAAACATGGAGTCGGAAAACGAGAGTGATGCTTCTCTGTCTGGGGGAGATTCTGACGAACATGTTAGCGGTAGCGGCGACGACGACATTTTGTTCTTTTGCAAGTCTAACTTAGTAAGACTTTGGAATTCCTACAATCACCTCTCATGTATGGTGCTTTTCTGCAATAGTTCCCTAGGCAATCATTATAGTAGAATAAAGGAAATAATCTTGGGATAGTGATTCAATAAGTAACAGGCCCCCTGTCTAGAGCGTACGCGTCCTTGAGCTATGCAGCTGCATGATGACGTAATACCGCGACACTATTGTTTCAGGTGGACCTTGCCCAGAGGAGCATTAGTGGAAAAAAACAGTGTAGCCCTGAGACAATAGGATGACCTCACGACCAATGAGCACGGCCTGCAGGGGCGCAAGGATTCACTTCTCTCTTGGACGGTGACGGGTGTAGACGCATTAATTCTGTTCCTAGCAACTGCGTTCGCCGTTAGTGGAAGCGCGTAGCTTCGGTGGGGTCCCGTCTGCCTCTGATGGGGTGCGGATGTATGGTTCGTCATTGGTGAATGGTGTGTGACAAACGGATTTACAATGAGAGAATGTAGTGAACGTGAAAAATGATGGTGAATGTCTTTTTCACTCTGTTCAAGTGTCTCTGTGTTTGTTTTCCTCTGTTGCCCAGCAGTCGTGCGATTTGTCGTGACGTGTCCTGACATGCCCCGACATGCATGCTTTCCTTTGTTGACGCTTTGTATTTTTTTTTCTGTTTGACAAGGAACAACTAACGATGTTGATAGTGCTGCCCTGAATGAGAATAGTGCTCGAACAATTCTTAATAATTTTGCGATTAAATTAGTTCAGAAATCAACCGCAAGAAGGACAGATGCATGACTTTATAGAGGAGAAATAGCATTACGATTCAGTTCAGTGCCTGGCTGTCGGGTGGGGTAGACACATCGTTCTGCACTCCTTGTTACCCGTACTCTGTGTTGATTTGTTGAGTGCCTACTCCTCTTATTACCCATTGATGGAGTTCTTGTGATACTTTGTTCTTTTGCAGGTCTCATTTAGTAAGACTTTGGAATTCCTACGATCAGTTTTCACGCATGGTGCTCTTCTGCAATAGTTTCCTATGCAATCGTTAAAGAAAAAAGGAAACATATTTGGGATAGTGATTCAATAAACAACAGGTCCCCTGTCTAGAGCGTACACGTCCTTGAGCCACCGACCTGCATGATGACGTCATGCCGTGGCTTCATTGCACATTGACCTTGTCCAGTTGTGTCGACCGTGTGAAAAAAAAGCGGTGTATCTTTGGGACAATGGGATGACGTCACGACCAATGAGCAATGCAAGACGAGGGCGCAGGAATGCTCTTCTCTCTTAGCCTCGAGAAACATGCCGCCTAATCAGGCAGGCAGACCTCTCAGGTTCCTCCCAACGACACTCCTCCTCCTCCTCCTCGCAGGTGGTCGACGCAGAGGGCGCAAAGAGCGCGCGCGAATGCGTAGCTGCCGTGGCGCGGCGTCCCAGTGAGTTGCTCGCTGTCTGTCGCGGAGAGCAGACGTGCGCTCGGTTGCTCGGCAGTCCCCGCGCCCGCTCAGTTTCTGCTTGGCTTGGTTTCTGCTTCGTGGGCTGGTGCGGTTGGAGCGCAAAGAACGCGTTCGAGCGCCGTCGGATTTTGAGGCCTGACAACAAAGACAGGATTACGATTACGTGCCACACAAGCGCCTTTTCCGCTCTGCCAACAACGAAAGAAGATGCTCATCATAAGATCGGCCGGCAAGGCGTCCTCTTGTGTTCCGTGTTTCGGTGATGTCAATCGGCAGAACTGTTTGTAGAAGTGTTTGCTGGCTTATTCATGCGTCGATGTGATTCAACGTGTGTTGTGCTGTTCCTGGACACGACTATTATCCCACGAACAGTCTATCAACTCCGGAACTGGAATGCCTCGTGAGTTGGAGTGTGAAGAACAAGCGCGGGCCCCGTCGGATTTCGAGAGCTGTGTTCGTTTTGCTTCAAGTTCGAACTTAGTTACAGTGCGTCAGCAACGCAGTGGACTTTGTATTCACAGTGCATCCATGTATCAGATCTTTGAATCAGTGCATTGTGTCAAATAAATATTTCTTTTAGCCAAAAGAAGCTTCAGTTACTTTGAATATCGGGTAACTGCGGTAAGCGTGAAATCCGGTAGAAGTCGATGGTAGCCAGAACCGGTCGAAAGGTCAGCCAAAGTTAAGGCTCCTGATTGGCCGACTGGCATTGCATAATTTCTACAACGTTGCACTCTCATTGGTCGTGTGCCCAGTGTTGTGTGAATTATCTCAAACTATGGGTTCTATGGGGAGCTGTTGGAGCCTGGTTCCCGCCTTGTGTTAGCCGCGTAGTGTTGTGACGCTGTGGTTAGGCCTTTTCTCTCGCATGCCTAGACTTGTTGAGCAGTGCTGCCATTTTTACGTGCCGCTAGTACTTTGTTGTTCGCTGTCTTTCTCGCATAGAGCTACGATGCTGGCGCCATCTGGTGTGATGCCTTGTAACTAGGTGGCCACCTGCCTCTGCAACCGTCGTGCCCCAGTCGCCCGCACCGGCGTGATTTCTTCAAGATGGCGTCGTTGATTTTCAAATAAATTATTTCCCACTGTCTGCTTCCTTTCTACCTTGTTTTTTTTGTACAATCCGAGTTTTACATCGAAAATCCACGACAAGTATTGCATTGAGTTAGACTTTGCACAATTTTCAAATTTTAAAAATTTAAATTTTTAAGAAATTTAAAGTAATTTTCAAATAATTTAAAGTAAAAAGTGCAATACATGCCGTGGATTTTCTGTGTAAATCTTGGGTTGTATAATTACTACTTATAATGCTGCAAGCTTGACGTTACACAAGTGTTGGAACAGTAGGGTCGCGTAGCGCCACCTGGTGTACAGAGATGAGTACTTACTCTGTTGAATTTGCTGTAAAGTGCCACCGATCTTATGTCATACACTAGCAACAAGAGTGAACAAATGGTTCAACACATGCCCTTGTGTACGACCATCGTTGTCTGGGTCAATATGTTCGGGCCTGCACGCTGGGTAACGTGCAGGTGGCGGATATCTTGCACTGTAAGTCGTCAAGTAGCAATGCGATAAGACACCCCAGCAGTACGCCAATATTGGACCCATTGGCTGCCAAGATTGTCAGTATTGGTCCAATATGGGCTGCCAATATTGGACTAATATGTGGAGTGCAACAAAGCCCATATTGGCAAGACCTTTCCTTTCAATAAATATATATCCCCCCCCCCATATTGGCAAGCCCATTTTGTGCCAATATTGCCAATATTTCTGTGATAACGCCAAAGGGGAAACTGTGTAGTAATAAAGCATTATCCGGTTTAATATCCACCACTCATATTACTTCTCTCTCTTTTTGTTTTATTTGTTCATTTCTGGAGATTCATTGATCCACGTTGCATACAATTACAAAAACAACCCTGCATCTTTCAAAAACGAACAGCAGGTGCTACGCCCGTCTTGCTGAACGACACAGGCAGTCCCACGGAACTGCCAATCCCAAATATCACTCAGAAGCCTTCATTGGGATTGCAATACTCTATGAACCAAAAATTTCCAACCCGCTCCGAGAGTATAAAGGAGCGAAATACTTTCGTGACGATGACGGACATACGCCTCAGCAACTCACACTGCTTGCAGTAACTTGAAAGCACCTAACTTTACAGAAGAGCCATCCCTTTCTGTCAAGCATTGTGTTTTTTACTTGACCTGCCGCAATTCCGTTATCATTAGAGGAACCAGCGACATTTTATTCCGTATGAAACGCCCGATCCGACTGTCACGCATGCGCATTAGTTGTAGGACGCGTGATTTCGCTTAAAACCCATCGCTCTCAATCAGTTCGACCGATTGGCATTGGCATCGCGAAGCAAGATGGCGGCTGCTTCCAGAAAGTAGAAAGTTGAGTTGTCGAGTTCTAGTGAATCTTACAATGAGATTGCCACGTATGTTAACTGTTTCGAACAATGTGTATCATCTGCGGGAAGTTGTTGGATGTGACGACGTATTGAATAGGGCTTTTACACGCTTCAACGTCCAATCTTGCCGTGCTGCTTGGGCATTTATGCCGCACGGTACGTACCATTTTCTGCATTTTCAGTCAATATGGGATGTACACGGGCCATATAGGGCCCATGTTGCCCAGTTTCAGCCAATATCGGAGAAATCTTGCCGAAACGGGTCCCACTTTACTGCCTATCATCGTTCATGATGTCGCGCGGAGCGGACGTGTGTGGCTCCCCAAAAACACCCAATGTCCGATGAATGTACGTTTTTGGTCCATATGTCCATGTACAAAATCGAATATCCATTGTACGTGCCACGGATGCGCACATCTCAACATCCGTGACAGGTCCGTCGCGGATGTCCGTGGAAAATCGTATGTGGACCTTCGATATGTGAGCGAAAAATAGATCCCTATACTTTCGCGAAAGTCACGACCAAACGAGACCAAATTACACTTCTTAAGCTTGCTTCAGGTTTTCAAAGTTCGAAAGACCGCGCTTTTGTCAAAGGATTCGCCGCACGTTCAGGTACATCTTCATATAAAAAGGGCGCCGAGAAGAAAAAAAAGTGAGCAAACCACACCCCGATACACACAAAGTGTGTATTTGTTCCTTCGTCCTGCTAGATTCGGCGTGGAAGCCGGCTGACTGCTTGTCATCTGGCCACCTGTCATCATCATCATCACCATCATCGTTTGTGCGTCTGTGCGTCTTCGGCGGGAAAGTGCATGGGAAAGTGGCGTTCGTCATAGTGTTATTTCATTTGAAGTGAATTTTTTGTGTGTCTGGCCAAAGTTCGTCAGCGCAGGACGGACACAGAAGGTATGCACGTTTCTATAATCTACTTTGAGTTATCAGCGGCGTTATTGCATTCTAGTGATGCGTTTGTAAGTGTGTAATAGTTAGTGTCAGTTACCGGTTGTCCATGATCCGTTGTGAACGCATGCAAGATGCCGAAGCGTAAGAAATCGACATTTTACTATCGGTTAAATCGGCGTGTTGTTGATACGTTGACCACATTTGGTGATGAAGATGTCCAGCGTATCAAGGGCGATGAAATTTTCCACTGTACGTCTTCCAATGGTCAGGACGCACATGAAGGGCGAAGTGCGGTTGAAAGTGCCGAAGAAAATAATGATACCCTTCACGAGTTCGTTGAACATGCCCACAGCCATGACTGGGATGGAGTGCCGAGCGAAAAATCGAGCGATACTGGTCATGTTTCTGCTTCAGGCGCAGCAACAAATGACAAAAGCTTCCGCAATATCACAGAGGCTAGCATCGAAACTGCCGGCGCGCCGCAGTTTGAAGATACCGATGAAGTACAGGCTGTTGCAGACAAACTGAGAGTGTGGGCAATCAATTCAGGGAATAGCCATGACAGTATAACCAAACTGCTGTCAATTTTACGTGGTCATTCATGCCTTGCCGCTCTTCCCGGCTGTGCTAGAACCCTCTTGCAAACGCCAAGGGCACCTCAGGGCATTACTGACATGTGCGAGGGAAAATACTGCCATTTTGGACTTGTTAATGGCCTTCGTCACGTGCTTGACCCTGTTGCAGAATTGCCTGATGTCATCACCATTAATATCAACGTGGATGGCCTACCCCTCACCAAGAGCACTAGAAGTCAGTTTTGGCCGATATTGTGTAAAGTGGCTAACTACAGAAACACTGAGCCATTTCCTGCAGGTGTGTATTACGGTCAGGCCAAGGCTCTGTCAGCAAATACCTTCCTGGAGCCCTTTGTAGTGGAACTGGAGGATGCACTGCAGAACGGAGTCACCATCAAACACAAACAAATTGCACTTGCAGTGGGTGCTATAATTTGTGATGCACCAGCAAAGTCGTACATCCTGAACATAAAAGGCCATTGTGGCCATTTCAGCTGCACGAAATGTGTGACCCGTGGAGAGTACAACACTCGAAGGATGTCTTTCCCTGAGCTGACTGCTCCTCTGCGCACTGATTTCAGCTTTCGTAGCCATGATCAAAGTGAGCACCACACAGGTGAAACAGTCCTGGAGCGCCTTCCAATAGACCTCGTGAAGCAGGTACCCCTTGAGTACATGCATGTTGTATGTGTTGGAGTCGTCCACAAATTGCTTCTTCTGTGGTTTAAAGGTTCTAGGAAGTACAGGGTAGGAGTAAACACAAAAGGGGAGATCACAATTGAACTGGTCAAGCTTCAGCCCTACATCACCAGTGACTTGAGTCGAAAACCCCGCAGCGTTCTAGACCTTGAAAGGTGGAAAGCAACAGAATTCAGATTGTTTGTGCTGTACGTGGGCCCAGTTGCGCTACACGGAAGAATTCCCCCGGACATGTACTCTAATTTCATGGTGCTGCATTGTGCAATCACTATCCTGGCCAGTCCACTCCACTGCACGCTCTACATAGACTATGCAGAGAAACTACTGCGACATTTTGTGGCCATGTACTCACTCTTGTATGGTACCCACCTGGTGTCACACAACATCCATGCACTAATACACCTGGCAGAAGACGTACGCACCCACGGGCCACTGGATTCATGGAGCGCATTTCCTTTTGAAAATCACATGAGGAAATTGAAGAAGTCTCAGCGAAAACCAGGAATGCCCCTCGAACAGCTGCACAATCGAATGGCCGAGAAGAGAGCAATCCCATTGCCGCTTCATGTCCCTTCCACTGAGCCCTCCTTTTCACTGCAGCACAACAATGGACCACTTCCTGCTGGGTCCACTGGCCCACAGTATAAGAAGATAACTATCCCTGACAAGTTTACTTTGAGGAAGACAGCACTTGTATCATGGAAGATGGCAGCGTAGTCGTAGTGTACAACATTGCCTTTTGCACACATAGTCATGAGCCCTGCATAATCGGGAGGAAATTTCTGAAGACAAGAAATTTGTACTCGCAGCCGTGCAGCTCTTCTATGTTGGGCATATACTTAGCCACTCATCTTTCAAGCTTGTCTTGCTGGCCGTTAACGTCTGTAGTGAAGAAGTGCTTACGACTGCCACATCGCAATGGCTGGGCAGTTTTCCCTTTGGTTCACTGTGCTTGAGGAGAACTTGTGTGTGCATTAATTCCTTCTGATGCTACAACCACCGCTGCTGTTTCCTACATTATATCTCCAAGTAATTTCGTCTATTTGCAATCATTTTTCCAGGAGACAGGGACTTTGTGATTATGAAATTTGGTGATGACACTGTCGACATTGCGCACAGAAATTGGGAGAATGACGGTATGTGTGCATGGCCACCAGTGAAAGATGCTCGCCGAATACGGGAGCTCGTCATCTCAGGAACAATGCCAGGGCCCGGTTGGAAGTGGTTTCCGTGTGTGGCTGTTGGATGGTTCAGTAAGTTCCTTTTTCAGTGGCAATGTTAGCTTACTCTATTTGGTTAAACAGCTTCTTGTTATATCAATGTAGGAACGTATGAGGATGCCAGAAAAATGCTGCCCCGTGCTGAAGACACGTCAGACCTGGCCAGCGAGATCGAGCTTGGCAGGGGAAAACGAAAGCGAAGGAGGAGGAGAATTAGCAGTGATTCGGATGTCGAATCATCACGCCAGGTGTCAGATATGTCAGACGTTGAGAGTGTTGCGCATGCCCCAACTCCCCGGTTGCCGACACCTCCTTTGGTGATACCCGACAGAGGTATACATGTGCTAGGAGATTTTCTGCATGTCAGGTGTTCACTAATTGACCGCAACTGTGATACTTATTGTTGGCAACACTGTACTGTTGTTGGTGTGTTCAAATTGCGAGCATGACCCCACATTTTATGGAGTTGCATTTGTTATTATACGGATACTGTTTTCGGAACATTAGTGGAGCTAGGCTTCTAACCTCCTGCTTACGTTCACCACCCGCCAAGGCGCGGCCACAAAATGTATGTTTGCTCAATGTTCTCTTTTTACTGATATAGCCTTCATTAGGCATGTGCTTTAAAGTTAATGTGCAAAAATCTTACGTTCCATTTTAAATTTTTCAAGTTCAGTTAGCAATACTAGCTTATTTAACCGCCGACAACCATGCAAGCTACAAGTAGGTGGCAAAAGCATTCACATGTGTTGTCACATGTTTCAAGTATCTATCTTGTGTTGCTTGCGTTAAAGATATTGTGCACAGTCTCCTGTGCAATGTCATATACATGCTATGCTTCAGCAACTGCACTCAGTACATTGGTCTTCTGCCTTGCTGTGTTGCTGTGCTTTCTGCTCTTTTTTTTCTTTTTTAAATCATTCCTCTGACTACAAATTGGGAGCTTGAGACCACCGATATCATAATTACTGTGGTGATGTATCTATACAGTAAGCAGTAATTTCAAATCATGAAGTGTGCAGTGGTGAGTCAAGTTTGGTGGAGATTCCTTCTTCTGAGATGCCTGACTATTAAAAATTTAATTTTCTGGTGCAGGGGACCTGAGAAGAACGACATCACAGAGAAGTAACAAGGAAGGACCACGTCGCAGAGCAGCTGAAGCTTTGGAAACGAGGCCATCAAGTGCTACTTATTCTCTTGGCCTGTCACAGAGTGGTATGTAGGTGGGATATTATTGTTGTTGGGGTGGGATTATGTAGGTTGGCCTTATATGCGACAAAATAGGTGCCTGTGGGTGCCACAACTAATTAACTAGAGGGCCCAATACAAATTGCATGCTTCACACAGGAATCATCCTATGAATAGCCAGAGCTTTCAGCTCTGGCTATCTCTGGCAGTCCTCTTCAGTTTTCGTTCTGCCGCACTGTAACGAAGTTAACTTAGTGAAACTAAAACCATGAGTGCCTTGCCCTGTCCAAGCCTTATTCTGAGCATGCTTAAAATTCCCAGTGTTGAAGCATATAAAGGGAAAAACACCCTTTTGATTTATGCACAGACCCTGAAATTTTGGGGTTAAACCTGATTTTTTTTTCGAATTTGCACCCCCAAATCCAGGTTCACCTATTTAATGTGAAACCCAATTTCTACCAAAATGCACCTAAGCTTGGCACCTCACGGCAGTGACAGACTAATTTTTCGTGAAATACGCAGTAGACCTCTACTTCTGATACTCATGACATCGGATAAATGGTACAATGATAGTTTATTCTATAATCCAGAAAAAAAATATGTCCCCGAAACTTCAGGGTCTATTTATGCTCCAATGCTTCTTTCTTCTCTCTATTTGTACTATACTAGTGTACTCAAGTCCTAGCACTATGAACTTTAAAAGTTACAAAATTGTAATATTCTTTCAGGCTCTTCATCTCCCGCATCAGATAGGCTGGCAGGCTCTACTCTCAGCAGCTCATGGGATCCCAGTGTCTCCATTCCAAGGCGAAGTAGGCCATTGAGTAAGTGTTAACCAACTATGTTATACTAACCATCATTCGGTTGATAGTGTGTCTGTGCTGGCCGCAAATGTGATTTTTTATTAATTCATTTTATAATATGATAGCTCTACCCCAGTAGTTCTGAACGGGGGGTTCTGTGAGCCTTGTCATGAAGCCATGATACTCATGATTGCATGGGTCTGGGTTCATCAGGCAACATGCTTTTTTTACAACATACTATGATAAATGTTCTTTTGAAGTTAACAGAAACCCAGATACAAATCACACGGAGTATATCTCTTTACAAAGTAAGCATTTAGGTACAAACTATGATAAATGTGCTTTTGCCAGCTTAATAACCAATGCACCGCTTCTGTGCTTCTCTCCCTTGTTTTGTGTACTATTTGAAGCCTCTGTCTGCCATAGCAACTTTGAATGGACTAATTGTGAACAGTGGCATCTGTTTATGAAATTACTGCATCTCGCCACATTGGAACACATATTTGAATTTTTGCGCTGTTAAACAAAAAAGTTCCCATGTACAGTGCTGTACATCTTTGCGGCCGGTCGCCGTTGTTTCCGTGTTTATGGTCCTCCCGGGATTTCAAAACTGTCATACGATTATTCAATTTCTAATAGACTATATGCATAAATCCTAAAGCCAGCGCGACATGGTGTGTCCTGGAGGGCCTGTTTGTTCCACGGCACTTCCTTCTCTCCCTCCTTCTCGGCAGAATCAAGCCCGGAGAGAAAAAGAGAGAAGGAAGGTGCCAGGGGAACAAACGGGCTCCCAAGGTACACCGCGTCACACTGGCCTCTAGGATTCCACATATCGTCTATTGCGTTGTTGAGGTCAGCATTCGTCTGCGATGTTGAGGGTTGTGTACAGTTGTGAAGGGTTGGTATGTCGTCATTGTCGACATACTCTTTCAGCCTGGCAGTACAACCCGGATGTTTCACGTGCTCTACTGGCTCCCTGGCGTTCTAACTATTGTACTGTTTGTACCGTGACTGTACTACCGTACTCCCCTACATCCCGCGGGTTACGCATTTAAATGTTTCCACGTAGATACCCCCAGAACCAAAGGCAACCGAATGCCCTGGAACATGAATGCACTGCACGTGAAGCCTATGATATGAAAAACGTGATCGGGCGGTGCGGCGTGAGTGAATCAGCTTCGTGAGCCAGTGTAATGCGAATTGAGCTTATGCAAGTGCGGTTTGGGGACCTATCTTGTCTATTTTTCTTAATTTATTTACTTTCGTTCACATTTTCTGGCTCGAAAGTGGGGGTGCGTGGATACACGAGAGCGTGGCATATGGTGTGGAACCGCGAAACCCAGATTTCAGACAAGTATATCACAAGCAGCACTTTATGGGAGACATGGGTAGACTGGAGTAGTACTTTCTGATCTTTTGTGAAGAAAAGTTGATGATCACTTTCCAATCACAGGATTTCTAGACTTCAATTCATGAGGCTAAATTACCTGCAATTTAGAATTTGTCACATTTGCATGAACAACAAAGTCCAACACTGTTTGCTGTGCAATCTTCCAGCAAATTTTCTTGTTCCCTATGCATTCCAACCTTTAACACTTTTTGTGTGCAAAGATGCGGAAACATCTGCTCCAGCGGACGTTCAACCTTCCAGAGGTTCGAGCTCCAGGAATTATTCAGAGGGGAGCCTTGGAGGAACACAAAGTGAGTGTTTGTACTTCATTGCCCAAGCAGTACTTGCAGATGCAAAACACTTTTCGCAGCGGTTCATGCAATGTCCCAGCGATTGGATCAGCAGCCACCCCAACCTCGACAACTTCTGTCAAGACAGAGGTCAATGTCAAGTGTGGAAGATTCAAAGTATGCACGAGGTGGGCAGCAGCTTATACTCTATTTTCCAATGAATAGTGTATGCTCCATAGGTAGGGTTTAACTTTTTTGGGTTAAACCCAAATACACCCACTGTTTATTCCCAAACGATAGTTGTAAAGTTGTGGTTTAACTCGAATCTACTCGAAACGCCAACTCTATAAGCTTGCTTCTGTGTCGTATGTAACGGAAATCATCAAAAATTTTGAAATAAAATAGCAAAAATGACGAAGCAGGAGAAATCCTAACAGATCCTCTTGAGAGCTGCTCAATAGTCATGAGAATATAATCCAGATAAGCCCGAATTTCCCCGATTTTCGCTCACGTTGTGTCAAATCACAACAAATATAGCCCGAACACACCCGAATTTTAAACTGAAAATATCACTCGATATTTACCCCCCGAATTTGGCAAAAAATATAACCCGAAAAAGTCAGGCCCTAGTTAAGATGTAGCACACTATGCCTTGCTTGTGCCACTTGTAGGCGACATTCCATCCAATGAAGCCACAACCATTACTGTACAAGAACTTCACATTGACTGTAGTAACTTAAAAAAAAAAGAACAAAGGTGCAAAAAAAATAGTGAGCTATGATTGCTGGTTACAACCTTAATTCAAGACTTTGGGAACCTGCTGGGACCTGTCAGTTGTTTCGCTGTTGTTCGGATTTCGTTGTAGCGAGGTTTGACTGTATTTTCATTTTCCTTCCGATTACAGATTTTGAACAGATCATCAGGCTCCTTCACACGATCAGGCTCAACCAAGAAGAACACGGTGAGCAGCTGCATTTGATCATGTCGGAAATGACAACTCGGGTGCATGAAGAGCTGGATGATGACTTCCTCCAAAGGCCATTCGAGGACCTCGATGAATTTTTGTTCTTTGACAATGAACTGAAAACATCGGCTGACAGAAGAGAGAAACTGGTATGTTCGTTCTCCGATACATTCTGAAATTGGGCTTGGCATTTTTATATGGCTAACTGATCCACATATGCTTTTTTGCATATCTCTGTGGTCTTGCTGCCAATTTACCTGTCTTTTTTTTTCCATATTTAGTCATGCAGGGGCCATGTCCTTTGTACTTCCACCTCAAAATGTAGAACAAAAAGGTTCTCTCCATTCACCAAGTTCTGCCAGGTGTGGCAGGAATGGCAGATGTCTGCGCCACCTGATTTAATAATATTCTGGGCTTTCCATACAGCAAATGGGCAGCTGGATCAAAATTTGCCATCAGCAAAGATTGCACCAGTATGCTTCTGTGGTGTGAGACGTCTGCTGTCGCCACGTCCTAATCTCTTTCGTGCAAGGTGTATTTTCACCCGTATTTTCCGCAAGCCTAGGATTCCACACGAGTTATTCGACAGAGAGATTTTCTGTGGAATTGCTAAACTCTTGGGAATGTTGATTGGAATTTACCAACATCCTCTGCACTGGGTCATTTTCATGTAGGAAAAAAATAATTTTCAGTAACGTGTTCAGAATAGTAGAGAACTACGATGCCCTCTTCATGGATTGATTAGATTTTCGAACATTTTTGGAATCCAGTTGCAATAGCTGGGTCATTCCACGCCAAACGTCTGAGTGAAAAATTTGACCATCGCAGATTTTGCTTTAAAAAATCAGGTGGTGTTGTTATGATAAGAAAACATCACTGATGAAGTTTCAACTCGTTAAAAAAAAAATTCCGTCTTGAACTTTGAATTTGAAATTTACGAAATTGCGCAAAACCGCACCTTCGAAAACCTAATCGCGCTGCGTAATGGATAATGAAACTGCGCGCATTTTTAGACTGGATGGAAGCTGAAACGATAATACTTACACCTGAGAACTCAAAATGCACTCTGGACATGTTTCGTGCAATTTTAATGGCATGCGAAACAGTGCCAAAATTGCAAACTTTGCCATTTTATTGCACGCACATACTGAACACAAGAACGCTGGAAATACTTCATCGGCAAGATACTGTAGGGCTGTACAAGATTAAAAATTGCCGTCCAGAAAAGAGGAGAATAAGTTGGTGAAAAAAATATGTTAAGTTGTCATTTTTTCGCAAAAACGGTAAGCTTTGCTTGAAATATCAAAAATGGTGGGCCGCAGAAAAATATGAGGGAAGCTCACAGAGATAGTATCAGGTGCGTTGAACAAGCTGATAAAGTTTCAAAAAGGTATTATTTTTTGTTTCTGGAAAAATAATTTTTGAAGGTTGGCACGTGGAGCGGCCTGTGCGGCCGAACAAACGTCACAGAGAGCTCCAGCGCCGCAGAGGATCGACGGCGCATCATTATTTCAGTCGTCCGGTACAGGTCCTCGTAGTGCCGGGAACCGTTTCTTCTTAGAATACAACGTCAGTCCAACATTGATTGTGTGCTTATCAATTGGTTCAAAGCTGTGATAGCGGCGTGTGCCTGGAATCGGCGACGCGTTTTGATACCGGTGCTGTAGGAATTCACTTGCTTTCTGAACATCAAGACCCGAAACCCAGATAGGAGTGATATTTTTGAGCGTCTCTTGTGCCCAGCGGAACAGCTGTACTGGAGTCAAAATCTGCTCCGTGAATGGTCGTTGAATGCTTGCGTTTGCAGCTAATCGCTTCAGGGTGCCCCCAGTGCCATCGCATGGCCCTTTGCCGTGCGATTTATCAAAGAACTGCCATGTCGCGTCGATCCCGAAGTCGTCAGGATGGTGGCAGAGATTAACGAACTTTTTTTTTGTATTGAGAGCTTGCCCCATCGTAAAAATAGTGAGTCTTGGTTACACCCGGGATAGCACATTATGATCTCCATTATGAGACTTTTCTGAAAAGCGTACACCGTTGCGTTGTCGTGTGTGAGATGATCTGAAATGATGGAGTAGGACTTCACGTGGAGAGAGCCGTCGACCTCGCCTTGCTCGCGATAGTAGATGCATGCCGGATGAACAGTTGCTTGAGAGCTGTCCCACTGGAAACTTTGCCCACTTTCGTGTAGCAGACGACTGAGGTGTTGATGCGCCGTCGATCGGCTGCATCGCCCGAGCTCTCCGTGACGTTCGTTCGGCGGCTCAGGCCGCTCCACATGCCAACCTTCAAAAATTATTTTTTCGGAAACAAAAAATAATAGCTTTTTGAAACTTTCAGACCGCTCAATGCACCTGATACTGTCTCAGTAAGCTTCCCTCATATTTTTCCGCGGCCCACCATTTTCGATATTTCGAGGCAAACTTGCCGTTTTTCTGAAAAAAGGACAATTTAACATATTTTTTTCGCCAACTTATCCTCCGTTTTTCTGGACGGCAAATTTTTAATGTTGTACTTCCCCACAATATCTTGCCTGTAAATTATTTCCAACGCTCTTGTGTTCAGCATGTGCGTGAAATAAAATGGCAAAGTTTGCAATTTTGGCAGTGTTTTGCATGCCATTGAAATTGCACGGAACGTGTCCACAGTGCGTTTTGGGACTTCCGGTGCTAGCATCATTATCTCAGCTGCTATCCCGTCCAAAAATATGCCCAATTTCATTCTCCATTACGCAGCGCGATTAGTTTTTGGAAGGTGCGGTTCTGCACAATTCCGTAAATTTAATGTTCAAATTTCAAGGCGAAAATTTTTTTAACGCGCAGAAAGTTTATCAGTAATGTTTTCTTATCACAACAACACCGCCTGATTTTTTAAAACAATATCTGCGATGGTCAAATTTTTCACTCGGACGTCTGGCGTGAAATGACCCAGCTCCTTTTCTTAATCGGGCTCTAGTCTGCAACTGCAACCACTGCAGGAAGTCCACTTTACACAAGCTTTTTTAGTGTCCCATTGTTTCATTGATACATTTTGTGCATGGGTTTACATGCAGTCTTTTTTTTTCTCTCTCTCTCCTTTTTTTTCTTTTTTTTTGCATGGCATGAAAAATTGTGGTTTCAGGACGAGGTATGCCATTAATAATGATGGGGATAAAAATCTCAAAGGTCTGTAGTTTTGTGCTTTGGCATTATACTATCATAAAATTACAGTTAGTATTTGTCGGGTGATTCACAGACTCAAGTAGCCTATCAAATGAGCTTCCCGAGCTCCCCCGGTTTAGCACCGAATTTTTTATCCATGTCGCTTATTTTAGTTTGAAATATTCGTTTAACTTAGCATCAGTCTTTGCCGACATTTCAAAGTTCAAAGAAATGGCCATCAGAATGCAACTTTTACCACTGTTCTATTTTTGGAAGGAAGTGAAACATGTATTAGCTCAACCATCCTGCTGTGTTTGTACACTCCTAGTTTTCAGATGTTAGTTTCATAGTCCTTCTATTCATTGAACATCTCCTTTCAGAGAGCCTTTTTCTGCAAATTTGGGGGCCGACACGCAAAGGAGAAGACTGTTGTAGCCCTGCAGCATTTGATGGGTGACACAGTTGCCGAGCAATTTAGTTGGTACGGGAAAAAAGGGAAGATGAAGTTCTATGAACTTAACAGTTGTGATATCCTGCTGAGTACGTATTATTTTACTATTTGCAGGTCTTATGGTCAGAATAAAAATGTGTATATGCATGCTATATTAGTGCAGAAATTGGACATTTTGTGAAAAGACCAGAATTTTGGAGACAGCCTTTAGTTGCCATTTTCACATTGCTATTGCAACACATATGTCATTAGGGGACGCTAGGCAGGAAACAAATTTTTCCCATCAATGGAAGTGATTACCTTTTTCTTTGAACTCTCCGAAATTCAATTTTGAAAAATCTACAGAGCTTTCAGCAAAAATAGTAGACAAGTAGGCTGTTGCACCACTCTGTGCAGTAAAAAAAGTTTTGTCATGTTTTGTGCACTACCTCAGTGCTATTTAAAAATTTTAGTTCATGCTGAGTGTAAGTTTCTTTCTTCAGGTGAGGCCATTCCGGAGGCAGACTTTTACTACTCGTGGTTAGTGATTCCATGCATCAGGTGTCAACCGGAGCTATGAATGTATCTGTCCTTACCAGTGCTAATTATACCTTGTCATCCAGTTGCTACATTCCTTATTGCCAATAATAATTCAGGGTTTAGGTCGCGAGACAACTACGATCTTGAACGATGCCACAGTGGTTGGTTTACTGATAAATTTTGCCCACCTGAGGGTTCTTTAACATGCGCGAAATCTCACACACAGTGTAACATCCCTTCCGGGGACGTTGTGCATAAACAGTCCATACCTGCTACCGAATTGCTAGCCTCCTCGGTCAGGATCGAACCAGCGGCCTTGGGATTGGAAGGCCGACACACTACCAACCAAGCCACTGAGGCAGCGGTCCTTCTTGCCAAGACACAACACTTACGCCCATTTTTACATGCACATCTTAGGCTCAAGTATAAAACATTGGCTCTGCAGTATTTTTAATTTAAGGGAGAAGCACACGAGTCCCCTTCATAAGGTCATTTTGCTGCTCCGAAACCAAATTTTTGCTGCTCAAAGGGTGCTCCAGAATGGATTTGGATGTGTTCAAGCCCTTGATATTACGTGGTAAACCACATAATAACCTGCTATTTGAAAATACTTTATTTGTTACTATTTAAAAAATGCTGTTCGATTCAAACCACAATGCTGCTGTTCACACAGCCCCAGTCTTCAGCATTTGTACGCTGTGCGCTTTTGCCCATGGAAAGATAAATACTGTAAATGTTTGGTTTCTACAGCTTTACCTATTGAAATATATGCTTGGATTTGTCATCCAAACCTTTTTTTTTTTTTTCGATACAGAGCAGTTTATCCCATAACTTTGTAACAGGCAGTCACTTTACAGTACAAATAAGAGCAGGGTAGAGTGCACACAGCGCCTTTGTCGAGGCACATAAATGCATGATTACATGCAATTGAGAAGGCTATGGAACATTGCTGTTTTGCCCTCTTGAATTTTCTTTCTTGTGTACCTCTGTCGCTGCTGAGGGAAGAAGGCACACTAACTCCTGAACAGGCAATGCTGAAGTTGCCTGGGAAAGCATGGTTGCACAAAGATATCCGATTTGGTGAAGCAACGGCAGTTTTTGCAACTTTACCTTTGTTTTTTTTTTTGTGTGTGTGTGTGTTGGCAGTGGCTGCATTTACAGAGTGCCAAGTAAACCTAACACCTGAATTTCCAGTGACTTCAAATTCAGAATTTAACAAATTTGCCTTTTTTGATGGTGAAAATGCCGTGTAGAAAATTTTGAAAGGCACCTTTGATAGACTACAAATAAAATTACCCGGCATGTTAGGAACAACAGCTGCATGTGAGAAACTCGTATTTCACCGACAATCAGGTATTTAGTGAAGCGCTATGGTTTAGGGATGAAATGTAGCAAAAGTGGTTTTCTATTTCCTCATGATACATGTTTTCACTTCAGAGGCCCTTTGTAGAGCAAGAACTCGGTCAAAAGCAAGTGGCACAGCTGCAGACACTACCCCAACCTACAAGGAAGTTGAAGCTGCAGTAAAGGACTGGCTGCGTAGGGCTAAAGAACGAAGAGCCAGCCGTAGTAAAGCACAAGCCTCCCAAGAGGAAGAACTCATCCCAGATCCAGAATGAGCAGCACAGATTAATGTCGTCTTCAAGCCACATCGGCTATATGCAGGTTGGCAAAAGATGTTACCTGCAGCCAGCAAACAATGCTCAGCACAGTTAGGGGAAGCACTGCGCTATCCGCACATTGAGCTTAAATTTGAGGGTGATTTAAGGCTGCAGTGAAAGATTACAAAGCAAAATATATTAACCTTGGTACAGAAGTAGAAAGGTTGTTGTGTGGGCAAAAGCTATTGATACCAGTTGATGCAGGGCTCCCCAGGCAGTGCACAGTACTTCTGAGGCTTCCCACAGACTCTGCTTGCAGGGTGATGCAGTGAGAACGCATTTTGAAAGCCTCAGGTTTATCATGCGCCACTTGTGGAGTCCTGCTTCAACTGGCATCAATAGCTGTTTACACTCCAACCTTGCTATTTCAGCATGAGGTCTAAGACATTTTGGTCTGATTTTTCACTGCACCATTTTCAGCCTCGGATTTAAATAGCAATTCGCTGAGGCCTATTGTATCTTTGATGGTGCACCAGCAAGCAGTGGTATTGTTGGGCAGTTTCGAGTATATGTGTATGAATGTTTGTTCAAAACTTTTGCGGCATAGCTTTGTCATAATATATGTGGTCCTACACTCTTAAAAATGAACTTCACCGCATAACACGCTCCCAGCCAACCATCATCTCGAATGATATCGTTATCTACCTTGATTTGTTGAAAACGGGAGGCGTACGCCTTTTCTGTGACAATTATGAATCACAAAAAAGGCGTTCGCCTCCCGTTTTCAACAAATCAGAGCAGATAACGATATCATTAGAAGTGGTGGTTGGCTAGGAGCGTGCTATGCGGTGAAGTTCATTTTTAACAGTGTACTATTCATTGTGTTGCCACTCACAATAAGTTAGTAACTTACTTCATGTAGCTCAGTGTCATAGTGATGAACCTCCGAGATTTTTTATCTAGTAGAAAAGCGTGCGTAACCCAGCCTCCCTGTAGGCTGTTTTTTATTCTTTATTTTTTGCTTATGAGTATTGCATTCTGGCTCAGTTCTAGAAGTCAGCCCTAGTCACTTGTGTTCTAGTCAGCACACATGTACCTGTGTATTTTCGTTTATTGTTATTCAGTTTACAATCGCGCAGATATTTTTCTTGTCGTGCCACGCCACAAAAATGGACCGTTTCTGCACTCTGCAGTGTTAGCCTGCACTCAACATCATAGGCAGTAGGAACCCTCATGACCATCCCTGTTAACTGTGCCACAAAAAAGTACTGAAAAGTTTTGCAACCTTTCATTCTGTGCAATACAAAATATCAGAACATTTTGTGTTCTCCTGTGTAACTATTTTTAGTACACCATTTTTTGTGTGCCTTTATTGCACTCATTTTGGAAATTATGGTAGGAATGGCTGGTGGTTGTAGCACAGATGTGAACATATTTTTTCAGATATCTTAAGCGTGTGTACTTGAAGAGTATGCGGTAGAGGAAGCTTTTGCCCATTTTGTGTGGATCGAGTCACCGGAAACATTTGTACAACTTTTATGAGTGGTTTAATAAACATTTGCATTTTGATTCTTGTGTTTGCTCATTAACGGAGGTCACACGAACGCAACAAATGTGTTGCAATAACAACGCATCCCCTGCCAGCATGTGCTGCTCATGACTGTGGACATGCTGCAGTAAACAGAAGAAATGCATTTCAGTCCTATTTGTCCAAAAGCATGCTTTCTGACCGGTAATATGACGATCTAATGGACGTCCGTCTAACGTCCGTGACGTCCGCCATGGATATCTATTGGATCATCCACGGACGGGATTTCGAGTCCAATTTGGACTTGTGGGGCACATACCACGGACATAAACAAATATCCCTGTGACGTCCGAATATCCATCCGCGGATATGTCATGAATATCCATCGTACCGCGATGTGTTATTGGGGGCTGCTGCGCTCGCTCGTTGTCGGGCCGCATGCAGTTTATTATCTGCTCGGGAGCCTGTTCCCGTAGTTTTCACTGCGAATGCGTCAACATCACCGATGCGGAATACGATTTCCTTGTCAGCGAAGGCGTGAGCAAGTTCAAGTGCGCTGACTGCACCAAACGACGGAATCCTGACGACTCTTTCGTTGCCTCCACACTTGCTACAGAAGCCGTTGACTGCGGGGTGCAGGTTTCGACGGATGACCTGCCTACGAACGCATGCAAGTTGCTAGAGACACTGTTGGAAAAGGTTAGCGCTCTCGAGAGGGAGGTCAAGTCCCTGCGAGCGGAAAATGGTGCCCTGTTTGTGCATCTTTCACGCAACACGGATCTTCTTCGAAGGTACATGTCGCAGTCAACCACCGTCGAAGACGCTGTTAAGACGCTGTGTGACAGATACGCGGAAGTACTAATTCATGGTGCTGCTGCTTCGTCGACATCCACCACAGCTTCACCGACAAGCTTGACTCGTTTCGCACCGATGGTACCGCCGGCGGAAGAAATGGTTGGCCAGCGTGGTAATCAACGTCGCATCGCACGGCAGCTACCCAACACGGTGGCTACCAATGATCGGAACAAGTTTCCAGAGCAGTCAGGGAGCATCGATACTTCGAAGGGGCCAGTGGACGATGAAGGGTTTCGTATGATCCTACCGAGACGGCGCGTCCAGCCATCGATCGGCTCATCCAAAGACAGTAAGTTGCGAGCTGTGGCAAAACCTCCGCGGGAGAAAGCCATCTTTGTATCCAGGCTGCATCCCTCGACCTCTAGTGAGGACCTGTCTGAGGTCGTATCAAACGCATCGAACAACGATCAGTTTACATGTACCAAGCTGCCCGCGAGGCATGCGTCATACGCTTCATTCCACATATCGGTACAGGAGGCTGATTTTGATAGGCTTCTTTGCCCCAATGTATGGCCTGAAGGCTGTCTTTTTAGGCCTTTCCTTGGGCGGCTTCGATTTGGTGCCAAAATTCATGTCGACAATCTTACGTCTGATACGACACGTGTTGACGGCGCCCCTTTAGGTTGCTAAATATCAATGCTAGGAGTGTTGTCAACAAGGTGGCGGAGCTAGAGTCAATATTACTTGCGTTCGATCCTGACATTACAGTAGTGACTGAAACTTGGTTGAACGAAAGCATTCAAGACAGCGAGATCTTTCCTGATGGATTCAGCGTTTTCCGCCGTGACCGTGGTTCACGTGGAGGCGGTGTAGCCATACTTGTTAAGGAGTGCTTCTCTGCATCAGTTGTTGAACATGACCACGGGTGCGAGATGGTTTGGGTTGCTGTAAAGAGTCACACCTGTTCGATTTTGGTGGGAGGATTCTACAGGTGCCCTCGAGCAAGTACAGATGTACTTCATGAATTGTCCCACTTTCTCGACACGAAATCTAAGGAATTTCCATCTGTGATTTTGGCTGGTGACTTCAACCTCCCGCTAATAGACTGGAAAAACATGTTGCCTGCAGCCGGATGTGAACACTCTCGGCTCTTAACTGATATTGCTTTTGATAACAACTTATCGCAGGTGG
The DNA here is from genome assembly GCF_037126465.1 of Ornithodoros turicata. Lineage (NCBI taxonomy): Eukaryota > Metazoa > Arthropoda > Arachnida > Ixodida > Argasidae > Ornithodoros > Ornithodoros turicata. The sequence goes on along the minus strand of NC_088204.1, from coordinate 32,610,696 downwards.
TAGATGCTCCCACGCGTAGGACCAATGATGGCGAGTCGTTGATTGACCTCGTTTTCTTATCTTACGCTGCAGCAAATACGCTAATTGATGTGTCGATCGCAGACGGAATATCTGACCACGATGCAGTTGTTTGCACATTGAACATGTCAATTAACTGGGGGACAAATATTGAGACCAACAAATATCGTGATTTCAGCAGGGCAAGTGATACTGATGTTGTGGACATGCTGGAAGAATCTTTTGACCGATTTGTTGTGCTTTGTGAGGATACCGCAGTCTCTGTTGACAAAAGGTGGCTTTTCTTTAAGAATTTGGCGCTGGAGTGCATCGAAAAGTTTGTGCCTTTGCGCACAGTGAAGCGGAACAAGCGTAATCCTTGGGTAACGCGTGAGATTTTACAGTTGAAACGTAAAACAAATAGGATAAAAATGTTCCATCCAGGGTACAAAGGCTCACTCCCGGTATTGCGTCAAAAATTGCGTTTACTAGTACGCCGTTCTCGTTTCCACTTCTTTAATGTTACTATGCACAACTTTCTTAAACATAATCCAAGACGGTTCTGGAGTCATCTGGTTAAAAAGGACAATAAGATTAAAGAGATTAAACTCAATGGGGTGGCAGTTGTCGACGGCGCGATAATCGCGGATGAATTCAACGGGTGGTTTGCCTCTGTGTACACCAACGACGACTGTACAGAACCACCTTTCTCTTCTACCTGCTTTGGTCTGAGCGATGTCGAAGTGTTCACAGAGGGTGTCTTAGATAGGCTCCTCCGGCTGGACACGAAGAAGGCGTGTGGTCCAGACGGGATACCCAATGCTTTTTTACAGCGGTATGCAGAGTGGTGTTCAAAGTTTCTTTGTATCATTTACCAATCCAGTTTAAGATCGGGTGAAATCCCGTCTGACCGGAAGGTAGCCAAAGTGGTACCAATATTTAAAAGCGGTGATAAATCAAACATTACTAACTACAGGCCGGTATCACTACTAAGTACTAGTAACAAAGTTCTGGAACATATTGTCTTTAAACACATAATTAGCGTTTTGGAAGAAAGTGATTTCTTGGCGAAAGAGCAGCACGGCTTTAGGCGAGGTTACTCAACAGTTACGCAACTTGTACACATAGTTGATGACTTTGCCTCTGTTGTAGAAAAAGGTGGTCAAACGGACGTTGTGTTTTTAGACCTATCAAAGGCATTCGACAGAGTTTCGCACACTAAGCTGTTGTATAAATTGAAAAACATAATAAGTAATGATCGTATACTGCAGTGGTTTCACTCCTATCTTACTAATCGTAAACAGTTCGTGAGTGTTGGTGGAGCCCATTCGCATTCCTTGGCAGTTCTCTCCGGAGTACCACAGGGGTCCGTGCTTGGACCGTTGTTGTTTCTAATTTTTATAAATGACCTCTGCATCGCCATTCCGGGAATCCAGTGTCGTTTCTTTGCTGATGATTGCATTTTGTATTCTAGTATAAACACTACTAACGACCAAGTCAAATTAAACAACTGTCTGCAATCTATTGTTACGTGGTGTGAAATGTGGCAGATGGAGCTCAATGTGAAAAAGTGCGTGTTCATGTGTGTTACAACGAAGAAAACGTCATTGTCCTTTCCGTATAGCATTAACACTACTGTGTTGAGTAAAGTGGAGAACCAAAAATACCTTGGTGTATCAATAGCATCAAACCTAAGCTGGGCCGAGCATGTTGAACAAGTTGCTACCAAAGCATCCCGTAAACTTTGGTCACTGAGGAGGACGATGCGCCACTGTACGTCTGCAACGAAGCTGACGGCTTACACTACGTTAGTGCGGCCAATTTTAGAGTACGCGGATATTCTTTGGGATCCCTACGTACAGACGCATACTAACATGCTAGAATCTGTGCAGAAAAAAGCCCTTCGATTTATATATAATGCATATGGTCAGCACACATCTTCGACTTCACTCTATGCTAAATCTGGTTTGCCAACCTTGGCTCAACGAAGGAAAATTCGGCGTCTCAAGTTTTTGCACGATATAGTCAGCGGTACTAATGGGCTCAAGTTCTGCGATTACTTAACTTACAATTCGAGCCGATCCACAAGACTGAAACATAGTAAATTAATCCGTGAGTTTCGTTGCAAGAAAGATGTGTTTAAATTTTCTTTTTTTCCTCGCACTGTACGAGAATGGAACAAATTGCCCTCTTGTGTTACACAAATTTCATCACCAACCCAGTTTTTACAAGGTCTTGTAGACTAACTTTCTTTCTTGCCTTCAGATGTTTAACGCTTGACATTTTGCACTGTGTATAGCTGTATGTTGTATGTGTTGTATGTAGTGTACTCGCCTCCTCTGCCATGGCCATCAAGAGATGGCCGGCAGTATCTTTCAAATAAATAAATAAATATTGGACCCGTATCGCCAGTAACCAGCCAATATGGACTTAAGGTTCTGTGCTGCTTGGGTATATGCCACACGTGAAGGAAGCTGTGATAATCGTATTCGCACTCACATTCCTCGGGAAGATCTACTACACCAACAGGCTCCGCAGGAGAGCCAGGAGAGCCAGGAGTGTCTGCGATACCAAATACAAAGCATTTAACGACCACAGGTCGACGAACGGATCAATGGGCACTTGTGGGCTGCGTACTGGGGTATATATTATAGCGACCGTATCACAACCTGTAACTCTTCTAACGTGATAATCGTAATCGCACTCACATTCCTCGGGAAGATGTACTACACCAACAGGCTCCGCAGGAGAGCCAGGAGAGCCAGGAGTGTCTGCGATACCAAATACAAAGCATTTAACGACCACAGGTCGACGAACGGATCAATGGGCACTTGTGGGCTGCGTACTGGGGTATATATTATAGCTACCGTATCACAACCTGTAACTCTTCTAACGTGATAATCGTAATCGCACTCACATTCCTCGGGAATATGTACTACACCAACAGGCTCCGCAGGAGAGCCAGGAGTGTCTGCGATACCAAATACAAAGCATTTAACGACCACAGGTCGACGAACGGATCAATGGGCACTTGTGGACTGCGTACTGGGGTATATATTATAGCGACCGTATCACAACCTGTAACTCTTCTAACGTGATAATCGTAATCGCACTCACATTCCTCGGGAAGATGTACTACACCAACAGGCTCCGCAGGAGAGCCAGGAGTGTCTGCGATACCAAATACAAAGCATTTAACGACCACAGGTCGACGACCGGATCAATGGGCACTTGTGGGCTGCGTACTGGGGTATATATTATAGCGACCGTATCACAACCTGTAACTCTTCTAACGTGATAATCGTAATCGCACTCACATTCCTCGGGAAGATGTACTACACCAACAGGCTCCGCAGGAGAGCCAGGAGAGCCAGGAGTGTCTGCGATACCAAATACAAAGCATTTAACGACCACAGGTCGACGAACGGATCAATGGGCACTTGTGGGCTGCGTACTGGGGTATATATTATAGCGACCGTATCACAACCTGTAACTCTTCTAACGTTTCCGTCTGCATGATCTGCAATTCATCCGGCTATAGGATATCCATCATCATAGGGGGTAAAATCGATCACACAACCATACAGAACACGGCACACTGCTGTCGTGTACAATAATGAAGGCTGTCTTTTCATAACTCGGGGATTAACGTCGCGACGCAACTCTAACCATGGTCGAGTTTCTGGATTAATTTTGCCTACCAGGGTGTTCTCTAACGTGTGCCGGAATCTCGACACAAGGCACACCACGTTTAACGTCCCTCGCGGAAAGTAGCGTGTCTGTTGTCACCGTCGACAGCTGGGTTTGAAACCGCGATCTTTGGATTAGCAGGCGGATACGCTATCGTCTGAGCTATCGAGGGTGGCTGACGGGTATCAATTCTTTTTGCAAGAACGTATCTCCACCTGAAGATATGCTGCTCGCGCAGAAATGCTGAAGTTGTATAAGTGATATGATATATGAAATCCCGAATGAACAGGTGATGAGCGCCGCCGCTTAAAATTACTTTTCTGGAGAGGGTTACCGTAGCCTCAAGTTTACAGGATTGCTACTTACTGAGACCCTATGTCGACACAGGTTGCATGAAGTTTAATGAAATGTAAGAGCAAAACACATACAAGAACAGCACAACACCACGATAAAGCGCTCCCTCAATAGTCCAGTTCTCCTCTTTATGTACACTCTGGACTCACGAAAATCATGCGCCGTTGACCTCTACTACTGTGAAGATGAGATGCATATCTGTTCATGAGATGTTTGGTGTGAGGTCATGTACTTGGTTTGGCTTTACAGGTTGCAATAAAATGTGCGGGGCCGAATTTTGGACCGTTGCCTGGCGGTAATCTTATTTCGTAGTTTTCTCAACTGTAAACTTCACTTCTTTAGATGTTAAATAGTCGACAATGAACACGTCAGCGGACACTGTCGCAATTCTTTGGACGTTCACCATGGAATCGCAGTTCAATGACCGTACAAAGCATCTCTCACGTACCGAAGCGGCTAGCTGCCTCCGGCGTCTGAGCAGTTGGCGATTCTGAAACAAAATTAAAACAATAGAGCGTCAGCATCTGCCAGAAAGTGATGTCCATAGGAGGACGCGACGGGTAGGCCACGAAGCCTCAGCGTTCAACACCCAGGACCTAAACAGCAAAATGCTTATGGCTGCGGGGTCTCAGAATGAGCGTATTTCAAAATCGGACATCACGAACCAACTTGCTTGCTTCGCGTTTTCCGATGTCCGTCGAAGTCGCTTTAGCGGATGAAATGCAAATTTGAACGACTGTTGCTTTGCATGGCGGAGCGGACGCGCTGGAGCAACACGAAATGATGCGACGTTGACTACCTCATATGGTTAGGTGATATCGAGGTTTTGTGCAGGTTTCTTGACTCCGTCCTCCGCATGTTCCAGGAGGTGCTGGCATTATGCTGTGTTGGGTTTTTGAACATTTAGGATTTGTGGGGTTCCCGGATAACCTCGGCGCGCCTGACGGGAATGCTGTGACATCAAAGCCTCCTTTCGGTAGCTGAAAGATGCAAATTTTGTGAAACGCCCAATTTGCACGCCAAAGAAGTGTTTGTTCAGGAAGTGCTTTACTCCGCCCGTTGCAACCCACGAAATGCGAGTGCGTGACACCATCAGGTATTTAGACCTCAGCATTAGCTCCCATCACATACGTCGTGCAGTTCACCCGAGAAGCGATAAGCTCTCTGCAGCTCCTCTCACTTTAAATTGGTCAGAAGAAGGATTGCAAATAGCTGTTTCGGAATGCGCTCAATGAGTCGTGCCCGCGTAGGGTGCGTGAAAGTTTCCAACAGCAAGCGCCCAGGCTAACCAGGGTGGGTATTCCCGATGCGTCTCCTTACTGCTGTAGCGGAGGGCAAACATCTCAATGCATAAACCAAAGGTTGGGCCAGCATAAGAACAGCCCAGATTCGAATTTGTCGGACCATCTAAGGCTTTGTAATAATTGTCAACCCCTATGGTCCCAGACGGCGGTGTTGGCATGGGAACCGGACAGGCGAAAACGTATTTTGAGAGAAGCTTTGGTCATACAGAATATGAAAAATTGTCTTAGTGTGCGTTCGGAGCGACTGCACAATTATCGGGAGAAGCTGAAATAAAACCAATAGCAGAATAGCTCATCTTCAGATAGCGTAATCCCGAAAATAATTGGGATACGGCAGTCTTGTCAACAATTGTTGGAAGTAAGCGCCTGTCTGTCTCTCAGTCTTGCGTTTCTATCACGTTTCACGCTTCGAACCATAGTTCACAGATCAATCCTAGTGGCTTGATGGATGAAACGTTATCCAGATGACCTTAGCTAATGAGCCCTAAGATGGCATAACAGCTGTTCAGGTGCTTTGGTGGAAATATTTCCGAGTGTTATACTCGAAGCACTGTTAAAGGAATAGTAGCGTGCAGCAACTCGTTTTGGAGGTATCACCGCTCGACTGCCCGTAGCTTGAAATGTGAGCCTACATATTATTCCGCAAAGTCGGCATTGTTATTGAGAATATTAATTTTCAATTATTCATAGCGCATTCTCAACGCAAAGGTCTGCTGGCAACAACAACTACCACAGTCTTAGAAATGGATCTTCTATCGTGTCTTCTACAGACACCCGAAAAACGGTAATTTTGGGGTTTCTACGTAGAGACCACGCGAAAGCGCGGGGAATGACGTCGCATCACGTGGTTTCCCTCGTAGAAGCCACAAAAGTGGCGTCTGTTTTATGCTTCACACTTTCCTCCTTTCCCGGTCGCTTCCCCCTCCCCACGTGCTACTGCTTCCCCTCTCCCCCGGCGCAGGCTTGGCAGGCAGGCTTGCAGTCAACAGAATTTGTTTCAAAGGGGATTGAAGACTTTATTTCGGCAAAGTTGTGAAATTGTGGCAGTGATACAGTGAATATTGACTAGACTTGCAAACTATGCAAAATACCCTGTTCACAGAGAAATGACTCAGAGAAAATAAAAATGAATAAGAACCACACATAGTCAAAATATCACAGATTGCACAAAACGGCGCGGCTTGACGCCGTTGCTGCAAAACTATTTGCAAGCTTGAAACTCGCTACGAAACAAGTTTCGCTGGGATGCAGACCTGTTTGTTGCTCAGGGCATATGATCACCATATTTCAGCGGCTCTACATCTCTTTGTTGGGGCTGTTGATATGGCAGTTGTCACCCGTTGTGCAGCGTTTCCTCCATGCTTCCCATCCTGACCTCGAATCGCAATTCTGCTTCAAGGCGTAACTGTGACAAAGTAAGCGACGACAAAGTGTATAGCAACAACATTAAGTGTAATAAAAGTCACTATCGACAACAGTGAAAGGGTACGAATTATAGCTTATACTAAAACGATGATAAGTGAGGCAGCGAGGAGAGAAAAATGGTACATTGGTACCACAACAGTACCAAGTATGTAGGAGGAGAGATCAAAGAGATAATAATAATAATATAATAATAATGATTTATTTCCACATGGTGGTGGAGCCTGGACAAAAAGCTATTTCTAGCTTGGCGAGGGCCCCGATCTCCTGCAGTGCAGACGGTGCGTACATTCACAAATAACGCGTACAAAGATACACAGTTGCATACAAACAAACAAACAAACAAAAATAAATACACAAAAGTGAGAAACATGATCACAGTCGAATACAGTACATGGGGAAGAACAAAAAAAGTTTTACATATCAGATATCGTTTGGTTCTCCCAAAAATAGAAGTTTAATCTGGTTGTTTGTTGGTATACGTATGTCTGGGCCAAATCCAAGATCATTTAATATTCGTGGTAACTATACACTGGTGTTTTGATCGCCGTAAGACGTTCGTGTAACGGGACAGGACCACATGGCATCTCTCCTGGTAGGATACGTTTTGGCTTCTTCTAAGATGTCTTACTGAATGCGGTCATGGTCGACATGTGAGTGTTAGCATTGGACGCATGTTCCGGGTAACACTTGTGCCGTGTACCGGCTAATATCTGTCAGGCTAGGTATGAATCGCACGCACATTTCCTCCAGGTGGCGCGTTGGACACCAGTGAAGTCTTCGTTGGTGACGTCCATACCCACTGCGGACAGCTGAGACAGAGAATGGTTACTCAAACCACGGTCAAAAGGAGCCCCCGAAAGACAAAAACATCCTGCGCCATACACAAACGTTAGCGCTCGTGATGTCCACGCTTAGAGGCAATTCTAACAGAGCTACAAACCGGATACAGCTGATAACACATTAGCGTCTCCCGAATACCTTCACTACTCAACTTCTCAAGCATCACCACGTAACTTTCGTTGACGTTCTGTCACGACCGCCATGACACTTCCATTCGCACATGCACCTTCCAAATGCTCGTTAGAAGCGTGGGGAAGTAACAGGTAGCCACTACAATAGTAGTGCTGCTAGCATAGTTATCGCAATAAAATTTATTAAACGGAGGTGTCTTACCTGTAAAAGAATCCCAGAATCAGCAAAGCGAGGAAACGCTGGCGGCAATGCATCGAAGAAGAGGTGTGACAAGTGCCGCGCCACCAGCATGTCTGGCCCCGTCGCATAGTTCACGTGACTCCGGTCCTCGACGCCGGTCAGGTGATCACTCCGAGCGCATAGAAACCACGGCAAAAATTTAGACAACACGAAATAGACTTCACGACGTCCGATTCCTGGTCACGTGATAAACGTGTCTTCTACACGGCGTACGTGCCAAAAAAAGCAAGACAATTTTTTATGGTATTTTCTTTTCTCCCGGGTCACGTGGGCATCTGTCGTCTAAAACTTCGGCCTTAAGCGTGAATCTAGAAGACACGGCAGCTCTTGACGGCACGACAGAAGACCTATTTCAAAGAGTGCAGTTACGTTCTACAGAATCTCATCTGATTGGTTGTTTGAGAGATCCCGAAAGGTACCTGGGCAGACGACGTACGGCTGTGCTGCTTCCGAAGCTTGAAAATGCTTGAAGATGACGTAGCGTGTAAGTAATAGTAGTTGTAAACTGGTCTTGCGCTTCTTTTGCTTTCAAACTCACTGAATTAAAACTACTACCGTAGTTATGATACTGAGCCATCGGCGGGAGTGGTGACGCAGTCACTCCCAGTTGTCTAGCTGTTTAGTTTCCCGGCGCATGAAATCATTATTTTACGCCTGTTATTTTCGTTTTCTAATGTAGATTTAGTTGTAGCACAGGACAAACTATGCTGGAGCCTTTGGTATGCCCAGGACAACACGAACAGCAGTCCCAACCTGCACTGTTGATACCAGCCCGTTAATATGTCATAGTCATTGACATTTGCCATTCGCTTTTGATTTACGTATATAATATCACTCACAATATTTCAGTGCTTTCTTTCACAGCTGCTGAGACTAGCTTCATTCAACTGATTCAACGCCTCAACATAGACTGGCTTGAGTCTCAATCCTTCGAGCGCACTCTCCCTAATATCGGATCAGCCGTCTCAGCCATCGGATCATGGTCAGTACTCTGGTTTGCACAAAGGACACCAGTACAGGAGTGCTGCAAACTGGAGACGACTGCTGCTCGCAACACATCAGCTCTGCGCAGTGTCAAGCAGCGGATTCTGTATCTACACACCTCGATACTAAGCACTGTTCACTCTGAAGGGTAAGCTGTACAGACTTTGTAAAGGTTTCATGGTGCAGCTATGCAACAAAAAAGTCTCAGGAGCAGAACACGTGCAGGTGGACCTAGTATATGATATTTAACAGTCGTCGTTCCATGTTTGTGCATTTGATTGCACGATTTCTCATATACCTGTCTGATGTGAGTGTAGGGGGTGACAGTGATGAGGAAGCTCAGAAGTTTAGTAAAGTTTGTAATAATTTCAAGGTACAAATATAAGATATGTATATCAGTAATATCTACCATCGGGAGGGCACACTGAAGCCAGTGGGGAGCACTGCCATACGGGTGCATCACACATTTTTGCATGTCAGCCACGTGCTTTTCACCTCTGCAGTCGTATATGTCGTCCCAGTCATACCGTGTCAGGTGTGGTGACAATTACGTGGTGCTTTGTGCTGCCCCAGTTTACTTCATGAATATAGTATCGTTCCATGAAAGTGTAATGCATGGTTTTTCTTGGAATGAGCATGCAACACACCGTTCTCGGCCCGCAGAATCCCGTCCGACAAGCCAAACGTCAGAACGTCAACATCAGACCAGGTTCCCTAAAAAATATCCCGTAGTTCAAAACTTGTGGAATGACACGTTATGTTAACCGTTTTTTTTTTCCTGTCTTCTCATTTTACTCTGTCAGTCAAGTAAAAACATAATGGGTCACCGTCCCCGTGATAGGGCTGCTTGTCAGACACGCTGAGGTTTATGAGTAGTCTTGGCAGCATAAGCTGGCAATAGCACCCATGATACTCTATAGGTCACATATGTAGCCGCAAAACTAAAGAAGGATAGAAAGGGGCTATCTGAAATATTTCTGACTGTGGTCCATAGTGCCTTGTATTCATATATACCGTTTTTCGGAGGTCGCCGCTATATTGAACGCGCAGCGCCGCCCAGCCGGAGGAGCACGTTGAAAACTGTTTACCGCCCAAGCCACAGAGAGGGAATGCAGACGTGTCGTGTGCTTTCGGGTAACTTATGTGGACAGTACTCGTTGAAAGCAATTATGTTTTTGAAAAAAATCGTGACACCCGCGCGTGCGTTGAAATATCCGTCGCAGAATATTGATCTGCAAGTGAGCCGAGGGAGAGCAAGTGGGAGAGCAGGGAGGGCAGCGCTCACTGCTCGTCTTGCTTTGGAGCAATGGGAGTGATTGGAGAAGGTGCTGATCTCTTGGCCAGATCAAGTGCTTTCGGACCGAGATAAGCCTCTGTCCGCGAGGGTCATGCGCTGTAAGTCGTGGTTTCCGATTATTTGTATAGCGAAATTTGGCGATGGATATTTCACAGCCCGCACTCGTTTCAGGATGTTTATAAGATGAACTGGCCTTGAACGAGGATTCTCTCCCATTTGCATTCGCTTTTGCCCGAAATTCCGTAATTAATGGTTAATACGTGAATTTAGGCAATTAGTCATCCTATTTTTTGTTATTTTTCTATACACAGTCTGTAACGGATAATATAAATGAGCATCCTGTATAACTGCCAGGTAAGTTTGTCCTTCCCTCCAATATAGCGAGGCTATTGCACCGTGTCTATATACAGCCACTACTGTTACAGCACGTGCAGCAGCGACAGCTATAATGGCAGCGAGCAGTGTGTCTGTAGCTGTGCAGCAGGAATGCATCACCAAGTTCCTTGCGAGGGACAAAGTCAAACTAGCTAGTTTTCTCTCTTTTCTTTTCAGATATTACAGGTAAAGTACGGGGAACAAACGATGTCAAGGGGCAGAGTGTACGAATGGTGCAGGTAGCTTGACGATTGGCGGGGTATGTTGACGAATGAGCCAAACGGACGCGTTCGTCCGACAGCAGTCACGTCAGTAAACATCCCAGGCGTCTATCAAACCATCCTCGAGAACCGGAGAGTAACATATCGGGACATTGCAGCCCAACGTAATACTGGTGTATGCAGCTTGGGGACAGTCAGTCATTTTCGAGGGCCTAGTTGTCCAAAAAGTCTCTGCTAGATACGTTTCCCGACACCTCACTTGGAACCCGAAGGGAGAGCGCATGGCAGTCTCTGATTGGATGCCGAACCGGTTTCAACCAGGAGGGGGAGGCGAATTTTTGCAATGAATCATCACACGTCATGAAACCTGGATGGACCTGGAACTGGATGCATCATTTTACCAGAAAACAAAAGAATCATCATGGAATGGCGATGTAAGGCTTTCCCGCTGCTAAAGAAAAGGAATATGCAACCACCCGCAGTCCATGAGAACTGTCTTTTGGGACACACGGGTGTCATCCATCTGAACTTCTTGGAGCTACTACTCCGCCTTGATAGAGGGTGCCGTGCGAAACGCAATTCGCAAGCAAATGCCTGGGATGTTGTCCAGAAGTGTCATTCTTCTTCATGACAACGCGCGATCTCACACGGCGAATTTTGAAAATTTTGAAATATTTTAATCCGCCCCATGCGCCTTACATCCCAGATTTAGCCCCAAGTGATGACCATTTGTTTGGGCCCCTCAAAGAGCACCTTGGAGCAAAGACGTTCCACACACATGGAGCCCCAAGAAAGATGTCCTGCAGTGCCCACTACAGCAGCTCACTTCTTTCTACACCAGAGGCATCAAAGAATTACCCGCGGAGAACTCCGTGATGAATTTCAATCCGAACGGGCTGTTCCTAAACGCTTGTACCAGAAGATCCCATTCCGTGCCCTGCTCCGCAAGCAAGGGAGAGCCGTTCACGCATCTGTGCACTTGCACTCCAGATATTCCCTTTTCGCTGAACTGTGATCTTACCTACCATATACAGCAGCCATATATGTAGATGTTACTGAGTGCTGGTGCCGCTCTCGAACCAATGCAAACACCCAGTTTTGGAGTGTCCCCCTGTCCACCACTACGACCTGCTTTATCCACTCTCCATCTGTCCAAATCAAAGCCATAGTTGTTTAGCGGTGCTATCACGCAATAAAGAACGTTTTGCGTGTACAGTGGAGTGTATAAAAAAGGGGGAGACCGTCACCGATGCTGGGCGTTTGCACAAAGACCAGAAAACGCCCTGGTACCCTTCACTTCTAACCACTCTAAGATCATGAAACGGGGCATAGTGTCTACTCTAATCAGAGTTGCATCAACAACTCCAACAACCCACAGGACAGAAGTGATGTGATGTTAACAGAAGATGAACACCAGGTAGCAGGATGCTAGGCGTGGGGGGGGGGGGGGGTTATTAGGGGAGTGATGGGAAGCTTGTTGAAGAAGAAGAGAACACAACTGTGGAGGAAAACAGGAACTGAAGGGTCATGATCTCCATAGCTAATGTCCAGGAATGACTCTCCGCATCAAGAAAATTTGTGAAAAGCATGGAGTCCGGGTGGTCTCGCCACTCCGAAACGGGATCTACCGTCACATTTCCATGGGGATACCATTGCACAAGGCTGTGGTGTTCGATACAGGGACAGGTTTGTAGAGTGTCGTTCTGGCGCGGTCAATTCCATACCTCTTACATGTGGAAAAAGTACGGGAGCGGGACAGGGAGGTGCCTAAATGAAAGGTTCAAGGAAGGCATGATTAAGATTAGATCGGTGGATGTTATCGGGTCGCAGCGGGCTAATCATGTGTCCAACTCTAGCTGCCATTCAATCTTCCCGGCAGAGATATAGTGTCGCTCACCTGACACTGATGACTCATGTTAAGGCGCGTCCTCACTATGCAGATTGGCAAGACCGACCAGCTCTCCCCGCTGTACTTTGCCGCATGCTCTGTCGCTTCGGATATCCCCGCTGTGCTTTGTCTATACCGATCGGCATGATGAGCATTCACTTTTAGGCATGTAGTGGAAACCAACAACATAAAAAAGCTAAAAGAAGATTGTGTCGGCTCTCCTATAGCAAACAAACAAAACAAAAATAAGCGTGGATAGATCAAGGTTCGGGTGGGGGAAAGAGCACAGGAAGATGCTTTTGATGGATTTGTGAGTGCAACATTCACTCCTTTTGTAACACAATGGTTGAAAGTGCAACTTTGTGTCTTGTTTTTTTTTTCTCATTCTCTGATGGATTCAATATAGATTTACACCAACGGCCGAAGCTATTATTAAATTCTCTTTTCTTCTAGGTTAGGCTAATCAGAAGCTGGTCCACGTATCCGCCAGGTTTGATGGCAAATTATGCGCGCGATTCTACTTGCTTACACGTCACACCACAGCATTACGGGTATGTTTACAAACATATGGACGGGATTTTCAGTGGAACGCAACTCACCACTAATGCAGCACAGTTATGTTTCAGCAACCCTGTATGTGGACGTAGAGAGCGACACTCCCAGCAAGCAAGTCATATCCGGTATAGTACAGGCAGGCATCCTCAGCTACAACGTTCAAGCAAATGTCCCCAGGGTGCAAATACGTCGTTTTTTTGTCGGCAGCGCACCTAGTTCCAAACTAATCGAGTTTGGTACATGAAATAGTTTCATGACTTCTCCGCAACAACAATGCATTTAATCAATTGCGTTGTAGTCGCTGCTTGAAAAAAAAAAAAAAAAGACACGCAGATGTATTGAATTTAACACTATTGGAAACCGGCTCTTGCCTCTTGGGGAAACGCGTCAGGGCTTCCGGCTCCGGCATTCCAGCTCGTCTGTGCGGCGCCGTTTGTGCCTCGTTGGTTGGGTTCTTGTGGTTTTCGTGCTTTTTGGTGTTTGCTGCTGAGACGCTTGTGGTGCTTCTTAGACGCTTGCTGTGCTGCATAGGGGACGTGCGCTTTTCCAGGTGGCGCGAACACTGTGGCGACTACACCAAAGTAATAGAACTTTAACTCTTCGGTCGCTCCCTGCATCGCCTTTTCATCACTGCCAATTTCACTGCCATTCAGAAAGAAAAAAAAAAGAAGAAAAAACAGATCAGGGAAGCAAACGAAATGTGGACGATTCTTGGGAACAAAACACGGCCGCTGTACGTTGGTAAGCGTTCGTTTGCGGGAGCCACACGTCCGCTTAGCGGCTTCTTTCTCCACTCCGAAAGTTTACTGCACGGCCCCTATAGACTCTTGTTGTGCTTCTTGAATCGATTCTTGTTTGCTTTATAAACGCTTGTTGTGCCGCTTACTCTTGTTGTGCTTCTTACGCTTGTTGTGCTTCTTACGCTTGTTGTGCTTCTTAAGCACTTGTTGTGCCGCTTAGACTATTGTTGTGCTTCTTGAATTTATTCTTGTTGTGCTTTTTAAACACTTGTTGCTCTGCATAGAGTCAGATTGTGCTGCATTGACTCTTGCTGCGCTTCTTGAGTTGATTCTTGATGTGCTGCTTCGACTCTTGTTATGCTTCTTAACCACTTGTTGTGCTGCATACTCTTGTTGTGCTTCGTCAACGCTTGTTGTGGTGCGTAGATTTTTGTTGTGCTGCTTCGACTGGTGTTGTTGACACCTTAAGTAGCGTTAAGTTGCAGTATATTGTACGCTCCAAAAGTAGTGCCTCTTAATTTTTCATTTGAAAAGTAGGATAGATACGGAGGTCACTATCATAGATGTCACCAGCATTGGCGATTCCTTTTTGAGTGCGATGAATTACAGCCTGCAGAGCACGCGATCAGTCGCTTTCTCACAACAGCATTTACAATGTCCGGAAAATGTTGATCAAATGATTCATTCTTAATGAGCTTGACACACTGGAAGTCAGAAGAGAACATCCACGAAAGTATCACATTCTGGCACATATTGGTTCTGCTTGTGGAAGTTTAACTCAGTGCATGCTCTTTCTGTTCCTGCTCTGGGTTTCATGGCACACACCTCGCACGAAGTTTGCAATATCAGACGTGCCACAGTGCTTGCTTACATCCACTGTATAGTCTCAATAAACGTTCAGCAAGTGGGAAGGTTTACACTTCTACGAGATTCTCAACCTTTGCTATGTGACATCACGATACCACAAAATAAATTTCGAGGTGTTACGCATTACTTATGGAGCAACCTATAGTTGCATACCCTATCAAAAATTCCAGCAGGACAGAAGCCGATGGACCAGTACACAGGTAATTTGGGACCTGGACCAGCAGAAATGCTGCTGGAGCAACGGACCAGTAGAAATCCTGCTGGTACAGTGGACCAGCAGAAATCGTGCTGGAGCAGTGGGCCACTATACAGCCTGCGCTACACTACTGAACCAGAGTCGCCACTCTTTGTCCAGCAGGGGCGCAGACTGTACGTGCCACTGGCGTACAGAAAAATAGTTGGTGGCTAAACGTATGAGAATTGAAAGACTGAGCATGCAAAAATTATAGATACCTTTATTTCTCATCAGTTACATACAATCTCTTCTGCAGTCTCCTGATGTCCGAATTTTTTTTTGCGAAAGGTAGTGTCAGACGGCATACAACGTTCCGTTGATAATGTAGTCGCATGGGTGAAGTGTGCCCTACCTGCTTCGGAATAAATACAAGTCAGTAAGGAGGTCTGCAACTCACTTCAGCTTAACTTACTTGATCTCTTTCAACATCTCCACGACATACCTGTTCATTTTCCCACGTCGTGTGTGTGGTGGCTCATCTGTGTTGTTCACCAAAATTAATCTGTTAAAATCGCCTGCAATTGATAGTTTCCACATCAGTAACAGTGTCACTGGAGCATCGCATGTGACATCTTCACCCTGATGCTAAGTGATGATACAAGTTAACCAGTAGGGCAACGAGCACACTGAGGTAACAGATAGAGGATAAGATAATATGAATCAATATGGTAATAACCACACTGAGCAGATAAAGTTATAGGAACCCACATGCTAAGAAGATTACCAAGCAAAAGGTGCACGAAACATAGCACTACAGGCACCCCACAACTAACCTTCAATTCACGAAGTCCAACTGCTTCCGGAGGTTTCTTCCAAGGTACACACAGAAACAGATATCACTAGGAAGGCACAATAAACAGTCACAGCACCGGGGCACCAAAACCACGACGAAAGACGATTCCCGAGCGAGAGCCCTCTACATATACGTCCGATTGCGTCCGACGCGAAATTTGAATGAGGAGGGACGCGGGACGCGCTGCGCACTCCAAGCGCGCTGCATGTAACGGCTCTCCCCGCGCTATATCAAGAAATCAGAAAGTCGCGCTAAGACGGGACCAGAGCTATCGGAAAGAGGATGTTTTCCCCGTCAAAATAAGTCATCGATCACATTCCTACGCCAACAAACAACCGATATCGAGAAAAATGCCACCGGCCCCGTGAATATAAGGAGCCGCTCTTGCCATGTTGTGCTAACTCGAGAAAGGAGATGGAGAGAAAGATGCCGCAAGTTTCTACACATTCGGCTTGCGGAGTACAGGAACTAGTTAATAGGTGGTTCAGAGACTATTCTCTAGGGAGCTGACCTGAGATTTTCCCTCTCCCCCGCGCGCCCCACCCACCCGGAGCGCGCCAATGTGTAGACGGGTGAGCGGTGTCGGCTGAGTGCCATCTGAGGGCAGAGGTTCGAACGTAGACGGGGACGTGCTTTTCGCGATGCTACATCCACTGGGTCGTTCCATCAGGGGAATGAACGTGTAGTATATTTCTATTGTCGGGAAAAACTCACGTGACCTCAGACGTCGGGCCAATCGTTGGGCCTCGGTAGAGTAGTTTTTTGCTTTGTTTTATTTTGTCTGCATGGGTGACGCGTGACGTAAAGCGACGCTGCCGAGGGGTTCTCTTTCCCTTTCCCCTCTGTTCTCTCCCCGCTTTGGCGGTTCTGGATTTTCGTTCGCATCCAGTGAAATAAATAAAACGCGGAAGCGTTCGCTCTTTCTGTTGCACAAGGTGCTTTATTTTTCGGGATTGGTATTTCCAAATCACACATATGCAGTCTTCTGTATCTGCGCCAACCACGAACTTGACATGAACATCGTTTCTGAAGTTCGAGTAATATGCCGAAGCAACTTCACGTTCACTGTTAGCTGATGTCTCAAGTGGAAGACTTCACAGTAGATCAGTAAATTCACTGCAAAGGCACACACAATCACAAATCCAGCATGACAGGAAACATGTCCATATCCCTTTGCTGCTTGTATAGTGTGACATGTCAAGGCTGACCCGTCACAAAGGAACCTGTGCAGCTGCTAAGCCAAAAGATGATGTTCCAACCACTCAGCGTGGCATATCCATTCTATTGCGTCCATGCCGATGCTTTTCTGAAGCAGATATGAGTTGAGCAGTACCTAGTTGATACCTGAGCAAGAAAGACCAGAACAGGAATCAGAAAACGTGAAAACTAAAAATTCTACCGGCCGAAATGCTGAGTATATGCCACAGGTGCGGCGCTATGCTATGCTACGCTAAGCGGCAGAATGGAATAGGAACTGACTTACCTGCCATCGAGTGGAAAAACACAGTATTGATCCTTCTTGAATCGTTGTCGCGCCAAGCAAGCGAAGCAGACCTGCGCCTTCTCCTTATCTATCACAGAATTTACTTGCAGAAGTATCCAAGAGGATTCGAGTTTTGCAGAGTCGGTATCGACGGGCACTAAAAGCCATCCAAAGCGGTACCGGCAAAGATGCTTTGCGTGCGTCCCTGCTGCACCATATTTCGAAACTTTACGGCGAACTGCTCCGGCACCCCAGACACGGCCAGGGGAATGAACGTGTAGTATATTTCTATTGTCGGGAAAAACTCACGTGACCTCAGACGTCGGGCCAATCGTTGTGCCTCGGTAGAGTAGTTTTTTGCTTTGTTTTATTTTGTCTCCATGGGTGACGCGTGACGTAAAGCGACGCTGCCGAGGGGTTCTCTTTCCTTTTCCCCTCTGTTCTCTCCCCGCTTTGGCGGTTCTGGATTTTCGTTCGCATCCAGTGAAATAAATAAAACGCGGAAGCGTTCGCTCTTTCTGTTGCACAAGGTGCTTTATTTTTCGGGATTGATATTTCCAAATCACACATATGCAGTCTTCTGTATCTGCGCCAAACACGAACTTGACATGAACATTGTTTCTGAATTCGAGTAATATGCCGAAGCAACTTCACATTCACTGTTAGCTGATGTCTCAAGTGGAAGACTTCACAGTAGATCAGTAAATTCACTGCACAGGCACACACAATCACAAATCCAGCATGACAGGAAACATGTCCATATCCCTTTGCTGCTTGTATAGTGTCACATGTCAAGGCTGACCCGTCACAAAGGAATCTGTGCAGCTGCTAAGCCAAAAGATGATGTTCCAACCACTCAGGGTGGCATATCCATTCTATTGCGTCCATGCCGATGCTTTTCTGAAGCAGATATGAGTTGAGCAGTACCTAGTTGATACCTGAGCAAGAAAGACCAGAACAGGGATCAGAAAACGTGAAAACTAAAAATTCTACCGGCCGAAATGCTGAGTATATGCCACAGGTGCGGTGCTATGCTATGCTACGCTAAGCGGCAGAATGGAATAGGAACTGACTTACCTGCCATCGAGTGGAAAAACACAGTATTGATCCTTCTTGAATCGTTGTCGCGCCAAGCAAGCGAAGCAGACCTGCGCCTTCCACTTATCTATCACTGAATTTACTTGCAGAAGTATCCAAGAGGATTCGAGTTTTGCAGAGTCGGTATCGACGGGCACTAAAAGCCATCCAAAGCGGTACCGGCAAAGATGCTTTGCGTGCGTCCCTGCTGCACCATATTTCGAAACTTTAGGGCGAACTGCTCCGGCACCCCAGACACGGCGGTGCCCGCTTTCCCGCGCCACGAAAAGGTTATAATTTCAAACCGACCAATGAGCGCTCGCATACCAGGGGAGCGGCCGCAGGAGCCAATGGGATGCTCTCGGTAGAGAACTCGCGCTTCGACGTAAAAGTTTTGACGTTTCATGACGTTTGATGACGCGAAAGGCTCGCAGCGCCTCACTTTAGTCCGCAAAGGAACTCGCGAGTTTCATCCCCTTGACACGGCGGTGCCCGCTTTCCCGCGCCACGAAAAGGTTATAATTTCAAACCGACCAATGAGCGCTCGCATACCAGGGGAGCGGCAGCAGGAGCCAATGGGATGCTCTCGGTAGAGAACTCGCGCTTCGACGTAAAAATTTTGACGTTTCATGACGTTTGATGACGCGAAAGGCTCGCAGCGCCTCACTTTAGTCCGCAAAGGAACTCGCGAGTTTCATCCCCTTGGTTCCATCCACCACGGCCCTGAGTTGGCCCGTGAGATGGCGCTGCTCGATCTGTGAACCTAGGGACGCGCGTTCCTTAGGACCGCGAAAATGGTCGGCGATAAGTACTGAGTCATGATCCCATTTCTGTCTCTTTTTTTTCTTTTCTTCTTTTTCTGTGTTCGTGGAATGAATTGATGGATTTTGACGGCTCCTCCCAAGCAGCACAATGCACTGAAAGTCGAGTGCAATAGGGGTGGACGGTATGTGTCTTATCAATGTTCTTTAGTCTCACGAGTCTGTTCAAGGCCTTCCACCTACCCGTCCACCCCCATTGCACTCGACTTTCGGTACATTGTGCTGCTTGGGGCTGTGTGCGCTTGTTTTTGCTTTTAATAAACGTTTCATGATCGGCATCCTTGAGCAATGCCCGCGTTGGTTTGTTTGTTTTTGCTTGTAATGAACGTTTTATGATGGCTTGATTCATTGCCTGTTAGGCGCGGACTTCGAATGGCGCGTTCGCGGCGTCCTTGAGCGATGCTGCGTTTGTTTGCTTTATTAAATATATGGAACACGCGCTGAGTGATCTTGATAAGACGTCCGCGGAATCGTTGCGCCCGTGTTTGGGTGATAGTAGGGCGTTCTTTGGCGTGTGTGTGTGTGCCTTCCCTTTTATTGAGCATGTCATGCGATTCGTGTGCGTTGCGCTGTGGACCGGGACACGGCCGGTGAGAGCTATACCCCGTTTTTGTTTATTTGTCGTATCGCGGGACAATGCGTCATTATGGACTGTTTCGCGACACGTGTTGTTACGAAAGGAATTTCATGAGATGCCATGCCCGTGCCGTTTTTGTGCGCGTGTTTAGATAAGGCCGACAGAAGACTCTGGTTGCTTTCCCCCTTTTACAGAACATGATGCCACAGATGTTGTTACAGAAGGACTTTGACGAGACGCCCAGGCCGTTTTTGTGTGTATGTTTGGAAATGCTAGCTAATGACGAAAGAAGACTACTTTTTGGATGGTTTCTTTCATTAAACTTTTGGTGGCACCGTACCGCTATCAATCGACAATACATTAAGCGAATTCGATAGTAACAAATATTTTCCAGGTGAAAGTCAGAAGTCTCAAAGCTTTCAGTTTAGGCTCGCCCACACAACTGTTGGCGAAATTATTTGGCATACCTGCAATGTCATAGTTGAGGAGCTCGGATACTTCATTAGGACTCCAGCTACAGAGCAAGAATGGAGGGGAAAAGCCGAGGAGTTCGAACTGCGATGGCAGTTTCCCAATTGTCTAGCAGCAATAGATGGCAAACACATCAGAATCATGAAGCCAGCCAACTCAGGCTCACTCTACTTTAACTATAAAATTGCATTTAGTCTTGTGCTTTTGGCACTGGTGGATGCACACTATAGATTTTTGTACGCTGACACTGACACACCAGGCTCTGCAAGTGACGGAGGTATCTGGGCTAGCACACCTCTGTGCCGAATGATTCAAGATGGTAGCGCCCACATGCCTACCAGTTCAAACCTTCCAAACTCACATAAAACAGCACCAGCTGTGATTGTAGGAGATAATGTCTTCCCTCTGACAGAGTTCCTTATGAAACCATATGCGCACACATCTCTTCCACCAGAGGAGGAAACTTTCAATTACAGACTTTCCCGGGCAAGGAATATCGTGGAAAGTACATTTGGCATTTTAGCAAGTCGTTTTCGGGTTTTTCAAACACCTATTTACGCAGCACCTGAACATGTAAAGCTAGTTGTGAAGTCCTGCTGCATCTTTCACAACATTTTAATGAAGCACGAATCACCTGCAACACGGTACGTTGATGCTTCACTAGCAACAGGACCACAGGGACAGCGACACTTCACTTCGATGCAGGCAACTCGTGTGCGGCACAGTGCAAGGGCTACTGCTGTTCGTGACATGCTAAAGGACTACTTCTCAGCAGAAGGAGCCATTCATCGTGATAGTGCAAATGTTGAGTAAAGCGTAAATGAATATTCGAATGTACGCCATCGTAAAAGTTGGATTGTTATAATTGTACCCGAGTACACAAATATTTTTTTTTAATTGTTATTAGCCGCTTTTTAAACACTTCGATGTATTGTTGATTTAAGACTTAAGCCACTAGCTACATTAACTCTCATGCCGAAACATTTTACTCAGACATTACAGTCTTCGTGTTTGCAATTTAAAAGATAGTGCTTATTTCAGGGTCAAGTAATCAGACAACAGTCAAAGGTGCAGTTTACTTTTTATTAGAAACAAACCTTTTACATTTATGTGGGCTAACACTGGTTAACTTCATTGGCGGCAACATGCCACACAAACAAAACCAAAAGACAACTATGCAGATAGAGCATTGCCCTTTTGCCCATACGACATAAGTAGTCTGAGTTGTAACTGCAGTTCCTGAGCTGAAATGCTGAGTAGCTAAGTTACGATTTATTTCAAAGCTGCTCTCTGGAACGTATGTGGGAAATGTGCAAATATTTTCCGAATTGCCTCATCTCTACTACATTACTTGAGAAAGATTCCGTCAGCCACGTATGTCTTCATCTGTGTGAATGTGAGAGCGGCTGGCAGCAGTGTAAGAGAGAATGTGTTGTTGGGTGAGTGCATGTCACCATCTTTCCTTGCATGGCTTGGTACTTTGAAAGGGACGGTAGCAAATGTGGTGTATCTTGTAGCATCTCTGACCACAAATCAGGGGGTATGGGTTACAGTCCCAGCTGCCTTTATTCAATTGTTTCATGCTGTTGGGCGTTATGAGGCATGTGTGCTATTTGTCCCTCTATATTTAATTGCTGAAAGAGGCTTGTATATATTTGACCTTTCTATGTGTTCCAGCCTCAGAACATCAATTGTCTCACATTTAATTGCCTCCGCCATTACTACGTAACCGGTTTAGTTCTGAAGCATGTTGTGAAAGGAGTCGATACAGCGTAATATGATATTGTGGATTGGGGCAATGTTTTATCTGCATTATGTCTTACTGCGTGCAACCATAGAGGATTTGTTCAGATTAGAATAGGTTTATGCTATGTGGATGACTATGCATTGTTTCTGTCCAATTCTTCTTCTAATTCATTTACAAAACTTAGAACCTGCACCTCAAACCAACTGTGTAGCTTGCTGGGAATCTTTCGCATACGGCACTCCATCAGCTTTCCAAATGTCGCACACTCATATGGCTGCTGTGCAAGTACATCTGCAATTCGGGAAAGGGCACCTGTTCTTTCATTTTGTTCAGCAGTGCTTCTTGCAGTTTTCTTCTGCTTCCGTGGAACAGGTGGTGCAGGCTGGGAGGATGATGGCACCATTTCGGGCTCCTCCAGTGTACGGTCTCCTGTCGACATGGCCTCACTTTCCACGGGAAAAAGATCAACCAATGCCTGCCAGTCCTCCCTAGTGGGACACTCATTCTCTGTGCTCTCAGTCTGACCAACAGCGTGTGGCTGCGGAAAATAGGAGTGACAAAGCTTGTATGAGAGAAATATCACCATTTTGGTCTCGAAAAACAGAGTGTACTTCTCACTCAACTGAATAGTTCATAAATGTTTCAAACAGCAGCAACCGTGACAGAAGCAAGTTACAGTTGACTCAGCCTACTCTCGTTACCTGCTGCAGACCAAGAACACTGTGATGAACATCCGGGCAGCGGTTATCCAGCAAAGACAGTGCTTCGAAATATTTCCACTTGCCGATGTACGTTACTCCTGCCTGTCCGCTTTTCGTAGCCATTTTCTTCTTTCGTTCATCGCTATACTGCTTTCGCTTTACAGCAAAATATCTCCTTACGTCGTGTAAGAAAAACATATCGCTTGATAATGTCGCCTTGCAGGCGAGCTGCCGACGCTAACATTACACATGATAAAATGGTACTACACCGACAACGCGATTTGCTTAAAAGTACACCGTCAGCCACGACTCCGTTTTTAGGGTTGTTTGCTTCAGCAGCAGCGATAGCAAACATACTTTGAAAGACAATTTTATGACACCGACAAAAACTGTACAGCGCATATACGTTTTCGAGAAATCAAATATACGAATACTTATCTCCTGTAACTTTGCCGCCGTGCTTTCGCTGCAGATCCGTCGCTATGCTTTCCCAGGAAGCTGTCTTCAGTCGTACGTCCTTGTAGTCTGGTGAGTCAACCTTCCAAAGACACAAGTTCATCTAAACAGCGCTAAACAGGTCGTAAACAGAACGATCACTACTGAACAGCTCCTGGGCAGCCTCCATGTTTTCTCCGCAGTGATCGGAAGAGATTCTGTGGGGAGCCGAGAGAATCTCTGCGGGGCCCTCCGGCGTGAAGGATTGCACAAGAAGCCATGACGTCAAGTCACGTGCACTCCGTTTGCTCTTACGTAACTTCTGTCACCCTCGCTTTTCCGCGGAGATCTCGCCTCGAAAAGTCGCTCGTGCGTATACCCGGTTACCGAAATACGCGGTGACCGAGACAGACAGCGTGGCTTCGCAGATACAATGGTAAACCACATTTCTTGTCGTGAAACAATATCACCTAAATGTTATGATTAAATACCGTTCACGTCGTACTGTATAAAGGTATGACGCTACTGTAAGTCTGATTCTTGGTGATTTCGCTCGCCAAGTTTCGTCCGACGCGTTGACTTAGTAGTGTTCTGTACGTAGCGCCAACGCCATGATTGTCAGGCTAATCGGTCTGAATATATTATTGTGAAGTAGCGCAATAAATGGTATTTTTTGTACTAAGGTCGATCATCACACCCCATGGCTGCGAGCTTCTCACAACCCTACCACCGTTCTTATTTTTCGCATTCAATAGCACCTTTATTCTTTCTATTTACATTGCAACTTTCACATGCATAACTGTACATCTGATACCAATTTTTTTTTTCATCTTGCAGCCACTGAGCTCCAGTTCCCAGTAGCAGTCCTTGCCAGAGGCAGTCCGACATCATCAGGCTTCTTCAAGCAAATTCTGGAGCAATATTAATGCCATCCTGTGCACGTCTTGCTTGCATAACCGTATGTCGCACAATAAAATACTTCATGTTACAAAAACAACCAAGGCTCCGTCGTATTCCTGTAACTCTCACTGCATTCGGACAAACGCGAACAAAAAAAAAACAGTGAATGGAAGAAAAGAAGGAACAACAAAAGAAGACGGAAAGCAGAGCAGAGAAGAGGAAAGTAGTGAGAGAGAAACGGATGACACGTCATTCGCGACATAATAAAAAAAGAAAAAAATAGGGTTACTAGTCCTCAGTCATTGGTCCAGCTCCGGAGGTCACGTGAGTTTTCAGCTACAATAGATTTCTACTACAGCTTCGCGCCCATGGAAAAACGACAGAGGAGACATCGCGTCTGTCCGGCCACGCGTGTTCTCTCGGACTGCAACCGTTGTGCACGGAGACGCTAGGGGGTAGTTTGAGGGTTTTGAATGCTTTAGATTTAGATTGTGGCGAACTGCTAATGTGAGAACGGAATGGCACATCCACCTCATCATCACAACAGCGGGAAGACGAACATAACGTGGAATCCCTGCACCTCTAAAGGACGCAGAAATCGTCAGAGAGGAAGTCTGCACTCTTACCGACGTACTGCAGGTGAACGGTAAGACAAGTTTGATTACTTTTTTGTGACTGAAGGAAGTAATGCAGGTTTATCACGTTAAGTGTATTACGTACAACATTTACGAGTCACTCGGTACGTTAGCGGCGTTTCATTGTGCAGTGCATTGCCGTAACTTGTACGTTTCTGATCAGTGGCGTAGCCACGGGGGGGCTAGGGGGGCCTCGAGCCCCCCCCCCCCTACCTGCCACGACCGACCCACGCAAATTGTGCAATTCCGAGAAGAAAATAATATATGGGGGGGGGGGGGACCAGTGTGACGATCGCGAAAGTTCTTGCAGTTCATGACGGCTATCTAAGCAGCACTCGTGAATGGTTTTCAAAGTATGAGCTTTTCAAAGTACTTACAATCTCGTGACACCACCTCATTGGACATGACAGCCTATATATGTAATCGTACTGTGAACGTCCAAATAAATTATTTTCGTTCTTTTGTTTGTTTGTTTTTTCAACCGCATTCTGCGGTGTGGACAAGTATGTGTGTGTTGTCGCACTCAGGATCAGTGGAGGGCGGGAGTTTTCGTATCGAGCCCCCCCACCCTATGTTGGAGGTCTAGCTACGCCACTGTTTCTGATATGCCGATAATCAAATTATGTGTGGTTATGCTAGTTGCCCCTCATGCGCGTCGCAGCAGTTCATTCACTGTGAACGAACATTCTTGACATCTCGAACATTCTACGAACATTCGTGACAAATGCCTTGGTGTTCAAATACGAAATCAAGATCGATTGCCTCTCATAGCAGTGATTTTCGTGCAGAGTTACGGATCATCAATATATTTTTTGTTTTGTTTTAGTTCTCCCGCAGCCATCGGCAACAACGACGCACATAGCTCAGCATTGGCTTTTGAACTGCCCTTCGATGTCGAAGCACCTAAAGTTCCAGTGAAGCCTGTCACAAGACCTAAAAAGATATGTACTGTAGCTTTTTCGAGGCAGTTCCCGAGGACAAATAAAGTTGATTTGTCATACACCATCGCTTTTTGATTGTCTGCTTTGGGATAGCATGATCGTTGCTATACAGCAAGACAACAAGCACGGAAGACAAACGGGCGAGGCTGGGGGGACGAGAGGAGAGACGAAAAACCCGAGGAGAGAAGGGGAAGGAGGTTGGAAAAGGAGGTCGGTCTGCGCATGCGCACTGGGCCCCAGCTTTTTTCCCGCGCTGGCCAGCGGAGACGCTGTGAGTGGCTCCTGGGGATCACGTGGTTTGGGCACCCGCCATTTTCCAAGGATCATTGCGTAAACAGCAGCTTCCGGCGGATGGCTATACGCACGGAGGGCCGTGGGACCCCTCTAGCGGTCGCTCTTGGCAATCCCACGCCCATCTAGTTGCACGGTCACGTGATCCCCACCTGTTTCGGTTTTATGGCGGTCTGCGCGGAGGCTTGGAAGTTCAGGAAGTTCGCGGCTGCATGAAGCATTAAGACTTTCGGGTTTTTGATTATGGTGA
Source organism: Ornithodoros turicata (assembly GCF_037126465.1). Lineage (NCBI taxonomy): Eukaryota > Metazoa > Arthropoda > Arachnida > Ixodida > Argasidae > Ornithodoros > Ornithodoros turicata. Next base: position 32,584,430 of record NC_088204.1, on the reverse strand, counting down.
CCTGTTCTTGTCCAGGATGCCACACCGTTCGTCGAGGAGCAGTGCGGAGGCCGGAATTACATTTCATGAGTAAGGGTTTCAAAGACTGCTGAATTTCGGGAGTGCGTGTATTCGTCTGCCTTGTCGTCGCATCTAGAAACGTAGCTAAGCACCATGTTGTCTATTTATTCCACCCAGCTTTCCGTCAGATAACTCCCAAAGAGATGCGTGGGTCTGCGCAATTCGAAGGACTGCCTGGGCACCGAAGCCGAGAACAAGCAAGCTGTGTTCGAAGCACTTTTGTGCTCAGGATTTGGACAGATCGTTGAACCGTGTGCGTCTCCGAGCGGGTGCTGTTCACCAAATATTCCCTTGGTCTTCTCAGGTAAGTCAGTAACAATTTTGTGCGGTGCTTTGTTAAATTCATATATAATTGTGCCGGCGTATAAATTAAGAGCAAACGTACGACGTCACGTTGTTCAGATACGGTCATGATCTGAAAATCTTTTAACCATTCCAACCTGCGGAAGTAAACTATATGACGCTTTCGCATTTGTTCACCATACAATCTGAATTTTTGTGACTCGTTGCCGCAGCAGGAATATGACACCCTCTAATTTAAATCTGCCTTGTGTTTCTGAAAAATAAAATAAAATAATTAACTCGCTTATTGAAAAGTATCATGTGACATGCGCTATACTAACATTAATCGAGCAGCAGAACAAGAAATGTCAAGTAATACATGCATTATGTAAAGTTTCTTGTTCTGCTGCTCAAGGAATTAGACGTTCAAGATTTGAATTCTTTTGCTAAGGTCCTGAGAGTAGTTTTAGAACTCAGTTTAGTCTCAGTATTTATTGTTTGTGTATAATTTGGTTGGAACAACTAAAAAAAATGAAATATTTCTGCTGCGCCATCTGTCAATATGAAGAACAGCCCACTCAGGAGACGATACAAGGGACAAGCCACCCAGAGCCAAGTGTGGAATGCACAGCTGTTCAGGTCCCTGCCGCATATGCAATGGAAGATGATGTGAGTTGTCCCTTCCCATACCTTTTGGATACGCATGGGTTTTTGTATCTGCATTACACACATCACTCACTCCGTTCTCTTCGGTGAAATGTTATACTAGTTGTATTGTGGCAGATATTTGACGTGGTGCACTTGAAAGTACTTAATCTGCTTGTAATTTCATCACAACATGGCAGCAGCATTTCCAGTCGCAGGTGCCAACAGTATTTGTAATAATAAAAAATAAGAGTACTAGTACCTCCATAACCCCAGATAACACCAGGGCTGCAAAATAATTACTGACCAAGGCTGATAAAAGGTTACAAATGTAGTCACGAACGTACTGTCAATAGCAGATATCCGTTCTTCAGGAGCTATCGATGAGGTATACTTGAAGTATTTTTATGAAGGTGAAGCAACACAGGTTGACCCAATTGGCTTTCTCTCTCATCTTTAGTAGAAAGATGGTGTTAGGATTGCTTAATAAAAGACGGGTGCCGAGTAATTTTTTTACTAAATAGGAGCGAAATTCGGGTCGGCTAGCTGTACAGCGAACAGTAGATCATAGTTGTTCACCCAATATCGAGCAACGACCATAGCAATGAACACCGCGTGGTCTCCAACAGCAGTGCGAAGCACATGCACCGTGCCCGTTTAATTTCGTTTGTGGCACAACCCCTCGTGCATGCTCAGTCTAGTTTTTCCTTATGTAAACGTGTCATTCTTCTCCTCAGCTACAATACGATTCCGTATATATACTTTGAAGGCACCGCTACACTGATGAAGGGATTGTTACGGATAGTGTACACTTCGAGAGGAGGGCGCAGTCGACGCACAATAAGTTCCAAACGTGTTATACATCAGCAACACCCGTTGTTGGTAAAAA